>NC_059128.1:112989332-113616416 GCF_020740605.2 Lemur catta | reverse complement strand
TATCCAACTCCATCCACCCACCCACCGACATCCATCCATCCATCTATCCAACTCCACCCACTCACCCACCCACATCCATCCATCCATCTATCCAACTCCATCCACCCACCCACCCACCCACATCCATCCATCCATGTATCCAACTCCACCCACCCACCCACATCCATCCATCCAACCAACTCCATCCACCCACCTATCTTATATCAGGATTGCTTTCCAACCCACTCCCTGCCCCTGCTCCCACTGCCCCCCAGGCTTAGCCCTGGCCCTCCCTCCCTGGCCTGGTTACTGCTCTGGAGGCACTGGGAGAAAGAGTGGGGACAGGGCACCCTATGCCCCACCCCCCAACCCAGCAGTAGGAACCACACAGATGCACAGGTCTGCTTTCCCATCTGACTTTATTTCACTTTTTTTCTATAAAACTCCTCCATAATTTCACAATTTAACAAAAAGTTTAAAATCCAGGACAGAAACAATCCTGTTAACTCATTACAAACACAATTCTCCTTATTCCTTTTACCCAGGAGTTGGTCTCGGCCGAAGTGTCCTAGTTCCTAGTGAGACACATTCTTTGTAAAAACCCTTATGGGCAAAGAAAGGTATTCGATACCATTTGCTTTCCGGCGTCGGTTTACACTTTGTTCAGGAGAGAGCAAAACACGGGGGGTTGCACTAGGGGTGGGTGGTGTAACAAAACACACGGCAATCACAAAGTGCCGGGCCCCTTCCTATGGAAGCATCCCCAGAGCCTTCTTGGGCCCAGCCTTGGGGCAGTGGGGGCAGGGCGGGGCCCTGGGCGCCCGGCATGTCCATCAGGTGGTCACGGAGCCAGCCCTGGGCCCAGAGCAGCTCTGGAGGACTGCGGTGAGGCCTTCCAGCCAGAGGAGGTAACTGAGACGGGGTCGGTGCTTCTGGGGGCCTTGGAAGCAGCAGGAAGGGCCAGACGCCGCCGCTGAGGGCAGGCAGGAGCCCAGCCTTCCTCCGGCTGAGTGGAAGGCTGTTCACGTCGCTGTGTGGATCCCAAGGGATCCTCATGAAGGAGAAGACCAGGGCCCGAGACCCCTGGCGGCCTCTGTACATGGAGGGCAGAGCAGCTGCCACCTCCCGCCCGCCACAGGCCAGCTCCTCCCGTCCAATGTCTTGGAGGGTTTCCGGAGCAGACAGGAAGGCTTCCACTCTGAGTATTACCGGCCTGCCTGGAAGGGCAGAGGGGTGTGGGGCCCGCCTCTCTCTTCCTGATACCTGAAGGCAGTAGGGCGGGGACACAGACAGAGCAGCTGGCCAGGAGCCCCGGAGGTTTCCTCCACACATCTCAGGCCTTTCCCCAGGGGTTCTGGGGTGTTCCCCAGATAGGTGGAGCTGGGGGAAGCCTTGGAGACAGGGGTCACCCCAAGGAGTGTTCAGGATCTGTCTGACAGAATCAGAGCAAGGACAAGATGAGGGACCTCAGGGGAGGAAGATGGAGCCCTCACCCCCATGGCTGAAATCATAGCTGGGGGGAGGAGACATCTAACCATGGGCTGGAGAGAAGGCAGCCCCCAGCGGGGCCCCAGCTCTTCCCCCATCTGGTCAGGGCACCAGGACTTGAAACGACTCTGAAGTCGGGGGTAGGGACTAGAGGAGCCTCAGATCAAGGTCTGGGGAAGCAGAGGCAACAGGCCTCCAGCCCCCGGGAATGCACCCGAGGGGAGTGGGCCCCATGAGAGTCCTCGGCCCTGGAAGGGTGAGCCGGGGAGGACCGGTCCGGCCCTGGGAGGATCTCAGGTGAACAAGGAGTGAGTCTCAGGCTCGGCACCAGCATGGGCCGCGGCGGTGGGAGGCCGGCTGGCCACGGAGAGAAAGGCAGCCTAGGGGGCCAGTTCAGCCAAGTGACCTGGCCTGCTCAGCCGAGGCCCACACTCAAAGGGTGGACTCGGAGTCCGATGTGCCTCGGAAAACTCCACAAACTATCCCGTCTTATTTGGCAAAAGCTCGTTTTTTTTTTTTTTTTTTTTTTCAAAGTTCGAAGACTTGTTCAACAAAAGGGAGGAAGAGGGTCCTATGGGAGGAGGATGAGCTCCAGGGTGTTGACTCCGTCCCTGGAAATTGGTGGTGCTGGGCAGACACCTGGAGCGGAGCTCGCGGCTCCCTGGCGCCCTGAGGACTCACCAACCCCACATAGTGCCACCGGCCCGGGAGCCCCGGCAAGGAGGTGGCGTCCTTGGAACAGCAAAGGAGGACTCCTCCATGCACCTCGACCACAAGACCCGTGGAGACATCTTAACCTACAAGCCCCACCGTACGCACCCCACCCACCCCACGTGCACTGCTGCCCCGACAGGCACACCTGGATGCTGCTTCTTGCACAGACGGTGCACACACACAAATAATATAGGAGAACTATACAGCACGGAGTCCCAGCGCGGGAGCTGGCGGAGAGGCCTGCGCTCGGTCTACGGACGACACTCGGACGCACAGGCGGGGCCTTCTGAGGTCCAGGTGGGTGGGGGGCATGTTCTGAACTGTTTGGGGAGCCTGGGGACAGCCCCTAGCAGTCGGTCCGGCTGCTGAGAGAGACCCAGGCAGCGAAACCGTGCCACACAGCCCGCTGTGGGGCAGGGGCTGGTCCCAAGGCCAGGCGAGGGGCCCCCAGCCGCGACCGTCTCTTCCCCTTCGGGGAACAAGGCCCACAGCTGCCTTCCACAGCAGCTGCTCTCCGAGGGGAGCCCGGGGGGCAGCTCTGTGTGGCAGGGAGCAGCAGTGCCGGCCCAACCCCCCTCGGCCCCAGGGGCCGGGGAGGCGGGTGGGGAGCCGCCGAGGAAAGTGCAGCTGGCTGTGAGGGCCGAGGACAGGGCGGTCACTAAGGCAGTGCTGCGGACAGGCGAGTTGACAGAGAGGAGGGCAGGCAGGGCCCGGCCGCAGCCTCCCAGGACCCCGGTGGTGGGGGGCCGGCACCCAGCCCAGGGTCATGTGGCCACAGCCTCCAGGTAGCTCTGCAGCTTACGCACGGTGGTCTCATCCAGGGAGAAGAGGTCAAAGTCAAAGGTGGTGTTGGTGACGTTGAAGTGGCCAGTCTCCTCGATCAGGTTTACGATCTGCAAGGCGGTGGCAGGGTGGCTTCAGGGACTGGGGCGCCAAGGACAGGTCCACGGGCGCCCCACTGGCCCCCAGGAGGGCGGGGCTGCTTGAGGATGCAGCCAGGGCGCCCCACCCTCAGGACTCATCCGCCCAGTGCTCAGGGAGGGGCCGGTACCTGCTGCAGCACGTTGCGCTCCCGCAGGGCCATCAGCCTGCGGTGCAGCTCCACCAGCTCATCCGTGTAGGCCTGCAGTGGGGGAGGGGGAGTTTAAGAGGGGCTGCGGAGGAGCTTGTCCCAGCTGTCCACCCCGAGCAGAGGTGGCCAGTTCTGCCCCAGGAGGGCCCATGCCACCAGGGTGTATGTCAGCTCGGGGCTGGAGGCGCCTTCTCCGGCAGTGCCAGGCAGAGGAGGGAGAGCCACCCTCACCCAGGACGGTCTGGCTCTGGGGGCTCAGGGTGCTTGGGGGGTTCCCACTGGCTGTGCCCCCACCTTGTCATAGGCGCCCTTCTTGAGAGTCTTCTCGGGCTTGCTGCAGGACTCGGGGCTCCTCCGGCCTGACACCTGCAGGAGAACCCCAGATGACTGCTGAGCTGACCCACGTCTGGCCCTTGCTGCAGGGATGCCCCCACCCCCAGCCCTCCCAGGACGGTACCAAGGCCCTGTCCAAACCCGTCTGGGGACACTGTGGATGGCCCCACAGGGCAGGTTAGTCAGGGCCTGACCATCCTGGGGCCTGGCCGTGACCCGAGCGTCCCCGTGCCCACCACCCTCAGCCTCTGGGATGGGGACAAGGCCACCTGAGCAGCCCCGATGGTGGGGCACACACATGGCCTCGCGGGCTCACCTTGCTGTTGGGTGGGGGTGGCTTCTGGGGGGGTGGGGGCTCACGGCCGGGAAGGCAGGAGTCAGCGCTGTTGTCACTCTCGCTGTCACTGAAGCTCAACCTGAATACCGACACTGCTTGTCAGGTCCCCGCCACCACACCCAGCCCCCTCCCATGTGCCAGGCTGGGTCCCCCCAACAACCCCCCTTGGCTCTGCGCAGCTACCGCTGATGAAAAGGAAACGAAGGAAGGAAAGGAAAGAAAGGAAGGAAAGGAAAGGAAAGGAACGCGCCAAGCAGCCGCAGAGGAGAAAGCAGCCCAGGAGCACCGAGGCTCTGAGAGGCTCTGGGGCTGCCTCGAGCCTGGCCCAGAAAGGCCCAGAACCTGCCAGGTGCAAAGCCACTGGCCCCCAGCGAGACTGGCTGGGTGCATTCCTCTAACGTGGTCCGCGGCTGCCTGCGGAAAACCGCCCTCCCCCTCCGCCCTGCTTTAACCCTCCCGCCAGCCGACCCGCCCACCCGTGCACTCGGGAACGCAGGCTTCCTGGGTTATATTGGGGGGTGGGGGGATCCTAAACACAGGTGTCAGTGATGGCGACAAGCCCCGGCTCTCAGCTTCCCACCTCCTGGGAGGTGGGTCCTGCACCCCTGCCTCGATTTCCTCATCTGTGAGAGGCTGCCAGGGGGACTGCATGGGACAAACGTCCACGACTACCGATGGGGAGGCGTTTGGTCACTCCACATCCAGAAACCCCCCAGCCTGAACCTGCGAAGCTCTGCTCGGAAGCCACTTCTCTCGCTGGCCGCCTGGGACCCCACTACGTCAGGGACGTTCTAGACTGGATCCTGTGAGAGGCAGCCCTGACTTCTGTCATTCCACAACATATTTAAAACATGGCACATTCCAGGCCTCGCTGCTGAACGAAGTGCCAGAAGGCACTGGAGGCCATGATGCTCTAGCCTGTTTCTCCCGCGTCTCCCTGAACCTCTCCTGTGATGAGCGTCGGGGAGCGTGGCTGCCTCCTAGACTCGGGGACTCTGACTGTGGCGGCTGCAGGTCTTGCCCCAGGTCTGGCTCTAGTTGCCCAGGCGACGCTCCCTGTCCGCTGCTCCTGCCTGCCTCTGCCCTGTGTCCCACAGGTGGCAGCTGGGTGCCGGCGCAGACTCAGAGCCTCTCGGGGGCAGAGCAGGGCGGGTGAGTGGGGGCTCTGCCAGTACTGGCTCTGACGCCACAGCCTGCGTGGCCCCTTCCCTGGCAATGGCAGCCACTGCCCTGCCCAGGGCCTCACAGCTGCCCGTGGAGGACCTAGAGAGGCACTTCCTTGCCTAGGCCTCTGTGCCCTGCTGTGAGCCCCTCAAGAACGGGACCATCAGCCTGTCCCCACTCACAGCTCTCGGCGCAAGAAGAATCAGCACTGAACGTCACCAAAGGAGGCAGAAGCCAGCAGCCACCACCCGTCCCAGGGAAGTCACTGTCCTCCTTTGGGGCCTCAGGCCTGAAGGCCAAGAGCCCCTGTGAGTGTGCCGGCGTGTGGACCGCTGCCCATAGGGAGGCCTAGTCAGGGCACCACAGCCACGGCTCTCGGGAAAGCGTTTTAATCAGCACGGACTCCTCCAAGGCCCCTGTGCGCCTTGCTGGGCGCAGACTGATGACCAACCCTGTCTTGAAGAGGAGCCACTGAGGCTTGGAGGCCTCGGCCTGGCAGGGAGGAGGGCTGTACGCACACTGAGCCACTGCCCTGGACACCCCCAGACCTCTCCCAATGCCTGTGTGTCTGGGGCCAAGGTCCCTCCCCAATGGGATCATGGCAAGGGGCCAGGGGTATCCAAAGGACATGCCCCAGCCCACCCTGCACCGTGCAGAGGAAGGGCCCGTGGGCAGTGAAAGCTGCTCCCCACACCAGGCATCTGTAAGACCCAGGCCAGGGTTCCCAGTGGGTCCTCATCTTGTGGAGCACACACAGGAAACTCAGGGGTCCCCTAGCCCGAAAGCAGAAGAACCGCTTGCTCCCCGCCCCTACCCTCCACACAGGGCTGCCTTGGGCTGCAGGGCACGAACTTGCTCTCCCAGCCCCCTTCTCTGACGGTGACTGGGCTCCTCTCTCAGAACCCCCCAACCCTCGCTGCCAGGCAGCCCACACCTGCCGGCAACCACCAATTAGGATGCTACCTGAGGTCCCTTACTCGGGTAACCAGGAGAGAACACACGGCTCCGGCCCACCCTGATGCCCAGGCTGCCCTGAGGCTGCCTGGGGAACCCCCCAATCCTCCCATGGGACCCTCCAGCCCTGGCCCTGCCCACAGCCTGCTGATTCCATGGCTGGCGCCAGGCCCCCACCCATGCCTGCTGGCTCCCCGCTGGGCCCAGTCACCTGGAGTCCCTCCCCGGGTTTGTCTTGACGGCAGCCTCCTCGCCTGAAGAAGAGTCATCCTCGTCGGACTCCTCCGACTGCAGGTCCTCCACCATGGAGCGCAGGGGTCCTGGGGTAGGGAGAGTGGGGGAGGGGTAGAGAAGGGAGGGCTCGGCTGAGCCTGCGGCCCCTCCCCCGCAGGGCCACACCAAGGTTCCTGACACTGACGACCCTGGTGCACACACCAGCTGCCTGAGAGGTGGCTCTGTCGGGACCTGCCCACCCACTGCAAGCACTGTCCCGTGCCCATGGCCGCCCCCTTCCTGAAGCACCACCTGGATCTCCTCCCCTCCCTACCTTCCTGACCCTGTTCGCAGGCCTCGGGCCCCTGTCCTGCAGCAGGGCCGTGGGGCCCGTCCATTGCCACAGGCAGGGGAGACCCCCTCTTCTGCTCCCAGGTGCAGAGATCACCAGCTTTGCTGAGAGCCCAGGACGAACCAGCCCTTGCTGGGGAGGGCTCAGGAGCCGAAGCCAGGGCCGCAGACATTCTGCCTGGGGACCACAGGATCCCCCTGCCCAGCCTGCACCCTGACTTGGGCCAGCCCGCCCCCTCGGCAGTACCCTCTGCTGCGCCCGGCCCCCCGTCCGCCCCTTTCTCCAGAGGCCCAGGGTTCCAGTCCCCTACAGACGGCATCTTGGTTTATATTCCTGTTACCAAGGCAACAGAGGGACACAAAGCCCTCAATTACCTTGGTCACGTGATCATGCTTCCGCAGGTTTCCCCCCCTTCCCAGCAGATAAGAGCACTTGGAGGGAGTGCGGCTCAAGGGCCCCATCCCCCAGCCTCCTCGCCACTGCTCGGCTGAATTCCAGGCCAGACCCCCCCACGCGCCTGTCCCCCGCCCCCCCGGACTGCAGCCACATGGGGAGGAGACTTTCAGTCCATCCCACTAGGAGGGAAGCTTGCCACTGGCCGACGCTGGGTGCTGGGGTCTGGGCCAGGGCTGGTGGGCTCCAGGTGGCTCGCCCAGGGCCCTCTCAATTCAGGGCAGGCTGGCACAGCCAACCAGGCCTTATGCCCTCTCCCCAGAAAGCACCCTCCCCACCCCACCCCGAGCAGCCTGCAGGGAGAGGGCAGAGATGTTCTGCAGGCAGGCTGTCTGCATCTCTGCCCCACCCACAGTCACCCAGCATCTCCAGGGCCCTGGGGAGGGGTGGGATGGGCAGAAGAGGGGACACCCCATGGAGCAAGGAGGGGCTGGAACCCAGGGTCTCTGGCAGTTGGCAGGGCCCCCATCAGAAGGGCACCAGCCCCTCATCAGCACAAGGATGGGCCCAAGGACAGACACCAATGGCCACCAGGAGGAGCAACACGCCCCATAACCCACTGAAGGCCCAGCGACCTGGTCCTGTTTTACTTTTATTTTTATTTGTTTATTTATCTTCCCCAGATGGAGTCTCGCTGTCGCCCAGGCTGGAGTGCAATGGTGCAATCACAGCTCACTGCAGCCTCCTGGGCTCAAGCAATCCTCCCACCCCAGCCTCCTGAGTAGCTGGGACGACAGGTGCATGACACCACACCCAGCTAATTTTTCTGTTTTTTTGTACAGATAGGGTCTTGCTATGTTGCCCAGGCTGGTCTGAAACTCCCAGCCTCAAGCAATCCTTCCGCCTCAGCCTCCCAAAGTGCTGGGATTAAAGGCGTAAGCCACCATGCCGGCCTGTTTTGCTTTTAAATACAGACCCCATCAAGCCACTAAAAAGCCTATGGGCAGGGATCTTTGGGGGCCCAGCCTAGACAGATGTCAGAATGCTAAGGAACCCACATTCAGCTCCGGGCAGCTCAGCCTGGCCTCTGGCCTGCTCTCCCCTGCCTCCAGCAAATTGTTAACGAGTCTTTCTGGTGGCAGCAGCAGCTTCCAGAGTTGGCGTGTGCTGCTGGCCGAAACTCAGCATGGAACAGGCCCTGCTGCCAGTCAACCACGTGCAGGGGGTGGGGAGTCCTCCGACTCCTACCAGATCCCCACCCGCTGGCCTCCAGGTGGAGCGGGGCTGCTCCCGTGGGTCCCCCCTCCGGCAGCTCTCATTACACACCTTGACTGTGGTTCTGAGATGGCTCAAAGTCCGAATCTGAGCTGGAGTCTGAACTGGAGCTGGAGTTGGACGGGCTCGACTGGGCGGACTTCACCCCAAGGAGGGGCGGGGGCGGGGAGGGGAGAAACGGAAGATCCATCACCTTACAGCTGAGAAAGCGGCACTGCAAATGTCCTCTGGTAGCACTGACACCCAGCCGGTCTGTCCCAAGACACCCCCAGGGTCCTGAAGGCACCTACTTGTGCCACTCCTGAGAATCTGCAGGAAGCCCACACCCAGGGCCACGCGCAGCCCGCAACCCACCTCCCCCGCCCCAGGACACCACCGGACTTCCTCACTGAGGGACTTCTAGGTTTCCGGAAGCGCCAGCAGACAGCTCAGAGTACCTCTGGGCTTTCCCACCTGCCTGGGCAGGAGCACAGGGTACTACGCAGCTCTCAGGGAGAGAGGCTGGGGCAGGGTCTGAGGTCTCAAAGGTGTATGGGTCCTGCTCTCATCCAGGGAGGTGTCCCAAAAAGGTCTGGAACGGAACTGGGAGTGAAAGCCTCTCTTTCAGACCCAGATGCTGTCCTGGGGCTCAGGGATGACAGACGGCTCCATCTCCCTGCCCAGGTGCTGCAGAGCGTGTGCATACTATACTCTGTGACAGATGCCGTGGACCAGCCTGGCCTGTCTCTCCTCCTGTAGCCATCCATCTGGGCTCAGCCACCAGGGGGCAGTAAAGGCCAAAACAATGGTAACAAGGACACAAGGAGACAAGATGCCCTGGTGAGGGTCACAGAGCAGGTGCACACGCGTGCATGCATCTGTGTTTGTGCACAGGAGGCCTGGGGCTGCATCTCCCAGGTGGACAGGAATCAGTCACTGAGTGCTGAGGCTGGGCCAGAATGGGGCTGCCCCACAGGTGTGTGCGCCAGGGGACTCGGCGGGCCCAGGGACCCGACGGGCTCTGGAGGGCAGAAGAGTCTGCAGCTCGGAGAGCTGCCCTGGCTCAGAGCCTCCCAGGCCCCAGGAAGGCTGTCTCAGACCCAGCAGGTCTGGCCATGGGCTGGGGGATGCGCAGCCCCCTCACCTCAGGGGACCCATCTGGGGGAACTCAGTGGCTTGAGTGCCCTCATTAGGAGGAGCGAGGGGCCAGAGGAGGGAGCCAGCGGGCCTGAAGGAAGACCCTGGGAAAGGAGCCCCTCCCCATGGGATCCGGGCGTAGGCAGCCCCACCCTGCAGGAGCAGATGCAGAGGGTTCAGCAGGTGCCTGGAGCGTGGGAGGGGTCTTCTCCAGGGTTTACTGCACCTGACCCCGCCCATGCCAGCCCCTTCCTACGAGCCCCCCCACTGGCAAATGGAGTTCTCTGGGGAACCCTCCCTGGGAAATCCCATGCAGGGTTCCCACCACTCAGGGAGATGCCACACAGACCCGCCTGACTCCCCAACACATGCCGAGATGGCCAGGCCCACACACATGCACACCGGAGTGCTTGTTCTGGGGGAGGGGCAGAATAAGGTACAAGGTGACTGCCTCAGGGGCCCTGCCCTAAGCAACCCCAGCCTCCTCACCAACTGGCTTCACTACTCTGGGCAACGTGGTCCCGTGTTAAGCCTCAGTTTCCCCATCTACAAAGGAGCTGCCAGCTGCCTGCATAGTCCTCCCTCTGCCCTCTGGAACTCGGGGAGGGGGCACCCATGTGGGAAGGTGGGCTGGGGGAGGGTCCTAGACCACCCACCCCATGCACGCTCTCACTCCCACCCCCCAGGGTCAGCAGGGACAGGATGTGGGGAGGGCCCCAGAAGAGCTTCTCAGCTGCGTGTGCCCTTTTCCTTCCACGCAAACCCAAGGGGCAGGGAGAAGAAGAATCCAGAAATAGTCTCAGCCAAGGGCCTGGAGGTGGTGTGGTCAGAAGAGCTACCAGAGCACACACGGTGCTCAGGCCACACAGAGCACCCAGGGCCCACGACGGGCCCGTGTGTGCACAGTACTGACTGGCTCAGGAAGCCCAAGGGCCAAGGAGACTCCAAAGCCACAGCTGGAGGAAGTGGGGAGCTGGGCCAGTCACAGCATGGCGGGGAGGAGGTGACTCTGATTGTGTGTGGCGGCCACAGCTCCCCAGTAGCGCAGCCTCACGCTGCCTCCAGGGAGGGATTGGCCCAGCCAGTCGCCAGGCAGGGCCCCATGGGCTAGGAAATGTCAGAGACCTCTTAGAAGTCCCTCAGCGGGTGGGATGGGCCTCTTTGGCCAAGAGGAGACCCCCAAGTGTCCCCCAGCACCTCCAGCCCCGAGCACAGACACCACACATCCAGCCCCCACCTGGAGTGGCGGCCCCAAGGTAGTAGGAAGTTCCCCAAGGAACACAGGTGTCCCAGCACGGAGTAGAAACACTGTCGGGGCCAGTCTGCAGGGCAGGGCCTGTGGTGCCCCAGAGACGCCACGCCTGGAGATGCCTGGTCGTGGGACAGGATGTCCCCCAGCACCTGCCCAGAGCTGTGGCTTATGCACACATGGAGGACAGAGCAGACTCAGGTGCCACCGAGGGACCCACAGAACCTCCAGCAGCTGGGAGGGCCCACGAGGCCTGGGATTTCTGGGAGGTAGCACCAGGCCTCAGGGTCACAGGCAGCTGACACCGTGTCTTCAGGCAGCCCTGGCATGAGAAGCACTGGGCACTCAGCCTCACCAGCCCCGTGGATGTCCGTGAGCCAGTCACCCCCCAGCCAGTGCTGTCACCTTCAACAAGGCGCCCACAAATCAGCGCTGACAACATAAACCCCCTCTGGCTTCGTCTCTGGGAACCACTTTCAAAGTCCCAGCAGAGCCCCAACAGCAGCCTTGGAACCAAAGCATCCACTGGAGAGCAACTAAGGATGTGAAAGCCACCAAAGGCTGTCGGGGGCAGGGGCTGGGGCTGGGGCTGGCAGTAAAGGTGAGGGGCTTGATCCCTCACATTCACTCATTCATTCATTCATGCATGCACTGAGCACCAGATGCCAGACATAGCACTGGAAGACACCACCACTATCTGAGGCCCACACAAAGGCTGGCTCCAAGGCCGACTAGCCACTGGCTCTTGTGGCTCAAGTCATCTCTGGACAGGCTGCTGCAGGACAATCCCAGAGCTCTCGTGGTGACAGGCTGCCCTCTGAGAGGGGTCCTGGCCCCGTGCTTAGAAAACCAGTGAGGTCGAACATGAACGTCACCCCCAGGCCCCACATGTGTGTGGCAGCCATGGGTGGGAGAGAAAGGCCGATGCTGCCCGACCCCACCAGCCTCCTGGGCAGGAGCTAGGCACAGTTCAGGTGCCATCAGGAAATCTCCAGACAGAGAGGGCAGGATGAGTCGCCGATGCCCAGTCAGCAGAGGGAGGGACTCCTGCCAGGCTGACGCTGCTGTGGCCGGGCAAGGCACAACTGTGAGACACGCTCACCCCATGGCAGCCACCGAGACCCTGCCTATGCAGGGGGCTGCATGAAGACGCAGCTCTGACCCTGCACACCCAAAGGCTGTGCTTCACCAGGCCCATCAACAGAGGAGCTCTCCCAGGGCAGCCTCCACCACCCTGGCAGAGGGGAAACTGAGGCGCAACAAGGCACAGAGGCTGGCCCAGAGCTACAGAGAGCAAGTGGGAGCATCAGCTGGTGAGGACCTGAGCTCTGGGCTCCAGATGCCCCGCCCGTCAGCCAATGCCCCCTTTCCCTGCCCCCCGCCCCCCCGCTCTCACCTCTGACTTGAAGGAGGCCTCGTCCTCCGAGTTGGACTCCTCCACCTCCAGGGGCTTCCTGGCCTCCCTGGGCTCGCTCTCAGCCTTCCCCTTCTCCCCGCGAGTGCCACTCTTGTCCTTGGCCAGCTTCTTGTCTGAGAAGGATGAGGAGGTACGGGGCGAGGTGCCCGGGGCGCTCCGGGACCCCTTGGAGCTGCTCTTCTTCTGCTTCTTGGCGCTAGGCTTTGGCGAGTCCGCGGTGGCCGGCCGCTTGCTGGAAGCCTTGGGCGGGGGTGGGGGTGGTGGCCCCCCCTTGGGGGACATGCTCTCCAGCTTCGTCTCCTTCAGAGCCATCTTGGGCTCCTTGAAGGCAGCCTTGGGTGGCGGCGCCTTCTCCTCCTTGGGCAGGCGGCTCTCACCCAGCTTCCGCGCGGCGTCCTTGGAGCCCTTGGCCTGCTCGCGCTCCAGCTCCTTGGAGGAGCTCTTGCTCTCTGAGTCCTTGCGGGGCCGCTCACGGTGCTCCTTGGTCACCTTGTGTGGCTTGGAGGCCTTGCTGCTCTCCTTGTTGGCGTCCTGCAAGGCCAAGGGTGGGGGGCAAGGGGAGAGACATGGTCACACGGCATCTCAGGGCCACTGTGCTCCGCCACCCCTGACCCCTACAAAGTATAATCCACCTGGTTCAGCCTCAGCTAGAGAAACTCTTCCATAAAGCGAAAAAATAAGGCAGCAGGTGAGAGTTTTATATGGAGCTGTCCCTTTAAACTACTAGGAAGTGTCAGCAGGTCCCAGGCGACTGCAGGCTAAGAGTCCCCTCTGAATTGAACTGACATTCCCTGAGGGATTCAAGAAGAGCACACGTGAGTCAGACAGAGCACGGCCAGCCACAATTGCCCCCGCTCCCGCCAATGCTTGCAGCTGCCCGCTGGGCCAGGGGGCCCTGGCGGCAGGCCCCGCCCCTCGCTGCAGCCTCCTCTTGCCCCAGCACACAGGCTAGCTGCCCCTGCTCCATCACTGCGGCCTGGCCCTTCTCCCCACGTCTCCACACTCCCGCTGCGCAGCCAGCTCCACCATCCTTGGGAAGAGCTGCTCACCGGAGTCATGCAGTCAGCATTTACTGAGTGCCTACTGGGTTCCCAGGCACTGCACAGAAACAGCTCCTAGACCTCTTGGAATGGAAATTCCCTGGCTAGCCTTCCTAAAGCAGGAAGGATACTCCTGGTCTCTGTCTCAGGAGGGTTTAGGGTGGAGCCCAGACTCTAGGGCTTCCCACTGGGGACAGAAGTGGGGCAAAGACAGAGAGCAGCTGGAAGATAGGCCCAGGGAGTGACATCGCGGGACCCCAGTCAGGCGTCTCCTCTGAACGAGGGCAGGAGCACCTACCTCCCCAGTGATGGCGCAGGCCTGGCAGTGAGTGCTCAACCAAGGGGGCTGCATCCAGCACTGGCGACTGACAGTGGCATAGCCCACACGCCAGCCTGAGCTTTGCTATTCGTACGTGTCCGTCTTGTCCTTCCCCTCCATACCCTACCAGTGCTCCCTGCAGCGGGGGCCATATCTTCCCTACCAACACCCTGTGTCGCCACACACATCCAGGACTGTGGAACAGCGGCTGGCCAGGTGCACAGGGGGCCCCAGAGGCTCTCTGGGTAAATGCTCACCTGGCCTCCCTGACAGGGAAACCAGCAGCAGCCAGACCCGAGGGCGGCCCACACAGCCCTGGGCAGAGGCTCCCAGGGACCAGCGAGAGCACCAGAGAGAATGGAGGCGGCCACACTTCCTCAGCTCAGCCCCGGAGGGGCAGGCTGATCAGGGGGCCTCTGCTACCTGCTCCCAAAGCCACCTGAGTGGCCAGGGACAGACTACTCCCAGCAAAGAACCACAGGGGCAGACGAAGCAGCTGCCACATGTCTGGTCGACTCGGTTTGCGTCTCCTTGTTGCAAATCCACAAAACATATCCGGCGTTAAAGGCTCAGGGACAGCCCCAGTGGCTGTGGGGCCTCTACCACCCCCTTGCCCCTGCCTGGCCTGGCTCTTATGCCCTGGGCAGTGGGCAGGGCTGCTCACACCACTAGCTCCCGCGGCCGGCCTGGCCCTGGCAGCACTCTCAAGGGCTGTCCCCCTTGGGGATGGCATGCGGAATGCGGCTCCACTCCCCAGCAGGCTGCTCCCTGGAGGAGGGAGGCATGAAGCAGGGGATGCCATGTGCCATCCTGGCCCCTTCTCACAGTGGACACATGCCTGTCTGAGCCGAAGGAGCTCGGCTGATGTCACAGCCACCAAGGGTGGAACGAGAGCAAATGCACAGGGCACACCATCGGCCTCTGATGCAGCCCCACCATGGGCTTCTGGCCCTGGGGTCAGCCAAGCCACCACTGCCACCAGGGCCTGCCCAGCCAGGAGCCTTCCCAGGGGCATGCACAGGCCTCCAAGGCCATGGGCTCTTTGAAATTACGTGCTGAATTCTGAGCACAATGTGGACGTTCCTAGGGGTGACAATCCATCAAAGTTATGTTCTTATTAAAGTTGTCCATGACCCCCAAATGGTTAAGAACAGAGATTTAAAGAAAGAGCAACCAGGCCAAGTGCCTGACATCAAACAGGGTGACACAGGTGTCACAGCAGCTGCACATGTGCAGGTCTGGGCGTGCCGGGGGCAGGGAACTGAAGGGAGCAACTACCCTCACAGCACGAGCCTAGGCAAGGCGGTCAGAGGAACACACTCCTCCCAGGAGGCCACGATGCCACCCCTGGGTGGGGGCTGTGAGGTGGGGACAGACACCAGGGACTGAGTCATCTACAGCTGCAGCAGCCAGATTCACCAGCAGTCCCCAGCCCGAGGGATTCCGATCAGCAAAGCCCCAAAAGGCCCATCCCGTCCCCTCCCTCCTGGCCTCAGTAAGTTGGGCTTAGGCCTCTCTGCGACTGTCCAGGCAAAAGGTGGCGCCCAAAGGAAGGTCTCAGCCAGGGAAGAGGCGGCTCAAGGGCTCACATAGCAAGGCTGTGGCTCCGATGCTACGACTGTGACAGTAAGGCCCAGGGGCTTTGTTGGACAGAAGCAGCTCAGCAGGACCTCGTGCTGCCTGAAAAACCTACACAGACCCTCCTAAGTGTCCCCACCAGGTGGCTGGAGAAGGCTCCCAAATGCAGAGAGGGCAGAGCCGGGGGACCCTGCCCACAGCCTCCTGAGCCTGGCAGACACAGCCCTGGCCCGGGGCTCCCGGGGGTCTCAGAGACACTACTGAAAGAGATGCCATGAGCAGCCCCGGCTGACGAAGCCCTGCAGGCTGCAGGGAGGACATCTCTTCACAGGGTCCAGGTGACTTTCAAATGACCAGGACAGAAGAAATAGCAAATGCGTTTTCTTCCTGTTTTGCATGGACTTCCAAAGAACCCTGAGTGGCTGAGAAGGAAGCAGCCAAGACCCCTAGCAAGAACCTTCATTTCACCTCCATGAGGTGCAGGGAAAACTGGCCTGGGCAGACCCCAGGGCCACGTCCCCTACTCCAAGACTCTGACGGATCTGACGATTTCCGAGACCTGCTGGCCTTGCTGAAAGGGCCAAAAGCCCCTGCCTGTGCCCATGCAGAAGGCAGTAAGACAGCCGAGAGCCTTGCCTGTCCCTCCTGGGGCGCCCCAGGCCCAAAACACTCCCAGCCCCAGGCAAGTGAAGCAAGAAGAACACAGAGAGAAGTGGAGAGACGCGTGTGGTCAGGGACGTGGTGCCCAGGAGTGGCCCGAGGGCCCCTAAGGACGGCGGCACTAAGTGGGCGGCTGCTGAGGAATGGAATGCACGCTCTTGGGTTTATGGGGACAAGGTGATACCATCCGAGGGGCTTTCTAGCTCATCCTGTGAGCAGCGGCTCTGGGACGGTTCAGAGAGAGAGAAAGGCCTCGGAAAGGCCGAGTGCCAGCTGTCCGACTGGGTCAAGATGAGCCGATAAATTGCTTCTTCCTCCTCGGAATCCGGATGGCTGGCCCCCACACACCCCTGCCCTGCCCCCAGGAAAGCCACTGCCGGAGAAGCAAAGCCTGGCACGGCTGCACAGGGGCAGCCCAGCGGCACGCGGGAGAGCCACGAAGGCAGCAGCCGCGGCCCAGGATGGAAGCACTCTGCCCAGCAGCCCCCCGCCAGTCGTCTGCAGCACTCTTGGGGCTTCGGCCGAGCAGTCCCCAGGCCCAGCCCGAGCTCAAGGGGGAGGGGACTGGACAGGGTCTCTGGCCTCAAGATGGACAGGGCAAAGAGCCCACAATCACTTGGCTTATTCCTGAAATCGTTGAGGAAGCGACAGTGAGCAGCAAGGGAGAGCACAGAGAGCTCGAAGAGGAAGACACCAAGGGAGCGAGTGCAGGTGCGGAAGGCCCAGCTCGGTGCGGGGAGGGCCCCCGGGCCCCCACGCGACTGGGCCTTCCGCCTCACTAACCTTGGAGCCGTGGGATGGTTTGGTCTTCTTGGGGTCAGAGAAGGCAGAGAGTGGAATTGTGGGTAACATGGGATAGTCAGGGCTGGGCCTGGACACCGTGTCTGCTCCTTCGGGCATTACCATCACCTAGTGACAGAGAAGAGACAGGCGTTATCAACGGGCAGGGACCACCCGGACAGGAGGAAGGAAGCCGAGTGGGCCAAGGCAGGGGATTCCCTCTTGGGGCGAGGGGAGAAGGGAGCGCCTGAGCTCCGCTTCCTGGAAGAATCACAGGCGCTTCCCCTGCAGGGGCTGCGTGCTGAGCACTCTTGGGTGAAGCAGGCTCAGTGGCAGAGAGCAAAGAGAAGCCCAGGGTCCCAGGATGGCCGGGCAGCGCAGACCCAGGGCACAGTGGACCGGAGGGCCGGCTGAGAAGACTGGCAGAGCACGCCAAGAAGCATGAGGAGGCAGCTGCTGCCAAAGCCCGATCTACGCGCCGAGGCTCAGAGAGACCACAGGCACGGACTGAAAGGGCCAGAAGCCAGCGGGCACTCAAGGTAGGCGGCTGTGGGGCAGAGACCAATCTCCAAAGGGTTTGCACGGATGCAACTTTGGCGGGTCCCACATGCCCGGCAGGACGAGTCTTCCCGCTCTTGTGAGTGACTGAAGCTGACCCAGAGCATGAGTGGCAAGGCCGAGGCTGAGACCACGGCAGGAGGAGGCCTTCATGAGGTGGAGAGCCAACATTCTCTGCAGAAGCGGCGGTGCACAAGCGAGGCGGCCAGCCTGTAGGGGGAGGCGCTTGCTCCTGGCTATGTCAGAAGGCCACAGTCCTTCCAGGAGGTACTCCCAGGAAACACCTGCCCAGGTCCAACAAGGCCCTTAGGACACCAGCTGCAGGGAGAGGAAGCCCAGTGCAAGGTCTCAAAATCCCAACACTGCAGATTAATGTGACCACCGGGGCCAGTCACGCAGAGAGTCGTTGCATGTGGCCTTGAGACGGGACAAAAGCAGAAAACGCACTTAACAAAAAGTACCGAATTCAGCCAAAGCAGTGCCACAAATACCAATGAGTACCTATGATTCCTCGGAAGCCAACCCCTTCATCTGAGGACACCGACATAACATGGTCACGGGGACACGGGTGCCCCCAGGCTACCGGGTCAGGGCTGCTCCTCAGAGCCTATCTGCCCACAACACCACAGAGTGCCAGACCTGCAGCACATCTGCCCCCTGCTGTGCCTGGACAGTACCAGCTCCCTGAACATACGCCACGGGAGACCCTCTGTGCTTTGGGGAGAGTCGAGGCCCAGCCGATGGGCTGCTCTCCGGGAGGTGCGGGCTTGCTCAAGCGCGGGGCCTTCCTCCTGCTCTCGCGTTAACCCACCCTCAGTTGCCTGCAATCAATGCCCGAGACTGACAACGACATCAGGATAACGCAGAGCCTCTCTCTCCACTGTAACAAAGCCCCTCGGCAAAAAGAACAGGTACAGCGAACCAATGATCCATTCCTACCTAGGACAGGGTGCTGCCGTGGGGACCCATCTCCCCGATGGAAACACAGATCCTTGACCAACAGGGCAGGGACAAGACATAGTCCTGAGGGCGCAGGGCTGGGAGAGCGGGAAGTCCCACCCTAGTCACTCTGGAGGGAGCGCCTGGAGCCCTGAGGGAGGAATTTCAAGAGCTGTGAGGGGAGTGAGGAGGGCCGCCTCCTCCAGCTTTCCCAACACCGACAGCCATGGGGGCAGGAGCTGCGGCCACTCACTACCAGACAGACACTCTGGGCTTCAGGACGGCGAACACAGAAGCACGGTCACCTGGTCCTGGCAAGCACCTGACAAGAACCACCGTCCTATGGAGGCCTCAGGCTGCTCCTGGGGCTAGAGAGCGCCTTGATCGTCAGCCCAGGGCAAGCCCCAAAGGCCCAAAAAGTTCCTGACCAGCTGCCAGCTCCTCTGGGCAGCCCTCTGTGAGGGCAAATGGTGCCCGGGGCAGAGACCACCCACGGTGCCTGCACACCTCGCTCTGCCCACCAGGGCCAAGGCCGCTTCCTCCCTTCCTCCTTCTCTGACCCTGCACAGGCTGAGCCAGACCTTCCTCCCAGCCGCCTCCTCCTCCTCCCCACCCCTCGGTGGCTGCTTTGCCCTCAGAGCCTTCCTCTCCTGTGAACAAAGGGAACCTCCGCTCATGGGAGCGGGAGTGAGGGCCTGGCTGTAGCCCAAGAGGCCCGGGATGCTGCTTCCCAGAGAAATGCGACTACGGAGGCTTCAGGAGGCCCAGAGACGCCGGGCGAACGTGGTGGGAAGTCCAGGGTGCGAGAAGCAGGTGGAAAGGCAGAGGCAGGAAGGCACTGGGCCCGCGCTGTCCACGCAGGCCTGCCCAGCGCCTCCCTCACCTGCCGATTAGGATCACGAGGCGTGTTTATTAGGAACACGGCAGGACGTGCTCAAACCTCCCACCACGGACACACTATTCCCTTCACTGAAAAAGGGCAAAGTTCATTGCAGACCCAACCGTACTCAGTGGAGAGCAAAGGGCTGCTCCGAGGCAGCCCCACAGCCCCCACTCCCTCGGGATGTGGGCCTGTCCCCACCGCACACACAACATGTCACACACCACACATGAACACCATACACACCAGTGACATGTCAGACCACGCATGAACACACCACACATGACACATACTGCACACAACATGCCACACACCACGTATAAACATGCCACGCACAACACATACACGTGACATGTAACACACCACACATGACACATGCCACACCCCTCAGGCAACACATATCACACATGTGACACATGCCACGCACTTTACACAACCCACATGTCACACAGCACATACTCATGACACAGGTGACACATGCCATACACATATGTAACACACACACCTCTCCCAGATACACCACACACATACATATCACACACACACACAACCCTGGCCCCACTCCATCAGAAACGCAGAGTGACATCTAAGCAAACGCTCTGTGACCCTGGGTCACTCAAGGTGGCTGTGCTGTGCCGTGACCAAGCCTGCACATACCTCCACACGACACCCACCTGCAGCCAGGCACCCCGTCCTCCACAAGCCGTCCCCGGCTCCCGTACCACACCCAGCCTGCAAGGCCCCAGTGGCTCCACTCAGGCCACCACACGGGCATCCCACCACACAACTCACTGGAGAGCCCTAGTTCTCAGCTGACACTGGCGTCTGGCCTCACAGGACAAAAGGGGATGGGCAACGCACAGGTCAGGGCAGGGCCCTCCACAGAGGAGCCCCTGCCACCTCCTTGGGTGGCCCTGCCAGGCTGGTTATGAGCCGGCTCCAGGCCTGGCCACGCGGACAGACCGGCCTCGCGCCCATTCCTTCCCCGGCCACTTCCTACAGGAAGATGCTAATTAACCACAGCCACCCGGGAGGCCGCGGGATAACCGGCAACTCATCCATAGCCATCCACGCCCCACACGGACTTCAAGCACCTGGCCCCTTCCAGCTCCACCAGGCACTACCTGTGGGACAGGCACCTGCACCCGGGAGATCCCAAGGCGCCCCCCAGCAGCAACGCCTCCAGCATGGGAGCCAGGCCAGGACAGCCTCGGCCAGCACAGCAGCCACTGGGCCAGGCGGGACAGGGGCCTGCCCGCCCACTCGGGGCACACTCACCCCGCCAGCCCTCAGGAGCTTGTACCGGAACTCAGTGGTGGGGTTGTTGAAGGTGAGCTTCTCGCAGCGCAGGTGGTTCACGGGCGGGTTGCCCTCCAGGTTCAGGAACAGGTCATAGGTGAAGCAAACCTTCCGTGGCTCCTCCTTCAACAAAGAAAACAGGGAAGTCTATGTCAGAGGGGCGGGGGGCAGGAGGCCCCGGCCGAGGGACAGGGACGGAGCTCCCTCCTCCCTCCTTCACCTGCCTCCACTCCTCCTCCCCCCAGACCCTCCTCTGCTCTGCCCTTGGTGCCTCCTCTTCCTCAAAACAACTCAACCTACAGAAGCAAAGATCATTAATAACAGTGTGCTTGGACGCTTAGCAGGAACATTCCTCCCGCTGGCAGAAGCAGCCACGTGCACGCATTGCCCTTTCAATCCTCACGGGACCCACTGACAAATGGGGAAACTGAAGTTCGAAGACACACAACTAACAAGTGGCAGTGCTGAGACCTCACCCCAGCCTCTGATCTCACCATCTCAACCCCCCTCTCCTTCCCAGCAAGGGCCACGCCCAATAGGGAGCCTAACACAGAGACGCAAATGACAGGGACCAGAACCCAAGGCGTCAAGAGAACACAGAGGCAAGATCATGACCCAGTTTCCAGCAGGCTCTGCCCATACCAGGAGCCATCCTGCACCCTCGCTGCCCCACAAGACAGGGACCTTCATTCTGGTTGCTGCCCTACAGCACGAACAGCACCTGGCGTGGGGCAGGCGCTCAACGGATTTTTGGGACAAGTGAGCGAGGAGTAGTTGTGAGTGAGCAAGGCTCTGACCGAGCGGCGTGGTGTCCACAGAAAAGGCTGGGGGCTCAGGGCACAGGCTGGCCTGCTGGGAAGGGGGCTGTCTGCACCAGTTCCTTCTGGGGCCTCAGAGGGAATGCACAGGGTCAAGTTTCTGTGAACCTCGACAAAGCAAGAGACATGTAAAGAGTCCGCCTCGGGCTCCACAAAACGAAGATGTGCTCCTGGAGCAGCAACGCCAGGCCAGTAAGGAAAACGGGGTGGGGGGAATGCAAGAGACCTCACTGAGACAAGCCCAAGTGTTGCACTGAGGAACCGAAGTTTGAACAATGGGTGTTCACGTTTACGGGCAACCGGTGTTCAACGAGGGCGCCAAGACCATCCAATGGGGACCAAATTGCCTCTTCAACAAATGGTGCTGGGATGACTGGACACCCACACGCCAAAGAATGAAGGCAGACCCCACCTCACACAAAAAAACAACTCATCTAGGATCAAACACCTAGATGTAAGAGCTAAGACTATAAAACTCTCAGAAGAAAACATACATATACATTGCGACATTGGATTGGGCAAATCTTTTTTAGACAAAGTCTCACTCTGTTGCCCAGGCTAGAGCGCCGTGGGCACAATCATAGCTCACTGCGGCCTCCAACTCCTGGGCTCAAGCGATCCTCCTCCTGCTTCAGCCTCTCAAGTAACTGGGACTACAAAGTATTTGCCACCATGCCTGGCTAATGCTTTTCTTTAAATGTTTTTGTAGAGAGGGGGGTCTCATTCTATTGCCCAGGGTGGTCTTGAACTCACCTCAGCCTCCCAAAGTGCTAGGATTATGGCCAGCAACTGTTTCTTAGATATGACACCAAAACCACAGGCAACTAAAGAAAATTAGACAAATCAAACTTCATCAAAATTTTAAAAGTTTGTGCTGTAAAACAGGACACCATCAAGACAGTGAAAAGACAAGCTGCAGAAGAAGTGAACATATTTCCAAGTCATTACTCCAATAAGGTTTAGTATCCAGAACATCCAAAAAAATTTTACAACAATAAAAAGACAAAGTACATGATTTAAAAATGGGCACCGAATGTGAATAGACATTTCTCCAAAGACATACAAATGGACAAAAAGTGCATGAAAAAATGCTTAACGTCACCAGTCACTAGGGAAATGCAAATCAAAACCACAATGACACCACTGCACATCCACTAGGATGGCTATGATAAAAAAAAAAAAAACCAAAAAACAGAAAAGTGTTGTCAATGTGGAGAAAATAGAACCTTTCTGCGCACTAGAGGGAATGTGAAACAGCACGGCCACTTTGGAAAACTGCCTGGCAGCTAGCACGTCAAATACAGACTAAGCATGTGAACCACACGCCCACTCCTAGCTATATCCCCAAGAGCAATGAAGACGTGTTCACACAAAACTTGACACCTATGTTCATGTACAGTGTTTTTTTATTTTGTTCCAGGGATTGTTTTCTTTTTATCTTTTCTTAATTTTTTTTTATTTCAGCATATTATGGGGGTACAAACGTTTAGGTTATGTATATTGCCCTTGCCCCACCCAAGTCAGAGCTTCAAGCGTGTCCATCCCCCAGATGGTGCGCCCATTAGGTATGAATATACCATCCCTTCCTCCCAACTCCCACTTGCCTAACACCCAATGAATGTTACTACTATATGTGCACTTAAGTGTTGGTCAGTTAATATCAATGTGATGGTGAGTGCAGTGTTATAACAGTCAAAAAGTGGAAACGGGCCAGGCGCGGTGGCTCATGCCTGTAATCCTAGCACTCTGGGAGGCCGAGGTGGGAGGATCGCTCAGGGTCAGGAGTTCAAGACCAGCCTGAGCAAGAGCAAGACCTCATCTCTACTAAATATAGAAAAAAATTAGCTGGACAACTAAAAATATATATAGAAAAATTAGCCGGGCATGGTGGCGCATGCCTGTAGTCCCAGCTACTAGGGAGGCTGAGGCAGTAGGACTGCTTGAGCCCAGGAGTTTGAGGTTGCTGTGAGCTAGGCTGACACCACGGCACTCTAGCCCGGGCAACAGAGTGAGACTCTGTCTCAACAAAACAAAACAAAATAAACAAACAAACAAAAAAAACATGCAAATGACACAAATGTCCGTGGACAGATGAATGGAGAAATCAAGTGTGGTCTGTCCACACGGTGGAATATTACTCTGCCCTGAAAAGGAAGGATGCTCTGACACAGGCTACAATGTGGATGAACCTCAAAAACACTGCACTAAGGAAAGACGACAGACACAAAAGGCCACAAATTATATGACTGCGTTCACGTGAAATGTCCAGAACAGGCAAATCTACAGAGACACGACGTGGATTAGTGGGTGCCAGGGGCTGGGGCAGGGGGACATAGGAAGTGACTGCTCATGGGTATGGGGTTTCCTTTAGGGGTGATAAAAATATTCCGGAATCAGAAAATTGTGACAATGGCACAACATTGTGAATATACTAAAAACCACCAGATTGTGCACTTTTAAAGGGCGAATTCTTTGGTGCCTATCACGTGTTCAGAGCAGTGACCAAGACCGAGGAGGGGTCTTTAACTTTACAGACAGTCAGGGCACAAAGGTGAAACAGCCACGGCACCAGCAACAATGTGACATGTGACTGACCGTACTGTGTCATGCAGGATTTGAGAAGCCTCAATCATAGCCAGGCACGTTTCTAAGCACTTCATACATGTGGATGCTTCACAGCCCCCAACACAGAACTCCTAGTGTCCGCATGTCACACATGAAGAAACCGAAACAGAGGGCGGAGATCTGGTCAGCAGCAGAGCCAGGACTCACCCCAGGCAGGTGCCCTCAGGACACCCTGGATCTTGGAGAGGTTCCTCGTGCGTGGCGCGCGCGCGCGCGCACACACACACACACACACACACACACACACACACACACACGGAAGAGGGAGCACAGCAGGAGGAGATCAGGCCATGCTCCTTACGGCGCGCGCACGCGCGCACACACACACACACACACACACACACACACACACACACACACACACGGAAGAGGGAGCACAGCAGGAAGAGATCAGGCCATGCTCCTTACGGCGCGCGCGCGCGCGCGCGCACACACACACACACACGGAAGAGGGAGCACAGCAGCAGGAGATCAGGCCATGCTCCTTATGGCTCCCTGGAGGGCAGGGCACCTGCAGCCCTGAAGCACCCCATGCGCACTCTGACACCAGCAACGCTGCTGTGTGAGTCACAGCACGCTGAGGATGGCTGCTAATTGGTGCTCCCTCTGGGTGAGACCTAGGATCTGTGATGCTTAGGAACTCCCAAGAGGGCTGTGATTCTCTCCCTTGACGCCCCTCTGGAAAACCAGCTTCCCGAGAGGCTGGGACGTGGCAGCACCTCCCTCCAAGGCCCAGGAGCAGCTCCGTGAGGACTGGCAGAGTCACAGATGGGCTGTCGGCTGGCAGGCCTGGGGTAATAGCCGTGGCTACTCCAGCTGGACCCCAGTGTGGCCCCACTCTAAGCACTAGCAGCCGCCTGCTGGACTCAAGCATTCTCAGGCCAGGCCAGGAGGAGCCACCCACTCCCAGGCCACTGGCCACAAGCCAGCATCTCTCCAGCTTCAGCAAACTAAGATGCAGAGGAACTGGCCCAACTGGTGCCAGTGCCAAAAGCTGCTGCATGCACACCCATCCACAGCGCCAAACGGCGGACAGTCCAGGCCGTGCACCCCGCACGCCTGCCTGCACTCCTTAAGGCAAGGGGCATGGGACTCGAGGGGCCAGGCTGGCCCTGGCACAGGGCACACCAAGGCCAAGGCCACAGCCCCATGGCTGCTGACCACACTCGGAGTTCCTGTCGGGAGAGGCCATTGCTCCCTCCTCCCCACACCCAGAGTTACCTCCCTGCCTGGGTGTGAGAGCAGAGGAACCAGCCCTCCTGTGGGGTCTCCCAGCTCCTGACAACCCCAGGCTGTCACCCAGCCATCTCTGCCTGGCCGAGGCTTGTCCCCCGGCTATCATGCCCTTGTGAGGCCCTGGGGTTCACAGACATACACTGGGCTTTAAAAAATAATAAAGTTAAACCTGAATGTGATCGTGGCTCTAGATCCAAGTGCCAGTTTATAGGAAATGCCAGGAAACACCGAAACATCACCACAGGCTGCAATCAACATCCCTGTGGGACAAACATTATAGCTTCTTCTCAAAATCGTAAGGGAGGGAGGAAAGAGACGGAGAGAAAAAAGATTTAAAGAGGCTTAAGAGAGAGCAATCAAGAGTGATACACCGACCTCACTGGAACCCCGATTTGAATAGATTATTTTAAAAAATATACGTACATATACATACACACACAGTCATCCCCCAGTACTGGCAGGAGAGAGAGAGAGAGAGAGAGAGAGAGAGAGAGAGAGAGAGAGAGAGAGAGGGAGAGTGTGTGTGTGTGTGTGTGTGTGTGTGTGTGTGTGTGTGTGTGACAACAGAAGAAATTGACATTACTGGATGTGATGATATTAAGGAACTATTAATTGACCAGTTTCTAGGCATGATGGTATCATGGGTAAGGTTTTGTTTAAAGAGTCTTCTCTTGCAGGCATGTGCTGATATATTTATAGATGACAAGATACGATGTGCAGGACTTGATTCAAAACACTCCCAGGGGCAGAGAAGAGAAAACATGGCATGCAAGTCGGCAACTGCTGAAGCTGATCGGGGATGGGGGGTTGCTCTGTCATTCTCTGTACTTCTATATACATACATATATATGTTTTTTTCAGTTTCCTATGTTAAAAAAGAGAATTAAATATATATGCTAGGCTCTATCCCACCTGCTTTACAGCTCAATGTCAGTTCAACATTCTGTGTCCCCCCTAGCCTGCCTGGGAAGAGGGTGAACATGTCCTGCCCTCCCCCACCAAGGAACCCTCTGCTCCTGACCCCCCTGGAGTCCTCCTGGGCCACCAGGCTTCGCTCTGCTTCAGGTGGCCGCCCCAGCAGCAGGCACTGAGCTACGCAGCGCCTTACTCAATCCATACAATCGCTCTAGGAGTGAGTCACTGTTCTCACCAGCCGTCAGGAGAAGAAACCGAGGTTTTGTGGGGTTTGATCATTTGCCAAAGCCACGCAGAAGCAATAAAAGCCAAACACACCAGTCTACTCATCAGAAGCTGCGCACCCTTCCTTTAGATAAAGCTCTGACGCGCTCATCTCGGGATTCCCCAGCCCACGGCAAATGGGGCTGGGCCGGGCGGGCCAACCTTGGCAGAAAGCAAGGCAAGAAATGTGGAAAAGCGCTGTCTGAGAAGCACACAGCCCGTACTGAAATCCCACCCCCAGTGCTCGGCCTGGCTGGGACGCCACGCGAGAGTGCAAGTACATGGACGAGGCCACCGAGGCCCTTGTGCCGCGGGGGGATGCCGGGGGTGCCCGAATGCCCTCAGCAGGAACAGGCCGGCAAACCACAGCTGAGCCATGTGGCGAGGTGCACTCCACAGACAGCGCGGAGGACAAGGGAGAGTTACCTGTGCCGACACGGAGATGGCCAAGGACAGCAAGTTTAAAGCTGCACATCGCACACACCCCCACTCACTCATATACACACGCTCATATAGACAAAAAAAATGTTTTCGAAGGACAGACAACTCACTGCATACCATGGTTACTTCAAGGAAGTGGGCTGGAGAGGATTTCAATTCCTTGCAACCTGCACAGACCCACCTTTGTAATTAGAAGAAAAACTTCAGAAAAAAAAAGGTTTAAGAAAAACACCACAAAATGGGCTGAAAACTGTGGGCTTCGTTTGGGGTCAGAGACCTCCTGGGTGCTGAAGCAGCCTGTCACCAACTTGCTATGTGACCCTGGCTGCGCTGCTGCACCTCTCTGAGCGTCCGTGAGAAGGAGGAATCAAACCAAAAAGAGGGAGAAAGGACAATAGTGGCTCTGGCCAGCAGGACCCCTACCACGTCTGCCTTCCTATGCTGCGATTGGGGCAGAGACTCCCGCAGGTGCACCCGGGGCCTGCCCAGGACAGGTACAGGGCGGACAGTCACCATAGCCCTGTGTGAGACAGAAGCAGCAAGGTACTCACATGCCTGTCAGGAAGGGGCTGGCCCTGGTCAGGGAAGGACGGGATGTTCTCTTTTTGTTCCTCTGAACTGTGAACTCCACTGTGGAGTCCTCTGCCGCCCCTGAGAGAAACTGACAGGCACAGCAGGTGGCTTCGAGGGCAGGCTCTCGAGCCGAGCTGGCTCATCCACTTCCTGCGCAGCCCTGGACAGGTCACGTCACTTGTTTGTGCCTTGGCTTCCTCACCTGCACAGTGGGACTATGAGAACCCAGCCACACGCAGGTGCCCAGATGTGCCGAGTATCTCACACACGGACTTCAACTCCCTAAGATATGCTGCCAGGAGAGAGCAAACTGCAGAGCAGTGAGTGCACCCGGCCCCACTGTTCTGCCTCAAAGGCAGGCTTTCGATACGAATGCAGAATACTCGGGGCAAGAGATGGATGGGACAGAGTTCCGGTTTTTACTCTGCACGCTCCAATGTGACCTGAGATTTTGATAAGCCGAATACATTCCTCCATCGATAAGCAATTAGACACCCAGACCAGAAAGCAGACAGGCAAGCGCTACATTGTAAGGAGCTTCCCATGGAAACAGCCAGACAACTTTAGGCTTTAAGATGGCTTCTCTCATCTGGAAACCTAACTGAACGATTTTTCCCCAAGCTAACACCAAAAACAGGGAGAAAGCTGCTTGAAAAAGCAGTTTGAAAAAGAAACCCAGGCCAGGTGTGGTGGCACATGCCCCCAGACCCAGCATTTTAGGGGCTGAGGTGGGAGGATCACCCGGGACCAGGAGTTGGAGGCTGCAGTGAGCTGTGATAGCAGCACTGCACTCCAGCCTGGGCGACAGAGCAAGACCCCATCTGTTTAAAAAAAAAAAAGAAAAGACAAGACAAGACAAGACAAGACAGACCGACCAGAAAAAATGGACCAGAAGAAATGAAACGGGAGACAGGAGGCAGCGTCCCCAGGATGAGCCCATGATATTTGGGGAACATAACACGTGCTTCCAACCCCAAGCCAATTCTTCCACCCCCTTTTCCAGGGCCCAGCAGTTGGCATTCCAGGGGGGAAGCGCCTGTCCCTGCCACCAGGGGGGCCTTGGGTGACTGTGATGAGCTGTGGCTGGGGTCTCTTGAGGGGCTTCTCCACCTGGCTGTAGACCCCCCCCCACTAGGAAATCCAGCAAGGACTGGGGTCCCACATGGAGGAACAGAAAGATGCCATGGGGAAAGACAAATTGAGCCGCACGGCCGGTGCACATTCACGCAGCTTGTCACAACTCGGCAGCCCCCTGACCTTCCCTATGTGTCCTCACACAATGTCCCTTCTGTTCTGGCTCCTCACAGTCCACTAGTGAGGGCCTTCTCCCTCAGCTGCGGCACCCGGCCAATTGTCCCTGGAGGGGAGCTCCGAAGGCTGGAGGAGGGGCTGCTACCTCCTGAACTCTGCAAAGCCCTGGAGGGCGTGGGAGCCAGGCAGCAGGGGCACGGGGAGGAGAGGGCACAGTGGGGCCCCAGAGGGCTCCCGCCCACGCCACTGGGATCAGCTCCCCTACTCTCCGTTTAAAAACAGGGAAGGCAGGGGAAGCCTGGCAGCAAGTACCATTTCCACCGTAAAGGGGGTGGGGGGGATCAGGATCTGGTGACCGTGGTACCTCCCCCAGCATGTCCCCAGCCCTGCCAAACTGCCTGTGCAGCTGCCCAGGGCCCCCCAACACCAGGAACCTAGGATGTGTCCAAGAAGATGCCTTAGAGGGTTTTAAGGCTCTGAAGCCAGCACTGTTTCACTTCTAAGAACCTTCACACATAAAACTGCGCAAACTTCCCAAAAAAATGTACCAAATGTACAAGACGCCCTCCTCATGCCTTCAGATAACTGCTGTGAGCAGAGCTACGCAATGCTGACAGCTCCTGTCCAGTAATAGCTTGGTGTGGGGTGGGGGAGGATGTTTAATACTAGTGGCAAATAACCAAAATACACTTCTTTTTCACATTTTGCCATTTCTGAGCATTGGACTGTCTCTTAACATCAGAGTGTAGCCTTAACATGTTTCTTTTCCTCCTTCTAAAATGTGTCATTAAATTGATGGTGAAGGGAGGCGTAGGGCAGAGGAGGTGGAGCCACAGCAGGGCGAGTTTTCATGCCCCGAACCATCGCACTCTCCTCTGCCCTGGCTGTTGGTGTTGGGTTCCACACGTGCAAGAGCTTGGCGGCCAATTAGTCACGTTGCAAACACCCATAGTGCGCCGGCCAGGGCTGCAGGCCTGACGCCAGACATAGAAGTGACGGAGTAGGTCACTCTGAACTCAGACAACCTCTCTCCCATCTCTGATGACTGATTCCTCAGCTCCTCTCGGCTTTGCCATGCACCCCAAGCCAGGAATTCGCAACTGAGTGGCAACCAGCTTCGCTTTGAAAAAGACAAAAGTGGGATCTAAGAAGATTGCCCAGGAAGATTAAGTCACATCAAATGATGACTTGGAGGAGAGCTCCTGAGGCCAACTGCTGATCTCGGCTAATGACTCAAAACGAAACAACAACAAAAAATCAACTACGCAGAAGTCAGTCTCCTACGAAGCAGGTCCATGGTGGGGTCACCAAGTGACAAGGCTAAGGGCCCTCAAGAGGTGCACCTGGCCCAAACTGCGAGTTGAACGTGGGTGTGGGCCACCCTGCACAGCCGCCAGGCCCCTGCCCCGCCCAAGACCAAGCCCCCATACCTGTACGCCCTCGAGGTCAGCCCTGGAGCCTCTGTGGACCCTCCCGAGGCCCAGACCCTGCTCCTAACTGACCCCGGGGCACAGACGAGCACTTCCTATTTGGCAGTCACTGGACTATTTCTGGAAAAGACTGAGCCAGTCTGCTTTATAATGTGACTGATCTACTCCACAACAGTGGGGGGCAGGCGAGAGGCAGGCACCTGGCTGGGGATTCTGAAGTCACGGTCACAAGAGCTCAAAGAGGCAGATGAACCCAGAGGGCTAAGAGGGTGCCCCCTGTGATCACACCCTGGCAGCCCCCCGCAGTGCTGGGGCTGAGCAGCCCTGCCCACCTGCACTCACCTCCCCACACCTGCCCCAGTCTGCTTCTTGGCACCGTGACTCTGCCATGGCATAGCTGTCCTTCCACCTGGAAGAGGCCTCCTCGTCTTCTTGGCTTCACATGGTCTCTAGTCAGCCTGGCTTCCTAAGAGAAACTCCTCCAACCCTTGCTATCTGCACTCGACACCCAGCGCTGCAGCTTCCATGAGCCTATGACTTGCTCTGAGGCCCTCACTTCCTCTGCTGGATGTCTGCTCTCCCCCCACACCATGAGCCTGAGACAGAGCTCCATGGGAAACGAGACCATGTCCACTCTGGTCCTCACTGGGCCCTAGGCCTCGTGAGTATTTGTTGCGTGGATAAACCAATGAAACTCCAGCAAGTGACAGAAGAAAAGCAATTCTTCCTCCTCACTGTAAACAAATATTTTAAAACCCTCAACTGCAAAGAATAAATGACAACAGCCTCCCGTGCTAGGTGCCATCTCCCCATCAGTGGTCCCCTCTGGTTCTCTAGGCAGCAGTCTTGTGCACGCCGCCACTGGGCAGCGCGCGAGGAACAGTGTGGGCCTTGGTTCTGGCAGAGGGTGGGTGTCAGACACAATACCCAAAGCACAATCCACAGAAGAGAAAACAACAATAAACTAGCAAAATCTAAAACTTACGCCAGGCAAAAGATACTGGTGAGAGAACAGACAAGCCACAGACTTGGAGAAAATATATGCAAATCACACACCAGATAAAGGACCTGTATCTGGAGTATATAAAGAACTCCTGAAACTCAGTAATAAGAAAACAAATCCAATTTTTTAAAAAGGGAGGAGTAAAATTCTGAAGAGATACTTGAACAAAGAAAATATATGAACTGCACATAAGCATGTGAAAAGATAATCGTCCTCAGCCACCGGGGAGACAAGATTCGAGGCAAAGCCTAATTGGGTAGCGCTTCACACCCACCAGGGTGGCGGTCATCAAAGAGACAGAAAAAAAGTGTCAGTGAGGATGTGGGGAAACTGGAGCCCTCGGGGCTGCTGGTGAGGATGTGAAATGGTGCAGCCATTGCGGGGAAACAGTCTGGCAGTTACTCAAAAAGTTAATCACAGAATGACCAAAAGACCCAGCAATTCCACTGGAATTCGACGGTGGTGAAGGTGTGATGGTTGCATACCTCAGAATACACAAAAACCATCAGACAGTAGGCTTGAAATGGATGAATTGCAGGTTATGGGAACTATATCACAATAAAGCTGTTTGAGAGAGAGAAACAGACACAACACACCCCATAAGCTACGGGAATAGAACACAGATGAGATGGCTGCAAGGGACTGAGGCTAGGAGAGGGGGCTGACTTCAAAAAGGGAGCTCCCATCCCCTGGCCAACTCGAGAACAATTTGAACAAAGTAACAATGGCACTGGATTATAACCCAAAGAAAAAAATAGATATCCATGAATCCATATTGATATAAATAAATGACTGAATAAATAAATAAATGGAGAAGGGACAACTCTTACACCAAAAAATTCCCATTTTTTGGAATGAAGGAACTGAATGTCACCACCAGAACACCACTGAGGAGGGCTCAACAGACAGAACTACGGTTGAGTATCCCTCATCTGAAACGCTCAGCACCAGAAATGTTTCGGATTTCAGAGTTTTCACATTTTGGAATATTTGCATTATACCTCCAGGCTCAGCATCCCTAATCCAAAAAGTGGAAATTCAAATACTCTAATGAGCGTTTCCTTTGAGTGTCACATTGGCACTCCAAAAGTTTCAAATTTTGGAGCATTTCGGACTTTTGGATTAGGGATACGCAGCCTGTATGAAAAGAAACAGGTCATCTGCATAGTTTCTAAGTATCCCCCCCCCCCCAAATAAGTATTAGTTACCTGGTCGTTTTAACCTGTGCTCCTGGGCCCAAGATGGAGGCCTTAATTCCTCCTCCTTGAGTGTCGGGTGCACTTAGTGACTCGGTTCTAACTCACAGAGAGTGGAAAGGCATAGACGGCACCTGGACAGTGGAGCAACCTGGCAGGCACTGCCTCAACCAGGAGATCAAGGTCAGCATCACCTGTTAACCATAAGCCACGTGAAAATCTGCCACCTCCTCCTATGACATGCAGAGAATGGCACTTCTCCTCTGTGGTCTTCTTACCAAAATCTATAACCGCAGACTAGTCGTGAAAAAATACCAGACAAATACAAGCTCAGGGAGATTCTACAAAATACCTTCCTGATACACTTCAAAATTATTAAGGCCATGAAAGACAAGGGAAGGCTGAGAAGAGAGACCAATCTAGCAACCTGGAGTAGATTCCAAAACAGGGAAAGGATACTAGTGGAAAATGGCAGAATTCCAATGGTCTGCAGTTCAGTTGATGGTATTGCACCAATGTTAACTACTCGGTGCTGATCACTGTCAAGGGAATCAGGGTGTGCGGTCTGTAGGAACTCTCCGTACTATCTTTGCAAGTTTTCTGTGTCTAAAATTATTTCAAAATTTTTTAATTAAAAAAAATCATAACTATGAGACATTCCCTGGCAGGAACCATACTTGGCTTAGTTACTGGAAGATTTTTATGTATGTTTGGAGAGACTTGGGTGTGTGATTCTACTTTGTGAATTTTATGGAATCTATATACAGATCAAGTCTTTCTGATGAAACTTTTGTGTGCAAATTGACATGTACAGTAAGTACAATACACAGACCAGATCTGTAAGACTTAGTATGAAAAAAAGGAATGTAAAATACCACATTAATAATTTTAAAACACTGATTACATGTTGAAATTGTAATATTTTAGATATACTGGGTTAAATTATATTAAGATTAATTTCACCTGTTTCTTTTGACCCTTTTGATTGTGGCTATTTAAAAAAACAAAAATTAAGTTACATGCACTGACAGCCCAGGGTCCGAGATGTAACTTACTCATTGGAACAGGAAGGGCATAAAATACCTGGGACCACTTCTGGGACAACCACTAGATGTAAAGGGAGCATTTCAGCAAGACCCCTGCACCTGACTGGCCCTAGTATACATAGGAACCAATTAATCCATCCTGGGTACCACTGCCATGTCCCAGGCAGCACCAACGGGCTCTCACAACCCCCTGTCAAGGTCCCAGCTCACTTTCCAAAGGAACAACTCAGCCACAGCACACAGAGGCCTCTGGTCCATGTGTGATGGGAGGGAGACCACCTGGACACCCCTTGGAGAACTGGTGCCCCCAACTCAGGGATGCTCACGTCACACATTCAGTCTGCCCAGCAATGTGCTTTGCTGCCAACGTTGAAAAGTGGCCACTTATCCAGAACAGATAAAGAACTCTTACAACTCAACAACAAAAAGAAAAACCACCCAATTCAAAAATGGGCAAAGGGCTTGAATAGACATGTCTTCAAAGAAAAGAAGATGTACAAATTGCCAGTAAGCACAGAAAAAGATGCTTAACACCGTGAGCCATGAGGGAAATGCAAATCAAAACCACCATAAGGGCCGGGCGCAGTGGCTCACGCCTGTAATCCTAGCCCTCTGGGAGGCTGAGGCGGGCGGATCGCTCGAGCTCAGTTCGAGACCAGCCTGAGCAAGAGCGAGACCCTGTCTCTACTAAAAACAGAAAGAAATTATCTGGACAACTAAAAATATATATACAGAAAAAATTAGCCGGGCATGGTGGCGCATGCCTGTAGTCCCAGCTACTCGGGAGGCTGAGGCAGTAGGATCGCTTAAGCCCAGGAGTTTGAGGTTGCTGTGAGCTAGGCTGACACCACGGCACTCACTCTAGCCCGGGCAATAAAGTGAGACTCTGTCTCAAAAAAAAAAAAAAAAAAAAAACCACCATAAGAGCACTTCACACCCATTAGGATGGCTATGATTGAAAACAAACAAACAGAAAACAGAAGAGAACCAATGCTGGCAAGGATGTGGAGAAACTGAAATGCCTTGCATGGCTGGTGGCAATGCAGAACTGTTTGGCTACCGCAGAAAACTGTTTGGAGGGCTCCCAAAAAATTAAACACAGAATTACTACAGGGCCCAGCAATTTCCCTCAGGGATGCAGTCAGCCCCTAGTGTCTGTGGAGGATTGGATCCAGGATGCCCCTCAGATATCAAAATCTGCAGACGCTCAAGTCTCTTACATAAAAGGGCACAATATTTGCATAAACTCTAAGAACATTCTCCAGTGTACTTTAAATCACCTCTGGATTACCTATAATACCTAATAGAACACCTACGCATCATTGATTCACCTGGAATCAATGCAGTACTCTGTGTGCGGCAAATTCAAGTCTTGCTTTTGGGAACTTTGTGGAATTTTTTTTCCAAATATTTTTTATCTGCAGTTGGTTGAATTCATGGATGCGGAAACCATGGATACGGAAGGCTGACTGTACACACCCCAAAGAAGTGAAAACTGGTACTCGAGTAAATGCATGTACACCGCATCCACAGTGGCACTAGTCCCAAGAGCCAGAAGGTGGGAACAGCCCAGATGTTCATCGATGGTCAAAGTATAGTTTATCCACACAGTGGGATAGTACTTGGCCATGAAAAGGAATGAGGTTCTTATTCATGCTGCAACATGGATGAACTCATAAATAACTGTACGCAGGAAAGAAACCGGACTCGAAGGTCACATACTGTGTTTACATGAAACTTCCAGAAGCAGCACATCCACTGAGACAGAACACAGATGGGTGGCTGCCAGGGGCTGTGGTGAGGGGGAGATAAGAAACAATTGCTTACTGGACATGGGGTTTCCTTTTTGGGGTGATGACAATGTTTTGGAACTAGAGAGAGATGGTGGTTGCACAACACTGTGAATGTACTAAATGTCACTGAAGTGTTTATTTTAAAATGGTCAATTTCACGTTATATGAATTTCACCTCAATTTTTTAAAAGGTGGGGGGGTGCCACAAGGTTTTTGACACGTGGACGTATAACAGCTACTGCCTCTGGAATGAATCTGGTTCATCCATTTGGACACTCGTTCAACAAATGTCCACCAAGGGCCATTCTGATGGTTAATTTTAGGTGTCGACCTGACTGGATTAAGGAATACCCGGAGAACTGGTAACACACAAGTTCTGGGCGTGTCTGCAGAGGTTCCCAGAGGTGATGGCATGCCAGTTTGTGGATGCAGCGGGGGACAATCTGCCTCAGTGTGGGCGGGCATCACCTGACTGGCTGGGGGCCCAGAGAGAACAAGAAAAGGAGACAACAGGGTGATTTCCCCTCTCTCCTCCTGCCCTTGCACATCAGAACTCCAGGCCCCCTGGGTCCTCATGCCTGTGGCCTTGGACTGAAAATTATACCATTGGCACCCCCGGTTTGGGGCTTTCAGACATGGAATGAGCCACACTACTGACATGCCAGGGTCTCCAGCTTGCAGATGGCCTGGTGTGGGACTTCTCAGCCTCCACGGTCACACGAGCCGATTCCCCTATACACAGACACACACACGCATCTCCTGTTGGTTCTGTCTCTCTAGAGACCTCTAATAAAACCACCAATGCGTCAAGGAAGAAATCACTAGGGAAATTAAAAAATACCTTGAGATCACGAAAACAAAACCCAATATACCAAAACGTATGTATGGACTGCAATGCAAGCAGTGCTCAGAGGGAAATTTAAAGGCATAAATCCCTACAACATGAAAAAGTAAAAATGATGTCAAATCAACAACTTTACATCTTGAAGAACTATAAAAAGAACAAATAAAACCCAAAGGCAGCAGAAGGGCCGGGCACGGTGGCTCATGCCTGTAATCCTAGCACTCTGGGAGGCTGAGGTGGGCGGACCGTTTGAGCTCAGGAGTTCGAGACCAACCTGAGCATGAGCGAGATCCCATCTCTACTAAAAATAGAAAGAAATTAGCCAAACAACTAAAAATATATATAGAAAAAATTAGCCGGGCATGGTGGCGCATGCCTGTAGTCCCAGCTACTCGGGAGGCTGAGGCAGAAGGATCACCTGAGCCCAGGAGTTTGAGGTTGCTGTGAGCTAGGCTGACGCCATGGCACTCTAGCCCGGGGAACAGAGTGAGACTCTGTCTCAAAAAAAAAAAAAAGAAAAGAGAGAACATACAAATAACCACAATCAGAAATAAAAGTGTAAACTACCAACTTTACAGAAATTAAAGGAATTACAATACTATGAACAATAACATCCCAACAAACTAGATAATCTAGATAAAACTGGCAGAGTCCCAGAAACGAATTACTAAAACTGACTCAAGAGGAGGTAGAAAATCTCAACAGATCTAGAACAAGAGATTGAATCAATAATCAAAAACTTCCCACAGAGAAGTTCAGGACCAGCTGGCTTCACTGATGGACTCTACCAACATTCAACATGGAAAGAATGGACACCAATCCTACTCAAACTCTACTAAAATCAGAAGAGGAGGGAATACTTCCTAACACATTCTATGCGGCATTACCCTGGTACCATAAGCCAAAGAAACCACAAGAAAAATACAGACCAACATTCCTTATGAATACAGATCCAAACATCTTCAACAAAATACCAGAACTCCCAATCCAACAGCACATTAAAAAGATTATACACAATAACCAAAAGGAACTTATCCCAGGAATGCAAGGGTGGTTCTACATAAAATCAATGGATATATCACATTAATAAAAGGAAGGAAAAAACCTACACAACTTTCTCGAGAGGCAGATAAAACCATCTGACAAAATTCAACACCTGTTCATGATTTTAAAAAACCACACACTCAGCAAATCAGTAATAAAAGGTGTAGCACAATAAAAAATATATATTTGGTCTCCTCTGGCCCCAGCACAGAACTTCTAAAAACCCTTGTAACCTTCTGAGGGACAGGGGTGATGGGAGCATCTTTTGTTTTAATATCTGGTCTTAGTCCTGGGTTCCTGACACAAGAGCTTCTAAGATCCTTGAGATCTCTGAAGCGATTAGAGCATCCTTTTGTAGGGCTGGTGGCCGAAAGCCCCTGATAGCTTCAGGATGGAGGCTGGTTGCCGGAGGAACCAACCACGTGACTAAAGGGTTGGAATTTTCAGCCCTACCCCTGGCCTCCTGGGCCCAATCACCCATGGCCAGTGATGTCATCAATCATGCCCACATAATGGGGCTCCGTGAAAACCTCAAACAAAGGGGTTCAGAGAGCTCCCATGTCAGTGAGTACAGCGAGGTGGTGGGACAGTGGTGAATCCAGGGGGCATGGAAGGGAAGCTCTGTGCCCCTTCCCTGGTACCCTGCTCTGTGCATCACTTCTGTGTGGCCGTTACTGAATTGTATCCTCAATAAACCAGTAACAGAAGTCAAATGTCTCCCTAAGCTCTGTGAACCATTATAGAAAATTAACGTACAGAGGGGGAACCCCCAATTTATGGCCAGTTAGGCACAGGCGGCAACCTGGGACTTGCAACTGGCATCTGAAGTGGGGGCCGTCTTGTGAGAATGAGCCCTTAACCTGGGGGTCTGCACTAACTCCAGGTAGTTAGTACCATAATCGAATTAAATTGTAGGGCACCCAGAGAACTGGAGAATTGCAATGTGAGGAAAATCCACACATTTGATGTCAGAAATGTTATGAGTACAGTAAACAGAATTGGTCCTTCTTTTCCTCTCCACCCTTTGAATTCCTTAACCTGATAAAGGGCATCTATGAAAAACCCACAGCTGATATCACACTAATGGTAAAAGACTGAAAGCTTTTCCCCCTGAAGATCAGAAATAACACCGGATTCCCACTATCACCACTGCTATACAACATTGTACCGGAAGTCCTAATCAAAGCGGTGAAGCAACAAGAAGAAACAAACGACATCCAGATTGGAAAGTAAGAAGTAAAAACATCTCTACTTGCAGATGACACGATTCTACATACAGAAAATCCCAAAGGGGCCACAAAAAAACTACTAAAGCTAATGAACAAATTCAGTAAAGATGCAAGGTAGAATATCAACACACAAAAGTCAGTTGGTAATTAAAGCAATTCCATTTTACAACAGCATCCAAAAGAATAAAATATCTGGGAATAAATTTAACCAAGCAGGTGAAATATGCACTGTAAATTATAAAACACTGCTGAAAAAAATTAAAAAGGGCCTAATTAAATGGAAAGACATCCTATATTCACGGACTGGAAGACTTCATATTGCTAAGACGTCTCAAAAGTGATATACAGAGTCAATGCAATCCTTATCAAAATTCCAATGGGATTTTTTGAAAAAAGGGAAAAGCCAAACCTTACACTCATATAAAATCACAAGGGGCCCAGAATAACCAAACTCATACTGAAGGGGGGGAAAAAACCAAAACACGAAGTTGGATGATTCAAAACTTCCTGATTTCAAAACTTCCTACAAAGCTACAATAATCAAAACAGTATGGTACTAGCATAAGGACAGCCATATAGACCAGTGGAAAACAATTAAGGGTCCAGTTTTAAACCCAAAAATCTGTGGCTGACTGATTTCCAACAAGGGCACTAAGACCACTCAGTGGGAAGAGTCTCTTCAACAAATGGTGCTGGGACACCCGAAAAACCACATGCAAAAAAACACAGCTGGGCCCTCACCCTCACTCCATATACAAACATCAACTCAGAACAGATCGATTATCTAACCATCAGAACTAAAACTATTAAACTAGCATAAGTAAACATATTTGCCAACAGAGTCACAGATGTGACACCAAAAGTCTGATCAATCAAAGAAAAAATAAACCGAACTTCATAAAAATTTAACACTTTTGTGCATCAAAGGACATTATCAAGAAGGTGAAAAAACCTAGGAAAGGAGATAAAATATTTGCAAATCACACATCTGGCAAGGGTTTAATAGCCGAAACATACAAAGAACTTCTATAATCAGCAACAAGACAACAGACAACCCAATTCAAAAATGGGCAATGCATGTATGAAGATGTTTCTCCAAAGATATACAAATAGCCAACAAGCGTGTGAAAAGATGTGGAATATCTCTGATCACTAAGGAAATGCAAATGAAAACCTCAATATGTGACCGCTTCACACCCAGTAGGATGGCTGTAACTAAAAAACAGAAAGCAATCATTGTTGAGGATGCAGAGAAATGGGAACCCTCACACACTGCTGATAGAAACATAAAAATGGTGCAGCCCCTGTGGAAAACCGTTTGGCAGTTCCTCAAAAAGTTAGACACAAAATCACTGTATAACCCAGCAAGTCCATCCCTAGGTATCTACCCAAAGGAACGGAAAACTGGTGTTCAAACAAGTCCACGTACACGAATGTTCACAGCAGCACTATTCACAACAGCAAACAGGCAGAAACAGCCCAAATGTCTACCAACAGGTGAATGGATGCACAAACTGGTACAGCAAAGCCTCATTATCTGTGGATGCTGCATTTTCGAATTCACCTACTCGCTGAAGTTTATTTGTAAACCGCAAATCAATACTCTCAGCTTTCAGTCATTTGCATACACGCACAGAACAGCAAAAAATCCGACTTGCCCAATGCACACATCCCCAGATGCAGAACAAGGCAATGCCATCTTCTTGTTTCAGAAAAGTTTCTTTACAACACACATATATTACTTCTGTACTCAGACAAAGCCCTCCAATTTTTTTTTTTTCCTTGAGAGAAAGGAGTGATTTATCTGTAAAAGAGCATCCCACCAACAAGTCAAACAAAACGTGGCTGCGGTTAAGTTCTAGTGTGTGAACACCACATAAAACACATAAAACACAGTTCCTTCATTTTGCAGACAATGCCACATTCGAGGTCAAGCATGCTATACGCCTGTACAAGAAGAGGTGCTGTGTTTGAGAAAGCACCTTTGCTGCTCTGGTTATAGACCCAGCCCACTCACTAGAGAAGCTGGACAACATCACTCTCCTGGCTGGACCCTCAACCCCTACTAGGCCGTCTGAAGTCTCCGAGGCTCCCCCCTCCACCCTGCTGTCCCGCCCAGGAAACGGGAAAGAAGCCGACATCAGCTCAACAGTAACAACAACAAACACTTGGGAAATGGTTAACATGTGCAGGTCCGGGACCAAGTGCTTTACCTAGTGTCTCTCTCTGCAGCTTCCCGGCAGCCCTGAGAAGCAGATACAATCACGAACCCATTTTATAGATGGAGAAAGTGAAGCCCTGAGGAGTAACCTGCCCACAGACATGGCCAGGGCCTGGGATTTGCACCCAGCATGCTCCTCACTGCTCTCTCCCTCCCAGTCTAAACACCACCACCTCCCAGACCCAGCCCAACCTGTCACTGCGCTAGCGCCTCACTACCTTAAAGTTCCACTCACCTTACCTACCGCCGACAAACACGTGGCAAACAACCAAATGCAAGCCTTGCCCACGTCAGGGTAGAAAAATCATTGTAAATCCACTCACTACAACCCTGTTCCAAATAGCATGCCGTATTCTCTGATCTGTACCACCTGCTTTTACAATTAACCAACTTTTCTACAATTGTCTGAGCTTTTCAAAACGTCTAAAGTAGGGACCCACATGTAAACAATCTTTGCAGAACACAATACATAAAAAAACCTGTCCCTGGCACTAGGTGTAAGTAAATGCCGGAATTCATTAAGAACTATCATTGTAGGGCATGCCTGTTTCAGGGAGGTTTTTGTGGGGTTTTTTTGCCAGCTTTTGCAAACCATGTCTCAGGTATTTAAGCAACAGGTGTGTGTTTGTGCATAGCTGGTTCCAATCCCAGCTCCGCCAATTACTATGTGGCCCTGACCAAGTGTGTACCCAGGGGGTCCTCCACCCAGACTGCGGCAATTACCTTCCTTTGGGGCTTGTTTGGAGAGTAAGGACGTGCTTAGCACACACACGCCCATAGGTGTGATGAGCACTGTCTCCCCAGGCCTTGCCCGTGGTGGCTGTACCTCCCGGGTTCTCTGAGTGCAGGGCCCTCTAAGCTCTGTGGCACAGACGCCATCAGGGAGAAAGGAGGCCAGTGAACTGGGCGCAGAGCACAAGGAAGCAGCCAGCCTTTGTCCTGGGAGAGGCAACATTGTAATTCTCAGAACAGACTCACAGCGGAGCTCTGGCTCCAGCCACCAAGCCTCTGCAGGAATTGTTCAAAGAAATAAACACTGAGCAATGTGCCCTATTTTTTTTTTTTCCAACAGAAAACCTGGCCTTCCTCCAACAGAGTTCAAATGAAAACACATGCTGAGATCTGAAAAACTTGCTATACCTAAAATGGGAGAATTTTACTGTATGTAAATTACCCCTCAATAAACCAGACTTAAACAAAACATCTTCACCTGAAACCAGATGTTGCTGGGAGCAGCTGGACGCGCGGAGCCTGCGCACATGCTCCCCCTAAAGGGGAGCCTGGAGAAGTGGAAACGTGCTTGGGGCAGCGCCTAGTGCCTTCCAAAGAACAAGGCAACAAACAGGCTCTCTGGAGGACCACGGGGTCTGTACAGCGCAGGTAAAGCCCCAAGAACCCCCAAAGAGCAGGCAGGGATACAGAGAACACCCGCAGAAAGGGCGCACTGAACCTCGCCACGCAGCACAGGGGAGGTGCTGAGCCCAGCAGCGTCAATCCCATGACCAGAGGGCTGCCCACTTCCTTTCCCTACCAGGGGCAGATGAACACAGCGGAACCTCGGAGAACTAGGTCCAGAAACAGCACTGAAGTCTGGACTTCAGGCTCAGGTGAGCGCTGCAGGACACAGCACATGCTCAGAATGTACTTCTGCAACACCCGGGGACAGCCGGCCTGAGGTTACCCTACTGCGTGTGGACGAGAAGCAGGAGACAAACTGCACTGCCTGGCTCAGGAAGGGGGGCCCCGAAAGTCACGCAGGCAACTCCCTGCTGCTGAGCCAGGTGCTGGCTGGAGCCACTTGGCAGACCCCTGAGAGCACCAGGAAGTGGAATTGCCGCCACCACTGCCTGTGTGGCTGGCAGGCTGTGTCAGGAGCCAGGCAGGTGTCAGGGGACACAAAAGGCCTAACTGGCCTGTGGGGCCCCAAACTGCTTCTGAACTCCAAGGAACTTGATCCAAGTCACCCTGGGGTGAGTGCAGACTGGCCACAAGGACTCTGGTGCCTCAGCTGCTATAATCACTCCCCTTCCACACGCTCACCAAAGGGAGCTTTGGAGAACCCAGCTGCTCACCTGCTCTGGGGCTCGCCCTTGGAGGTGTCCCGGCAGACAGGCTTGGCTCTTTTCCCAATGGAGCCTCAGCTCCCAAAAGGCCCTAGGACGACCTGGGTTTCAGCAAACAGGCCCTGGAAGGCCTAGCACCTAAAATCCGGTCACATGTGCTGAAAGGTCACTTGGCTCCTTGTGGGGCAGCACATCCGAGCGCCACTCCTAGAGGCCTTTACCGCCAGGTGGTTTGCGGAACAGTGCGATTCCTGCCCCTCGTCTCGCATGGCCGGTGTACACCATGCACTTGGTAAGCAAGCGGGGCACTCTGCAGGCCTCCCGGGAAGCCCTTCTTCCCCAGAGACGGCAGTGTGTCCGCCACGCCAGTCTTGCTGCATTTGTGGGAAAGCAGCCGGCCGTGGCGGAGCTGCCCGGAGCCAGGAAATGCCATTGCCAGCCCCTTGGTGATGGGAAGAGGAGCAGGGGCAGGCCCTTTAGTTATTTTAATTACCGGACCAAAAAAAAGTTTAGAAAATGCAGATAGAAGAAAATAAAAATCTCTTGCAATCCCACCACTCAGATTACCCTTATTAACATTTCTGATGTATGTAATTCCTTTTTCCTATAAATATCATTCATGTAATTTGCTTCTTTCATTCAGCAATATTAAGAATTTTGGCTGGGCGCGGTGGCTCACGCCTGTAATCCCAGCACTCTGGGAGGCAGAGGTGGGAGGGTCACTTGAGGCCAGGAGTTCAAGACAAGCCTGGGCAACATAGTGAGAATTCGTCTCTATAAAAAATAGAAAAGTTAGCCAGGCATGGTGGTGCATGTGCCTGTAGTCTTAGCTACTCGGGAGGCTGAGGCGGGAGGATCACTTTAACCCAGGAGTCTGAGGTTGCAGTGAGCTATGATGACACCACTGCACTCTAGCCCAGGCGACAGAGCAGACTCTGTCTCAAAAAAAAAAAAAAAAAAAAAAAAAAAAAAAAAAAAAAGAACTCTCTCTCCCCACAGGTCATCAAAGATTCTGCCCGTAAATTTATCTAACCAGCTGCCCATTGATGGACATTTAAGTTATTTCCAGATCTCTGTCACTTCGTACAGCCCAGTGACTAACCTCTAGGACCATGGATGAACCTATGTCGCTGCAGATGTGTTCTCCAGGAGACTAGACTGGCTGTGGCCAGCTGCTCCCCTGGAGAAGTGGCACCCTGGGGCACAGCCACCTGTGTCAAGAGGTCAAGAGCAATCGGATGGCAACCAGCATATACTCCCCGAGGCGCTCACTGGTGCATCTGTACGCACTGGGGACCAGAGCACTCCCTCACACGGAACGGCCAGTTCTACCACCTCCTTTGCAAGCTGTCATTGGTGTCCCTGGCCCAGGGCCTCCACTGGGGTATGCATCCTGCCCGCTGCTGCTCAAGGATCCTACCTTGTTCTTGAAGTGCACCTCGATGGGCATGATGAAGCCAGCGTACCCTGACTCCTCCACTTTGTAGGGGGGCTCCTTGCACACTAAAAAGAAAAGGAAAAAACGCATCCATCAGCTTCCTGCCTCTTTCAAGGCCCAGCCCCAGCAGGAGCTCGCGCCCCCTACCCCACCCCACCCCACCCCTGCCACCTCCTAGCTGGGGCTCTCAGGAGGGTGGCTGTTCTGGAGGCTGAGCTCCCCAGGGAGAGTCACTGAAGGGGCCCTGGGGAATGAAAGGGGAAGAGGAGGGAAAAGGTGACCTAGCCACCGTAGTGGTCAGCAGAGGGAGAGCAGGAAGGGGCATTATTTACCCTCTGCACCCAGGGCACCTGCTCCTGCAGCAGGCAAGGAAGCTGAGGCCAGAGAAGGTCATGCAGGGGGTCAGTAAGCATGACCTGAGTGAGGTGTGAGACCCAGTGGGGCTCCGTCTCCCAGGCAGGGCCGCACACCCGGCCTCGACAGCCTCCAACATGGGAGCTGAACCCCGCTCTGTGCCAGGGATGCGCACGCTGGGAGATGGAGGAGGATCTTCCACCTGGGTTCTATTTTAGCGCATAATGAGAACACTCCCCAGTGATGCGAATAGAACCTCGTTAACCCCAGAGATTAAAAAAAAAAAAAAAAAAAAAACAAATTGAAATGAAGAACAGCAAAGTGCATACAAAATAATCTCCTGTAATTTCACCCTCCAGAATAAACCATCGAAGTTTTGACACGCATGTTCTTGCTATGCGAGCGCCCTGGAAATAATGTTTTTCCGCTTTTAAGAAAACAATTAGAGCAGCAGAGATCAAATCCCTTGGCCCCCACCTCTTCCTCTGCAGAAGCAACCGTGACTGGGAGGTGGGAAGAAATCCTACCCATGGTCTGTAGGTGTCTTTACCCGCTTTATTGAGGTGTGACTGACACGTCGGAAGCTGCACATATTTAATATCTACGTCTCCATGAGTTTGGGGGTACGCAGACACCCATGAAACCATCACCACCACCAAGGCCGAGAACAAGTCCATGGCTTCCTGAAGTCTCCTCTCACCCCATTACTGCTGTTTTTGTTTTCTAAGAACATTTAACATAAGAGCCAAGCTCACAGCAACTCTGAGCATGCACTGCGGTACTGCTGGCTGCAGGCGCTACACCGTATAGCACATCCAGAACTCACCTCGCAGAACCACACTCTATCATCTCCCTGCTGCCCGCTCCCCACACGCCAGCAACCCCCACCCTGCTCTCCGCTTCTCTGCGTCTGACTGTTTTAAATTCTCCATGTCAGACCGCGCAGTGTCTGTTTTCCGTGTCTGGCTTACTTCACCTAACGTGGTGCCAATTGTTAAAACCTTTATACACATACGTCTGCACTAGTAAGGTAATTCTTAAGTGGGCCAGAAATTGCTGGAAAACAGTTAATGGAACATAATGAAACATGCTTTTCTTAATTCAAAGCGTAAGATTTTTCTTTCAAATAAAAATAAGACTCTCAAATATCTAACCTTGTGTACGTCACGTATCTATCCAAATAAAACTGGCAAGCAGCTAGGTCTGGGGTGAGTAAGGACCCTCGAAGGCAGGGCTGACTAGACAGCTTTGCATGGGGGCCCCAGTCTGCAAACTGCAGGGGAGCAGGGAAGGGGCTCCCAGAGCCTGCCTCCCCCCACCCACCCCTACCCACCTGGCCCCAGAGACTGGAGTTGCAGGGATGGACGCCAGGCTATAAGCTGGCCCAGGGCCCCAGGTCCTGCTCCCAGGGCTCCCTCCACCCTACCTCCCCTCCCCAATACCTACCTTCCCTGAAAGCCCAGCTCAAGCCCTGCTCCCCCCACCGGCTGCCTGCCCAACTGAGAGGTAAGTTCCTGGAGGGCAAGGCCTTGCACACAGCTGGTGGCCTGAGTTCCCTGCTGGGGGAGGGGGCATTCCCCAAACAGCCACAAGACCGTGTGGCACAGCCTCCCCAGAAGCCAGCAGTAGCCCTGGCTACCCATGCTGGGCAATCCGAATGCCATTGTCACCTGGATATCAGGGTCTGCACATGAATCGTTGCTGCTACCAAACAGCAGCAAGGACCACACCCATTCATTCATCCATTCACTCCACCACTATCTGTGTCTGACAGAGTCAGGGGCTGGGATGACAATGGAGGCCCAGAGGACACCTCTGGCCCCTTGGTGCTGACTCCAACCCCTCTGGCCCCTTGGTGCTGACTCCTGGGGGAGTTGTTACCCTCAGACTGCTGGTTGCCCCCCTGGAGGGAAGGAGCAGCCTGCCTGCAGAGCAACTCTGGGTCCACAGAGAGAACCCACAGCCTGCAGAAAGCTGTCCTACGTGGCCTCAGCCCAGATCTCTATTCCAGCCACCTCTTTCTGCTCCTCCAATGTCCTGGTTCTACCAGGGATGCTGGACAGGGACCTCCAATGAGGCCCTCCCCAAACCAATTCCTCCTGCCCCTTGAACCTGCACCACCCCAGCGTCCTCCAGCTCAGGGCCCATCACTCACCCAAGGATGAGGCCATCTGACTCCCTCTCCCATAGCTCACCTGTCACCAAGGGCTACCACGTCCACCTCCAAAACCCTCTGGAATGCAGCCCACTGTCCTGGAGCCATGCATCTCACATCCTGCCTCAGGCTCCCACTGGGGTAACCAGAATGTGGCCCCCCACTGCCCTTGGCAACCCGCAAGGAGCTTCACCGCCTTCTGCCCCAGCCCTCAGCAGCCCAGCAAGCCAGCCATGGTGAGCGTCTCAGATCACAGATCACTTCCTCTGGGACCCCTGCTTTGAGTCCCTCACCCCACCAGGTCACAGTTCCCTCCCACAGGATCCCCGGAAGCCTGCATCACTCAGCTGTAGAACTCTTTTTTTTTTTTAAAGAGATAAAATCTTGGCTCGGTGCAGTGGCTCACACCTATAATCCTAGCACCCTGGGATGCCAAGGCAGGAGGATCGCTCGAGGTCAGGAGTTCGAGACCAGCCTGAGCAAGAGCGAGACCCCCCCGCCTCTACTAAAAATAGAAAGAAATGATTTGGACAGCTAAAAAAATATATATATAAAAATTAGCTGGGCATGGTGGCACATGCCTGTAGTCCCAGCTACTCGGGAGGCTGAGGCAGGAGGATCGCTTGAGCCCAGGAGTTTGAGGTTGCTGTGAGCTAGGCTGATGCCATGGCACTCTAGCCCGGGCAAGAGAGCCAGACTCTGTCTCAAAAAAAAAAAAAAATTGCTCTGTTGCCCAGGCTGGAGTGCAGTGGTACAATCAGAGCTCACTGCAGCCTCCTGGGCTCAAGTGATCCTCCTGCCTCAGATTCCCAAAGCGATGGGATTACAGGTGCCACCATGCCCAGCCTGCTGCAGGACTTCTCGCATCATTCTTGATCCACACCTCCAGACTGTAAGCTCTGTCTCACTCAGGTCCCCAGGGCCTGGAGCTGGGACGTGAGACTGGAAGCATTCCATAAGTACCCATCAAACACTGCCCAGCAGACCACCTGCCGCACCTCCCTCAGGTGGTGCAGGGACAGAAGGTACTCAAATACTCCTAAACAGGGAGGCCAGGTCATGGCTGTAGCCTCCATGGGGTCCACTCGATCCTGTCTGAGCAGGCGGAGAGAGGCCGTGGCATCCCTGCAGCTGCAGAGAGCTGCCTGCTTGGTGCTTTGCCCAACCACACTGGCTGGGAGCGCTCTACACTCTGCCTTCCACCCCTGAAGTCTCGCACAGGGTCAGGCACCCGACAGGCACCCCGATACTCAACCTGAACCCAGGAAGGAAAGCGGAGTCAGGACAGAGAGGAAGGGTGGGCTGCTCCCACCCGTGACCCCCCAGCAGGGGAGGCCTAGACAAGGGAAGGGCCTGGGGTTTGCTCGCAGACCCCACCCTATGCCCCGTCTCCTGCCCACACCCCCACCCCCATCTGAACCCCATCCAACCACAAGCAAAGGCCCACGTCAGGACCTGTTATCTTTCCAAATCTACTCTCTGTCCCCACCCCTTCAGAGTAGAGCCCTTGCCCTGCGTTTCTCTCTCCAAAGGCCTCTCATGTGAACGGGCACTTCCAGGCTGGAAAAGCATCTGTCCCTCCAGAGATAAGGAAAGGGTATGGGCTTCTAGCGCAAGGCTGGAGAGCAGGCAGACGCAATGGCCTACCCCCTGGCATGGGTGCCCACAGGAACCAACACAGCATGAAACAAAGCCCTGAGGGTGAAGAGGGGAGAGAGGAGATGCCAGCAGTCAGCACGGTTCTGGACAGCAGAAAGTGGACAAGGGCAGGCTGGGCAAGGGGACAGGAAGCTGCGGCCCAGAGTCTGCCATGGGGTGCTGCAGGGTGGAGATAGCCTGGGCCTGGACAGGCTGGGGGGGACGGCGGGAGTGAGGGTGAGAGCGAGGGTGAGAGCTGGGGGGCGGGGGGCAGGGGGTGACTGCTGGGTCGAGAGAGATGCTCTGCAATTAGAGCTGATGGAATTGGCAGGAATGGCTGTACAACTATGTGCACACACTAAAGGCACTAATTGTACACATTAAAAAGGTGAATTTTATGGTGTGTGAATTATGTCTCAGTAAAGCAGTTATTTAAAATAACAAAAAGGAAACCAAAAAGAGGCAAACTGCAAGGCTGTGTCTGGAACAACAGGCGTGGGGACTCCTCCCTCCCGCCTGCCCCCACCAAGAGCACAGGCAGTGTCGAGTTTCCCTCTTGGGAAACCCAGGCGGCTCTGTCTCCAGAGGAGAGCTGGCTGTCAGGGGGAGCACGGAAACTAGACCCCTGAGCGAAGCCCTCCTCATTTAGGAAACCAGGAGGCCCTGGGACCATCAAGCCTGTTGGGTAATGGAACACACTGTCCCCTGAAAGAGCACTCAGAAGGAATCCCCACCTGGGAGAAAGAGGCCAAGGAGATGGAAATACGTTGCAGACCATAAAGGAACTTGAGAAAAAGAGAAAAGAAAAAAAAAGTAAATAAATAACCTAGGAGTCAATGTCCTCGGATTCCAGGAGATACACCCAACAAATAAAACTAAGAAAGGGTTCTTAGATTTTACAGATTTTTTACTTACAATTTTTTAATTCAACAGCAAGACTAGAAAATAAAGGCAATCTCCCTGATAGTAGAGCAAAAAGATGCTTTTTTAAAATTAAAAGGTGAGACAAGAAGAAACAATTTGGCAGATTAGACAAATAGACAATGGCTACCATATTTAAGCACCCACTGAGCATCAAGCGTGGGTCTCACCTTGGTTCACAGAATCTTCACAATCTTACACAGCAGAGAAGATCCCTCTCGCTTTACAGATGAAAAGACTGAGGCATAGAGAAGTTAAGTGACAAGCATCCCAGAAAGAGAAAACAAAGGAAATAAATAGATGTGAGGAAACTGTCAAAGAAATAGAAGGACACTTTCCAGAGCTAAAATGAAGGAATCAAATGTCACAAAACACAAAGAACACCGACAATAAAAATCCCATCACGTCATAAAGCAATGCCCTAACAAACACCCTAAATGCTTCTAGAGAAAAAAAATAGGTCCTGTGTAATGGAATGAGAACCCAATGGCATCAGACTTTCAGAGAGAAGGAAGCAACGTTTGCAGAGCCCTAGGTGACAGCACAGGTGGACTATTCCTTATCCCAAACGCTTGTGACCAGAAGTGTCCTGGATTTTGGATTTTTTCAGACTTGTGAATATTTGCATTCAGCTGGTTCAACATCCCTAACGCAAAAAATCCTAAATCCAAAATGCCCCAACGAGCAGTTTCTGGGCACCGTGTCAGCAGCTCAAAAAGCTGTGGATTTTGGAGCATTTCCGATTTCAGATTTTCGGATTAGGGATACTCCACCTGTAATTCTCAAACCAGAAAATCACACCTGACCAAACAATTCCTGAGTTGTGAGAAGAGAATAATGGCATTTTCAAACATGCTAGGATTCAGAGAGTTTACTGCCCACACATCTTTCTTATGAAATTTCCTAAGTAATTAATCTCTTGGGATATTACTTGAAAAATTGCTCTAGCAAAATGAGAAAATAAACCAAAACATAGGGCAATAAATCCCTCCAGGAGAGCAGTAGAGAAAACGCCCAGGGCAATGGCTAGAGGTGGCCTGGAGAAGGGTCCGTTGTGATTAGAGAAGTCAAAGGCAACCAGAGTGAAATACTCAGAGGGCTAAACAAAAAAAAAAAAAAAAAAAAAGCCATAATCCCAGCACTTTGGGAGGCCGAGGCGGGAGGATCGCTTGAGCCCAGGAGTTGGAGGCTGCAGTGAGATGTGATGACACCACTACACTCCTGCCCAGGCAACAGAGGGAGACCCTGTCTCTTAAAAAAGAAAGTGGGGGTGGGCATAGCAGGGTCAAGGACACATAGGGGTACTTGTATCCTAATCTTCCTCAGTGGAGAGTCAGAAGACATTGACAAAAGCTGACAGAGTAGAAGAATCCATTAATTCATTCAGTAAACACTTAGTAAGCACCTACTGTATCTCCATAGGCACCAAGAATGTAACAGCAAACAAACAGACACAACTCTTTGCCTTGGAGGGAGATGGGCAAGATAAATAATTAATACAAATAATATGCTAAGATGGTGCTAAAGAGAAAAATAAACCAAAACCAGAAAAAAAGGCTAAGAGGCATGTGGCTGTGTAGGCGTACTGGGCGAAGAAACTGTGATTTAGCCCCAGCAGCCAGAGGACTCCCTAAAAAGGGTGCTGTGGGACTGTGAGGGACCTCAAAGGTAAACAGGCTCACGTCAACATTCAAAGTCACAGAGACACACAACGCAAGAGCAAGTCACTGCACTATAAAAAACTTAGAGGAGATGGTGGGAAAAGGGGCAGTTTGAGACAAATTCCAACCATTCAAGCTGGCAAGTCAATAAACATTGTTTACATCTGAAAAATCAAGAAATAAGAAGCAAATTAGCTAATGTTAAAAACACGATCCAGGCCAGGTGTGGTGGGTCACATCTATAGTCCCAGCTCTCTGGGAGGCTGAGGTGGGAGGACTGCTTGAGGCCAGGAGTTCGAGACCAGCCTGGGCAATACAGCAAGACCCTCACCTCTACAAAAAATGGAAAAATTAGCCAGGCATGGTGTCGTGCACCTGTAGTCCCAACTACTCAGGAGGCTGAGGCAGGAGGATCACTTGAGCCCAAGAGCTGGAGGCTGCAGTCAGCTGTGATCACATCACTGTACTCCAGCCTGGGCACTCTAGAGCAACAACCAGTCTCAAAAAAATAACATAAAATAAAATAAAAACACAATCCAGAAAGGGCTAGAAAGATTTCCCCTGGGTGGTAGGACCAGGGAGCACATGGGAAATGGCAACTTTGTACCTTACATGTTTCTGTTGTTTGATTTGTGATAATGTGGAGCATTTGATATATAAAAGATACTTTTTCAGTACATCAAGTATCATTCCAGAGGCTGCAGCCCTGCCGTCAGTTCACTGACTCTGAGTCCAGCAGAGTTTTACTCAATGCAACAAATAGCAAACCAGGTGTTTACTCCGATGCATCCAATGCAGGCGCCCTCTGCACACTGGCCGCAGGGACAGACTTTGCAACCAGCAGGGTCCAGCTACTAATCTAAGGGCTGGCCACAAACTGCCACTTGGGGAGAGGGAGACTCAGCCATCACCCCATTTCCACGGACTTGGGGCTCAGAGAATGCGCTGCTTCTGCATGACCTCAAGCAGATGACTGGGCTGCTCTGTGACCTCTGCTTCCACACCTACCTCCCAGGGATTCTAAGAGGCCCCACGTGGCCGGGTAGTCACCAAGAACGCAAAGCTTGGAGCAGAGAGAAAGTGTGAGGGACGCAGACCTCCATCAATGTTACCTCAAGGAGTTGCTTGGTTACTGACAAGGCGGGGAATGAAGAGGAAATAAACAGTTTCAAAGTGGACAGAAACTATCGTCCAGGGCCCATCCCTGTGCTCCAGGGACAGAGGGAAGGGGAGGAGACGAGACAGGGACACAGTGAGGAAGAGCTGGAGTGCGTGCTGCAGGAGACAGCCAGGCGTCCGGCCCAGGAGGGCAGCCCCAGTTTCTGCTCCATGAAAGCAACCTTCTCGAATGGGTGTGGCCGTGGCCAATAAAAACAGGCAGCCTCAGACCCGCCCATGGGCCAGCTTGCCGACCCCTTCAAAGCACAGGCAGGCGGCCTGCCCCCTGAGCCTGTTTCCCCATCTGCAACAGAGGGCTGTGGTGAGAATGAAACGCGATCCTGCATACGAAAAGAGCTTAGCAGGAAGTGCTCCAGAGATGGCATGTGTTCTCATTACTGAGGTCCTTTATAAATATCTGCGTCCTCAGGAGCCATAGCTGCCATCCTCTAAGAGGCTGAGGAAGGAAGGAAGGAAAAGAAGAGAAGGTAAAGCCTCAGGAAAGGGGAAACGAGACGGAAAGGAATAGCCAAAGGCTGATGGAAGGAACCAGAAGAAAAAGAAATGGCTCCTGTGTCACTAGGAATCTTGGGTGGACGTCCCTCTGGAAGTGCAAGTTTCCACTTCTCTAACATCTGACACTTCTCCACTAGACTGTAAGCCACTTGTAAGCACAGGGCCAGGGTCCCTGGGGCTTCAGCCCAAGAACATCACACTTGTGCCCAGCTCAGCCCGTGACCCCCGGGAACCACCTAAACCCTCGTGCTGCCAGGTGGAGGGGTTGGCAGCCTGCAGCGGCTCTCCCCACTGTGAAGCCCTTTGCTACAGAAAGTCCTTCGTTCCCTTATCAATACATCCACTCAAAAAGCACCTACTGGGCCTCTGTGACATGCCACGCCCTGGGCTTCACACTGGGGACTCAATAATCTGAAAACCAAACATGGCCCCGGCCCCCATGGAGCTCCCAAGACCACCAACCTCAAATTCCCCACCCCGCCTTCCCCCAGGGTCACTTCCCCAGGAAGTCCCTCTGATCATAAACTGGGTGAGTTCCCGCCTCACTGCCCCATCAGATTGTGCCCTCTAGGGAGGCTCGGGCCACCACACCACGGCTAGAGATGCTGGCGGAATACGTAACTGCAGTATATGTGTTTAACCAAAGGCAGCCTGATGCCTGAAGTGGAGCAGGTGACATATAAGAGACAAGACAGCAGTGACATGAGCTGCTTGGATTCTTTCTGCCCCAAATATTATGCATTCTTAAAATGGCACCCCAACCAAACTCAGGTCCAGTAAGCAGTTTCCTGATTACGCACAGCTGGGTTAGGTCACCTTCCCGTGCACTAGCAACCGGCTATGCTCTCCAGCTTCTTCTCAGACCCCGGGTCTAACTGATAACACGACAGACAGCCACCACTTCCCTTCAGTTTTTCCTACAACTGAGTCAACAGCAGGAGGAGGAGTGGCTCAGATGCTGTCACACTGTGGGATGAGCCAGAAGCTCCCCGCATGGGGGTCCTGCTGCTCCCGGAGGGCAGGGGGACAGGAATCGGCAGGAGTGAAGTCACGTGGGTCAGTGCCATAGGGACTCAAGGCTGGGAGCCACTCACCACGTCTGGGCTTGGGGAAGCTGTCGTGCAGCCAGAAGACCACCTTCTCCACGAAGTGCTGGATCTCACATTGCTCGGGGCCACGGACAAACACCATCCAGTCGTGGGTGAACCCCTCCGTGGTAGGCTTCTTGCGCAGTTGGGCACGGTGCCCCAGCTCTAACCTGACCTGGACAGTGCACTGGAGGGAGAGAGAGACGGGAACGGGGTCAGCACAAGGCCCAGAGCAGGGGGCTGCCGGCTGTCCTGCCACCTCACCTGTCGGGCACTTTCAAAGCTCGGCTCATTCAATGGAAAGACTCTGAGAGAGGCGATACGCTCCCAAACCAGCACAGAGAACGGGCACAGCTGCGCCCTCTCCCCTCAGCAAGCCCACGCAGGCCCTGAGTGTCCTCCCCCTCCCCCCTCCTCTGTCCCACCCGCACAGCCTCCTGGCTGGTGCTCAAATCAGCCCAGCTCATGCCTGCCTCTGGGCCACAGCACTGCAGTTCCCTCTGCCTGGATCTCCCACACTGGTGTTTCTCTTGTCCCTGAGCTCTCAGCTTGAGCATCACCTCCTTAACCACCCAATCCGAAAGCATCCACCACAAACTGTCATCTCATCACAGCAAAGTCCTTCCTTCTCAGCATTCCTTATCATCAGAAAGCACCTCGCTAACGGCTGTGCCTGCTCGGCTCTAACAGGGGACTCTGTCTGGAGCTGGAACCCCCACCAAGATCTCCCTGAATACGACAATGCAACCGCAGGGCAGTCACCTCACATCACAGATGGGGAAACCTAGGCTCCGAGAGTGAGCTGCTAAGCAGGACGCATGAGGTCGCAGGGACCAGTGAGGAGCAGGGACCAGATCCGAGTCTGGGTCTGCGTAACCCAAGGGCGGGCTCACTTGCCCACTCCATCTCCTTCCTGGCCAAGCCACCTGAGCACCTTGAGCCAAGCAGTTTCATCCCCACCCATCCTGGAAGACCCTTGAGATCCTCTAAGTTGTCAGCTCAAACCCTGGCAGGACGGACGGTTCCCAGTGAGAACAGAGAGGTGAGCCCGTAGCCACCTGGTGACAGGTCCCCGGTGGAAGCGCCCTTCCCCATGCACAAGACTAAGTTTCTGCCCTGAAATGTAAGGCAGCGCAGGCCCGTTCCACTCCACTGAGCACAAAGCCACAAGCCTTCAAAGCACTCTGAATACCTGGGTTGGCCAAAACCACTGACAGGGAACCTACGGCAAACATCCACCCTGGTCTGTGACAACCTCCCCAGGCTTTTAATAGATACAGCACAGACACCTCGTATCAAATACAAGAAAGTTACAAAATGAAGCACAGGCCAAGTGGACACTTGTACACTTGTTTCTAAGTGCTGAGATAACCAGGAGTGAGGCAGGCTATGGCGTGAGTCCCACACTTCCCAGTGAAACTCCCACGGAGCAGCCCGCTAGGGCCCCGCACCAGTCAGCTCCCGACTGCGCCTTCCAACCCTCCTGCTCGCCGCCAACTGCCCACGTGCGTCCCTGCGGCTGCAATCCTGCAAATCGCTCCGTACCTGTCTCTAGTCTGGAATTCCAAGGCCCTCCTAAGACCCCCTGCTCATGGTTGAGTGCTCCAGCGCCCGACTGGCTTCCCTCCCTCTCTGCCCTCAGTTGTCACTCGATGAAAGCAGCACAGACGGATCCTACTGCCCCCACCCCACCCCCGTTTTAAAGCTCTGACAACTTGTGACTCCCTCAGAATCAAGCCCAAGCCCCTCGGCACACCTCCCATCTTCCACACGTGTGTCTCCTCAAGTCTGAAATGCTCATCTTCCTTTCACGGTTTAACCCTTCTGAAGTCAGAATGCATTTACAGTCTATGGGCAAGGTTCGTGTTTTGAGCACCCCCCCCCCTGCCCCCCGTGTGCGTGCACACACACAGAAGTCGTTCCTAAGCTGATGGCACGTCTTCGAGTCCCAGAACTGAGAAAACACAGGAAACGCACACGCCCTGTGTTCCAGCTCAATCTGACGCTGGCCAGCCCGAAACACTCCGGGAATGTCCACTCCCATCTGCCTTCGTTCCTTCTAACCCTGCAGCTAGGGGTATCCTAAACCCATCCTGAAACTTTACTCATCTCTCGGTCCCAGCTTGTGTGCTATGTTCCCCAGGGCCCTTTCTGACCCACACTAGAGATCAACTGTGCCCTCTCGGTCTCCACAGCACCCACTTCGTCCTGTCCCTCACTCCTGGGCTGTTTACTGCTGTCCCCTGAGGCCCCTGTAAACACTTTGGCAGCAGGGACCACCATATCTCGTTCATCCTCTTAACTTCTACCTTGGAACTACCTGAGGCCCCAAAACACTGGATTAATTAAACCAGAGAGCATTCCAGGTCAGGGAGTTCTCAGTGGTGCTTCCCAAGAGGAAGGGCCAAAGTGGCAGATAAGGACAGAGAGGTTCCAGTCATGGCAGAGCTGGCAAGAGAGGCTTTGGGCTCTGAGTGTGCAGCAAGCCAGGTGTAAGAAATAAGGCAGAGGATGGATGCAATTTAAAATGTTAACTTAAAAATGTTATACACAATAACTATATACAATTTTACTTGTCAATTAAAAAATTAGTTAATTGAAAAACAATACGGCAGAAAGAGTTCCCCTGGCTCAGGACAATTGTCCCTTTGGGGCTCTGCAGGGAAAGGGAACAGGGACTCACTAGGGACCAGGCACACCGCAGGGAGGGGCGGGGACCCGAGCGGAACGTCCAGATCGGACACAACAGAAATGAGGACCAATGAGAAGTGGATGACGGAGATGAGGAAACATGGTTTGAGTCAAAGTCCTCTGGCAATCTGTGTACAGCCCAGGGGAGGCAGACTAGGGCAGACAGGCAGGCAGTCCAGTGAGCCCAGATGACGCAGGGGGAGTGGCTGGGAAAAGAGATAAATAAGCCATGCACAGTGGCTCATGCCTGCAATCCCAACACTCAGGGAGGCCGAGGCAGGAGGATGGCTTGAGGTCAGGAGTTTGAGGCTGCAGTGAGCTACAATGATATCACTGCACTCCAGCCTGGGTGACAGAGCAAGACTCTGTCTCAAAAGGGGGGTAAAAAGAGAGAAAGAGATTAAATAGAGCCCGGAATAGGGGGAACTGGCAGGACCGAAGGGTGGAGGAAATTGGAACAACTCCAAGATCCAGGCAGCAGGGACGTCAGCAACGGCAGGAGGGGCAGGGATGGGAGCTCAGGTGCCCTTATAAACCCCAGGTGCTCGCTGAGGATTTGTGGAATTCAGGTGAAAATGTCCAGCCAAAAGCTAGAGACGAGGGCTGAAAGTCTGGATAAACAAGTGATACTCAAATCAACCGCAAGCCTCTATTTGAATAGCGCTGCATATGGAGACTGTTCAACACAAACAAACCCAACACAGTATTTATATTACTCCTAATAGGCTGTAATCACCATGTACGCTTGCAGACGTGGGCCTCTGCCTTCCTCCCTGACCTGTGCTCATGCTGAGAGACAGGAAGACAAACTTTCAGTTGCCGGGAGAGTTACAGGTGAAAACTAAACATATATCATCAGAACACTACCGCCACTACGCTGGAAAGTAGCTTCTGCTTCTGAGAGGTAACTCCTGCATAATGATATCGTCTTCTCGGGATGACTTATTCAATCTGGCTGCTCAGACGGCTGCTGACTTCCCAGCATTTTTGATGACATGGAGTTCCTACCCAGGGCGCACAGGCGGCAGAGCAGTTGTTGTGAAAGCACGAAAGACCACAGTTCCATTGGAGAAGGGGAAAAATGTAAGCACCAGAACTCGGCCACAGCAGCCAAAGTAAACAGGAAGGTTCTGAGGCAGCAATGGGTGATCTTTGCAGCCGGTAGGCCATGCCCAAAGCACTGCCCGGGCGACATCTATGCCCCGGGGCTGGCGCCAGCTTCAGCCTCAACACCCCTGGTTAAGGGCACACCGCAGACTCAGCCAACAGATTCAAGGTCCCAGCACCCAGCCTCTGCACTCTGGGGCCTTCTCCCCGAATGCTGGAATCTTCTAAGAAATGAAGATGATGGGGTAATACAGATTCTGTGCCATTGTAGTAAAAATAAAAAGCAATCTCTGATTCAGTGAGACACTTGAGCTACATTCACTGGAGGCAAGAAGCTAAGCTTCGGCCAAGTACTCGGACTTGTCAAGTCATGAGAATGTATTAGCACAGCTAAGCCAATTCCACGGCCAAGGGTTACGCCCCTCCTTCCCCCACTCCACCTGGACGCCTTCCCTGGCCATTAGAACCAAAGAATTGAAGCAAATCAATTAGCTGTTTCTCCAGGAAGGGTGCCTGGGCGATGAGGTCAACTGACAGGCTGAGCTCTCGAGGACATCTTGGAATGAATGAACCTGGCTCGTCGGTAGCTGTCTCCTGACTTGCTCACATGGCAGTCTCAACCCCAGCAAGTTCCTTCAAGGCACCAGGACAGCCTGCTGCATGGAGACCACTTCGAGGAACCTCCAGAAAGGTGGCTGGAAATGACCCCGGGGTCTCGGCCTCAGCGGCTGCCACTTCCCTACACCTCTGGTATCACCCTGTCGTTCACTCCCCAACAGAAACCCAGAACACAGGGGAACATTCCATGACCGCCCCAGAAAGCATCAGCCGTTTTACACATTCAGAAATCATCAGAAAGACAGTGCACAGGGGAAGCGGCACAAAGCCTGTGAGGGCCATCTGGGGACAGTTAGGTGTGGGCAGAGGGCCTCAATTGGGACACTGTCCTCTCTCCAGGCCAGCTGGCAGAGGGCACTTGGAACTAAAGGGCTCAAATCCTAAATCAGACCAGCAAGGCGAATGGATCCTAGCGGGCGGCTTCCCAGGCACTTCTGCACTAACAAGTACAGATCTTTCCAGGTGTGGATGCAACGGCCTCACCTGGCAAAGAGAAAGGTGCCCACCTTGTTCCAACAGCTCCTTCGAGTCCAAGCCCTTTCCTCACTCAACCAACCTGCTCCCCGAAAGCCCTGCCCTAAGCCTGGGCCCCAGAAGGCAGGTCTTTAACAGCTAGTTTATCTGTTAAAATTTCCCCGAATTTTCTGGTGGGAATACTTTTCAACAGATGCCCTTTCCTCTGGGAACTCACATTTACCAAGTGGTATAATTATGCCTGGAGTTTGGCTATTGCCTCTAATTCCCTCTGATGCACCAATCCCCTCCCCTCCCAGGAGGAGGGCGCACTGAAGAGTCTTTTCCCTCTTCAGCCTGAATTAACTTCGAGGTCCTCCTGGACCCAGCGCGGTTGCAGGCAACAGGACCCACACGTGCACAATTGGGAAAAGGTGATGGGGCTTGCACCATCCCAGGAGTGACACCAAACCAAGATCAGATAAAATACTCTTTGCGGAACTTTCTCCCTCCAGGCCCAGCGGGGAGTTCTTGGGGGTAGCCATGGAATTAGGATGTTTGAAAGATGGGAATCATGGATCTCCTCTGTGACAGTTCTCTAAAGCAGAAAACAGGGACCTCTCACTGACAGCTGCCCGAGGCCCTGGTCTTCCAACCACTGGCACTCGGGGGGCTGGTGGCCAGCACAGCCCCCTTCCTTGTCCCTCTGACCCAGGACACAAGGTTAATGACAACAGGACGAGGAAGGGTTTGATGAATTTCTCTCTGGAAACTCTCTATGGATGGGTGTGCAAACCATATGATATGCAAATACACCGAACTGTCAGGAGAGGCCGGGACAGAGGATTTCCGCACAAGGTACTCACAGACTTACAGTGTCCCGAGTGTCTCCCAAGTTCTCCGGGGGCGGTGGGGGGCAGTCTTGGAGGATATTTTGAATCTGCACAACCCCAATTAAGTCATCTGTCATCAGACCAGGCATGCCTGGTTGCAAAGGGACTCTTGTTTAACCAGCAGTTGGCAAAGCTGAGCGCAAAACCTTGCATTAGACACTAGAGAGGACACACCGGCAAACAGGACTCTGGTCCCCGCTCTCAAGTACTTTACGATACAATAACTTAAGGACAGAAAATTGGCAGGTCGACTTTCCAGGCAATAGTTTTAGCACTGGGAACAGGGGAGGAAATCTGTCACCCTCAAGTCAGTGCTCTGGGTAGTTCTGAGCTTTTCTATGATAGGTTTGGAGAAAGAATCCTACCAGGCCTTGACCTGTCTCTCGGGACTTCCTAGGCCTGCATTTCTACGTCTGTAGAATGGGCGGCTGACAGCTGCTTGAGGCCACCGCTATCAGAAACAAATCTTCCCTTCCAAAGAGGACCATGACAAGGTGGTGCTCTCAAATCCAAACTCAGGAGACACTGAAGGATTGGCAAGCAGCAATCTGACCATCTGATTTGCCTGGGCTGCCCCGCCCCAGGTGCCAGGCCCAGTCCTCTGTGAAGAGGGCACTTCCTGGTCCCTTTGGAGAACACAACCACCCGGACACGTAGACACCACCTCCCAGCTCTCCGGCAACCCCGGTCCCAGTGACCGGCTCCCGGATCCTTCCCCAATCTTTTCATTATCTGCTTGGCCTTATCCATGTCACATCATGTCACATCCCAGTTCCTGCTGGCCCCCGCCTTGGAGATAAACCACACTCCTCCCAGACACAACCCTTAAGTGAGCGAAGAACTCACTCATCCCCTTGCCAAAAAAATAATACAAAAACCACACACAAAACCAGCACAGGTTTGGGGGCAGGCAGGGAATGAAACATGTGGGTTAGGGTTGGGGCAAGGAGACCCAAAAAGACTTTCCTGGCCGTGGAATGTCAATGCTAAGAAGTTGAGAGCCCAGAGCAAACTGGGAAATCCCACTTCTTAGCTGTATCTGAAAGTCCTAGAGGAAAGTAAAACATGCAAGAGAGAATGGAAGCCTCCAGAAGCCAGCCACTTTCCACCCAGTCACACTGCTCCCACTATAATAAAGCATTTACAGGTTTGTGGCATCTGGGGGGAGGGGGAGAGGCCAGGATTCTGCTGGATTCAAAGCATTTTCCTGGAGCCAAAAGTCATGCTGGGGCGCTCACCGCCAACTCACCTACTTGGGTAAAAGACACCATTTTCTGCTGTTTCCCCAGGGGCCTCTGGCTCTGTTCAGAAGGGACAGAGTTCTTGGGCCTCTCCCAGATTTGCATGCAATCACAGCTGGGGAAAGAGAATGAGACTTTGGGTCCACGCACACTTCCCTCTGGGACCGGCTTCCCTTGCAAATACTCCTGCAAAGATGTAGACCAGCACTGTCCGGTGGAACTTTCTGCAATGATGGAAATGCCGGGTCCATGCTACCCAGCGAGGTGGCTGGCAGCTCAGTAGTGGTGGTAACTGAGCACTTAAAATGCGGCTGGTGTGACCAAGGAACTAAATTTTTCATTGTAGTTTAAATTTAAAGTAGCCACAGGTGCTGGTGGCTATCCCACTGGGCAGTGCAAATGTAGCTCTCCCTGACGTTAACCTGAACCAAGACCTTTATTTCCCTCTGTCACAGACCAAGAATGCCACCTATTTCCAAGTGACAGCTGCCCAGACTTCCACAACCTAGCACATCACAAGGACAAAGGACACACTTCAAATGAAGACATCACCCCTGGGGACTCAGGGGTGAGAGTTGGGGCCACACTCTACGCCTTTGTGGTACCCAATAAGACTTTCCCAGAGGTGGGCTTCATTGAAAGCAGACACTGGAGGAACATTTTGCTTGGGTTTTTAACTCAATACAGATTAGAAGCAAGAAGCTCTGTCTCTTCAAAGAAAATCAACTCACACCATGCTGTGGAAATCCACAGATCAACTGCCGGAAAACTCTTCCTTACCTCTTGAGAGAAAGGCAGCAACACCAAAGCCAAAAGGGAAACCATGACGAGTGGGTGCCAGAAACACAAACCACCCGCCTCAATGACCCTGTGCCACAGGCGGCAGGATGGGCAGGAGGGAGGCCCCTTGCCTCTCACCCCGAAACCACACCATGCCTTACCAGACAGAGCCGCCTCAGTGGCGCCAGAGCCAGGGACGCCCCAACCTGCCCTCACTAACAGCGGAGATTTCAGCCGCCACCCCCATAGCACCTTTCTTGGCCTCGTGCCCCTGGAAAGCTGGGGCAGCAGGGACCAGGGGAGAAATGATCCCATGTTGGGGGCAGCAGTGGTTCTGAGCTTGAGAGAGAGGGAAAGGGGCCTGGGTATCGAAGAAGAGGCAACAGAGTTAGGTGAAGGGGGTGCCAGGGGCCAGAAAGGCCTCGGGTTTAAGGGAACCAACACAGATCAAATGGAAGGAGCTGTCAGGAGAGTATAGGGAGGGGAACCCACCCTGGGTTTAGACTGAGGCTCTAGGATCTTGGGGAAGGAACAAGAAATGAGGCGGAGGGAGGGAGACGGCAGGGGCTGAAACACGCATCAGGTGGAGGTGCTGGGATGAATGGAAAACCCTGAACATAAGGAGAGCCGAGTGGTTCCACAGAGATCACAGGACTGCGAAGCCAGAGACCAGATTGAGGAGAGAGATCTGGATTGGGGTTAAATGTGGCAAAGCACAAATCAGGATCCCAGGGGCAAAGAGGGCCCAAGCTGACAGGAACGGCGGGCAGTTGGTGTCTGAAGGGTTCGGGGGCTCCAGATCAGAGAAGAAACTGCCCCTGGTCCTGGTCTCAGAGAAGACGTGAAAGAGACAGCCCCTCAGGCACTGGGGTCTGAGGGAGGGTGAGGAGGGCCTGAAACTAGAGGTGAGCTGAGGCAGGAGGATGCCTCTTAGGAGTCTAAAGAAGTGAACCCAAGTCCATAGGAAGGGGACACTAAACTGGACTGAGTTCTTGTAGCTAAGCAGGAAAGGCTGGGTCCCCGGAAGTCAGAGGGAGCTCAAGCTGGGGCTAGTGTTTGAGGGGAAAGGGATGCTCCAACTGAGGCAGGGGCAGGCCCAGGTAGGGAATGAGGGGAAGGAAAGCTTAGGCTGGGCCTGGGCTCAACGAAGGGAAAGGCTGCAGACCAGGGTTCCAGAGGTCCTGCAGGGACTCAAACGTGAGCTAAGGTTTAAGGGAGGACAGACAGGTGGCAGGTTAGGGGGTCAGGGAGTTTGAGGCAACTCAGGACAAACGGTCCAGAGAGATAAGGACACACAGGCTGGCCCTGGACCCAAAGGGGTGCAGGACAGATCCGGGGAGTGTGAAGGGTCCCGAGGGGGTCCGAGGAGGCTCTGGGCCAGGCTGGGATCCCCAGAGCTGGATGTGGGGACTCTAGGTCAGGCTGGACTTCCCAGGAGCGTCCCAGGAGGTTCTGGCTGAGACTGGGGTTCTTGAGAGGGATCTCAGGGCGCTCTGGGCCAAGCTGGGTTCCCAGGGGCGTCCCAAGGGGCTCTGGGCCAGGCTGGAGTCCCGAGGCCGTCCATGGGGACTCTGAGCCAGCCTAAGGTCCTCAAGGGGGTCCGAGGCTCCCCGGCCGGGCAGGGGTCGCGGGTGGGGGAGGGGAAACCCCGCCCCACATAAAGGCCCGGGGAGCGGCGGGCTTGCACAAAGCGGGGCAGACAGACGCGGGGCGAGGGCGGGGAGGCCGGGACCGGGGAGGGCCGGGCGGGCGGGAGGAGGGAGGGAGAGGGCCGGGCGGGCTGCGCCGGGGCGGCGCGGCCGCTCCTCACCTGATTGTCCATGGCTGGCGCCCCGCCCCGCCCCCGGGCCCCGCGTCGCTCGCCGCCGCCGCCGCCGCCGCTCAGCGCCGCCCCGCCGCCCTCATTGTCTGTCAACCGCCGCCGCCGCCGCCGTCGCCACCGCTCCCGGCCGCCCGCCCGCCCGCCAGCCCCGCGGAACCGGAAACCACCGCCAGCCCGGGTCGCGCACCGACCACGGCCCCCCGCCGCCGACTCGGGCCCCCGCCCCGACGGACAGCCACCTAGCCCAATCGGCGGCGCGAACGGCCGCTCGTTGGGCGGGATTTCCGGCCTGGCGGGGGCCTGCCGGGCTGCGGTCGGAGGGACGAAGCCCGCAGCCAATGGGAAGGCGGGAGCGGGGGGGCGGGAGGAGGGAGGGAGGCAGGCGCGAGGCGAGCCGGGCCGAGCGGAGCGCGAGGTGTGCGCCGCACGTGGAGGGGGGCGGGGGCGGCCTGGAGCGCCGCGCCTGCGCGCTGCGGCCCGCAGGGGGCGCTGCCGCGGGGCCGACACATCTCAGGGCGAAAGCCTCCTGGGGCCGCAGCCGAGGTTGCGGGTTCGAGCTCCGGGCAGGGAGCTCAGGGACACTTGTTTCCTGGCCACGTGTGGCTACTATGCGATGGAATGAGCCCCTGGCTCTGGAACCAGAGATTAATTTTCTAAACCGTGGATCTGCTTTGGCAAGACTGGTCAGACTCCGTCTCCCCACTCCCTGAGTCTCGGTTTGCCCATCTGTAAAATAGGGACCAGGACAGTAGTACTGTGTGGTTCTACTTCAGGTGATTTTGAATGGTGCAAATTTGAAATGGTGCTCCATCGAAATGATCGGGAAAGCCTCATTTTTTTTTTTCAGTTACACAAGAGGAATAAATTCTGGTGATCTATTATTGCACAGCAAGGTTACTATGTTATAACGTACTGTGTATTTTTAAGTTGCTAAAAGTGGATTTCGAATATTCTCACCCCAAGGAAATGAGACGTATGTGAGGTGATGGATGTGTTAATTAGCCTGATTTGTTCATTCCACCATGTGTACACGTATCAAACCATCCCATTGTACCCCATAAATATATACAATTATTATTTGTCAATAAAGATAAAGTTGTTAAAGAGAGGGTCTCATTTTATCCGCGAAATTTTGAATAATTTTAATCCCTCCAAAAAACAATTTTTTCTTTAAGAGATGCTGTCTGACCCCATCACCCAGGCTGGAGTGCAGTGACAAGATCATAGCTCACTGTAAACTATAACTCCTGGTCTCAATCAAGGGATCCTCCTGCCTCAGCCTCCCAGGTAGCTAGGACAAGAGGTGCCCGCCACCAAGCCTGGCTAATTTTGGTTTTTAATTTTTTTGTAGGGACAGGGTCTCGCTATGTTGCCCAGGCTGGTCTCGAACTCCTGTCCTTAAGTGATCCTCCCACCTCGGCCTCCCAAAGTGCTGGGATTACAGGGGTGAGCCACCGCACCCAGCCTCCGAAAAAACTTTTTAAATTACCTAGGATCACAAAATTTCACAGCCTCTTTTAAACTCGATTTAAGTTGGAAACAGGCATACCCCCCTCTCTTTCAGGATCTTGTAAGCCACCTATTCCTCTCACAGTAAGACATCTGTCTGCTTGTGATTTGGGGGAGCCTTGTTCAGTTATTTTAAATTCCTTCTTCTAATTAAAAATTGGGTTATTTGGGTTTGTTTGGGTTGTTTTGCCCGCCACTTCTCATTTAAGTGTCAGTCAAGCACTGGTGCTTTGCACTGAAGATCAGTGCTGGAAAATCAATAACTTTGGAATGGAAGTAAGTCTAGACAAAAACTCTGAAGAAGGCCAGACTGCTGTCATGGTAACACCACCATGCTTTTTAATCTAGGGCAGGTCTTGCTGGAAAGGAAAAAAAAAATGCAGACCATGCTGAGAAAATAAGCAGCAACTCTGATGTTGGTACAACTTAAAAAAAAAAAAAAAAAACTCTTTTCAAATATAATGAAAGTTAACTAAAAAAAAATTTTTAATCCTATAACTGGATGTAAGTAGATCAGTGGTTCTAAGTGGTCCCCAGCAGTGTCAGCCTCACCTGAGTACTCTGTTAGAAATGCAAATTCTGGTCTCCTACCTTGTTGATAGAATCAGAAACTCTGGGCTTGGACAGCAGTCAGTAGCTTAACCAGCCCTCCAGATGGTTTTGAGGCTCACTCCACTTTCAGGACCGCTGCCCCAGGTAAAGGATCAAAAATGGGAAGGGAGATAACAATCTGTCTGAGAGAAACTTGCAGGAAAGGACCTTCAGACTACATTTGTTGCAAAGACGAGCTTCAGGAATTCAGCCCCCACACCACTCTGTCGCCCCAGGGTAAAGTGCAGTGGTGTCATTATAACTCACTGCAGCCTTCAGCTCATGGGTTTAAGCGATCCTCCTGCCTCAGGCTCCTGAGCAGCTGGGACTACAGGCACCACCATGCCCGGCTAATTTTTCTGTTTTTAGTAGAGCCAGGGTCTCATACTTGCTCAGGCTGGTCTCGAACTCCTGACCTCAAGTGATCCTCCTGGCCTCCCAGCATGCTGGGATTATAGGCGTGAGCCACCATGCCTGGCCAGAGTCTACTCTTAAATTACGTTCTGAACTAATGGGGATTTTCAAAACTGCATCCCTTGGGCTCTCACTGGCTGAGGTAGAACACTTTAAGCATCAAAAAGAATAACACGGAAGCAACTCATGTGTCTACTGACAGATGAATGGACAAACACAATGTGGTATATCCATACAATGGAATGTTATTCATCTTTAAAACAAAGGAAATTTGCACACATGCGACAACATAAATGAACCCTTGAGGACATCATGCTCCGTGACATAAGCCAGACACAAAAGTACAAATCCTGTGTGATTCCACTCACAGGAGGTCCCCAGAGTCGTCAGATTCACAGAGACAGAGAGGAGAACGGTGAGTGCCAGGAGCTGGGGAGGGGGTGGGGAGTTAGTGTTTCATGGGGACAGACTTTCAGTTTGGGAAGATGAAAAAGTTCTGGAAATGGAGGGTGGTGATGGTTGCATGATAATGTGCATGTGCTTAATGCCGCTGAACTGTGTGCTTCAAAATGGTTAAAATGGGCCAGACGCGGCGGCTCACCCCTGCAATCCCAGTACTTTGGGAGGCCAAAGTGGGAGCACAGCTTGAGGCCAGGAGTTGGAGACCAGCCTGGGCAACATAGTGAGACACCATCTTTACAAAAAATAATCGATGAATAAAAAATTAGCTGGGTGTGGTGGTGCATACCTGTAGTCCCAGCTACTCGGGAGGCTGAGGCAGGAGGATCCCTCAAGCCCAGGAGTTTGAGGTTGCTGTGAGCTGTGATGACGACACTACCCTCCAGCCCAGGTGACAGAGTGAGACCCTGTCTCAAAAAGAAAAAACATACCAGTACCTAGACCCCACCTTCAAGGATTCTGGTTTTATTAGTCTGGAATAGGACAGGGACATCCTCTCCCATCTGCAGCCTGGTTTAAGAATCACTTGAGCCGCAGTTACAATAATAACACTTTTTGTTGTTACTGTATCTAATTATATGGCTACTTTAATCTGACAAACTCTTCATGGAGGTGACACAATGTTTCCTCTTTAAATACATCAATGTAAACAGGGTAGATTTAAAGAAAAATATATAGCAGATGATAATGTGAGGATTTGGCAGAATGCATGATGGGTGGTGTTAAATCTGTTTAGCATCTATTGAACATGTTCTCCCAGTGTTGCAAACAATGAAACAGACACAGAGGTAGTGTAGAAGATCTCACGGCCACAAAGTAACATTTTGGATGTTTGTGATCTGACTTCCAGTCTGTCACTAACTGCCACCACACTAAGTCTCTACCGCCCTCTCGTGGTTCAGTTTGTTTGCACCCAGGAGGGAGATTTTTTCTTTTTAATAAATTTTTTTTTTTAATAGATTTAGAGGGTACAAGTGCATGGATGTTGTGGGTAATGGTGAGGTTGGGGCTTTTAGTGTAACCATCACCTGAATAACGTACATCATACCCTCGGGGAGACCTTGACATTTGGTATTCCCCTATGTTTCACCCCATAGACGGTCCAGCCGCAGCCAGCCACAAATGTACACACAGCAATGTTGACGGTGACGAGGCTGCAGCAGAGCCCTGTGGCCAGTGAGTAGAGACCTACCCCAGATAAACTCCAATTTGGAGAAGACCTTTAATATCATACTGGGCATATGACCCTTCTACGGAGACATGCATGGTTTTGGAGCAGAGCAAAAATAGGTAAAAACCAAGCATTTCCCCAGAAAACAGGCAATACATTAGACATTCAGAATTTTCCCTCTCTTATCCTCATTACCCCCTTTCTTCTGGTAATGGTCCCTGATTTGAGGGTTCCCCCCAGGGCCAACGTAAGATACTTCTGTGGAAATTTAAAAATGGCAGCACCCTTCTGGGAGAGTGCCAATTCATGACAGGATTTAATGCTTGAGGGAGGACTTCAGCCCCCACTGGCCTTCTCTTCCGACTCTCAGTTAACATAATGGGGGAAGGGGGAAACTCTCACCCCTCCCTCCCTCCCTTCTCCCCCCAACCCAGGGATCACATGACCAGGCCTGGCCAATCAAAGGACTGCATCCCTCTGGCTACAGGGATTGGTTCAAAGGTGGGGGGCCCCATGACCTAAACTCATCCATGATTGACTCTGGGAGCTTTCCAAATTTTTAATTGATATAAAATTTACTTGACCTAAAATTAACCATTAACCACATTAAAGAGTACAATTCAGTGGCATTTAGAATATTCACAGTGTTGTGCAACCACCACCTCTAACTAGTTCCAAGACATTTTCATCACCCCAAAAGAAGCCCCATCCCCATTAAGGACTCAGTCCCTAACCCCCACCCAGCCCCTGGCAACCACGAATCTATGTCCCGTCTCTGTGGAATCTGCCTGTTCTGGACATTTCATATACATGGAGTCACACTGTGTATCCTTCTGTGTCTGGCGTCTCTCACTGAGCACGATGTCCTCAAGGTCCCTCCATGTTGTAGCCTGTGTCAGAGCTGCGTCCCTTTTCATGGCTGAGTGATACACCATTTCATGGCTATACCACATTCTGTTGATCCACCCATTCATGAAGAGATGAATGGAACTCATGGAGAACTGCCAAATTGTTTTCCTCAGTTACACCATTTTACATTCCCACTAGCAGTGTATGAGAGTTCTGATTTCTTCACATTTTCTCCAACACCTGTTTTCCATTGGGGGGGGGGCAGTGTTTGTTTGCTTTTTTTTTTTATTATTATGGCCAACCTAGTGGGTGGATGAACTAAAGGAAGATGGATGGATGGATGTTTGTCAGACTCTATGCTAAGCACTTCACATACATTAGCTTGTTTCATCCACACAGAAACCCTATGAGGGGAGGAATATTATTTCCATCTTGCAGAAAAGGTGCTTGAGCTTCAGAGGCAGGAAAAACCACTTCCCCAGGATTATACAACTAGAACATGGTGATGCAGGGGTTCAAACTTAGGTCTGCCTGTCTGCAAGCCCTGTGCTCTTAACTGCCATGGAAACCATCCTTCCTCCACCACCCCACCACTGCTTTGAGAACCTATGCTGGCCACCCTCCTCTGTGATGGCCCTGTGTCCCCAAAGCATCCAGATTGCCCAGACTGGGCCTCTGTTTTCCTCAGCTGTGAATCTGAGGACCTCGAAGGTCCATGGGAGCACGTGGGAGGGTCTGCAAGGTCTCTGCACGCATGTGTGGATGTAGAATGAGGTGCTTGGAAGTCAGGTCTGTTCTCTGGGATGCCCCCTGACAAGCACCCAGCACATTGCCATGGCCAAAGACAGAGCCAGGGAGTCTGGTAGTGACCACCAATGTTTATAAGGGTGCTCAGAGAACAAGCCCCAACAAGCCCCAGATGATGCCACATCAATCAGTCATCCCAGCACCTGGTGATCCAGCCCCCCCAGGTCACATGACAGTGGCCGTGGGGAAGCTGTGGACACAGAGGAAGAAATGAAAGAAGACAGTGGGGGCAGGTCATGGTGAGGGGATGTGCGAGGCAGCCCCACATCCCAGGGCCATCAGAGATGTCATAAAATCCATCCCCTGCTGTGGGGAGGGTCAGCCCAGGACAAGGAGGACAGGGAAGGAAAAAATGGAGAAAGGACCCGCAAATGTCCCTCAGGCTCAAGTTTGATCCAGGCCTCCTTCCTCAAGACACAGGCAAGCCAGCGGGCAGCTGGCTAGTCACAAGGCTGGCAGGTCTCAGCACTTCTTGGTGTCACGCTGGACCTCGATGTAGGGGAGCCCCACAGGCCACGTGTCCCGGGGCCAGTAGCGAATTTTGAGGGTTTCACCCGGCATCTCGTAGCTGGCGTCCACCAGGGCCAGAGTGACTATGCAGTAGGGGAAGGTGAAGCTTATAAGCACGTGCCTGTGGAATGCAGGGGCAGGGCGTGAAGGTATAACATGCCCCAGCCTCACCCCTCCTTCTCACAGATGAGGACCATCCCAAGGGACCTTCTGGGTGTGGCCGTGGACTACGACCTTTCCCCCCCCCATCTCCACATCTGGGTCTCCTCCCTTTGCATCCCCACACCCATGCTCCAGGCTCCCCCTGCTCTGAGCTCAGACACCTGAGATTCTCTCTGATCCTGGGCCCCCCGGGCCCCAGGGCAGGTGCTTACCAGATGCTGTGGAGGTAGAAGAAATGAATCCGCTGCCAGAAATTGCAGAGCAGGCGGTCGCTGAGCCAGCTGGCCAGGGCGAGAGCCCACAGAACCACAGAGACCTCGATCAGGTGCCGAAGCTCCTTATTGGTGTTCCTAGAAAGGGAGGAAGGGGACCCAGGGCCCGACTCAGAGAGCAGCACCCAAAGGGGCTGATGGGAAATTCTTCCGTCCGAGGAGATGAAGCTCACAGGCTGGGAGGAAGGAAGGAGCATGCAGTGAGTGTGCAGGGGGGAGGGTGCATGGCCCCTGCTTGGAGCTAATGCTTGCTGGTGGGTGCAGGGGGCATTGCTTCAGTGATGGATGCACTGGAGGCACTGACATCACCACAATGCAGTGTGTCAATGTAGCCACATTGCATATGTACCCCATGAATATTTACAAAGAAAAAAATACATGGGGAAAAAAAGCAAAAAATAAAAAAGGCCAGGCACAGTGGCTCACACCTGTCATCCTAACTCTCCAGGAGGCTGAGATGGGAGGATCAGTTGAGGCCAGGAGCTTGAAACCTGTAGTCCCAGCTACTCAGGAGGCTGAGGCAGGAGGACCCCTTGAGCCCACAAGTTTGAGGTTGCTGTGAGCTATGATGATGCCACTTCACTCTAGCCTGGGTGACAGAGTGAGACCGTCTCAAAAAAAAAAAAAAAAAGAATCTGTGCTTCCCCTGACAGCAGAGTGAACCCTGGTGTCCCTTGGGAAAAAACATATCAGAGATATGAATGAGACAGCAACTTCTTCAAGGTTAAAAGCACAGGCTCTGCCCATAGCCTAAAATGGGACAGTTTAAACATCAGAATGCATAATGAGTAAGAACTGGTGAGATCTGAATAAAGTCTGCAGTCTAGTTGACAGTATTGTACTGACATCCGTGTCCTCCTTTTGAAATTGTACCATGATTACGTAAGATGTTACCATTGGGCTGGGAGAAGGATACATGGGACTCTCTGCTATTTTTGCAACTTGCTGGGAATCTGTAATTATTTCAAAATAAGAAGTTTAAAAAATAGAATAATGACTGCAATGAATTGAAATACTTTAGAGCTATAAAAATCTGTGAGTTCATCATGAATCCTTTTTAAAATCCACTTTGTTGGTCCCCTACTAGAGAAGGCTAAGGCGGCACCAACTCATTATGCTGGAAATGGATAAGTAAAGGGAAAGAATCAATCCACCATCCAGCCTTTCTTGTTCAAACTGTATTTCAAGGTTGATGAGCAAAAGTCCTTCTTGATGGAAGAGGTGCAGATAATAAATGCAGAAGGAATGATAGAATCTGAAAATCCCCCTTTTGCAACCCATAATGAGATGATGAATCAAGGCAGCATGTACTTATGGTTGCTGAAGCCATTAGGTGGAAACTTTATAAGGAAGGGACCCGGTGACACCATCCTGGTCCACCTTAACAACACTCCATGTGGAACAATCACTCACTGCCGGGTTGTGATGGAATGCAACAGGAAGCACCCAGTACCACTCATGAAATATTCTAGCAAAAAAAAAAAAAACTCCACCTAAATCTAGATCTAACAATTAATTTGCAGGAAATACAAAGAAATAATAATAAGGGAGCATGTTAAAAGACACTGAAGGAAAGTCAGCCAAATCTAGAACATGAATCACACTACATAACCAATGGCTGAGCTGCTGTGAAAAATCAGAGGTATAATGAGAGGGAGAAGGAGGAAGGGACTGCTATGAAATAAGAAACCTAAAAGACCATGTTTGGATTCTTATTTCAACAAAACCAGGTATAAGAGGACATCTTTGAGAAACTGAGGGGATGTACATAGAACTGAGTATCAGATACTATTTTGAAGGCATGTTTGTTAGACATGTGTGAGCCATATCTCCCATTTCCCCCTCCAGGTCTATCCCTACCCTTCTCCTCTAGTGCCCTGCAGGGTGACATATGTGGACCAAATCCACAGGCTCCCTTGTCCTTAGGCTTCCAGTTGGATTGGCCAGTGGTTTCCAGTGGGTAGGGCAATGGTTTCTAGGGGATTGACCAATGGTCTCCAATTGGGTTGACCAATGGTTTCCAGTGGATTGACCAATGGTCTCCAGTTGGATAGGCCAATGGTCTCCAGTTGGGTAGGCCAGTGGTCTCCAGTTGGGTTGGCCAGTGGTCTCCAGTTGGGTAGGCCAATGGTCTCCAGTTGGGTTGGCCAGTGGTCTCCAGTTGGGTTGGCCAGTGGTTTCCAGTGGACTGGCCAATGGTCTCCAGTTGAGTAGGCCAATGGTTTCCATTTGGGTTGGCCAATGGGGAGCCCCACAGGAAACCACTTATTTGGTTCTGTTAGAGTATGGATTTCCCTAGCTTCCTCCCTGTGGGGCTGCCTTATACTGGCTGCAACCAGCAACTGGAGATCATAGCTCCTTCAAGGAGGCTCTCTTCATGGAGACCAGTCCTTCCCAGTTCTTGCAATTATTCCATCCTGCCTCCTCTCCCATCGCCTCCTGGCCCAGGCCTCCAGATGATCATAGACTCTCACACTTATTAACACAAAGATCATTAACAGTCCTAGTGATTTTCCTACATCCCGCCTTCTCCATTGTAAATAACGTTTTCATTCAACTTTCCTCAAATGGCTCCACTTGTACTTCAAGTGGTTCTCAAGGAACAAAATTTAAAAATATTAAAAAAATGGCCCCATTTGAGAGCCCCCTCTCTGTCCTGCTAACACCTATTATAGTTTGAAGAATTGATTCTTTATCACAAGAGTCATATCCTGAAAAATTTAGGGGTGAAATGGTTTGAAATCTGAAGGAAATATGGAACAGAAGTTGACAAAATATCAATGGGTGTCGTGGCTGGTTAGTGGGGGCATGGAGGTTTAGGGGACAATTATGTCTACCTATATGTATGCTTTGGGGATTTCATCCTCAAAAGGACAAGCTCTTGGCCAGGTGTGGTGGCTCACACCTGTAATCTCAGCCCTTTGGGAGGCCAAGGCTGGAGGATCACTTGAGGCCAGGAGTTTGAGACCAGCATGGGCAACATAGCAAGACGCTGTTTCTACAAAAAATAAGAAAAATTAGCCAGGCGTGGTGGCACACACCTGTACTCCCAGCTACTCAGGAGGCTGAGGCAGAGGATCACTTGAGCCCAGGAGTTCAAGGCTGCAGTGAACTATGATCGAACCACTGCACTCCAGTTTGGGAGACAGAGTGAGACCCCATCTCAAAACAAAACAAAACAAAAAGGACAGCTCTGCAGTCAGACAGACTTAGGTTCAAATCCTGGCCCTGCCATACATTAGTGGATGACCTGGAAGAAGGGATGTCCCCTCCCTGAGCCTGGAGTCAAAGAGAACTCAGTGCCTAGAACACAGCGAACATCAGAGGGGTTCAGAGTGGGTATGGGGGCCGCCTCCCCGGACACCTGCAGCCTGTACTCACTTCTTGTACTCCTGCACCACGATGTAGAGGATGTGCAGGGCGATGCTGTTGAGGGCGTAGGCATTGACCGCGGGCCGCAGGAAGGACAGAAAGGTACTGACCATGGTGGTGATGAAGACCAGGCGGATGAACTGGGGCCTGAGGACAAAGGGGCCCAGCTGCATGTGGGAAGGGGAGGTCCTGGAGGGTTAGGTGGGGTCACCCAGAGACCTTGTGGCCAAGGTGGGTGAGAAAGAGGAAGGGTTCTAGGGAGCCCAGCTAGATTCAGAAGAGGGTCCTGAGTTTCCCAGGTAGACTCAGCAGAGGTTCCCAGGGAGCCCACGTGGGCCCAGGCAGGGTCTCAAGGGAAACCCAGGCCAGGCATGGTGGTTCACGCCTGTAATCCCAGCACTTTGAGAGGCCGATGTGGGAGGATCACTTGAGGGTCTCGCAGGGGCCCAGGAGTGTCAGTGAAGGCTCCCAGGGCCCAGGTGAGGTCAGGTAAGGCATTCAGAGGAGCCGAGGCGGGCTGAGGGGATGGATCCCTGGGCCCAGATGAATTTAAGAGACATCAGACAATGGTTCTTAGGGACCCAAGAGAGATCAGGCAAGGCCCTGGGGGTGATAGGGTGAGGTGGGGGGGGGGTCCTGGAAGTCCCAAGAAGGTTTCAGAGGGGCTTGGGGTGGGGGTGGACCAGTCAGGTCAAGAGAGGGACTTGGAGGGCCCAGGAGGGTCAGATGAAAGATTCCAGGGAGGCTGGGTGATAGGTTCAGGGAGGGGTCCCTGGGACCCCCAGGTGGCTCCCACAGAGTCGGGACAAGGTCTCGGGTTGTCTGGGTGGGATAAAGGGAGGAATTATAAGAAACCAAGTAAGATCAGGGGAGGGTCCTTGGAAAGCCAGGGAAGTCAGGGGGGTCAGGAGAGGACACAGGGTGGTCAGGGGATGGATTCCAAGGGCCCCAGAGGGACTCAGGGGAGGGGACCTGAGTGAGGCCCAGGTGAGCTCAGGCAGGGTCAGATGAGGACTCAGGCCCCACCCTGCCCAAACAGCGAGTGCCTACTGCACCTGTTCCCCTCTAGGAAGGCGGGGAAGTAGCAGCGAGGCATCCATATACTGTAGCAACTGCCCAGGAGCCACAGGATGGCGATCTCGTCCAGCAGCTGCCCCAGGAAGCTGAGCGTCATGTGGAAGTACATGGAGAACAGTCCTGCAGTGGCAGAGGCAAGGGCGGGTGGTCAGGGGCCTCGCCCCTCCCCACCCCACTGTCCCCTGCTGTCACAGCCCTGCATCTGCCTACCTACGAGCATAAAGAGGCCCGAGATGCCATAGATATAGCGGGAACGCTTCTGCGCATAGGGATGCATCAGGAACATCATAAGTGGCCCGAAGATTAAGAAGGTGACATTGCTGAACTGGAACGGAAAGAGACATGGAGAGGGGGCTTGTCAGACAGGAGAGGCAGAGAAGGGAGGGCTGCCCCCTCTGTCCAAAACCTCAGTCGTTAGCCAATCGGTCCCCTGCTGCATTTCAGGCAATTGGTAATCATTCACCTGTGAACCTTTCAGTTGACGTTGACTGTCAACTGGTCATCAACGGATCAATTACTTGGCCGGGCAGAGTGGCTCATGCCTGTAATCCCAGTGCTCTGGGAGGCCGAGGCAGGAGGATCACTTGCAGCCAGGAGTTTGAGACCAGCCTGGGCAACATAGCGAGACCCCATCTCTACCAAAAATATCAAATTTAGCCAGGTGTTATGGTATGCACCTGTAGTCCCAGCTACTCAGGAGGCTGAGGCAGGAGGATCCCTTGAGCTCAGGAGTTTGAGGTTGCTGTGAACTATCATGATGTCACTGCACTCTAGCTGGGGCAACAGAGCGAGAGACTCAAAAAAAAAAAAAAAGGCAGCATGGCTGTTACTTTCTCATATTTTGACCATACAACTTTCTGGTTCTCATTTGCCAGTGAGGAAATTGAGTTTCAGAGAGGTGAAATGACTTCTCTGAGGTTGCACAGCTCTGTGGGACTCTGAAGCTTGCTTTCAACCCCTGCCACGAAAGGTGGGAGGACCAGACGGGTGGCAATGATGAAGACAGGGTTCCTCTGCAGCCTGGCTGCATGACTCATGCCTCTGGGCCTCTCTGTCCTGCATCAGTAACACGGGAGGGAACCGTCAATGCTGCCTTGTAGGCTGTTGAGGGACACGCACAAGGCCAGGCATTGGAGAACTGCATTGCCATGGACATGGTATGGGCTCAATGAATAGCAAAGGCTGCTGCTATTGTCGTTATTGTCGAGGGCGATACTAACACACCTGCCATTGTATAGCAATTCCAAGCTCAGAGCCCAGCAGAACTGAGAAAGGAGTTACCAACAATGCCCCTAGTGTCAGAGCGAGGAAAGAGCAGTGGGTGGAGACAGTGACTAACTGGCGGCTCCAGCTCCAGGGTCTCTGATGTTATCACACTGCCCGGATGCCAGTCTCTCTCCCTGCCCTTCTGGGCTGGACCTCCATGTCCCCCGGCTTCTTGCCCCACCTGTGAGGCAGTAGAGACACCCATCTGGGATTCTGCCCGGAGCCAGCCCAGCCCCGAAGTCTGGACATACATGAGCTGGTCTCTCTGGGTCCTGGCCCCACCCGGTGACTTTGTCTCCCTTCATTCATTCACTTGTTCATTCATTTGTTCAACAACCATTCCTTGAGTCCCTACTACTCTGTGCTCAGGGGCCAAACCTGTTCCTGAAATCAAAGCCCCTGCCTTCTTGGGGTGTGTCCAACCAGGATCTCGGGACACAAGATGCTTCTCATTTCCCCCTTCCTACCTTCCAGGCGCTGTGATGAGGATGACAGAGCTAAGTGCCATGGGGCCGGGTAGTTTTGCCTGTTTTGTCCACTGCTGTTGAAAGCCTCCCCAACTCCCCCACCCATGTCTAGAACAGTGCCTGGCACACAGTAGGTGCTCAATAAGTTGTTGTAGAGAATCATGTGTACACAGAATGCACCTAAATAATATACACAGGTGCCCAGCACACATGCTGTAGTGGCTGTGTATTATGGGGTTGCAATTATTCTAGAATTGTTTGCTGTTTTATTAACAGTAACTGGCAGAATGAGTGGCCCGGAGAGGGGACTGAATGAATACCTTAGCGCAAAAGGAAGGGAAGAAAGTGGCCTGAATTGACCCCTCACTTTAGCCTTGGGAAAAGGCAGTGGGGGGACCCTTTCTCATTCACCCCAGGCTGACATTGCAGCCCCCCAACAAACAGCCTCTCTCCCCACACACTGTTTCATTTCAGGATTCCAATCCTTCATTTCTTGACCTGTCTGTCTGCGTCTGCCCTCCACCACTGGACTGGGACTCCCCTGAGACAGGAGACACCTCTGTTTGATCCCCGACTGTGTCCCTAGCACCTCTCACTTGGGGCGACTTGTACATACCCTAGAAAAATGTGTTAGATCCAGTGAGTCAATAAATATCTCCAAACACCTCCTGGCCCTTTCTCCTCATTGCCAAAACTCAAACTCTCACCACTGGCACCTGGCTTTTGTCATTGGTTAAAACCACCCCCACACACACACACAAACACCTGCATCCATTCAACATGTGCCTGTTAATGTTGGTGCCGGGCGGGGGGATGGGGGGGATGGTGTGTACACCAGACACGATACACAATTCAACTGCATGAAGTGAGATAAATATGATTGTTAATCAGTAATCAAGTGGCCTCACAGCACCGTGGTGAAGTGAGAGACTCTGGGACCAACCTCTTCAGGCATTTACAACTTTCACACACTTGAAATTTGCATGCTTTGTGACCCCGGGAAAGAAACTTACCCTCTCTGAGCCTCAATTTCCTCCGTCTGTAAAATGGGATGCATGAGAGTACCTACTTCATGAGATTTTTTACAAAGATTACAATAAGTGCTATTTGTTCAATAACATGAATAAATGTCAAATAAATTAATGAATGTAATTTTCACATCTCTCTAGGTTTACTTCTAAAATAGCTTCAATGTATTCAACACTTAGGATGTACCAGGAGCTGTGGGGTTTTTTTAAATACATATATTTCTATTTTTAAAACTTGAGACATAACTCACATACTATAAAAGTCACTCTTTTTAAAATGAAACAAATTCAATAGTTTTTAGTGCAGTCATAAAGTATGGAACCATCACCACCATCTAATTCCAGAACATTTTCATCACCCCCAAAAGAAATCTTGTCCCCGTTAGCAGTCATCCTCAATCCTTCATCCTTTCCTGGCCCCTGCAACCACAAATCCACTTTCTGTCTCTGCAAATTTGCCTTTTCTGGGCATTTCCTGTAAATGGTAATATACAATGTGTGGTCCTTTGTGATTTGCTGGGCATGATGTTTTCAGGGTTTGTTTATGTTGTAGCCTGTGTCCAGATTTCCTTTTTTTCCTGGCTGAATAATATTCCATTGCATGGACAGACCTCACTGTGTTTATCCACTCATCTGTTGGTGGATATCTGGGGTGTTTAGCAGCTATTTTATCCCCTTCCTGGTCCCATGAGATAGGGCTTCACAGTTGCCCCCTTTTTGGATAGCTGCTCAGTAAATATTAGCTGAAGAAAAGGATGAATGAAGGAGATTTTCTTCCTTAGCACATACTACCGCCATCTACAATCCCATAGCCTTGACTTTGGTTTAATGTCTGTCTCCCTATCCCCAGAATTCAGCCCCCACCAGGGCAGGGGGATTTGTCTGTTTTGGTCACTTCTGTGTCCCCAGAGCCTAGAACAGCACCAGGCACATACCAGATGTTCCATCAGTTCTTGTTGAACGAAGAAGAAATTGTTCCCCGACTGACTCAGACCCCTCCGTCAGCCCCAGGAGGCCAGCAGGGTGTGGATCACTGACACCCACTTTTTTCCAAAGGAGAAAAGAAGCCAAGAAGGACCTATCGGGTCCACGCCCCAAGATGTGTCATGGGCTAGACCACCGGATTTGGCATGTAATTATTGGACTCATGGTGTCTGCCCCTGCCTGAGGACAGGGACTGTGATCACTTTGCTCTCTGCAGGGCCTGGCACAGCGGAGGCGCCTGGTCATTCATTGCTTTTGCTGTGGATATTGATGAGGATGGAGGCAGAAGAGGGAGGTGTGATTGGATCTCAAGTTGCATGCAGCCAGGGGCTCAGAGAGGGGTGCAGGTCCTCCCCTGGGTCACACAGCATTTGGGGAGCAGCCAGGGCTGGAACCACACAGCACCAGCCAGCAATGAGGTGGCTCAGAAGAGGAGACTCTCCTATTTCATCCCTTCTTTAGCGTGCCCAGACACCTCCTACTCCTTCCCGCCCCTATGCCTTTGCCTGTGCAGTTCCCTGTGCCAGGAATGCTATTCCTTTGTTCTGTACCTGAGTGTCTGAGGAGTTTTCTGCAGAGGATGAGATGCAGAGCCTCTAAAGCTTTAGCAGGACCCCCGGGGGAGAAAATTCAGGATCACAGCAGCTTCTGGGAGCTGGGGAGCCTTGAAACTTCCACCTGTTCCACTTGAAACTCTCCTAAGTTGGCAGAGACCCAGAAGGAGGCCACTCCTGGAGGCTACCAGGCCAATGTCAACTGCAGCAGCCCACACCTGGCCTCTGCCCCTGCCCTGCTCGAGCCAGACCCTCCCACACCCCTGACTTCTGTTCCTACTAGATGACCCTTCCCTGCTCTCCCAGCCCATGTGCCAAACACAATCAGGTGTCCCAGATGATGCCACATAATGACTCTCCTTTGCTCAAGAGCCACCCAAGGCCACCAGTGTCCTCGGGATAGAGCACACAGTCCTCCACCTGGCATGCCTGATTTGGCCCCTAGGTTGTTTAGCAGCTATTTTATCTCCTGTTCTCTCGAGTTCAGTTCCTCACTCACAGACAGCTGGGCTCTGGCCTCGAGCCACTAGCTATTTCCCGACAGGCTGTGCTGTCCTGTCTCAAGACAGTTACATGGGACATTAACTCATTCTTTAAGACTTGGTGTCTGCAGTGTCATTGATGTTGCCTCCCCATTCAGCAAGCAGAGGCCTCACACCCCAGCCTGCAGCACCCCCCACTGCCCCCTCTTTTGGCATTTTTTTCCTCCATCTGCCTCAAGCTAACCACGGAGCTGGAGGAATCTGTTTCTAACTTTAAACCTCCCACTGCCTGGGAGCACTGAGCCACTCTGGGACCCCAGGATCACCCACCCAGCACGGGCTGATTTACAGCAAATTTTGCTTGAATGAATGAGTGAGTTCATCAATGGACACAGGATAAATTTCAAACACTCCAACCCAGCAAGCAAAATGTGTTTGTCTTCATTTCTCCCCACCTTCTAGCCAGGAACAAACTTCCCCCTGTTCCCAAGCCGACCAGCTCCTCTTTTCCTTCCAGAACTGAGTACATCTTTTTCCTCTGCTCTCCTTTGCTGAACTCCTACTCCGCTTGACGAACTCCTACTATTCCTTCAAAACCAAATTCCTAGGTGCCCTTTTCCCCCAACACCTGGACTGAGTCCTTTGGTGTTTTCTTCTTCTGCAACCCTGACCCTGCTTCCTCAACCCCAAACTCAGCTCCTTGAAAGCAGAGCAGCAAAAAAGCAAAAGATTCCTCTTCAGAGAAGTATTTTCCAACTGTGAGTGGTGACTCATCAGTGGATAATGATGAAGGCAATGTGAACAGATTTTTTTTTTTTTTTAAATAGAGTCTCGCTCTGTCACCTGGGCTAGAGTGCTGTGGCGTCAGCCTAGCTCACAGCAACCTCTAACTCCTGGGCTCAAGCGATCCCCCTGCCTCAGCCTCCCAAGTTGTTGGGATTAGAGGCACATGCTACCACGCCCACCTAATTTTTTATATTTTTAGTTGCCCAGCTAATTTTTTCTTTCTTTCTTTCTTTCTTTTTATAGTAGAGACAGGGTCTCACTCTTGCTGAGACGACTCAAACTCCTGACCTCAAGCGATCCTCCCACCTTAGCCTGCCAGAATGCTAGGATTACAGGTGTGAGCCACCACACCTGGCCAATGTAAACAGATTTTTAAAATTTTTTCTGCTACATATTTTGTCTAGAGCATTTTGTCTAGATCACAAGCATGCTTTTAAATACCTGCATAGTATTTCCCCAGAATGTATTCCACCCTCCCTGCATCGGTGGTAATGTTACAGCTTCCGTGTTTTTTCTCATTTATTTGCTGCAATTACAAATGATTCAGGGATGACTGTATATATAAATCTTGCTTTCTATGGGGATTATGTCTCTGGTAAAAATTCCTAGAGCTGCAATGACTAAGTCGGGATGGGAAGGGCCACTTGTAAATCCATCTCCCAACATAAGTTGTCAGATTGCCCACAGGAAACTACACTAGGTGAGTGTGCCCACGTTCACTAGACATAAACTCGTTTTTAATCCCTGAAGTGAGAGGCAAAAAAAAAAAAAAAAAAGGCCCCAAACTTATTGCTTTCTATTTGGCTATTGTTTTATATGTGAGTATATCAGAAGTTGGCAAAAGTTTTACTGGCACACAACTGTGCCCATTTATTTATATATTATCTGTGGCTTCTTCCCAGCTATACTGGCAGAGTTGAGTATTTGCAAACAGAGTCTGCATAGCCCATAAAGCCAAAAATATTTACCAGCTAGTCTTGTAGAGAAAAAGATTGCCACCCCACTGTTTAGAACTATATGATTTATTAGCTACGGTGACAGGTTTAGGCTATTGACAAGTTTTGGATGAGAAAGTTTTAGGGAAACCTTTTCTTTATTTTTATTTATTTATTTTATTTTATTTATTTATTTATTTATTTATTTATTTTGAGACAGAGTCTCGCTTTGTTGCCCAGGCTAGAGTGCCGTGGCATCAGCCTAGCTCACAGCAACCTCAAACTCCTGGGCTTAAGCGATCCTCCTGCCTCAGCCTCTCGAGTAGCTGGGACTACAGGCATGTGCCACTATGCCCAGCTAATTTTTTCTATATAGATTTTTAGTTGGCCAGATAATTTCTTTCTATTTTTAGTAGAGACGGGGTCTGGCTCTTGCTCAGGCTGGTCTCGAACTCCTGACCTCGAGCGATCCACCCGCCTCGGCCTCCCAGAGTGCTAGGATTACAGGCGTGAGCCACCGCGCCCGGCCTCTTTTTATTTTTATTTTTTCCTTTGAACAGCCAGCCCTAAACTAGAGACAGAATGGAACAATGTCTAACATAACCCTGATGCTATTTTTCATCCTGTAACCTGTTTAGTCAGAGCATTTGGGGTGAAATAGAATAGAAAATACCCAAGTGTGTTTGCACCAGGGGAAGGTAAGTCTTGTTGTGTGAAACTTTTCTTTGTCCTTGATAAATATCTGGAAATGCAAGGCCAAGGTGATGACAATGTGAAATCTCCTTCCTCATAGGTGTCACAACCAGGAGAGAGTTGGAGACCTGCAGCCTCGTGGAGTAACTACAGGTTGCTCAATTTATGTCATTTTGAGATAGGTGAATGGACGACAGAGAGGAGGAGGATTTTGCATGAAATAAGAACACACAGCTATACCTGGGCCCAGCCCACACCTGAGTCAGCCCTCTCTCGGCGCCTTCCGTGGGGGCCCCCACCTTGGGGCCAGCTGAACAGAGAACATTCTGGACCACAGGTGTTGCTGGGGGATCCAGAGACAAGAGCTCTGACATCCCTACCCATTTCCCCAGCCTCTGGGAACAAGCACACTCAGCTCCCTCCCATTTTACAGGTGGGACTACTGAGGGCCAGAAATCATATCTCCGGCCAAGGAAGAACAAGAACCAGGGAGAGGTTCCATGAGGAGCCCTGAGTCTCACACTCCCACCTCCCAGCCCTGGGAAGCCACAACATCAAAGATAACAGGGTCAGAGCCACCCAGGGAATATTGGGACTGAGCCTCCCAGCCACCTCCCCAAAAAGTCTCGTGCCACTCACCAAGTCTCAATCCTGACTCTACCTACCCCGGTGACCCTGGTGTATCTTGCAAACTCCCCGAATGCCTGTTTCCTCCCCTGGAACATGGGGTGAAGTCTATATTATATACATCATGTCTAACTCCCAATGCCATTGTGAAGATTGAATGAGAGGTTTCATGTAAAATGGTTAGCACAATTCCTGGCACACAGCAAGTACCTGGGAAAGGCCCGTGTCCCCATGATGGATCCGCTCACCGTCTACGGAGTGAGCGTGAACTGTGCCCAGGTCACAGAGCTAAGCACTAGGTGTAGATTACCCACCATCGCAGGAGCTCCTGGAAGGCAAACCCTGCTTCCTTCACCGCTGAGTCCCCGGTGCCCTGCACGGGGACAGCACAGCCGCACACATGTCTTTGGGCACCTGTGTCTTTCAAGCTTTGATTAAATGCCATTGCCATTTTTGCATCCAAGATTCTCGAGCACTTCTAATGTAGTGCTTTAGCAGGGATTAGGGGAAGGGTGACCGGCCCTCCTGGCATGTCCAGAACTGAGGGGTTTCCAGGGAGGTGGATCTTGAAGTACAGAAACTGAGATAGTCCCAGGCAAACTGGGACGGGTTGGTCACCCCGGGTTGAGGGTGTAGCTGAGAAGAACAAGACAGACACAGTCACCTCTCCTGGGAAGCTTTGCTTAATTGGACCCACCCTTCTGGTTCAGGGGCTTCCTCTGTCCCCCACTTCCTGGCAGCTGCCTGTGCGTCCTCCCATTACAGCATCATCACCCTGGGTTGCAAATGCCTGAAGTCGCTCGGCATTCTCTGCTCAGGGAGGGCAGAGACCAGCTCTGGCCACCTGGGCTGTTTCCAAAACCTACCGCAGAGCCCGGTGCCAAGGGAAGACAAGCAAATGAATGACAGCCGGCATCCCTTGGCTGACACTGAGAAAACCCAGGCTCAGACAGGTGAACTGCTCCAGCGAGATTCCCCAGCGAGGATGTGGAGGAACTGGGTTCGAACCCGCATCTGTCTGGTGAGACTCCTCCACCCCACCCACCCGCGCTCCGGCCCTCACCGTGTTGTAGAACTCAGCTATCACCTCTGAATACTGGAAGTTGCTCTCACACCAGTCTATCTCGGAGCTCTGGTAGGCGAAGATACTGGGCATCTTGACGCAGTGCCGGCCACCCGCTGGCTGCGCCTGGCACTGGGTAGTGGCCCACTGGTAGCAAGGGAGGCTAGGAGAGCCAGGCCCTGGGAAGGCGGGGAGAGGACAGCTCCGGGCCCCGCGGCAGGCCGAGACGAAAAACCTGCTAGGCTGCTCCCCGGTTGCACCAGGGCGGCCTGGCTGTGCAGTGGCAGTGGCCCTGGGCACATGCTGTGTGGGTGGGGGTGGGCAGGGAGGCCTCCCATCCCAGCTCACTTGTCCAGGGGCGGGAACTGTTCTTAGAATGGTAATAAAAAATAATAATAACAGAATCCACTGGGATGAGCACTCTCATTGTCCCCATTTTACAGACAAGCAAACCAAGGCACAGAAAGTGAAGTCACCTGCAGAGGGCACCCAGGAAGTAACTGCAGCCTGGCATTGGACTCTAAGCTCTTAACCACTAGGTTTTACCATCTCGGCACCATCCAAAGCCCCACGTCAGGAGCAGCACAGCCGGGTGCCCACCCCAAGGGGCTCAGCTCAGCTCCCTTGGAGTCCTTGGCCATGTGATCCTGCCCATTCATTTCCCCTTTGAGGGCCTCATATGTGCTATGGAAAGTTGGGCTGGATTGAAGCCATTTCTCTTGGGTGGTTGAGATCTCATATGCTCAGAATAGCCCATCGTCCACCAGGAGCCACCTTCAAAGCCTCTGTGAGGCAGTCAGGTACGGTGGTGGCTCACGCCTGCAATCCCAGCACTTCGGGAGGCCAAGGTGGGAGGATCGCTTGAGGCGATCAAGGAGTTCAAGACCAGCCTGGGCAGCATGGTGAGACCCCATCTCTAACCAAAAAAAGGAAAAGGTTTTTTTTTGTTTGTTTTGTTGTTGTTTTTTTTTTAAATTAGCCAGGCGTGGTGGCACCCACCTATAGTCCCAGCTACTGAGGTGGAAGGATCGCTTGAGCCCAGGTGCTTGAGGTTGCAGTAAGCTATGATCTCGCCATTCCACTCCAGCCTGGGCGACAGAGCAAGAACATGTCTCAAAAATAAAAAAAAAAAGAGAGAGAGAGAGAGAAAAGAAAAGAAAAAGAAAAAGGAAACATTGTAACCCTACTGTGAATGGAAAGTAAATGCAACCTGCTGCGAAGACAGGCTTATTTAAAAATAAATACAAAAAAAATACAATGTAAACCAATAATGCCACTACTTTCCATCTGGATACTGTTGCTTGCTGAAGGACTTCTTTTGGTCAAACAAAGGGAGTGTTAAGAGGCATAAAACATAGTAGCACAGACTGAATCTCTTTCCTCTAACTACTGAGAATTGAAAAAAAGGACATTACTGGCCACACAGTTCAGTGATTTTGAATGCAGGTCCACATATCACCAACGTTTATCTTCCTAGGGAAATGCTATGTCCATTCATTGAGTCTTCACAACAGCTCTGAAAGGGTGGGACTATTATTATTCCCATTTTACAGGGGAGGAAACTGAGGCTCAGAGAGGTGAACTGGCTCGCTGCCCGGTACCCTTTTCTAATGATATGAGCTATAATAAATTCCTTCACTTCTTTGGGCTTCACTTTCCTTGCTAGTAACCTGGAGATAAAAACAGTTCCTCTCTCTTAGGGCAGTGAAGAACATTAAATAAGATCATACTGAATGCTGAGCACTTAGAAAAGAGCCTGGCATTGGTAAGCCATTAGTAAAAGCATGCCATTATTGTTATTATTTCCACAAGGTTGCCTTAAAGTTCAAGGTCAGCTCTAATAAGAAAAACCATTACAATTTATTGAGGGTCTACTCCGGGCCACGCAGCAAGCTAAGCCCTTGACATGCTGTATCTCTGTGTGCCTCTGTAACAGTGGGACCGATCCCTCCTCCTCTACATATTACAAGTGAGCAAACCAAGGATCAGAGAGGGGAATTCACTTGTCCAAGGTCACACAGCTTAGGAAGGGGAGGAACTTAGAATTCAAACCCAGGCCAACTTGACTCAGAGCTTTTCACAGTCCTTGAGTGTTCCAACGATGCCTCCTAATAGGGTTTTTTTTGTTTTTTGGAGACAGAGTCTCACTCTGTTGCCCGGGCTAGAGTGCTGTGGTGTCAGCCTAGCTCACAGCAACCTCCAACTGCTGGGCTCAAGTGATCCTTCAGCCTCAGCCAGGTCCCCAAGCCACCTAAAAGTCTCAAGAAATCCATCACACCATCTTCTAACATGGGTTAACTCCATGACTTACTTGGAGACACACTGCCAGATAAAATACAGGAGGCCCATTTAAATTTGAATTTCAGAGAAGACAGGCAATGAATAACTTTTTAGCATAGATGCATTCCAAATACCACATGGGAGCCACTTATCCTAAAAATTATTCCTCGTGTATCTGAAATTCAAATTTAAATGGGCCTCCTGTATTTTTATTTGCTAAATCTAGAAACACTAATTTGGAAGTTTCTCTTGAATTCAGCCTCTGCCCTATTCTTCCCTCCAAAAGAGAGTTTCAAAAACGTTGCCACAAAATGGCATTATGTCGTTCCTCATTGTCTCACATCTTCCAAAATCCAGTAACCCCAAATGGGTATTCTGAGGTTAACCTTCTTCTTTTTTTTTAAGACACAGGGTCTCGCTCTGTCACCCAGGATGGAGTGAGTGCAGTGGTGTGATCATAGCTCACTGCAGCCTCGAATCCATGGGCTCAAGCCATCCTCTTGCCTCAGCCTCCTGAGTAGCTTGGACTATGGGCACCCGCCACCACCCCCGGCTAATTTTTCTATTTTTTGGAGAGACAGGATCTTGCTACATTGCCCAGACTGGTCTTGAACTTCTGGCCTCAAGCGATCCTCCTGCTTCAGCCTCCCAAAGTGCTGGGATTACAAGCATGAGCCACTGTGCCCAGCCAAGGAAGACTTTTTCACATAAGCAAGTGAATGGATGAAGGAGTGACAAGGTGGGAATGAAACCAGGCTCACACATGCTAATTTTGAGGTGCTTAATTAGATATCTGACAGAGGGTAGGAAGGAGGCAGGTCTGGAGCTCAGAAGAGATATCTAGATGAGGAAGACACCTGGGAAGCATGCAGGTCCAACACATGTACTTAAAGCCATGAGGTCAGATGAGATTCCTGAGGGGTGTGTGGACAAAGAAAAGATCAAAGACTGAGCTCCAGTGCTCCCCAAGAGGGAGGGGTCTCTTCTAAGACAAATCTGAGAAGAGGAAAACCAAATTTACCATCACGATGGAAACATCCATCTACAAGGGACTGGTTAAACAAATTATGGGTCTTTTATATCAGGGAATGCACCGCAGCCACATGAAAGGATGATGAAGCCCTCGGTCACTGTCTGGGTTCTTAGGAAGAGGATAGTGAGGTGGAATTTGGAGTGTGAGATCTTTATTAGGACTTAAGGGCTGCCAAAAAAGGAAGTAATCAGGACTGGGAAAAGGGAGAAAGGGAACTGGGATTGAGGCTGGAAAAAGCCTTTTCCAACCAACAGGGAGCTCAGGGTGTCCCACATTAAGTCACAATGCCCAGATCTTTCTTCCTCTTCCTCGCCCAGGCAGTATGTGTGGGCTGCCTCGGGATGGATGGGACTGAAAAGACTTTGCAGCAAAGACTGAACATAACAGTGGAAGCTGGAGGCTTATGCTGGCTATATGTCACTCAGCTGGGCAGCGAGTCTCTCCTTGAAGGGGGCATCTGGGTGACACAGAAGGTGAGCTCCACAAAGGCATGAATTTTTGTCTTTCTTAGTATTTGTCTGTTTTGTTTTATTCCTGCCATATCCCAGGGCTGTGCACATAGTAGTTGCTCAGTAAATGTCAATGGAGTGAATGAACAAATTTCCCAGCATCCTCTATGGCAAAGTGTGGTCATATGACTAGGCGCTGGCCAATGGAAACCTCATGTGATAGCACCACCCCACTGTAGAATCTAGACAGCTGCTTGGAGAGAAAGACACTTCTATCCTATCTAAGTCATTGGTACTTCTCTCCCTCACTGTCATACCTAGCTAATAAACCTCAACCAGAGTAGGCACTCAATAAATATGAGTTATATTCCACCATATGGATACTTGATAATTTGGTTTAACTTGAAAATTTAAGTCATTTAACTAGTGTCATCTTACTGAGCATTTATTTCCAACTCTCTGCTACTGCAGTGTGATAGACTGTCTCCAAAGATGGCTGTCATCGATTCCTCCCATCTCGCTATGCCCCCTGCCACTCCTAACAGTGAGTTTTTGTCCCCTCCTCTTCCCCTTAGATTTGGGTCTGGCCATGTGATTTGCTCTGACCAATAGAATGTGGCAGAGGCACAACTGTGTGACTTCCAAGCCAAGTATTTAAGAAGACAAGTAGGCCGGGTGCAGTGGCTCACACCTGTAATCCTAGCCCTCTGGGAGGCTGAGGTGGATGGATCATTTGAGCTCAGGAATTTGAGACCAGCCTGAGCAAGAGTGGGACCCCATCTCCGTTAAAAAAATAGAAAGAAATTAGCTGGACAACTAAAAATATATATAAAAAATTAGCCAGGTGTGGTGGTGCATGCCTGTAGTCCCAGCTACTCAGGAGGCTGAGGCAGGAGGATTGCTTGAGCCCAGGAGTTTGAGGTTGCTGTGAGCTAGGCTGACGCCACGGCACTCTACCCTGGGCAACAGAGCAAGACTTTGTCTCAAAAAGAAGACAGGTAGCATCCACTAACTCCATTGCCATATATGCAGTAAAGACTCCCATGCTGTGAGGAAGCCCAAGCAGCCTTGTGGAGAGAGAGAGACGCCAGGCCAGCCCAACTAGGGCTCCAGATACATGACTGAAGAATGTTCATCATGGATGTTTCACCTCCAGCAAACCCCATGTCGGGCAGAATCACTTAACTGAGCCCCATTCAGATTCTCAAACCGTGAGAAATAATAAGCTGTGGTTGTTTCAGGCCCCTAAATTTCGAGGTGGTTTGTTAGGCTAACGGAAACAACAAGTGTATAAACAACTCTGCCATAAGCAATCTTGTAGCCAAATCTTCGTGTACTCCTTTGAGCATTTTCTAAAAAATTAATAACTAGAAGTGGACAGTGTAAATTTGAAATTTGATGTCACCTTAGTTCCCAGAGAAATTGTAGCAATGTCCACAAGCTGCTTATTGGAATATTCACTATCCACAGCCTCTTCAGTTCTCTTTTCTTTTTTTCTTCTATTTTATGCATTATTGGAGTACCTAAACATCCTTTTCTTTTTTTTTTTAATTTTCGATTTCTATCAATTCAATAGGCCCATCTGCATTCATCCCAGCAGTCAGAGCTTCTCTCTGATCGTAGAATGATTAAAAAAAAAAAAAAAAAAAAAAAGCCAGTAGGACGGGCTGATTTGCAGCTGAGAGCCAAAATATTCATTCATTCAGAACTTACTGGGCAAAGTTAGGAAGAATAAACACTCATTAAATACTTATTAGAAGGAGGTGGCTGACCCTGTAATCCTACCGCTTGAGGCCAGGAATTGGAGACCAGCCTGGGCAACATATCAAGGACTCATCAGTATAAAAAAAAGACTTAAGACACATTAAAAATGTATATCTTTTTAAAAAAATATATTTATGAAGTCCCTACAATGTGCCAGGCACTGTTAAAAGTTGCTTTTTTTTTTTTTTGTCAATTTCAGATCACTACCCACTTCAATTTAAATTAATGTTTCTCAACTGGAAGCAACTCTGCCCCCTGTGGGACATGTAGCAATGTCTGAGACATTTTTATTATAATGATGTGGGGGAGGCGTGTGCTCCTGGCACAAAGCGGGTGGAGCCAGAGATGATGCTCAACGCCCTGCAGCGCCCAGGATAGCCTACCTTCCCTCTTCCCAAAGATTTCTCCAACTCAGAATTTCAATAGTGCCAAGGTTGAGAAACACTAATTTAAATGAAACGGAATGGAAAATATCAGAGGACATTGCTCCAAGTAAGGATAAGGCCTGGTACGGTGGCTCACACCTGTAATCCCAGCACTTTTGGAGGCTGAAGTGGGAAGATCACGAGGCCAGGAGTTTGAGACTATCCTGGGCAACACAGAAAGATACCATTACTAAAAAAAGAAAGGAAAGGAAAGAAAAGAAAGAAAGAAAGAAAAGAAAAGAAAGAAAAATGGCTGGGCGCGGTGGCTCATGCCTGTAATCCTAGCACTCTGGGAGGCCGAAGCGGGAGGATCACTCGAGGTCAGGAGTTCGAGACCAGCCTGAGCAAGAGCGAGACCCCGTCTCTACTAAAAATAGAAAGAAATGATCTGGACAGCTAAAAATGTATATAGAAAAAAATTAGCCAGGCATGGTGGCACATGCCTGTAGTCCCAGCTACTCGGGAGGCTGAGGCAGAAGGATTGCTTGAACCCAGAAGTTCAAGGCTACAGTGAGCTATTATCACACCACTGCACTCCAGCCTGGGCAAAAGAGTAAGCCTTGCCTCTGAAAAAAAAAGAATTAAAAGAGAGGATAAGTATCATTTCATAAAACTTTTATACTTTCGTGTACTCAGACACTATATAGAATATATTTCTCCTTGTAAGTCCTAATCAGAAAGGTTTGATGAACACTATCGTAAGGACCACAGAGATGAATAAGATAGCAGAACATTCTACAGACAATAAAAAAAATGAATTAATGGAATTGTTTTGGACAGTGGTAATGTGTAGAAGACAATTAAACAAGGCAAACATTCTAGAGAGTGCCCAGGATGTTTGCAAAGGTGGTCAGGAAAGGCGTCTCTAAGGGATGCTGCTTGAATTGAGATTTACATGTTGGGAAGGAGCTAGACTCCAGGCAGAGCAAAGGAAAGGTTTTGTGGCTGGATTGAGCTTGGTGTGTTTGAGGAACAGAATGCAGCCCAGCAGGGAAGGGAGGCTGGAAGGCGATGGGGGCAGTGGTCAGCAGGGGTCCTGGGGAGCCATGGTTCAGTTTAGCTTTTTGGAGGGTCACTCAGGCTGCAGGGAACAGGGACACGAGTAAAGCTGGGACACCCATCAGGGAGCTGTCAGGAGGCCAGGATAGTACCGATGAAGGAGGTGAGAACTAGTTGAATTGCGCAGAGGTGAAGATGAAACAAAGGGAGTCAGGGAAGGCAGAGAGGAAGAAACAACAAAGATGACCCCACATCAGAGGGTGAGAGGGCAGAGGGGTGTGGGAAGTGCCCGAGGGAGGGGCTGCAGGGGTGGGGTGGCAGCTAGTGGCCTGGCCCTTCTCCCTAGGGTGGAGCAGGAGCCCCTGGGGGAACAAGCTGGGCAGGGCCACCCACCTGACTCACAGCAGAAACTGGGACAGCCACTGCCCACTCACCTCCTTAGTCCCAGCTGGAGATAAAGGTGACTTTCCAGACTGCTGGGCACCACCCTCTGAGCCCAGATACCAGCTCCCCACAGGGAGGCCCTACCTGCTAGCATTTGCCTCTGTCTGGGCCTTCTGCCTTTGGTACCTTCAAGGCCTCCTTCAAACTCTTCCACCTTCATGTCCTTCCCTCTGTCCTGCCCCTGATTCTACAAGGCTGGGAGTGTCTGTGTTCTCTTCTATCTCCTCATCAGACTGAAGTTCCCTCAAGGTCACAGGGGGTATAAAACTACCCTTATCTAGAGCACCCAGCATCAAGTTTAAGAGTCCAGCACTTAGGCATTATTTGCTTGGTGAACTCCTACTTATATGTAAAAACCCACTTCAAAGAGACCCCCAATCTGGGAGGACTTCTCATCCCCCCATGGTCCCTGATATAACACAACAATAACTAATTCAGATTCAGCACTTATTACATTTCTGGACCCTTTCTGAGGATGTTAGGCAGAACAACTTTAGGAGGTAGGTTATCATTATTTTGCAGATGTCTCCAAAGCCCTCTCCTCCTAAACTTCTTCCCTTATCACCTTATCTTCATCTCTTGGTTCATTGTGTTTGTGATGAACACCTACTGTGTGTCAGGCACCATTCTAGACTCTGGGGACAAAATAAGTGCCACCTCTCAGAAGGTGAAATTTGAACTGAAAGATGAAAAAGAATCCACCTGGAGACGGTCTGGAGGAAGAGAGGTCCCAACGTTACCAGGAATCTTCCTCCTTCCACTCTTTGCCCAGTCGCATTCCTCTGCTGGGAATGCCTTTCCCCAGCTAACAAACTCCTACCCATCCTTCAAAGCCCAGTTCCAAAATACCCGCTCCTCCTAGGAAGGCTTTTGCAGAGTCCACAACACCAACCTCTGGGCTCCCACTTACAAGATGAGCTGTGGGCACATTGGAGCTGATTTTTTAAATAAGAAACAAAAAAAGTAGAAAACTAAGAGGAGGCCAGGCGCGGTGGCTCACGCCTGTAATCCCAGCACTTTGGGAAGCCAAAGTGGGAGGATCCCTTGAGCCCAGGAGTTCCAGGCTGCAGTGAGCTGTGATCAGGCCACTGCACTCCAGCCTGGGTGACAGAGCTACACCCTGTCTCAAAATATATATTAATGTGTATCGTTTTTAATTAAAAAGCAAAACCTAAAACAAATTGGCCGGTAAAGGGACTCAAACCGGCAGATCTAAACGCTCTCCAGCTCCGCCCGGGCTCCACTGTCTTCTCTGGCTCCTCCCCCTTCAGGCCCCGCCCCATCCATCCTCGCCCCGCCCCTAACAGCGCCCGCCCGGCGTCCCGGAAGTAGGCGACGCCGCGATCGTGCTTTTCTCCTGCGCAAAGCACGCCAGGAGTTGTAGTTCCGCCATCGGACGGAAGCCGAGACGGACGCGCGCGGGGATGTGGCCCGGAGTATTGGCGGAGGGGGCCCGGCTGGCGGCTGGCAGGTGCCCCGCGCTGGGGCCTCGCCTCACCGCTCTCTTCCCCACGCAGCGGCCGCCGCAGCGGACACCCGAGAGCCGCCTGGCCCTGCCGCGGAGCCTGCACGCGACGGCGGCCCGCGCTCTCCCGCTCATTCCCATCGTGGTGGAGCAGACGGTACAGCGGCTGGGCGGGGGCTCGGGGCTGCGGGGACGGGCAGCTCTCTGACCCCTCACCTCCGTCTTCCCCCGCTAGGGCCGCGGCGAGCGCGCCTATGACATCTACTCGCGGCTGCTGCGGGAGCGCATCGTGTGCGTCATGGGCCCGGTGAGCGCCCCGCGCGGGACCTTCTGTGCCTGCCCCGACCCCACGCGCCTCCTCCCGGACGCCCTGACCTCTCCCCTTTGGCTTTTCCCCAGTCTCCCCTCTGGTCCCAAATCCTCCCCTCTCCCCCATTCCCCTCCCCCGCTGACTCCTCTCCTGGCCCTCAGTCCCCTGCCCCCTTCCTCAAACTCTCTGCTCCTGCCCTCCGGATCTCTGACTGCCTCTCCCTGAACGCCTAGCATCCCCCGACCATTCTGATCCTTTCCCTTCCGGTCTCCGGATTCCCCTCTTCCTGTGCTCCAACCCCCCTAGGTCTCAACCATACCCCCACCCGCCCACCTGCTTTTGGGTCCTGAATCCTTTCGGACCGCTTTTACTTGGGCTCTGAACCCCCTTCCTGGTTCCCTGACCCATCCTCAGCCTCCCCTCTCCCCAGCCCCCTTCCTTAAAAGTCTCTTCCCGCCCCCAATCTGGGGACACCCGCCACCCTCTCTACCTGCAGATCGATGACAGCGTGGCCAGCCTTGTTATCGCGCAGCTGCTGTTCCTGCAGTCGGAGAGCAACAAGAAGCCCATCCACATGTACATCAACAGCCCTGGTGAGCAGGGCCTTTTCTGGGTGCCAAGGTCACTCCTTGGGACACACAGGAGACTCAGGGGACCAAAATCCGCAGTCAGGGATGTTTGCTTTCCGAGGAAAGGGTGCATAGCTTCAGAATCCCAAGTGTCTTGAAACCGCCAAAAGGTACCTGCTGCTTGCTTTTAAGCTTAAGGGACACTGCTCAGAATGTGGCCTCTTTGATCCCACATGTAGTGTTTCGCCAACTTGAGCTGGCTGACCTTTTAAAAAAGACAATAGCCAATTTTATTTTATTTTATTTTTTGAGACAGAGTCTCACTGTGTTGCCTGGGCTAGAGTGCCGTGGCGTCAGCCTAGCTCACAGCAACCTCAAACTCCTGGGCTCAAGCGATCCTCCTGCCTCAGCCTCCGTAGTAGCTAGGACTACAAGCATGAGCCACCATGCCCGGCTAATTTTTTCTATATATTTTTAGTTGTCCAGCTAATTTCTCCTTTTTTTTTTTTTTTCAGTAGAGACGGGGTCTTACTCTTGCTCAGGCTGGTCTCGAACTTCTGAGCTCAAATGATCCTCCCACCTCGGCCTCCCAGAGTGCTAGGATTACAGGCATGAGCTACCGTGCCCAGCCGAGAATAGCCAATTTTTTAAAACGCTTTTTTATTTTGAATTCTTTTGTTGGAGGCAGGGTCTCGCTCTGTCACCCAGGCTGGAGTATGGTGGCACAATCAGTAGCTTACTGCAGCCTCGAACTCCTGGGCTGAAGCAAAAATCCCGCCTCAGCCTCCCGAGTAGCTGGGACTACAGGCAGGTGCCACTGCACCCAGCTAATTTTTCTATTTTTAGTAGAGATGGTGTCTCACTCTTGCTCAGGCTGGTCTCGAACTCCTGAGCTCAAGTGATCCTCTCGCCTCAGCCTCGCAGAAAGCTGGGATTACAGGCGTGAGCCCCCATGCCTGGCTTACAGAATAGCCAATTTTGATTGAGCACTTTAGTAAGCCAGGCGTTTTCAAAGCACTTCATACGTATTTAACTCATTTTTGTCCTCACAGCAACCTCATGTGGGGGTAGTATCTAGTTATCTCCAATCTGCTTGGAGGGACTGTGGCTCAGAGAGCCTGAGTCACTTGCTCAAGGTCACACAGATGATAACTTGCCCAGCTAGGGTTCATACCCAAACGGGCTGGCTCCAGAGCCTTCACTCTTAGCCGACACCCTCTTCTGGTTTCTAGTTTCTCTTGGAAGTTTGGTGGATCTGGTCACGGTGGGCCCATATGCTTGTGTGGCAACAGTCAGCTGACTCTGGCACAGTGCTGTCCTTTTTGCCCCCACCTGGTTGCCTGTTTCTGTCACTTCCCTACCCCCAGAGGCATTTGCTTCTGTGACCTCTGCTTTAAAGGGCTGCTTCTACACAGCCCCTCATTCACACCCCTGCCCACAGGTGGCGTGGTGACTGCAGGCCTGGCCATCTACGACACAATGCAGTATATCCTGAACCCCATCTGCACGTGGTGTGTGGGCCAGGCCGCCAGCATGGGCTCCCTGCTTCTCGCCGCGGGCAGCCCGGGCATGCGCCACTCACTGCCCAACTCCCGCATCATGATCCACCAGCCATCTGGGGGTGCCCGGGTGAGTGCCAGGCCGTGAGCTGCTGTCAGGATGCAGGACAGGGTCTGGGCACAAGGACTGGCTGGGTGGAAGTCAGGTGTGGGTGTCAGTTTTAGTCACTCAGTTATGGTGAGGCCAACGGATCGGGGGACAAGTGCCACTGAAAAGATAGTTTGTTACTCAGATCCCAAGAGGAGGGGGTGCGCCAAGCCATGGCACCCCAGGCAGGGTTACATGGAGATGCACCAGCGTCAGTTGAGGGCAGAGGGAGTGAGGGGAAACACGGGCAGAAGCCTTTACTGTGGCCACTACAGGAAGGAACAGGCAGGGTGGGGTGAGCAGACTTAGGATTAGCTGGTTTGAATCACTTTGGGGTATAGAGATTGCCCCTAACTGTCTGGTACTCAGCCCTGGAGAAATTAGGGCAGGGGGAGGACAGTGGCCCAGTGTGTTGGAGCCCAATTAGGGAAGTGGTGGGGGCTGTGAGCTCTGGATTGGCTGGTTAGCATTTAAAAGGTAAAAGGTGAGTTGTGGCCTGTGTCCAAGAATTAGCTAGCCCTGGAAGGGGCTGTTCCTCCCCAGTCTGCAAGACCCAGGTGCAGAAAATATACTTACTACAGTCAGAAAGCCTTCCTAGTGGCAGCACGGATGATGTAGGACATGGAGGGACTTGCAGATCCCTGTCCCACCTGCCTGAAAACCAGAAGCTGGAAGCCCAGGGAGGGCTCCCGAGTCCTCACCTCGAGCCTCCTCTTGAGGGGCTGACACTGATTCTGGCCTTTGCCCTCTCACGGCATTTGGGATGTCCCTCAGGGCCAAGCCACAGACATCGCCATCCAGGCGGAGGAGATTATGAAGCTCAAGAAACAGCTCTACAACATCTACGCCAAACACACCAAACAGAGCCTGCAGGTGATCGGTGAGTGCCCCTGTCCCAGGCAGACCCCCGGCTGCCCTACTTTATTTTATTCAATGCGGACAGACTTACCAGGCGTTGTTCTCAGCCAGGGCTTCCCAACCTCGGCCTTGTGGACATTCAGGGCCGGATCATTCTCTGTGGTAGGGACTGTCCCGGGCACTGTCAGGTGTATAGGATCATCCCTGGCCTCCACCCACCAGATGCCAGTAGCCTCCCCCAATTGTGACAACCCAAAATGTCTCCAGACATCACCAGGTACCCACAGAGTCACATCCAGTTAAGAGCCACTATTCTAAGCCCTTTCAGAATATAGACTTAAGAATCGTCACCAAAAAACTTCATTGAAAATAGGTCAAAAGGTTTGAACATGGTCTTCAAAACAGAAGACTCAAGTGGCCAGTAAGGAAAGATGTTTATCATCTTTAGTGATGATGTTTAATAACAACATCAATAGTTATTAGGGAGAATGGGCGTGGTGACTCACGCCTGTAATCCTAGCACTCTGGGAGGCCAACGCGGGAGGATGGCTTGAGCTCAGGAGTTTGAGACCATCCTAAGCAAGAGCAAGACCCCGTCTCTACAAAAATAGAAAAATTAGCCAGGCCCGGTAGTGTGCACCTATAGTCCCAGCTACTCAGGAGGCTGAGGCAGGAGGATCGCTTGAGCCCAGGAGTTTGAGGTTGCAGTTAGCTATGATGACTCCACTGCACTCTACCCAGGGCAACAGAGTGAGACCCTTTCTCAAAAAAACAAAAAAAAGAAAAAGTTATTAGGGAAAGGCAAATTAAAACCACAGTGAGATACCATTTCCATCTTCTACAATGGGTAAGACACAAAAACACGGACAACAGGAAACGCTGATGAGGGTGCGGAGCAACTGGAATGCTTAGCTACTACAGGTGGGCATCAAAATGGGACGCCCACTTTGGAAAGCTATTTGGCGTTACTGGCTGAGGCTAAACATGCAGAAACGTTCCCTTTGGTTCCCCTGCTCAGTGTGTGACCATGGGTACTTGTGTCCATGAAAGATGTGTACAGTGACTCGATGGCAATCTGGTTCATAGGAGCCCCAAACTGGCCTGGTGCCAGTGGCATGGGTACCTTAACAGTGGTTTAAATGACAGAAACAGGCAGAGCTAATCTGTGCTGCTAGGGTGGGGGTAACTGGGGTATAGGGAGGAGGTGGTGCGGATTAGTGACTGAGGGCCCCAAGTGGGGTTTGCAGGGCACTGGTGATGTTCTGTTTCTTGGTCTGGGTGCTGGTCCTGTGGGTATGTTAAGTCTGAAAATCCATCTCACTGTACATTTATGAATCACGCCCTTTCCTGGATATATATTATACATCAATAAAAAGTTAAAAAAAATTGAAATAGGTATTTTTCTGATGGGGAAACCAAGGCTCAGAGTGAGGAAGGCCAAGGACACACAGGGAAGAATTGGAGGAATGAGGACATGTCTTACTCAATTTGGACTGCCTAACACAATACCACAGACTGGGTGGTTTGAACAACAGAGATTTGTTTTTCATAGTCCTAGAGGCTGGAAGTCCAAGATCAAGGTGCCAGCTGGTTCGGTTCCTGGTGAGGGCTCTCCTGGCTTGCAGGTGGCCACCTTCTCACTGTGTCCCCACATGTGAGGGGGGACACTCTCGAGTCCCTCTGGAGACACTCTCTGAAGTCTCTTCTTAGAAGGGCTAATCCTATCATGGGGAGCCCACCCTCATGACCTCACCTAACCCTAATTACCTTCCAAAGGCCTTATCTCTAAATACCTTCCCATTGGGGGTTGGGGCTTCAACATAGGAATCTGGGGTGGGGGGGACAGGAACATTCAGGCCAGATCTGGCCCCAGGTCTTTCCTCTTACCCCCACGTGTACCATGTCCCACTTTCCCCACCAGAGTCGGCCATGGAGAGGGACCGCTACATGAGCCCCATGGAGGCTCAGGAGTTCGGCATTTTGGACAAGGTCCTGGTCCACCCTCCCCAGGATGGTGACGACGAGCCCGAGTTGGTGCAGAAGGAGCCCGTGGTGGCAGCGACGGTGGCAGAGCCTGTCCCAGCAAGCTCTTGAGAGCTGAGCCTCATCTCCAGGGTCACGGTGAGGGACGAGGTGCAGCCAGACCCCGGTGTGAGCCCTGCTGACCCCTCGCTGCTGAGCGTGGAGAGGCCCCTTGAGGAACTTTGGATCTGAGGAATCCCTGTGGACAGGGCAGCCTGGCTGAGACACTGTGATTTTAAATTAAACCTTCGTGTTCTTTGCTCCGTGTCTGAGGCACCTTCCGTCGCTCTCCTCGAAGGTGTGCACACGTGTGTACTTCACCAGGTGCACACTTCACCCTCCTGCTTCCACTGTGAGCCGAGACTCGGACCCTCCCTTCCTTCAGCAAACTCTTCTAGGCATATACTAAAGGCATGGTTCTCAAGGCCACAGAATATCGTGAAGAAAACACAAAAAGCTGTTCCCAGAGAGCCTTCATGCTGTGGGGGTAGACAGTTAAAAAAAAATGTCAGTCCAGCCGCGGTGGTTCACACCTGTGATCCCAGCACTGTGGGAGGCCAAGGCAGCCTTCCTGTGGTTCCTCTTGCATGGCAGGCACAGACCTGCCACAGGGCTTTTGCACTGGCTGTGCCCTCTTCCTGGACTGCTCTTTCCCCAGATAACAAGGCTCCGTCTCTCACCTCCTACAGGTCTTTGGGCAAATGTCACCACCTCAGTGAGGTTTTCCCTGACCACACTATGTAAAACTTTTAACTCTTGCACACACACACCTGCATACCACCTTCTTTTTTTTTTTTAGAAGAGTTGTCTCACTCTGTTGCCCAGGCTGGAGTGCAGTGGCACAATCACAGTTCACTGCAGCCTCGAACTCCTGGGCTGAAGCCATCCTCCCACCTCAGCCTCCCAAGTAGTTGGGACTACAAGCATGTGGCTTGTAGTCCCAACTACAAGCTGGCTAATTTTAAAATTTTTTGTAGAGATAGGGTCTTGCTATGTTCCCCAGGCTGGTCTCATACTGGCCTCAAGTGATCCTCCTGCCTCGGCCTCCCAAAGTGCTAGGAAGATTCTAGCTAGGTTTTAAAGGCAGGGGTAGGATGTGAGATGTATGTGACAGAGAGAGCGGTCTCCAAAACCTCTAAGCTGTCGGCCCAAAGCAGCTAGAAAGATAGACAGCCTTCACCAGAGATGTGGCTGGAGGGAGAATTATGGTCAATTTTTTGTTTTTTAAAATTCAGAGCATTGGAGAGGGGCTACATTCATCAGTTACAGTTGTTTGAACTTTTCATTATGGACCATTTAAAATATATACATTATTTAGGCCAGGCACAGTGGCTCATGGCTGTAATCCCAGCACGCTGGGAGGCTGAGGTGGGAGGATGGCTTGAGGCCAGGAGTTTGAGACTAGTCTGGGCAAAATAGCAAGACCACATCTCTATAAAAAAATTAAAATTAGCAGAGTGTGGTGGAGCCCACCTGTAGTCTCAGCTACTGGGGAGGGTGAGGCAGGATCACTTGAACCCAGGAGTTTGAGGATGCAGTGAGCTATGATTGTGCCACTGCACTCTAGCCTGGGCGACAGAGTGAGAACCTGCCTCTTAAAAAAAAAAAAAATTTTAAGTAGGCCGGGCGCGGTGGCTCAGGCCTGTGATCCTAGCACTCTGGGAGGCTGAGGCGGGAGGATCGCTCCAGGTCAGGAGTTCAAGACCAACCTAAGCAAGAGCAAGACCCCCGTCTCTACTAAAAAACAGAAAGAAATTAACCGGACAACTAAAAATATATAGAAAAAATTAGCCAGGCATGGTGGCGCGTGCCTGTAGTCCCAGCTACTCGGGAGCCTGAGGCAGTAGGATTGCTTGAGCCCAAGAGTTTGAGGTTGCTGTGAGCTAGGGTGATGCCACAGCACTCTAGCCCAGGCAACAGAGTGAAACTCTGTCTCAAAAAGATAAAATAAAATAAATAAATAAAAGTAGATATACACACACACACACATTATTTGAAAGCAAATCTCAGACATCGTTTCATCTGTATTTCAGCATGAATAGATGAGAAATCTTTAAAGAGAACCATAATGCCATTTTCAAACCTAAAAACATAATAATACTTACTGAAAAGGGGAAATGAATGATGATGCCTCGCTTTGACCTTTGACCACAATCGCTAACTGTATACATGTGGCCCAACCCCATAATCATGCCCTTGACATCAGTGCCCTGACCCCTGTAACCTTGACCCCTTCATCTCAGCCTGACTGTACTCCACCCTTAACCTCTAGCCCTAGCCTTGGCCCAAATCCTTCTCTGACCCCTGACCCCAGGCCCCTGGCCAGATCCTGCCCTGGCCCCTGTGCGAAGACCGACTAGGTTGGACCTTTATGGCTCTCGGATAACAAAAGCGGCCGTGCTAGGGTCGGCAACAGACGGACTTGTGGCACAGCCAATGGTCTAAGCCACTGCATTGTTGCTGCCCAATAGCGCGGGAGAGAAGGCGGATTCGGGGGGAGCCAATAGCTTAAGAGGGTGAGCCGAGCAGTAACCAGTAGCCTCGAGCGAGAGGCGGGACTCTGAGGAAAGCCAATCTCTGGGGGGAACTGGCGCAGTCACAGCCAATGGCTCTGGGGCGGGGGCGTTGCCCTTAACCTGACAGCTTCCACGACCCGGCTCCAGGGCTATGGCCGGGAGTGGGCGGCTGGCGCTGAGGACGCTGCCCGGGCTGGGGTGGGTGCGGGGCTCGGGCCCGGCCGTGCTGACCCGCCTGCGGGACGCGGCCGTGGTGCGGCCTGGCTTCCTGAGCGCGGCCGAGGAGGAGACGCTGAGACGGGAGCTGGAGCCCGAGCTGCGCCGCCGTCGCTACGAATACGACCACTGGGACGCGGTGAGGCCAGCGGCGGCGTGAGGGCGGGGCCGGGGCGTCAGAGGCGGGACCGGGATTTTCAAAAGCCGTGGTGGGCGGGGCCTGGGTGAAAGGGGTGGGGCATGAGTGCTGGGGGCGGGGCGTACTGGAAGCGGTACCTAAAGCGGGGGGGCGGGGCTGAAACCCGGGCCGTGGGACCAGCGGGACCAGGGGGAAAGGGACTTTGGGGGCATGATCTGGAACCGAGAGATGGAAATGGGTGTGGCGCGAGATGAGGCAGGGCAGCTGTTGGGGACAGAGACTGGAGACTTGGTGGGATCCAGTTGTGCGCAGAGGCTGAGAATTGAATTTGGGGACAGGGCCAGCATTGGGGATGAGGAACTGGAGCCTGAGAGTGGGTGCAAGGGACTGAGGTCAGACCTAGGTAGGCCCTGGGGCAGGGTTCCCTGTATGGATTTGAGACCTAGATAGGGTGGTGGTTGCGAGTTGAGGGTGGGGTTGAGTCAGGCTGGGAGAACGAGCCCCTTGCCCTGTGCTCTGCCCCTCCGTGTCTCAGTTTCCCTGTCCTCCCTGTGAGCTCCCAGACTTGACCCAAGCCCTCTGTGCAGGCCATCCACGGCTTCCGGGAGACAGAAAAGTCGCGCTGGTCAGAGGCCAGCCGGGTCATCCTGCAGCGCGTGCAGGCGGCCTCCTTTGGCCCTGGCCAGACCCTGCTCTCCCCGGTGCACGTGCTGGACCTGGAGCCGCGGGGCTACATCAAGCCCCACGTGGACAGCATCAAGGTGGGCAGAAGCCAGCGCCTTGCAGTGCCCAGCTGGGTGGTAGGCAGGCCAGGCCAGGCCAGAGCCTGACCCACTACTATGCCCCTTCTTCCAGTTCTGCGGGGCCACCATTGCCGGCCTGTCTCTCCTGTCTTCCAGCGTCATGCGGCTGGTGCACACCCAGGAGCCGGGGGAGTGGCTGGAACTCCTGCTGGAGCCAGGCTCCCTCTACATCCTTAGGTACCACCAGCCAGGGAGCCCCCACCCCTCCAGGAGCGTTCCAGATGCCCACCCACTGCCTTGAGCACTTCCCTCAATCCAGCCCCCCCAGCAGATACTCCAAGGTGTCTCGGGAGGCAGCAGACGGGCTGGAACCTGGGTCTGCCTGGAGCAGGGGTCGCCTCCTCCCGCCAGTCACACAGCCTGCATTTTCTCTCACAGGGGCTCAGCCCGTTACGACTTCTCCCATGAGATCCTTCGGGACGAAGAGTCCTTTTTTGGGGAGCGTCGGATTCCCCGGGGCCGACGCATCTCCGTGATCTGCCGTTCCCTCCCAGAGGGGATGGGGCCAGGGGAGCGGGGACAGCCACCCCCCGCCTGCTGACCCCGGGCCGTCCCCCAGCTTCCCATAGAGACTGGATTTGTGAATAAAGGTGGAGAATGGACAACCCAGCCACCCTCGTGCTGGCTGTTTGCCGGGGCTGGGATATGCAGGGGAAGCCCAGGGTGGCACCTGCCCGCGGGGACCCCAGGAGCGGGGGAGGCTGAACACACAGTCACAAGGCCAGGAGGGTGGTGTCTTTTATTGTGCTCATTGCTGGCCACTCTGGGATATGTCCTCTCCTGGTCTTCTCTGCACCTGAGCCTCCAATAAATAAGTCAGCCGAGCTCCTCCGGCACGAGGCTCCAGGGCACCAGGCTGGCGCCTTCACCCGCCACAGCCACAGGCAGCTGCAGAGAGCTGGGGCAGCCGCTGCCAGCGGTGGCCGTCGTCGAGGAAGGCCACGTCAGCGTAGCGGGTAGGCTGGCAGCAGGGCCCGCCGTGGGCTCTGCCCTGGCCCCGCAGCCAGGCCAGCACCAGGCCATGCTGGGTGCGGGCACCACGGGGGCAGCTGCCGGCACAGTAGCGGAAGATGACCTTCTCCTCCGAGGTGTAGCCCAGGCCCAGCTCCACCACTGGCAGGGTCAGGCTCCATAGCTGGCACGGGCTGGCTGGTGCTCGGCGCAGGCGGGCAGGGGAGCAGTGGGCGTCTGTGGGAGAGAAGGGCGCTGACACCCAGCAGGGTCTGGGCAGGAAGGAGTTGGGAAGTGACAGGGGCCCCTGGGGGTCCTTACCCAGCCGGGTCCCTCTAGCATCCGCCGCCTGCTCAGACAATGATTCTCCCTTGACCATCGGAGTCCCCTTGGCATTGGGGCCCCAGCCCAGGCCCAACTGCAGTGACAGCAGCAGTAGAGAGCAGAGCAGGGCCATCCCTGGGGCCATTGTGACGGGCAGGTCCTGAGGGTGCCTGTGCTCTGAATTTATACCCTCTCCTGGGCTGGGGGGCTAACCTCTTCCCTGCCGGCCGCCACAGCCAGAAGGCCCCATGTCCCACACCAGTTCTGCTACCGCGTCCTCTGGGCCAGGCATCGGTTCCTCCTGCCCTGCTTCCCGCTCTCCTAAGAGTTAAGGGTCCACACCCCCCAGCCACCCCACCCCGGCATTCCACAAACCCATTTCCGACGCCCCTGATACCCCCTGATTTACGAGTCTTATGCCTTCAGCTGGGGCTGAGCCCAGGGCAGGCAACCAGTGTCCCCACCCCACCTGCTGTCTGGAGGGGGAGGCAGGGGGCTTCATGGGTTCCCCTGTGGGGTCCCTCCCTGCTAAGGCAGGGTGCCAGGGGTCAGGAGCCCCCCGTTACGTGTTGTGTGCCAGGTGCGGCAGATGTGTGTGCTGGGCAGGGTGGCTTGGCAGGTGGGTGAGCCCATCATGGCTCCCACCTGGAGGATTAAGACATCATGCCCCTGTCTCCGGGCCTGGCCGAGCCAGCATCAAAACAGGAAAAGGGAGAGGCTGGGGGACAGCCAAGGGCTGGGACAACGGGGGAAGGGACTCCTGTCTCTGGAAGGCGAAGCTGGGAACCCCAAGACTAGCCCCACCCTGGGATCCAAGAGCATTGAGCCCGAGGGGAGGTAGAGGCCCTCCAGGTCACAGTCGCGACTAGCACAGTGACAGAAGCAGCAGCAGGTCACAGGGAGGTGCATCCTCCGGTGGCTTCCACGCCCAGCCCTGTGTGACCCTGGGGAGGTGATCCTCTGTCCCTTCACCAGGAGGACAAGGGAGCAATTCCAAAGTCCTCCCACACAGCGTTCTGAGGTCAGATGGACAGGCGCTTGGTGTGTAGCACAGTCTTGGGCGTTTCTGCACCAAGGGGATGCACATACAATGTGCCTGTGCGTGTGTGAAGAGGGGCTCGACCCCACGCACAGGAGAGTGGGGTGGAACTCGGAGACTGCACCCCATCAGATTGGCAAAAACCAGAGAACCTGCCTGCACACAGCTGTGGGTGACCCAGGCACTCTCCGACACGTGGCGTAAAGTCATAGCAGCTCTTTGAATGAACAGCTGCTCCTGGGATTGTAAATCACACCCTTCTGCCCCAGGAAACCTGCTTCCAGATTCATCCCACACAGGTGGGTGAAGCAGCCGGCACAGGGACACTCGCTGGCTTGTGTCTGTATTAGGCAGCACTGGAGGTGCCCTGAACTCTAGCCATGGAGCATTGCTGCAGTGATGATGTGGCTGAAGTCCCTTGTCTGAAGTCACCCAGAATTAAGCAATAGACCTGGGATTTGAACCCAGGTTCCCCCCTGAATGCAAGGCCCCCGCCCCTAGCCACTGCCTGGCCTCCTGGTGGGGAGGCCTTAGACCAAGGTCCACATGACAGGGACAGCAGGGGAGAAACCACCAGGGCAAGGGGCCAGAGCTGCTTTCCTGCCTGGCCGGAGGATAGGGAGGGAGGTTGGACTGACGGGGACATTCCTAGGAATTAGCTTGATATCTCAGGCATCCCCACTGGGCAGCCAAGAGCCTGCAGAACTGGGTGGGGTTTTCCACCTGCAGTTTCCAACCACAGGCAAGACAGAAGCCTGACATCCTGCCCCCTGACGGGTCACTCAGAACAGGCGTTCTGAAGTGGCGGCTGCAGCCAAATTCTATTTCCAGCCACAGGAATTGGAAAAGCCCTTCTCATACAGAGTGCCTGGCAATGCATAACCAAACTCCGATGGAGGTAAGGGTAACCCCAGAAACATCGCTGGGGAGCTTAGAGACAAGGCCCAGAAACCAGGAGGGTTAGGCTTCAGTGGCCACTTAGGGACAGAGTCCCTGAGCTGAGAAACACACATAGAATGGGCGTGGGATGGCACCCGCGGGTGGCTGGCAGAGGCGAAGGCAGTACCATCTGGAAGGACCTGCCTGCAAAGTAGGCCACACAGGATGCTCACAGACGAAGAGCTCCCAGCTGGTCATGAGCGCCTGTCCCAAATTACAAAGCACAAGAAAATAACAGGAGGCCCATGAACTTCAGATTCCAGATGCGTCTGATAGACTACAAGGATGCTTAAAATTGGCCAGGCGTGGTTGCTCATGCCTGTAATCCTAGCACTCTGGGAGGCTGAGGCGGGCGGATCATTTGAGCCCAGGAGTTCGAGACCAGCCTGAGCAAGAGCAAGATCCCGTCTCTACTGAAAAATAGAAAGAAATTAGCTGGACAACTAAAAATATAGAGAAAAAATAGCCAGGCATGGTGGCGCATGCCTGTAGTCCCAGCTACTTGGGAGGCTGAGGCAGGAGGATTGCTTGAGCCCAGGAGTTTGAGGTTGCTGTGAGCTAGGCTGATGCCACAGCACTCTAGCCTGGTCAACAGAGTGAGATTTTGTCTCAAAAAAAAAAAAAAAGAAAAGGATGCTTAAAATTAAAACATGAGCCAAGTGCAGTAGCACGTGCCTGTAGTCCCAGCTACTGGAGAGGCTGAGGCAGGAGGATCACTTGAGCCCAGGAGTTGGAGGCTGTAGTGAGCTATGAGGATGCCATTGCACTCCAGCCTGAGCAACAGAGCCAGGCCCTGTCTCTAATATAATAATAATAATTAAAAAATAAATAAATAAATAAACTATCTGAACATAGCAGTGACCTGCAAAGGAGGCAAGGACAACTTTGAGCAATTGAAAATGGAGTCACTAACGAACTAAATACCTAATGGGCTGCGCAGTGGACAAATCAGGCTGAAGAGAGGCCTCGTAAAGGGGAAGGCAGAGCTGTAGAAGTTACCCAGAGGGGAGCACACAGGTTCAGTCAGTGGGACAGAGGTAAAGTGAGGAGGAGGAGGAGGAGGGAAATGAGAGGGTCTAACAGGCATCTGAAGGTTCCAGAAGGGGCTGGAGGACACTGCTTAGGCTTTTTGGAATTGGTAACACCGGGGCACTGGGACTCAGGGAGGGACGCGAAAGGGTGGTGGACATGCGGCAGTGAGCACACAGAGCCACGAAGTCGCGGAGGAAGAGCCTGTTTATTGGGCGGCCTCACTCCTTGAGCGAGAAGTGCATCTTGTCGTTGATCATCTTACGCTCGGGGTTGAGGCGCTTGAGGATCTGGGCCAGCACATTCACCGTCTGCTCGCTGCTCAGCCCCGTCTTCTTGGTCTGGAACTTCTTCAGCAGGTCCTTGGTGGTCATGGGCTTCCGCGTCAGGTAGCGGCGCACGGCATCCTCAGTCACCTGCACGTCGCTGCTGAGCAGACAGCAGGAAGGTGGCGTGAGCAAGGTTCTCCCTGGCTGCCCCTGCCCTCCCCGCCATCCCCGCGAACTTACCTGCTGCTGGGCGTCGACTTGCCGGACGGCGGCTGAGGGGTCGACTTGCCAGACAGGCTCTGGGGTGCCGCGTCCAGCCGCAGCCGCTTGGCTGCCGGTGTCTCGCCTGCACGCTTCCCTGTCAGAGCAGGCTCAGGGCTGAGTTTTGGGAATGGGGAGGCAGGACCCTGGGCTGGGCAGTGCCAGGATCGGGAGACAAGAAGCTCAAGGAGAGACAGGCCTCCGTCCCTACCTCTCTGTACCCTCCTGGGGCAGCGGGAGGACGCCGGGCACTCACCTTGCTCTAGTTTGTTGGCGGCGGCCCGCAGGGTGGAGGAGGTGCTGCCGCCCTCTACACTGGGCGTGCCTGGGCGGCTGTTGCCCTTCGAGCTGCCTCCCGAGGGCTTCCGCTCCCTCTTGGGGGGCGTCTTCTTCTTCTGCAGAGGTCAAGGTGGGGTGGGGATGTCAGGCCAACACCTGATGCCTGGGCCGCCCCCGCTCCCGCCCCGGCTGGGCCTTACCGCCATGAAGAGGGCCGAGGAGGCCTCGCTGTCGATGTCACTCTCCTCTGAGCTGTCTGACTCCTCGCTGCTATCTGCAGGGGCACAGGCCGGGGCTCAGGACCAGAGCGGCCCTGACCTTGCACCCACCCTTGCCACTGTTGCAGATGAGGGAGCCCACCCTGAGCCTCGAATGCTGAGGCCACTCCGGCCCCACCTTTCCGGCGCTTCTTCTCCTGCGGGGTGGGCGCCTTCTTCTCCTCCTCCTCCTCCTTGTCCTCCTCTGGTGGCTTCTCCTCCTCACTCTCCTCGCTGCTGTCGCTGTGCTCATCGACTCCTGGTTGGGGAAGACGGCAGGGTGTGGGCAGGAGCGGCCAACAGGTGGCCACCTCCCAGCCCTGACAGCCCCCTCGACCCTGACGGCTGCCGCCTACCCTTGGGGCCCTCCTCCTGCTGTGGCACCTTGGGCTTGACCCCCTCTGGCTCGTCCTGGGAGCTGCTATGAGATGGGAGCGCGTGAGGGTGAGTGCAGGCACCACAGCCACCGTGAATGACTGGGGCTGGGCGGCACACCCACCTCCCCAGCTGCTCACCTGGAGCCGTCCGACATGTAGTCCACTTCCTGGCCCTCGAAGTCCCCGTCGTCACTGTCCTCAAAGGCCTCATCGTCCGAGCCCTTCTTCTTCTTCCTCTTTCTGCCTGCCTTGGTGGGTGGCGCCTTCTTCTTGGCCTTGGGGGCTCTGCTGCCTGGCGGGGGGTGGCGTGGGAGGAAGAGGAGGTGGCTCGGGGCACACGGGCATTGTGGTTCTCATATCTTATGGTGCTTTGACATTCCAGGGCCTGGCTGGCTGTGGACACCGCCCCTCCAGGGCCAGCCAGCTGGCCCAGGGTGGCCTCTCCTACGCAAATGCCCCAGGCCAGAGCCCACACCCCCAAGCGCTTCCTCTACTGCTCACACGCCAGGTGATCACCCCTGCCCTGAATCGCCCCCAGCCAGGCGCCAGCCAGCCAGTTCACAGCCCCTGCAGTCCAGAATGCCCTGGAACCATTCAGACTGGCTGACCCTACGTGGGTTCCCACTACAGCCACAGCCCTGGTGCCCTGGGAGCCTGCCCTGCCTCCCTGGATGGCCTCCAGAGCCTCCTGTTTCCAGCGCCACTGTGAGTGACACCTTCCTTTCAGAGGCATTAACCCACCAGTCACCTCCAAGAACTAAGGCCCAGGCACCTCCGGGACGGCCCAGCCTCACCTTCCTCACCACTGGCGTCGCTGTCGTCAGACGACATCTCCAGGTCGTCCTCCAGGTCGTGGATGCGCAGCTCGCTGGGCTTCCTGCGGCTGCGCTTCTCCTTGTCCTCCTCCTCCTCGTCCTGGCCCTGGTCCTTGAGCCGCCGCTGCTGCATGATGCTGAAGTGGTTCAGCACCTTGTTCCTCCTGGCGGGGAGACGGGGCTGACGACAGGCCACCAGCCCTGCGCCTGCACCAGGCGGGCCTGGGGGCACTGCAGCATGACTGCAAAGGTGCTCTGACCCCACCCTCCTGGGGACTCAGCAGGCGGCAGGGACGCCTCAGATCACACAGGGAGGACGACACCAGTCCTCCCTCGACTCATGCCAGGACGGTCACATGGTGCTGGTTTCTCGCACCTCTCTTGGGCTCACAGAATCTTCCCCGATGCATTCGCATTGGTCTCTTATTATCACAGTTTATGGGTGACTTTTTCTTTTTTCTTTTTTGTTTGAGAGCCTCACTCTGTCATCCCAGGTAGAGTGCAGTGGCATCAGCCTAGCTCACGGCAACCTCCAGCTCCTGGGCTCAAGCCATCCTCCTGCCTCAGCCTCCCAAGTAGCTGGGACTACAGGCATGTGCCACCACCACACTCAGCTAATTTTTCTAGTTTTAGTAGAGACAGGGTCCTGCTCTTGCTCAGGCTGGTCTCAAACTCCTGAGCTCAAGTGTTCCTCCCACCTCAGCCTCCCAGAGTGCTGGGGCTGCAGGCATGAGCCACCATGCCCGGCCTGGGTGACTTTTTCTTTAATGACAAGGCATACTGATGTCTCCATCAGAACACTAGAACATGGTAACATGGTCCCACTGCCCGTGGATGTTTTAAAGAATGAGACTGCATTTAATGAACTTACAAAGCAAATTTGAAAGAAAATACAACAAATGAAACAACTAAGAACACTTCTGGAAACCAAAAGCAGAGGCTGGGTGCAGTGGCTCATACTTGTAATCCCAGCGTTTTGGGAGGTCCAGGTGGGAGGATCACTTGAGGCCAGGAGTTCAAGACCAGCCTGAGCAAGAGTGAGACCCCGTCTCTACTAAAAAATAGAAAGAAATTAACTGGACAACTAAAAATATATAGAAAAAATTAGCCAGGCATGGTGGCGCGTGCCTGTAGTCCCAGCTACTCGGGAGGCTGAGGCAGGAGGATCACTTGAGCCCAGGAGTTTGAGGTTGCTGTGAGCTAGGCTGACACCACAGCACTCTAGCCCGGGCAACAGAGTGAGACTCTGTCTCAAAAAAAAAAAAAAAAGAAAGAAAAAGAAGAAGTTATCCAGGCATGTGTGAGCCTTTAGTCCCAGCTACTCAGGAGGCTGAGGTGGGAGGATTGGGGCTGCAGTGAGCTGTGATTGCACCACTGCACTCCAGCCTGGGTGACAGAGGGAAACTCTGTCTCTTAAAAAAAAAATCAAAAAAAAAAGAAAGAAAGAAAAGAGAAGCGAGCCGCCCTCCTGCCCTCTCTGGTGGGGCCTCAGGAACTGAGCAGCCGAGCAGACAGAGCAGCAGGGTGCACTGGACCTGCAGGCCTGACGCTGCACCAATCCAGGTTGGGGAGGGTGCTGGGCCCTGCCTGCCTTTTACTTGGGTTGCTTTTGGAGTGAGCCGAACTATAACTCACTCAGAAATGTAAAAACTAAACAAAATGATTAAGCAAAGGGGGAAAAAAGTGTTTCTTAACCTTTTGGGAGCCACAAAGTCCATCACCATCTGCTAACCCTGGACACACGCAAATGCAGTTTTGCAGACTTGCTCAGAGTGCCCTCCTGTGGGTGCCCAGGGTGGTGGGGGCCCTGAGGGGGTCTCGTCCTCAGCCTGGCGTTCGAGGCCCAGTGCAGCCTCATCCCCCTCCACAGTCACTCTGCTCCAGCCTTGTGCGCCACGTCCCTGCAGCCACGTGCCAATCATTCTACTCACCCCACCTGAAGACCCCCATGATGCCACTGTTCAGGAGGCCCCTCCCAGGACCCCCGAAGAGGAGCTGGCCGCAGGCTCGGGGAAACCGAGGGGGCAGCTGGACCCACCCTGCTCTGCCGATCCGTGCTCTGGGCCCCAACACTGGCCCTCACAGTGCCCTGAACACCGCCATCGCAGCCCTGAGGGTCCCGAGTCTGTCTCCCCCCTGCACTGAGAGCTCGTGAGGGGGGCGTGGGGTCTGTCCCGGCCACCACCGAGTCCCTAGCTCCCAGCACAGGGCCTGGCAACACACTCCCTTTCCCGCACTCCGGCCCCCCGACCTCACTCACCTCTCCCATTCCTCCTCAGCCTCCTCGGCAGTGAGCGTGCGGTGCCGGGCCAGTGGCGTGAAGTTGTACCAGTTGTGCACAGGGAAGGCCTCAAAGGCCCCGTCCGGGCACTGGGTGAAGATGTAGTAGGACGTGTTCTCTGTCACACCTCCCTTCTTTATGCCCTTGAACCTGCGGGGAGCCACAGTCAGGGGGCCAGCCCCGGCCCTGCCTGCATCCCCAGGCCCTGCCTCCTCCAAGGCACCTGCCTGGGCTCTCCAAGGAGAGCTCGCACTGTATGAGGCCCTGGGGTCAGACCCATCTAGATTTGCCTCTGGTTCCATGGCTCATGGGCTGCAGCTGGGACCCGGGTTTGGGACCAAGATGGGACAGGGAGGCATGGCCGGACCTGAAGGGACACTCGACTGGGGCCACATCTCCTGGAACCTAAACAACTGCCCAGCTTCCTTGGGGCCCCCTCCCACTGCCACATCTTCTTCTGTGCCCACTGTCCAGACAATCATATTGCTCTGCGTACTCTTCCCTGCCTACAGCCTTCCAGGGCTCCCCTGGGCCCAGGGTCCAGCCACATCCCGGCACCCACTGCTCTGCGCCAGCCGGCCCACCGTCTGTCACGATCACATACTGTTCTGCCTGGAGCGCCCTTCATCAACCTAATCTTCACCCCTCCTGCTCGTGCAGGCGTCCCAAACATCATAAACCACCCTGCCTCAGGGCCGGCCACCTGGGCTTCCTGCGTTGTGGCACTCAGAGCTGCCACAGAGCCAGGCACGAGCCACAACCCGGTTCATCTGCAAAAATAAAACCTTGCAAGGGCAGAAATGCTGGCACCCCTATCCTACAGGTGGGAAACTGAGGTTCAGAGAGGGCATCCCACAAAGTGTGTGGCATGAGGGGGGATATAGGCTGGCCCCTGGGGCTGGCAACTCCCCGCCCCCCGCCCCACCACTTACTTCCTGCCCGACTTGCCGTTGACACGGAGCAGCCAGGGCTGGTCCTCGGGCCGGAACTCCTTGAGGATGACGCCGTACTTCTTCCTCCGGGCCTCCTCCCGGAGCTTGCGGTTGAATTCGCTGCCCGCACCCGACTCGGGCATCTCCTCCTCTTGGTAAATTTTCTTGTTGCTCAAGTCCCGCTCCAGCCGGGCCTACGGGGGAACAAGAAGCGAAACCTCTCAGGGTCCTGCCTCTGCTCAGGCTGTGCCCTCTGCCAGGAAGACCCTATGCTCTCCCCATGCTGAGCTCCGGAGGCTCAAAGCCAACTTCCTGCTTGGCAAGAAGGGAGCGGAACGTTAGTGCTCCGTGAATCCGGGTAAAAGGAACTTGGGTGAAGCCTTGTGGCGTCTCTTTTTGAAAATTTGAAAGTATTTCCAAATTAAAAGTTAAAAAAAAGAAACAAGATCGCTGGAGTGGTACAACAAAAACAAAAAAAAAATAAAAACTACCTCCCTGGAACTCTCCATTTGACTCTGCATTGCCCCATGAATTTAGATGCCATTAAAGGATGAGTTTTTTCCAAATTTTAATCTCTGGGCAAGGCCGGGCACAGTGGCTCACGCCTGTAATCCTAACACTCTGGGAGGCCAAGGCAGGAGGACTGCTTGAGGTCAGGAGTTTGAGACCAGCCTGAACAAAAGTGAGACCCCCGTCTCTACTAAAAATAGAAAAAATTAGCTGGCCGTGGTGGTGAACATATGTAGTCCCAGCTACTCGGGAGGCTGAGGCAGGAGGATTGCTTGAGCCCAGGAGTTTGAGGTTGCTGTGAGCTAAGCTGATGCCACGGCACTCTAGCCCGGGCAACAGAGCAAGACTGTCTTACACACAAAAAAAAAGGTCAATATTTGGGCAATTTAGCAGTCTACACTGCATTTTAAAATGCACAGACAGCTTACCCTAAGGATTCTTCTAGATATAGCAGAGGTTGAAATGACAAACACACAAAATAATGTTTTGCAGCAGTAGTCACCTCCTGCTGTGCAGCCAGGTTCCTAACAGGCCACAGACCAGTAGGAGTCCACGGCCTGAGGGTTGAGGACCGCAGTATTGCAGTGCTGCTTGCTGTAGCTAAAGATTGGGAATGGATTTAAATGCACATCAATAAGTCTGGTTAAATACACTGGGGTTCCTCCATACAATGGACGCTATGCAGCCCGAAACAAAAACAAAAGAAAAGAGACAACTGTATGGAACAGCTGCCGAGACATATTAACTGAAGAAGACCCACATTACTTCCCATTGTCATGAGATTTCAGACCACTGGGGACAAACAGAAGATCCTATGGGATCCCAGGGAGGAGGGAAAACAGGTTTCGTATAAAGCAGAAGCTGGCATGGGCTGGCTGCCTGTTTTTATAAATAAAGTTTTACTGGCACACAGCTATGCTTATTCATTTACTACTAGCTATGGCTGCTTTCATTCTACAATGGCAGAGCAGATCACTAGGGACAGAGACTGGCCAAAAAAGCCGAACATCGTTATTATTAACTGGCTCTTTACGAAAAAGTTTGCTGACTCCTAATACATTAGATCACGAATGAGAATGGCAAAGATTCCTCAACAGCTACAGCTTTTGAAAGCAAAAGGACAATGGAGCAATGCTTTCAAAATTCTGAGGGAAAATGATTACTGGCCTACAATTTTATACCTAGCCATGCTATCAACCATGAGGCAAAAATAAAGCTAGTTTTAGGGACATAAGCACTCATAGCATACTTCCTACACCTCCTTTCCAGGGAGCTACTCCAGGGTGTGCTTCATTAAAACAAGGAGTGAAACAGGAAAGACAACAACGTAGGAGCCATGAAATGGAAAATCAGGGGAGACAGAGGGAGAAAACCCAGGAAAAACGTCAGAAGACCCCACACCACCCTACCCAGATGAGGCCGTAGGGCAGGGGGAGAGCAGCCAGTGCAGACAGTGCAGGTCAGCAGGCTCTGGCAGGGAGGGAAAACTGGGAGGGAAAACTCTAAGGGAAGGAACTGAGAGAATACACAGTGAGATTTACACAACTAGAGGAGAGTTTTGGACTGAGCTGGTGAAGCAAACTAAATGAACCGAGTTGGGTGCACTCGTTTGAGGGCAGCCTGGGCAACACAGCAAGATCCTGTCTCAGGAAAAAAGAAACAAAACTAAACCAAACAAACATTAAAATTATAGCACATTTAAAAACTCCAAGGAAAACTGAACATTGATCTAAAATCACCATATAACTCAACGGTGAGGATGGAGTACTATGGACTGAATGTTTTTGAAAATCTGTTTGTTTTTTTAATAATTAATTTATTTTTCATTTTATTTATGAATGAATGAATGAATGGACAGGGTCTTGCTCTGTCGCCCAGACTGGAGTGCAGTGGCTTCATCATAGCTCACTGCAGCCTCAAACTCCTGGGCTCAAGTGATCCTCCTTGGCTGGGCGTGGTAGCTCACGCCTGTAATCCTAGCACTCTGGGAGGCTGAGGCGGGTAGATCCTTTGAGCTCAGGAGTTCGAGACCAGCCTGAGCAAGAGCAAGACCTCCATCTCTACTAAAAAAATAGAAAAAAATTAGCTGGACAACTAAAAAAAAAAAAAAATATATATATATATATATAAGTAAAATTATCCAGGCATGGTGGCACATGCCTGTAGTCCTAGCTACTCGGGAGGCTGAGGCAGGAGGATCATTTGAGCCCAGGAGTTGGAGGCTGCTGTGAGCTAGGCTGATGCCACAGCACTTTAGCCCGGGCAACAGAGTGAGACTCTGTCTCAAAAAAAAAAAAAAAAAAAAAAAAAAGTTATCCTCCTGTCTCACCCTCCAGAGTCACTGGGACTCCAGGTCCACACCGCCACTGTGCCCAGCTGAAAGTATGTTTGCATATGAATGTGTAGCTGGAGCTTCCGGAAGGCAGGGCCCCAACAACCTTTCAAATGGATGATGACTTTCCTCCCTGGGAAGCGGGTGCCCTGAGCAAACACTCACTTGCCCAACATCCACATAGAAATGTTATCACCTCTCGAGTACAGTTTCATTGGCTCCCAGGGATGAGGTGATTTTTTTTTTTTTGAGACAGAGTCTTGCTCTGTTGCCCAGGCTAGAGTGAGTCCCGTGGCATCAGCCTAGCTCACAGCAACTTCAAACTCCTGGGCTTAAGCGATCCTACTGCCTCAGCCTCCCAAGTAGCTGGGACTATAGGCATGCGCCACCGTGCCCAGCTAATTTTTTCTATATATATTTTCAGTTCACCAGATAATTTCTTTCTATTTTTAGTAGAGACAGGGTCTCGCTCTTGCTCAGGTTGGTCTCGAACTCCTGACCTCGAGTGATCCACTCGCCTTGGCCTCCCAGAGTGCTAGGATTATAGGCATGAGCCACCAAGCCCCGCCAAGCGATATTTTAAAGTAATCAAAAGACAGAACTGAGCTCACAAAGAGGTGCACCAGGAGTTGCCCCACTGTGGGAGAGTTTGAAGCTGCCAATTGTAGACATTGGACCAACTCCTCTGCTGAGCTGGCCCAGTTTCTGTGGCTTCAAATGCCACCCAAACACCCATATTCTCCATCCCCATCTCCCAACTTATACATCCAAGCGCTTACTACCCGCTAATGCTGTCCAACTAGCAGCTTAAATACAAGATGTCCTGAACTGAATTCTCAAAGACCCCATCCAAACTCTACTTTCTCCAAGCTTCTCTCAGTAAATGGAATCATCTGTGATTACCTCTTCCTCACCCCTCAATATCCAATCAACCAACAGAACCTGTTGGTTCCACTTCCAAAACACTCTAGAGTCTGGCCACCCTTCAGACCCTCCACTGGCTCCAATGCCCACCCAGGACTTGCCTGGACCAGGGCAGCTGCCTCCACCCTGACCTCCTGTCATCTGTCCTCAAACCCATAGTTTGTCTCCCTTTAGTGGCCAGATCATTCTATGACTTCCCAGCTGACAACCCTTTAATGGCTTCCAAAGTCCTTTCTAGTAACGACTCATTTTTATTTTTCCGAGATGGGGTCTTGCTCTGTTGCCTGCTCCATCTGGGTCTGAACGCAATCCTCTCGCCTCAGCCTCCCGAGTAGCCGGGACGACAGTTGCATGCTACCCTGCCAGAATCTAAAGTCCTTTCTAGAGCCTCTGACAGTGGGCACTCTGGGGCTGTCTGTAAGATGTGGCCCCCAGCCCAGCCCGCTCCCTTGTCCAGATAAATCCAGGCCAAAAATGCCCATCAGTAGGCACAACTTCTAGATGTTCCCCTTTAAGGAGAAGGCCTCCTGCGGGGACTACCAAAGCTTACTCACAGAAACACTCAGCAACTCAGCCTGGGCCTCTGTCATTGTTTTACCTCCACTTGGGGAGAATTGAGGAAACTGAGCCTTAATTACTATCAGATCTGAGCAACTATTACTTAAAAGCTGGCAATGTGGATAAAAAAGAAAAGGGAACAAAAAGAGCAACTATTACAACCATCAAGTCCAGGGTCATGTTCTCTCACCTCCCACCCCCAAGACCAGGAACTTACCTGATTCCAAGTAGCAAAGTTGACTTTATCAGCTGCATTAAATGCCATTATGTTATACTTTTTGTTTGTGTTCCTGGAGCGGGCAAGAAGAGGGAGTGTTAATTCAATCAATCATTCAATCAACAAACCCACCCTAGGTCAGTCCTTTGTGCTGGGCAATGCTAGGGATTTTTAAAAGAGTACTAGGACTCCCAGTCTGTCAGAGAAGCTGCATCCATCCCCTCCTGACCCCATGCAAAGAGCAGGAGGGACAAAGATTTGGGGGAAATACAAGGTGTAGGTTTAACTGAGAACTCAGCCCTGGGGAGGGAGGAAGGCAGAGTGTGCTTCCTGGAGAAGGAAAATATCGGAAGTGGGTTTTTCAGGATCAACAAGAATCCGCCCAACACAGTCACAGTTTGCGGGGGTGAGGGGGAGAGGAAGGCATTCCTGGAAGAGGGAACAGCATGAACGAAGGCCTGGAAAGGACAAAAACCTGACTAGTTGAAAACAGAACGAAGAATATGTTCTTAGGGCTACAGTCCTGGCATGAAGAGACCATACAGGCCTTGAATGCTAGGCCAAGGGGCTGAATCGTGCTGTGTATGAAATGCACTGATTCATTCATTCAAAAAACAGTGACAACCCCAAAAAGGCCTCAGCTTAACCCCAGCCCTGCCCTCCTAGTCGCTCCCAGTCTGGAGGGAGAACCACAGGCAGGGCCATAAACGCCTAGAAAGCTCATGAAGGTTTTAATTCCTTTGCGGGGTGAGGAGTGGGCGGTGGGGCCAGAGACTTACTTGGGAACTCGAACGACATACTCAGTGACATTCTGGCTGCCGGGGCCCTGCGGAGAGAGTAGGCGGATGGTGAGTGCGGGCTGCAGAGGTCGCCAACGGGACCCGCGACGCCCGCCTCATTCATACTCACTAGGGCCGCCATGGGCAATGGTCGGGGGCTCCGGTCCGGTGCGACCCGGATTCTTTTGTGTCTACCCCGGAGTTCACGTCCCTCAGTCCCCGGGGAAGCGCCTTCTCGGTGTCGCTTGGCGAGCGAGGACCTCAAGCCTTAGACACCACTTGCCCTGAGAACAGCCACCCGGAAGCAGCGCCCGGCCAGATCCGTCTGCGCCTTCGCCTAACCTGGAAGTGAAACCCCTCGGCGGCTGTGGCCATCCGAATGCACTGTCACCTGTGCTCCTCCTCCCGCCCCTTTACAGACACAGCAAACCACGCTGAGTCCGAGGAAAACGAACTGCTTCCGGTCGCAGGCGCACTCTTATATAGCGCGTTAATCTACTCATCTGGGGCCGCGCCTCGTGACGTCATCGCGCGAGGCTCCCCGCCCCCTCCGCGGAGCATCCTGGGTAGGGAGGTAGAAAGGAGTCCCTCTTCGTGGCTTCCCGGGCGCTTTGCGCATGAGCTACCGCCCTCCGGAAGCGAGTCCAAGGAGGCTGCATCACCATAGCAACCAAGGCTTACTCGGTGGGGTCGAACCCCGCTCCTCCTGAGCATGCTTGGGGTTCATTTCCTGCCCCTCCTCTAGGGTGGGAGGGGACCCCATCATCCCGCAAAGTGATTGGGGCAGGGTCCTTTGTGACGTTGAGCTGAGCCTGGAGGGGTCCGAGCCTGGGTGGGGATGGGACGTGACCACCCCGAGGGGCTGCCGGCGGGATGGGTCTGTGCAGGTCCAAGCTGCCCCAGACAGGCAGGCCTCTGAGGCCGCAGGAGAAGGGTAACATGGCAGGGTGGCTGGGGTACTGGGAGAAGGGGAAGGAGGCTGTCGAGGATAGGGAGGGAGGGGCAGACACCCCGCCATGGCAGTAACACAACTGCGCATGCTCATGGCTCAGCCCTTCCTCATCCCCTCCGGGATATGCTCCCGCACCTGCTGGGTTCTGGGCCTAGCAAGGAGAGAATCTGCCCAACCAGCTCCCTGTCCTCTTGGAGGTCACAGGGGGGTGGAGGAGACAGACTCATAACATGGGAATCTACAACCCAGGAGGGAACAGAAGCAGCACAGCCGGCTCTGAGGGCTCAGGGAAGAGGGGAGGTTTCAGCTAGGCCCTGAGGGTTGCATAGGAGTTGGCTAAGCAAAGCACAAAAACTGGACCATAAACGACAGATTCCGTAGATGTGTTTGGTAGCCTTGGACATTCATTTATTCCTCATCCACTACTAGATGGGAGGAACTGTGCCAACTACTGGGAATACAGGGTGAGCGCGACAGAAATAGTCCCTGCCCTCATGGGGTACAGTGTCTGGCACGAGGCGGGGGGACGGCGGGGGATGGAGGAACGACCAAGAACAAGGAAACGGGAAATCAGGACTGACTGTGGCCATTGCTGTGGAGGAAATGAGGTTCTTTAGACAGGGCTTAGAGAAGGGCTGATGGCTGAGGTGTGACCAGAAGGAACTGTCAACCGAAATAAATGACCAAGGCAAAAAATATCAATCAATGGAGGTTTATTAAGCCAAGATTTTGAGGACGCACCTGGAAAAAACAAACACGCACCGCAGACAAGCTGTTTTTCTGATGGGGAGGTTGAAACCTTCAGCATTTTAAAGGCATTTAAAGAGAGAAGGATAAAGATGAGGGGAGGGAGGGCTGATGACGTAGTGGCTACAATCTTTCAAGGCCCAAGAAATCTACATTTTACATAAAATCTGGGAGTGAAGGAAGCATTGATTTTGTAGATATCCCTGGGTAGGTGGAAGAATGTCTGATTCTGTTTTGTCTCCCATTCTGTCACCTGTGAGAGAAACTTGTAATTCATTATTAGTGTGGAATGGAATAGGACTTAGTTTTAGGTGCTAGACATAGGTACAATTTGCATGTCCTTGCTTATGGGAGGTTAGCAAGAAATTTCCTTACAGAACAGAGCCAGGTAGATATTTTACAGGTGGAGGAAACAGCCAGGGAGGAATAAGTTTGGCAAGTTCAAGGATCCGAAAGGAGACCCCTGGGGCTGGCTGGGACAGAATGAAAGCAGGGGATGGGGGTATGGGATGAGCCTCAGTTTCCTCAACTGTGAAATGGGATAATAGAGTCACTGTGATGCTTCAGGGAGATACCCTGTGCAAAGGGACTGCAGGTTCAAGTTCACATCTTCATCCACAGCAGCACCTACTCACAACATGCCTGGCTATACTGTTGGGCACAGACATGTACCTACAAATGCCACTCTAGGGCAAAAGAGGGTATGCCAAGAGACCTGCATCCAGTGTCACTCAAGGACATGCTCTACTAACTAACCTGTAGACACAATCACATCAGGCCCACTGCCTGCCCCAACTCCAGGCACTAACCCACCCCCTCCCTCTTCCCCGGCACCACAGACATCCTCAAGTCCCCCCTGATCATCTTCGTGATGGGTGGCCCAGGCTGTGGCAAAGGGATGCAGTGCAAGTATATGGCCACCAAGTATGGCCTCTGCCACGTGGGGCTGGGCCAGCAGCTGCGGCAGGAGGCCCAAAGAGGCACCCATCGGGGCTGACAGATCCATGACATCATGCGGCAGGGGCCCCTGGTGCCCACGGTGAGAGCTCACGGGCCAGGAGGAGAGGGAGGAAGAGGGTACATTGGAATAAGCCACCCAGGAAGACCTCAGCTCCTGGCTTGGCCGTCACCTTGTCATGCTGAGCCTCTATTTTCTTGTCTGTAAAATGGGGAGACCACATCACAAAGCCGTAGAGAGGTTGGGATGACATCACCCCTATCAAGCGTTTTTAGCAGAACACTTGGCACTTAAGAATCACACAATAAAATCAGCAAGTGTTTATTACCTTCGTGACTCTGCAATTATCACGGGCCCCTTCCAAAGCTGCTTCCTCCCCTGTAACATGCAGGGAAACTCAGTACCTCATACACTGATTAAATGACACCCAGCAAGCCCGGCGTCTGGCAGACACCCACCTAGTCATCTGCTGGCCACCCAGTTCTCAGCAGTGGTCTCCCTAGGACATCAGAGCAGACCCAGAATCCAGGGCGCTCTTAGTGGACATTGTCACCTCATCATCACCTGAGGACCAGAGCTTGCTAGGTTAACCCTTGTAGAAACTGGACACCCCAGGTTGAGGTTCGGGGGAAGAGACAGGCCGTCGGGCACTGAATCCACCCCCTTCCTTTCCAGGGCATCGTCTTAGATATGGTCAGTGACAACATGTTGTCCCACCCGGAGAGCCGGGGCTTCCTCATCGACGGCTTCCCCCGGGAGCTGAAGCAGGCCCAGGAGTTTGAGCGCATCGTAAGTGGCCCCAAAGTGTGTGCGTATGTGTGTTTGTGTGTGCACGTGTGTGTCCCTCCCCACCTGGGGTAAGGCTGTGCTGCCTGCAGACCAGGGGGGCTGAGCCTCTGGGGAGAGGAGGTGCCGAGAGGAAAATGGAACGTTCTGTTATCAAGGGACAGTCAGGGCCTTGGAAGCTTCTAGAACCCAGGAAAGACACTAGCAAGCTCTCTGAGGACAAGGAGGAAGTTATTTCAGTATCTTCCTGCCTGGTTCCTGGCACCTGGTGGATGAATCATTTGCCCACTGAGTAGCAGGTGGGCTCAGCCTCCTCCCAATGAATGAATGAATGTAGTTATTCATTCATCAGTTTATTAACCCCCCCCATCTCTGAATAGTTCTTAGGACAAGCCTTGTCCTAAGTTCACAAGACAGACGCAGCTCCTGCTCTCAACAAAGACATTTCTGGTCGTGGTTAAGGGGAGTGAACAACAGCAAACAGAATGACGATCTGGAGGAACAGGAGTGGGCTATTTCGGGTTGTGCGGTCCACGTGGTGACAGGGGGACATTGGAATGCTGAGTGGAGGGGGAGGAGCTGGCACTGGGCAAGTTGGAGTGAATTTGAATTTCTTCAGCTTTTTTATTTTTATTTTTTATTTTATTTATTTATTTATTTATTTTTTGAGACAGAGTCTCACTCTGTTGCCCGGGCTAGAGTGCCGTGGCATCAGCCTAACTCACAGCAACCTCAAACTCCGGGGCTCAAGCAATCCTCCTGCCTCAGCCTCCCGAGTAGCTGGGACTACAGGCATGTGCCACCATGCCCGGCTAATTTTTTGATATATATTTTTAGCTGTCCATATAATTTCTTTCTATTTTTAGTAGAGACGGGGTCTCGCTCTTGCTCAGGCTGGTCTTGAACTCCTGAGCTCAAACAATCCACCTGCCTCGGCCTCCCAGAGTGCTAGGATTACAGGCGTGAGCCACTGCGCCTGGCCTTTATTTTTTTTTTTAATTTTTACAGACAGGGTCTCGCTCTGTCACCCAGGCTGGAGTGCAGTGGCATCATCATAGCTCACTGTAGCCTCAAACTCCTGGCCTCAAGCGATCCTCCTGGCTCAGCCTCCAGAGTAGCTGGGAGTACAGGTGTGTGCCACTACGACTGGCTAATTTTTCTATTTTTTGTAGAGACAGGGATATCACTATGTTGCTTAGGCTGGTCTTGAACTCCTAGCCTCCAGTGATCCTCCCGCTTTGGCCTCCCAAAGTGCTGGGATTACAGGCATGAGCCACTGCACCCAGCCCAGGTTGTTTTTACACATCAGTGTGGACTTTTTGAAAGGTCTTGGGCAAGCACCTGAACAGCAATGACACTGTGGACCTGTAGGGGATGGGGGGGATCACTTCGATTCCGTTTAGAAATGGTTAAGCTGGAAAAGAGAAACTGCCCTGCAGGCCTTGTAGGCTTTTCTAGGACTTGCTAGATCCCAGTTAAAATCCCTTTGGAAGAAGTCCTGGCACTTTGATAGAATCAGAGGTCATGGGGGCTGGGGCAGCACTCCCCATGGGCAGGGGACAGAGCCCTGCCCTTTGCTCACTCCTCCACTAAAGCAGTTCTGTCCAGATCATTCTGATGAGGTTAAAGAACAAGTCACCTCTGGGAGGCTGAGGCAGGAGGATCGCTGGAGGTCAGGAGTTCAAGACCAGCCTGGGCAACAGAGTAAGACCCCATCTCTAAAAAGAAAAAAGAAAAAAAAATTAGCCAGGCATGGTGGCATGTGCCTGTGGTCCCAGCTACTCAGGAGGCTGAGACAAGAGGATCACTTGAGCCCAGGAATTGGAGGCTGCAGTGAGCTATGATGACGCCACTGCACTCCAGCCTGGGCAACAAAGTGAGACTCTGTCTCAACAAAAAAAAAAAAAAGAAAAGAAAAAAGGAAAGGAAAAAAATGAGCAAGTCTCGGGCGCCCTCTCCTGGACTGGGAGTTCCTTGAGGGCAAAGGCCAATTCGATTCTCTGCCGGCCTCAGACCCAGGCCAGCACAGCAGGTGCCCAACTGAGGGATTCCACAGGTGGCCGCAAAGTCTCAGAGCAGAGGCTGCAAACCCCGACCCCCATTTGGTCGACCACCGACGTGTTGGGTCTGGACCGTGCAGCCTTTCGCGTTTCCTTTTTTGCATTCTCGGCCAACACTCCACAATGGGGCGCTTCCACATCAAAACCCGCAGCTCCTCTTGAAAACCGACTGACTTGGCAACGCGAGGCCTGCACGTCCCCATGGCAACAGCAGCATGAATGCTCCCTGAGCTTTCACCCAGCCCAGCGCTGCTCCCAACACTGCACGGATGAACTCATCTTCCTGAATGTTCCAGGCGCCTGCCCCATTAGCATCCTGATCTTTCGCAGTGGAATTGGGGAGCTTGCCCAGGGTCACACCACTGAGGTGGCAGAGGCAGGACTGAAGTCCAGGCAGCCCCACTCCCCCGTCCAGATTGTAACCTCTTCACCGGGAGACCATGGAAGGGGTGTGCCGTCCTCCCTGCAGGCATTTGAGTTTGTGGTGGCCTCTGCCTTAGCATCTGCCCAGAGGTTCTGAGTTGCCCGGCATCCCCAGAGCTGTAACTCCTATTTTACAGATGGGGAAACCGAAGCCCAAGGAGGAAAGGTTTCCTGAGGTTGCCTCCTGCCCCGTGGGCGATAGGGCTGCCTGGTTAAGCTTTTTTGGAGTCGGAGGTTCTAATCCCACTCGGCCACTTCCTCCCTTATCCTGTAGCCCATGAGAATGACTAAACTCTTGGAGCCTCTGTTTCCTCTTCTGCCAACATGGACAGAAAAACTGGAAGCATCTCTACGACCTGGGGCAGGGTGAGCTTGTTCTGGTGGCAGTTTCACATGTCTGTGTGATTGCTTCAATCACATCTGCCACGAGAATGCCAGCTCCAAGGGGCCGAGGCCCAAGGCTGCTTATATTCGGAGCCTGGCATGGCCCGTGGTGGCCGTGTGTAAGTGTAGGTCGAATGAATACGCAGCAACCCCTCCTGCCCCCCGGCAGCACTCCACTCCACTCCACTCCCGCTCATGGCACAGTGGGGAGAACATGCCCAGGGGATGCATGTGCAGCTCTGATTATTATAATTAGGTTGGACTATGTGGGAGCATCCAGGCATAGTCCCCAAAACACCCAGGGACAGGAGGCCACTTGTCTGGGTTGGTGTTTCCGAAAGTGCCAGCTGCAATGTGGAATAAAAGAGGATTTGAGAATGTTGTGTTTTTGTTTTTGTTTTTTTGGACAGGGTCTCAATCTGTCACCCTGGGTAGAGTGCAGTGGTGTCATCATAGCTCACTGCAGCCTTGAACTCCTGGGCTCAAGCGATTCTCCTGCCTCAGCCTCCTGAGTAGCTGGGACTATAGGCATGCACCACCATACTCGGTTAGTTTATAATTTTTTGTAGAGACCAGGTCTTGCTATGTTGCCCAGGCTGGTCTCGAACTCTTAGCCTCAAGCAATCCTCCCACCTTGACCTCCCAAAGTGCTGCGATTACAGATGCGAGCCACCACACCCAGTACTTATATATTTTTAAAAACTCTTTATTAATGATAGACTCACAAGAAATTACAGAGATAGCAGAGAGGCCCCATGCACCTTTTGCCCAGCTCCCATGATAAGGATGTCCTGACGGTCATCCAACATCAAATTCAGGAAATCAACATTGGTGTGTATTCATTAATATTTTTACTGTTACCGCCATTGCAGGTGACATTGACTTTCCATTGACCAAAGTGATATCATTGTCTTTAAAAAAAAAGTTAAGTAGAAAAAGGAAGTTGATGGAATTCCAAATCTGAAACACTGGCCCTCTGCAGATGTGGGAAACACAGTCTGAATCAACCAGTGGCTTTGCCCAGGAGGCATGGGAGAGACCAAAGACACCACGTCACCATTGCTGTCCTCGCCAGGAGAAGGAAGTGTTTGTGGCCTCTGTGTGTGGGCAGTGTTCCCTGAGTGGAAAAGCCCATATGGGACTGCTCGTAGTGGCTCACACCTGTAATCCTAGCACTTTGGGAGGCTGAGGCAGGAGGATCGCTTGAGGTCAAGAGTTCGAGACCAGCCTGAGCAAGAGTGAGACCCCATCTTTACTAAAAATAGAAAAAATTAGCCAGGCATGGTGGGACCTGTTAGTCTGAGTTACTTGGGAGGCTGAGGCAGGAGGATGACTTGAGCCCAGGAGTTTGAGGTTGCTGTGAGCTAAGCTGATGCCACTGCACTCTAGCCCGGGCCACAGAGTGAGATTTTGTCTCAAAAAAAAAAAAAAAAGTCTTGGCCGGGTGCAGTGGCTCACGCCTGTAATCCTAGCACTCTGGGAGGCCGAGGCTGGAAGATCACTCGAGGTCAGGAGTTCGAGACCAGCCTGAGCAAGAGCTAGACTCCGTCTCTACTAAAAATAGAAAGAAATGATCTGGACAGGTAAAAATACATATAGAAAAAAATTAGCCAGGCATGGTGGCACATGCCTGTAATCCCAGCACTCTGGGAGGCCGAGGTGGGAGAATTGCTTGAGGTCAGGAGTTTGAGACCAGCCTGGGCAAGAGTGAGACGCCCGTCTCTACCAAAAATAGAAAAATTAGCCAGGCGTTCTGGCACACGCCTGTAGTCCCAGCTACTCGAGAGGCTGAGGCAGGAGGATCACTTGAGCCCAGGAATTGGAGGCTGCAGTGAGCTCTGATGACCCCACTGCACTCCAGCCTGGACAACAGAGTGAAACTCTGTCTCAAAAAAAAAAAAAACCAAAAAACCGTTGTCCTGAGATATCTGGTGGGGCTTGGCTCCAGGCCCTCCCTTGCATGCCTCAATCCACGAATGCTCAAATCTCTGCTATAAAATGGGGGTAGTGTTTGCATATAACCTACAGCTCCTCCCATACACTAAATCCTCTCTAGGTTACTTGTAAGATGTAATAGAATGTAAATGCTATGTAAATACTTGTTACACTGTATTGTTAGGGAATAATGACAAGGAAAAAAAAATCTGTACTTGTTCAGTACAGATTTAATTTTTTTTTTCCCTGAATAGTTTCAATCTTTGGTTGGTTGAATCCATGGATGTGGAGCCCACAGATATGGAGGGCGGACTCTTCCTCCATGGATGCACAGTACAAATACTGGGTCACTTGAAATAATTATTTTCTCTGTGTAGTTATGTAATGAAATTGATACACAGTTGGGTCATTTGTTTCAGTTTGTTTTTCAATGTTTAGGGATTGCTTTTCTAAATTTAATTTTTGAACTGGTAAATTATTTCATGATTCCAAAGTCAAAGCCACATAGAAAGGTACATCCAGAGAGATCTTGTTTCTATCCCTGTGTACTCCCACCCCAGTTTGCACCCTCTTTCCCCTATTTCCCCCATAGGGATCCTTTTCCATTAGTTCTTGGTTTGTCCTTTTGCTCTTCCTTCCTTCCTTCCTTCCTTCCTTCCTTCCTTCCTTCCTTCCTTCCTTCCTTCCTTCCTTCCTTCCTACCATGCTTCCTTCCTACCTTCCTTCCTTTCCTTTCCTTCCTTCCTTCCTTCCTTCTTTCCTTTCTTTCTTTTTTTTTTTTTGAGACAGTCTTGCTGTGGTCCAGGCTGGAGTGCAGTGGGGTCATCAGAGCTCACTGCAGCCTCCAACTCCTGGGCTCAAGTGATCCTCCTGCCTCAGCCTCCCGAGTAGCTGGGACTACAGGTGCCTCCATGCCTGGCTAATTTTTCTATTTTTAGTAGAGATGGGGTCTTGCTCTTGCTCAGACTGGTCTTGAACTCTAGAGCTCCAGTGATCCTCCTGCTTCGGCCTCCCAGAGTGCTGGGATTACAGGCGTGACCCACTGTGCCCAGCCTGCTCTTTCTTTTTGTAAATATGAAGTAGGTGTTTGCATGTGTGTGTTTCTCCTTTGCATTCTATATATACACGATGCTTCACTTTGTTTTTACTTTACAATAGATCCTGAAGATCTCACATCAGCATTAAGAGATCTTCCTTGTTCCTTTTTTTTTTTTTTTGAGACAGATTGTCAGTCTGTTGCCTTGGCTAGAGTACCATGGCATCAGCCTAGCTCACAGCAACCTCAAACTCCTGGGCTCAAGTGATCCTTCTGCCTCAGCCTCCCAAGTAGCTGGGACTACAGGTGCCTCCATGCCTGGCTAATTTTTCTATTTTTAGTAGAGATGGGGTCTTGCTCTTGCTCAGACTGGTCTTGAACTCTAGAGCTCCAGTGATCCTCCTGCTTCGGCCTCCCAGAGTGCTGGGATTACAGGCGTGACCCACTGTGCCCAGCCTGCTCTTTCTTTTTGTAAATATGAAGTAGGTGTTTGCATGTGTGTGTTTCTCCTTTGCATTCTATATATACACGATGCTTCACTTTGTTTTTACTTTACAATAGATCCTGAAGATCTCACATCAGCATTAAGAGATCTTCCTTGTTCCTTTTTTTTTTTTTTTGAGACAGATTGTCAGTCTGTTGCCTTGGCTAGAGTACCATGGCATCAGCCTAGCTCACAGCAACCTCAAACTCCTGGGCTCAAGTGATCCTTCTGCCTCAGCCTCCCAAGTAGCTGGGACTACAGGCATGCACCACCATGCCACCATGCCCAGCTAATTTTTTTGTATATATACTTTGTATATATATTTTTATCTGTCCAGATCATTTCTTTCTATTTTTTTAGTAGAGATGGGGTCTCGCTCTTGCTCAGGCTGGTCTCGAACTCCTGACCTTGAGCGATCCTCCCACCTTGGCCTCCCGGAGTGCTAGGATTACAGGCGTGAGCAACCACGCCCATGCTTCCTTGTTCCTTTTTACACCTGCGTAGTATTCTATCATGTGGCCACACGATTGTGCATTCAGTTGACCTCCTATGGACAGGAAGTTGTTTCCAATCCTTTGCCACTACAGATAATGCCACACTAAAGAATAACCACATCTCATTTCATCTTTTCACTAGTATCCTTGAGGTAGATTCCTAGGAGTGGAATTGCTGGGTTAAATAGAAATATATACATCCCGAGCAAGAGTGAGATCCCTATCCTGGCAACAGAACAAAGCTGAATAAAAAATTAAAAAAAAAAAGAGTGGGACCCTGTCTCTACCAAAAATAGAAAAATTAGCTGGGTGTGGTGGCGCATGCCTGTAGTCCCAGCTACTCAGGAGGCTGAGGCAGGAGGATCACTTGAGCCCAGGAGTTGGAGGCTGCAGTGAGCTATGATAACACCACTGCACTCCAACCTGGCAGACAGAGCGAGACCCTGTCTCAACAACAACAAAAAGGATCAGCAAATGCCTTACATGCCAACGTAGAACCATCTGAACTCTGCTAAATGAAAGAAGTGTCTTTCCTGGTTGTATAAATGCAAGCCAGTGTCTTTCCCGTTTGTATAAAAAGGTGGGAAAGAACATTAGGACCGCATTTGCTTGTACTCTACACACCTGACAGAGCTGCAGAGGGAGACGCAAGGAGCCGGTGGCTGGGCTGCCTCCGGGGAGGGTGAAGTTGGGTCGCTGGGGACAGCGAGGAGACGCTTCCCTCCTTCCTGCGTGTGTGTGTGTGTGTGTGTGTGTGTGTGTGTGTGTGCGTGCGTGTGTGTGTGTGTGTGTGTGTGTTTGTGTGGTTTGGCTGCAAACAGCCTGTGCTGTGTCTCCAGAAGATAACTATGTAAAACTCAAAACTAAAAAAATAAAATAGGCCGGGCGCCGGTGGCTCACGCCTGTAATCCTAGCTCTGGGAGGCCGAGGCGGGTGGATCGCTCGAGGTCAGGAGTTCGAGACCAGCCTGAGCAAGAGTGAGACCCCGTCTCTACTAAAAATAAAAAATAAAAAAAAATAAAAAAAGTAAAAAAATAAAATAGGCCAGGGAGGCCCGATGATGTTTTACCTGCCTGTGTGATGGTCCTAGATGGCCGGTGTTTGGGGGAGCTGGGGCTCGAGGGCCAGTGCACCTAGCCCCACCCTCACGGTCCCCTTGATTGGGTGCCTAGGTGGGCCGGGCCCCCAACGTCGTCATCATGTTCGACTGCTGCATGGAGACCATGGTCCGGCGCGTGCTGCACAGGGGCCAGGTAGAACACCGGGTGGACGACTCGGAGCCAGCCATCCACCAGCGCCTGGAGACGCACTACACCTTGTGCGAGCCTCTCCTGACCTTCTACCAGCAGAACCTGCTGCGAAACGTAGGTGCTCCCTGCTCGCTGCAGCCCCGGCCCCCCGGGAGTGAGTCGGGCCTGAGCAGCCTGGGGTCACCGGGGGGCTGGTTCGAGGCGTGTACTCTGGGGGTTGTCCTTTCTTCTGGGAGGCAGTGCAGGCTGTAGCCCTCGGGGCTATGATGGTGTTTAAGGTCTAAGCACGATGACTGACTCCAGAACGCTGCCAAGACATTTTAGAACCCAGCCAAAGAATGTAAGGTCATGGCCAAGGGTCAAAGTCAGTGCGGCTCAAATCGGCCCACCTGTATCCTCAAGGTGGGCACGGTGATAGCTTAACATTTTTAAGGTTACCCACCCAGCTCCTGTACCTTCCAGTTTGGAAGACAAAAGGACTTTGGCAATGTCTTTGTCCCCACTTGAAGGTAAACACCTGAGATGTGCCTTCTCCTGCCCTAGCCCAGGCTCAATCTAGGGACAGCCATGCTCCCCAGAACCAGCCTTGGCTCCCTCAGGAGGGGACAGGGGAGTTGGAGGGTGATTCCCCACACACACCCCCGCCCCGAAGCATCTCTGCACAGCAGTTAGTAACGTGGGACCACGCTCTCCCCACCTTTCCTGACCCTCTCACCTCACCTGCCTGGGCTCTTCCCAGGCTGGTCGAAGTGGGAGAGAATGTCCCTGCCTCGGGACTCAGACCTGATGTGTCCCCCCTTCCCTAGATCCTGGCAGAAGAGGCACCAGAGAACATCTTTGCCAAGTGCTGCTCCGTCATCGAAAGTCTGTAGTGAGACAGGAAGGGCTGGGGGCTTGGCTGTGCCCCTCGCCCAGAACCTGTCCAAGAGGGGCTCGGGGCCTAGAGGTGAGACCTCTGGCGAGGGGGCCAATGCCCTCGTGACCTCAGAGGAACAGCTTCTCTCTTCCCAGGTGCATTTTCCCACTAGGTGGGTTGACCAGAGGCCACCAACAAGCATGCCCACAGGGGCAGGTGCCTGACACACCTGGCTGAGGACCTGGGGGCTAGGAAGCCCCACTAGAGGCAGTGGCTGTTAGTGGCTCCTGCTTGGTGCTGTCAGCCAGTGGGTACCACTGACCTGACCTGAGACCCTGCCTCGGGATGCCCTCCCAAGGGCAGATAGCTCAGGTGGCCCCTCAGTGCCCCCTCCCACCTCCTGTCCAGTCCCGTAGTCCTGGGGAGGCTGTAGCCTGCCACCGAGCACGGGCACAGGCCAGCTTCCACCTCAGGGCTCCGAACCTTAGCAAAATAGGCTGGGGCCAGGCCGCCCCGTGAGGCACAGCGCCTGGCTCTGCCGTGGCAGCCGCATCCATGGGAACACCTGTCCCAGGGGGCCTCCTGCCCATGTTCTTGGGGGGGTGAACTGGGCTCGGGAAGACAGTACTGCTGGGCACAGCCAGCCATCCCCTTCCTGCACCAGCAGGGCAAAGTCTCGGGGGACCGAACCTCATCTCACCGGCTGAGCCTTGTTCCTCCAGCAAACACAACTTCGGCCGGCATGCACCTTTCTTTTTTTTTTTTTTTTAAACAAAAAGCACTTTATTTAACCAAAAAAAAGCAAGGAGGGAGAGTGAGAGTTAAGAAAGCACAATGCACCTGCAGAAAACTATTTTATATTTGTGTTCTTACAAAAACCCCCACAAAGCTCATAAAGTCCAATCACCATTATCAGGCTTTCCTGCCCCTCCCCCCACATCTATAAAGAACAAGTATCTGCTTCAAAACTCTACGGGAACTAAGGAGAAAGTGGGGGAAAGAGAAAGACAGACAGACAGCATCCAGCAGACAAGGGGAGGTTTTGTTATCATTTATTTGTGAAGTTAAAAACGAGCGATAAAAAGTAAAAACTGCCATACAATTTTTTTTTGTTTTGTTCTCATTTTGTTTTCAGTTTCAATCTCCTCTTGAACAGATGAAAAGACAACAGACCAGACCAGTCCTGGGAGGGGGGACAGGCGGGGCTGCGGGGAGCTGAGCCAGAGGGGAGGAGAAGGAGGAGGAGGAAGAGGAGGAAGGGAGGGGGGCTCGGCTGCTGGGGGGTCCTGCAATACCAACACCTGGTCCAAGGAATGTTCCAATGCTAACTAAGAAAAAGAAATAGCAAGAGTTGACTTTTTTTTTCCTTTTTAAAAGTTTATTTTAAAAACAAGAAGAGGGCCAAGGGTGGTAGGGAGAAAATGAATTGCTTTATCCTCAGAGAGGCAGTTTGGGGAAGGCTGGGGGTGGGGGGGTATAGTTTTTTTTTTTATATATATATATATAATTTTATAAGTTTTGTTTTGCTTTGTGTGTTTAACTTTAAAAAAAGTTTTTTTTGGCAGAGATTTAGTTCTCGCTATCTTTTATGGCTGGCTCAACGTGAAGGATCCCGATTTTGAAAGGAAAAGCATGTGAGACACACACAGAATGTGAGAGAGAGCGAGGGCCTGGCACGCCCCCGCCGTGCCCCCAGAGCCGCTCACTGGAGGGCTCCCCCTGCACCCCCCATGGCCGCCATCGCTCTCTCGCCAAACAAACCAAAACCAAAAAAAAAAAAAAAAAAAAAGCCCCCAAACAGAACAAAATGGAAAAAAACATAAAGATTTTTCACAGATGAGGAAGTTCACATTCATTCGATTCATTGAGCCTGCGGAGAGGGAAGAGATAGGAATCGGTCACTATGGGAGGGGAGGGCGGGACACTAGGGGGTGGTGGAAGAGGGGCTGGAACACCCGCAAGCGCAGGGGCCAGGAAGCCCCCTCCCAAACTGCGGCTGGCTGGCTCAGGCTGGAAGGACGCTGTCTGTTAACTGTCTAGTCAAGAGCTCGGGGGCCTCAGATGAAGTCACACGCTGCTCCCTGATGGAGGAGGAGGAAGGACAGGACAGCAGGAGGAGAGAAGCAGGGGCCGCAGAGGGCAGAGGCAGGGGAGAGAGAAGCGCACTCAGGGCTGGAGGGGAGGGGGTGCCCTCTGTCTTCAGGAAGGTGGGCGGCTCCCGGCGCGTCACAACATGAACAATGTCAGAGATCACGGTGTCCCCACAACACCCCTGTGAGGTAGGTTGGAAGGTGGCAACGATCTTCATGCCCACTTCACAGACAAGACTGGGACACGAGGCGAGCACAGAGGCCGAGCCCAGCGGGGCGGGGGCCCTGGCCAGCCCCCTCGTCCCTGCCGGAGCCAGGCCACCTGCAACACAGTCACTTGGACATGGGAAAAGAGATCTTGGGTTTAAAAAATTAAAGAATAAAAAGAACAAAAACCAAAAAAGTGATGCAAAGAAGGGAAAAAAGTAGACGTTTTCTTCCCAAGTGGCCAGATTGCGGGTGATCGGCAGCCGACGGGACGCCGCTGAGCGCCCGCCTGCCCCACCCCAGGACTACCCAGCAGTTCCAAAGTTCCGCCAGTCTGTCTTGCGCTCTCCCCCAGCATCACGACAGCGGGACACAGGAACAAGCAGCTGGCGGAGGGAGGCCTCTTCATTTAACCTCTGGACCCAGCGTACGCTCCCCCGGCGGCGTGTGGGGACTCCCGGAGACCTCTGGCCACACGGCCCCCGCTGCAGGCATCAAGGGCACACCCCGCAGGGGAAGGGATTTCCGGCGCTACCCACTAAGGCAGGATGGACGGTGGCCGGGGGTTGGAAGGAAAAAGGAGGAGGAGGAGGGTGGCAATTCCCACTTGCCTGCTGCTGTCCCTGCTGTGTGGGAGGTGGCTGGGGGCCGCCAGGACCTGGAGTCTGTCCGTAGTAGGCGGCCTGCTGCCTGTAGTACTCAGCCCAGGCCGCGCTGTAGTCTGGCTGGGAGCCTGGGGGTGCTCCGGGACCCCCGCCAGTGGCCACTTGTGCTGTGGGTGGACAGGGGTGTATGAGAGGCAGTGTATTAGGGCCGCCTGCCCCCTGCCTCCTCCGCACCACGGGCGGCTGCTCACCCTGCTTCTTGTAGTACTCCTCCCAAGCCTTTGTGTAGTCCTGCTGCGGGGGTGCTCCGGGCTGCTGGGGCTGCTGGCCTGTGGGGGGCACCAGGAAGGGTCAGAGAGCACCCTCTCTGCCAGGACTGAACCCCCCTTTAGCCGCGCCACAGACTCACCAATCTTTTTGTAATACTCCTCCCAAGCCTTCGTATAGTCCGACTGGCCGGTGGGTGGGGGCTGTGGGGGCTCACCCTGGGTCGGCGGGGCCGCGGGGGCTGGTGCAGGGCCCGGCACGGGGCCCGGGGGCTGCTGGTAGTAGTGTGAGTAGTAGGCGGCCCAGGCGGCGTTGGGGTCTGCGGCTGCAGCAGCCGCTTTGCCTGCGGGAGGAAGATAAGTCTGGGCTGAGGGGGTGGGTGTGGGGACCAGGTCCTGCCCTCCCCCAGGCGGCGGCCACTTACTTGGGTCATGAGGCGCAGGCGGTTGCCACTGGGGGTAGGTGTTGCCCCAGCCCTGGGGTGGGTACTGGTGAGGAGGGGGCCCCCCGGCGCTGCACAAGAGGAAAGAGGGGACAAGTGAATGGTGATGCCGGGCTGGGGGCAGGGATGGAGGCAGGCCAAAGGCCAGGGAGTCTGGGGAGGGCAGGCCCCACGTTGCAATGCAAAGGACACAGACAGTGTTGGCTCAAGGATATAAAACACGAGCCCCCAAAATTCACTATGCACAGAACATTGTCTCCGAAGGAGTGTGGGCTTTACAGGTGGAAAGTGAACAGCAGGAAAGAACAGCACCTTTTCCAACAGTATCTACAAAAATGGGCTGGACTTGACCTCAACAAGCAGGGCTCCAACGGGAAAGCTAGGCTTCTCTTGAGGGTGACTGGAAATGGGGCCTGTCACCCCCGTGGCCCGCACGGCAACCCCCACACCCCAAAGCCTGGGGAGCTGGGAGCAATACTCACTGAGGGGGGGCCCCTGGTGGCCCCTGGTTGAAGGGCCCAGGGTTGAAGGGCCCCATGGGGCCGGCAGGGCCTGGGCCCCCTGGGCCTGGTCCCACTGGGCAGAGAGGACCCTGGAGGAAGGAGGAGCAGACAGGGTGAGCAGGGAGGGTGAAGGGTGCGTGGCCCGAGCACCTGAAGCTACCCGGGAGCCCACCTCGATCTTCTCCTCGATGAGCTGCTTGGCGTGGTCGATCTGCTGGGGTGAGCCCCGGATGATGAACAATTTGAAGTTGGGGTCCCCATTGGGCGGCAGCTGCCGGGAGATCTCTACGAAGGCGCCTGTCTGCTGGTTTATGGCTTTCACGTTCTCGCCACCTGCATAGCCACAGACTGTGAAGGGAGGGCCGGGGGTGTCGGGTGCCAGTGGGGTGGGGGGCGGACAGCACAGAGGGGCCACACTCACCTCGGCCAATGACCAGCCCGCACTTGTGAGTGGGGATGGAGAAGGTCATCTCCCCGCCAGGGGGCCCCCAGTTGCCTTGGCCTCTTCCTCGGCCCCGGCCCCCTGGGGGCATGCCAGGACCTCCTGGAGGGCCTGGGGGACCACTCTGCAAGACAGGAAGGCGGAGGGTCAACACAGGAAGCTAGCTGGCCCTTGAGCTTCCCCAGCAGGCTGGGCTGGCCTCCTCCCAACACCCCCTGCCCCCAGCACCCCCCAGGCCCTACCCGGAGGCTCTGGAGGAGGTCGTTGATGATCCGGGCCGCATGCTCGCACCTGTCTGGGGGCCCCATTATGTGGGCTATCTTGTCGGGACCTGTCCCGTCATCTGGGGCCAGCACCAAGAGAGCAGAGAGAACAATTTAAAAGAAAAGCCAACCTCCAACCCCCTGCAGTATGGCCTTTCCAGGGCAGACTGTGCGGACCCAGAGCGTGTGACATGGTATCTACACTCGGCCTGCTCTCCCTGACTCCACGCATGCAGGATCCGGGCAGGGGCAGGCCCACATCCCCAGAAGGAAACCCAACAGCCAAGGTAATAGGGTGGCGGCTGAAGCTTCTTCCAGCGTGTGGTACCCCAGAACTAACCCATGAGTTCCCCAGAACAATCCACCCCCGAGGAGCAGCAGAGGGCCTGCTCCTCGCCGCAGGCTGCCCAGACCTGCTGAGCAGAGCCCGGAGCTGAAGGACAGTGACCCGACCCAGCTCGCTGCTCACAGGGCTGCCCTGTCAGGGTGGGCTGTTTGGTGGGAGACTGAACGGGGGGATTGGATGGGAACAAGAAAACACAGTCCATCTGGACTTGGAAAGATCATAGGTCCAGCAGCTGTCATGTGGCTGTCCCACACAGGGAAGGGCAGGCGTGCCTGATGGCTGGACTGGGAGGAAGGAGGTGCCCCAAGGAGGCCAACAGGCTGACCATGATGCCAAGTGCTCAGAGCTTGCCTCCCAGGGGCCGGCTGCTGGTGGCAAGGGTAAGACTGGCCACCTCACCCGCCCGCCCGCTGTCCAGGCCCCGACCCTGCTTAAACTGGATCCGCACGCCCGCGTCATTCTGGATCTTCTTGATCATCTCTCCGCTCCGGCCGATGACCACCCCCACGGAATGCCTGGGCACCGGCACCTGCGGGGGGACACAGTCAGCTGGGTCTGTCCTGCAGCTCTGCTGCCCCTGGGCCAAGAGGAGCCACCCCCCACGGGGGCCCCACTCACATCTATGCCCCCACCAATCCGAGAGCCATACTCATTCCGGTCCCCAAAGCCGCCTTGGTCGCGTTCCCGGAGAATGTCCATCACCATCTCGCAGGCTTGCTGCAAACACGGGGCACAGTCGCTGTGGGCAAGTCCTGCCGCCTCTCAGTGCCCCGCCAGGCCCCCGCAGCAGACATGGGCCTTAGTGACCATGCATCTTTGCTGCACCCAGCACAGCACCCCACTGAGCTCTTTGCCACCCTAAGGGGCAGGCATCGACAATAGCCCCGTTTTCCAGATGAGAAAATGGAAGGTCAGAGCTGACTTCAAAGCCAGTGATCTCGAAATCTCCACGTTACACCTGTTCGCACAAGCCGTGGGAATGCACACTCCGGGTCACTGGTCCCCCGGCCCGCCCCCCTCCAGAATCCCCTGCACCCCCCACCAAGCACACTCACCTGTACTTTATAAGGGTCCCCAATGATCCGGAGAGGCTTGTCCACGTTCGTGTTCTGGGAACCATCCTGAATCAGAATCATCTTCACTCCAGCGCGTTCCTTTACAACCAATGTTAACGGTTAGTGCTGGGCTTTCACAGAACTTTCCAGGGCTGGTGCAGGCAGGAGGTAGGCATCATGCAAAAGGATAAAAGCTGCTGGCACAGGAGCCGGCAGGGGTGGGGGGCTGCAGACACAGGGAGGAAAAGTGCCAGGATTGGGGGCTGCTGTCCGGGACCCCCCCTCACCTGCAGCTGCTTGATGGTCTCCCCGCCCTTGCCGATGACCAGGCCGGCCTTCCCTGCAGGGATCATTATCTCCTGCACCGTGCCGTTCTGGCCCCCGTTGGCGTTGTCATGGAACTGTCCTGGGGGGCCCCCACGGCCCCGAGACACGATGTCATCCAGCATCATTTTTGCTTTCCTGGGAAGGGGAAGAATGGGTGCTTCCACCTGAGACAGAGCACTGGCCAGAGAGCCCACCCAGCTCAAAGGGAAGGTGACCCCAACGTGCGTATCTGAGAGATGATGAGGGGCCAGGCACTGGGGCCTAGGCTGGAAGATTTCCCAGATCTCAGGACTCTGGGGAATCAACTTGTTCCTACAACTCTCTGGAAGGGGCAGGAGGGGAGGATGTGGCATGGGAATCACACCGCCATTCAGGTGCACTGAGAGGGCTTCTGCCTGTTCCCCTCATCATGAGAGGTCTAGCCCAGGACTTACTGCACAGATTCTGGGGCTCCTGTCAAGGACACACTGCGCTCAGGGAGGCCGCCACTGTCTAGAGAGAAGAAGAGATAGGGTCAGCGCCCTGCGTGGTCTGTGGGCACAGAAAGGCCTGCCCTGGAGACAAGGACACTTCAGAATAACCCACGGGCACTTCTGTTGCCATTCGGCAACCTGACAAATCAATTTACCGCCCCTGAACACCTGGGAGGCTGCGTGATACAAGGCCAAGGTCAGGAAGCTTGAAGTCCAGTAGGGGAGCAACTTTTAGGGAAAAAGATCAGGTGGAAGGAGAGGCATATTCCAGAAGGCCCAAGACACAGGCCACCCCCACTAGCACTGGGAATCACTCGAGCCTCTTCTACAGGTAACGCACCTCACATATGTTGAGACCAAGTCCCCCAGAAACCCCTGCCGAGCTGGCATTTTGCAGCTTAGGAATCTGAGATTCAAGGAGGTAATAACTTGATGCGCAGCCAGACCTGGGACTGAAACCCAGGCCTGACCTCCAAGCTAGCCCACCACCCCTGCCTCGTGTATTCCCGCCCGAGAATTATCTCAGTTAGGCAGCAACCTACTGCAATGGTTTGGGGCACGGTGGCTGCAACAAGGCACTCTGTGCTCAATTCTAGACCTTCTACCTCAGTCCATTCCCATCAACTATAAAAAGTGGAAAAAAAAAAAAAGTCACAGCTACCCATGGTGGGGCTGTATTAGCTGTGTGAGCCCAGCACACACTAAGCACCTACAAATGACAGCCTTTGTCACACCTATATGGTCCCAGGAAAAGGTAAGTTTAAAGAAGAAATTAAGGGACTAAGGCAAAGTGCAAAGAGCCCAACCCAACCCCCGCCTCCATTCGGGCGGGAACCTGGTCCTCTCGTACCTGGAGAAATCTGTACTTTGCAGCCTGAGTCCTGCTGGATTTTGTTGATTTGTTCGCCTCCTCTGCCAATGACTAGGAAAAGGGGGTAAAAAAAGGAGAAAAGCACAGACTGACTGAGGGAGCCAGAGCTGAGAAGACCCTGCATGCAGGGTCCCCAGCCCCTCGGATATTCAGGAGGGCAGCAGCCATCCCAAGCTCCCCTGAGCCACCTGCCCAGACAGGGAGACAGAGGGACAAATGACAGCAGGATACAGGAGCCCCTCTCAGACCAGGGCTTCTGGGCTGGCAGGGGCTTGGAGACACCGTCCCTGAGAGGGAGGGGAGCGGTATTGGGCCTCCCCGACCAAGGTGACCCACACTCACTTAGGCCCACCATGCCGTCTGGGACCCTGTACTCTTCTGTCATTGAAGTCCTACAAAGAGAGACACTGAAAGTCAGTCTGAAGTGGCAAAAGAGGAGGACGGACGACCCAGAAGATGTCCTGAAGACAGGGACCTGCGCCCACCAGCCCTTGACACCTCTGGCTGCAGATCTTGCTTCCTACAACGTGGAGACCAAGACCCCACAGGCCTAAGCAGAGTCTGACCACAAACAGGTCACAAAACCTCAAGGCCTCAGTTTCCCCATCTGTGCCATGAGAGGCTCAGGATGGGCAGTGTGACCCATGGCCCGGTGCTGTTCCACTGACTCAGGGCAAGAGCAAGAACTCAAGATGCTTTTACAGCAAGCTGACATAGTCATTTTATGCGTGTTGACTCTTGTAATAATAAAAGTAGTTGGCTCTGTATCCTTTTCATTTTCCTAGTAAATGTTTTCACTGTATTTTACAAAACTACTGGCCCATTAAAAAGACAAAAGAGAAAGCGTGACCACTCACAAACAACCTACATCAGATTTATCTAAGTCCACCTGGGGCAGCAAAAAGGTAGCAAAGCCCCCTACGCTCTGCCGACATCCAGCGGACAAGCACATGCATAAAACACACGAGAAAAACAAGGGCCTTCCCAGCCTCTTCTAGGAGGATGGCTGTCAGTGCTGCTGGGAGTCCCGGCCCAGTGGAGGAAGCACCAGGGTGCAGAGACCGCCCTTCAGTCCGCACAGTGGACTGCCACAGCCTCTCCTCCCCAAAGCGCTGCAGACAGGAGGCATGAGGAACAGACACAGCTCCCTTGCCCTCCCACCCTGTTTGTGCACTCCCTGGTCAACCAGTGGTGGGAGATAAAACCCTGACCAGTGCAGCCTTGGGCAGAACCATACACAGCAAGCGACAGATGAGAAACCAATGTGTGACCCAAACCACGACTTACCTCGGGGGAGGATGGATGGGTCCAAGCTGAGAACTGATCGCTACAGAGAAAAAAACCCAAAAGAAAGATTGGCTTAGTTCCTCTTCTCTGGGCACCCCAACACTGCCTGCCCCAGGGGCAACTGGTGCTTGTCACAGTGGTCTCAAGCCTGCTCAGGTGCCTGCTGGGCGCCATGAAGCCCTGCCCAAGAAAGCACATACAGGGTAGTTCTGCTTCAATTCCAGGGGGTCCTGGGATCCCTAAAATTTATGGGCCCCAGACTATAAACACCAGGAGCCCCCATAAAGAAGAGCTGCTGCCTACTCAGTGCTTTCAGCCCCCAGCTCCCAAAAACCTCTGAAGACCCAAAGCCACCCTCTGGCTGCATCACCCGATGGACTTACAATCTCCCTGGGAGGCCAGTTTCTTGCTCTCCGGTTGATCTGTCAAAGAGAGAGGATGTCAGATGCAGCACCCACCCACCCACACTGCCTCAAACCTGATGCTGGTGCCACATGTCCTGGGCAAACAACTTCCCTCTTCCCCCACCCCCAACACAAGAGCAGAGAGAGAAACCCAGAAGAGAACAACCCCAGAGGGGACCCAGACTTCACTCGCGTCTCCCAACACTTAAGAGTAAAAAAGCCTTTTTAATCAAGTGAACAATGACGGCCACAGCCGGGTCCTTCCGATTTAGGCTTAGACCTGTCTCAGGGCACACAGGGTCCTGGATAGACCTAGCGTTGACCAGGAGTTGCTCTCTGGCTGCTTCTCCAATGCTGCGTGACCCAGGGCCGCCAAAACTTCACGTCAGGCCTCAATAACCCACCCCACGTTTCCTCAGCCTCCCAGAAAGGGAGGAATCATCTTGGCAACTTACAACTTCGACCTAGTCACAAGCAATCTGCCCTCCTCTCCGCCACCTGATACCTCAGGATGGCAGACTGAACAAAAAGAATGAACAAAGCTAGGACTGCTGAGGTTTTAATAAAAGACCTAACAGCAGTGGTCCCCCCGCCCCCTGAACTCTGAACCACACTCAAACAAAAGCTCCTCTTTCTGCCCCCAGCCCTTCCTCCCCAAGATAAAAGCAGCAGAGGGAGTGAGTTACCTCCATCTTCCAACTGTCTCTTTTGGCCCCCAAAACCAAAATCCGGAGTGCTGTTATTCACTGTTGTAGCAGCATCGCCTCCAATTTTGGCTGCGATCTAGAAGTAAAGTAGTAATAAGAATTACCACCAAAGCCACCCTCCATGGTGCTCAGGTCAACTTCTCAGCACATCCCTGGGTTATGAAAACCCATCGGGTCTCGCTGTCAGGCCTGGGAGCTGCTCCCCCGACGATGTGGGAAAGAGCCTGTTGGTTAAGGCATCCTACAAGCAGTGCTTCCCTAAAGCCTCCATACTCTCACAAATTATCCAGGAATATCAAAATTCCCCTTTTCCCTTTTGCTGGAATTTGTGTCTAAATTGTTTGTGGCCTGGCTGTAATCCAGTAACTTGGTTCTAAGGGTGAAAGGAACAGATGCTTGGGTGCCAGGAAGGTCCTCGGGTCACCTCCAGGAGCAAGAGCTTTTAGACATTTCCTCCTGCTGGTGGCCCCAGAGCAGAGAACCAGACAGTGTGATTGTACCCCGGTTCTTCTCGGATGCTGGAGAGTTCAACTTTCCTTCATCTCCTTCACTCTCAAAATCTTTGCATAAATTTACCGAATACATTGGAGGGAAGCGGTTGTGTCAAGGCATCAAAAATCCTCTTTTGACCAAAACAAAAGACCCCTTTGGAACACATGCTACATTTTAGGCACATAAAGAACAACTTAAACCTCAATTCAGCAAACTTAAGACTAGAGTCTGTCTGTGGTTTAGAAACCCAAATCTGAGCTCAGGATCTGTCTTTCTACCTTTTTCAATTTTAATGCTTACCTTGAGCCAAAGCTGTTGGGGTGCCCAGATGGGCCTTACCCCACCCCAAATGACAGCTCTAACTCCCACAGTTAAAGCTGCCCCAGAATCAAGACAGTTCGGTGGACAACCTGATCAAATGCACTGTTAGGACCCCACCCAGCGCCAAAGGTGAGGAAGCCAGAGACCACACAGGCGTTCACCTAACGGAACCTCCCACCTTGGGAGGAGTCAGTCCCAGCCCGGAGGCATTGGGACAGCCCCGGAGAGCACTCAATCAGCCTCAGCAGGTCAGTTTCCTGAAAGGGCGGCAAAGTCCTCCCATTCTTTGGGCCCCCACCCCTCCAGGCCGTGGGGAGGTAGCGAATGGAGCTGGGGAGGTCGGACACCCAAGCATGTGACACCTCCTTGTCATCACGACTCAAAACAGACTGGTGGGACCCTCCTCTCTTTTCCAAAAAAACACAGACCACGGGTGAAGCTACCAAAAGCATCCAAGAGCCAGTCCCTATGCCCATCTTCCCCATTTCGCCCAAGCGCTCAGCCACACCGGCCGCATAAAGGTCCCCTACCCACTTTCCAGACTCGAGAGGAGGACGCCCCCTCTCGACCCCCCCAAAGTCCCTTCTTCTTAGGCAAGAGACAGAAACGGGGTTGGGCTGCGGTCAAACATAATCATTTGCCCTAACGTGGACAGCAAAGCATGCCCCTCACGTGTCCTAATGGGGGGGTTCCCAAAGTCAGACCCTAAACTCCAGGAACCCCTGCACACCCAGGGACCGCTCTCGGTGACCCCTGGTGCGGCCTTACCCCCTGCAGGGGGGGTCACCCGTGGGGAGCCCACTCGAGGTGCCGCGGGAGGGCCAGGCCCCCGTCTCCCGCCCACGTGACCCCGTGACGGCCCCGGCCCCCCCTAGCGACCCCGCGCGCGCGCGCACGTGACCCTCGCCCCCTCCCCCGCCCGCGCGCCCCTCAGGCCCGCGGCCTCCTCACCTGGCGAGCCCGCTGCACGGCGTCGGCGAAGGCGTCCTTGCGGATTCCTGGGCCGCCTCCACCGGGCGGCTGCGAGGGGCCCCCGGCTGAACCCCCGCCTGGGCCACCGCCGCCCGGGCCGCCGCCGCCCCGGTCCCCTGCGCCCGGCGGGCCTGACGGAGGGCCGCCCCCGGCGCCCCCAGCTCCCCCGCCCCCGCCAGCGGGTGGCGGCGGTCCGGGCGGGGGTCCTCCCGTGCTGTAGTCCGACATGGCGCGGCGGGGCCGGGCCTGGAGCGGAGGCTGAAGCTGAGGAGGAGGCGGCGGCGGCGGCGGCTCAACGCGGGAACAAGGCCTCGCTCCACACGGCCGCGGAGCACTCTGGGAACCCAGCCGCTGGGAAGACGACGAGGGGGGAGAGGGTCGCCCCCTCCCGCCGCTGGCGGGACGGACAGCTGCGGTGGGCCAATGGGAGACACCTGCTGCACCCCGGACACCAATCGCGGGCTCTGAAGGCGAGCGGCCAATCGGAGTGCAGCGAGAGGCAGTGGGCGGGAGTCGCTCAGTGACCGACAACTCTCGGAGGCAATGGGCTGTGGACTGCCGGAGCTGGGCGGGCAAATCAAGGCGATCCGAGAAGGCGGGAGGCCCAATGACGCGAGAGTTCCAGATTTGCGGGGCGACTTCAGAACCAGATTGACGGCTCCAAAGAGTCACGTGGACTGAGAGGCGGGGCCTGGTGAAAGACCCACCCCCTTGGACGGGTTGGGCGGGCGATTGGCCTGATACTCGCTCACTCAAGCCAATGAATACAGATGGAAGGCGGTACTTGTAAAGATTGGCAGCCAATTTAGTCCAATCCCTGACGAGTTCTGGATGATAAGGTTGGCTTTGGACTTGATTGCTTTCCGTGTTAACCAGAATCCCTTTCTGGTCCTGACATCTAAGCCAATGGCTGAGCGGGTGTTGGGGGTGACTGACACTGCTTGGGACAAATGGCTATGAAGGAAATAAAGGTGCCCGGTTTTGGTGGGAGCCAGTAGAAGCCCAGCTGCATTGGGGCGGAGCTGGCCACCGGACTGCGAGAGGGGATTAGCGGGAGCTGGAGTGAATGGCAGTCGACGTGGGCGGTGGCGACCGGCTGCCTGAACTCAGGCCTGACGTCTGGTTTAGCTCCTCAAGAGCCAGGCTGGGTGGGCCCTGCACGTGGCCTGTTTGAAGCCTTGGACATGGGGTCCTTCTGGGGTGGGGCGGCGAGAGAGCACGAAACCGGGATCCCTGTACCCCCCTCCTCTCTCCTCTCTCGCTCCAGGAATCTACAGTTTCCACTTCTCCAGGACTCATGGAACCAGCTCCCCTCTGGAACTCAAGAGTCCTAGGTCCGTTCCAAGGACCGAGGGCTCCCAGCCCCTAATTCCACACCCCACACTCCCTTTACATAAGGCCCCGGAATCTGAGCCCCCAAATTCCCACCGTAGGCCCTCAACTTTTCTCCTGGACCCGGGCATCATCCAAGCTCCCAATTTCCATTCAGGGCCCAGAGACCTAAGGTCCCCAATTCCCCCTCCTGGACCCAGGTATCCCAGACACATCCAACAAAAGCCATCTCTTTATTCTGGGTTGTCTGCGCGTTGACCATTTCGCCCTGGAGCCAGGACGAGCTACAAGCAGCAAGACTGGAGCCCAAAATTCTAGTCCCAGGCTGCACCCTGTGGTGGGGGTGGTGAGGGCAGGAATCTTCTGACCCGTGTCTCCAGCCTGCTTTTGCCGCCAAAAACTGCCCCAGGGCCTGAGCCTGGAGGGCTCTTTGGAGCCATGGAGGGGAAGAGTCCTTCTGTCCCATTTCTGCCCAGAAAGTGTAATGCAGCTCACAGTCTATACGCCCAGGGTTTTCTTCATGCCCTCATAGACCACATAGCTGATGCCACCTGCTGGCAACACCTTCAGTAACGTGGGGGTCATGCCTCGGTACAGCCCCAGCCAGCCCTGCTGGGCTAGGATCCCCCGAAAGACTCCTCGCATGGTGGGGTTCGAGCCCTCCACGGTGTCTGCAGGAACAGAGGCAGGCTCAGGACTTGGCCAGAGATGACTCCGCCTCCTGCGAGGCTGGAACGTAAAGGAGTGAGGGCTGAAGCCATGGGTAGGGGCCCAGCGGTCATTTGGAGAGGAGTTTGGACGATTCATAGAGGAAATGGGTCAGTTTGGGGAGGATTGGGGGGATCAAGCAGGTATGAGTTTTTGGGATTCATTTTAGAGAACATCTTAGAAGACATTAGAACTTATTTGGGAGGGAACATCTGAGATTTGCTAGAGATTTGGGGAGTGTGCCCTGGGGTAGTTTGGGGACATTTTCAAGATCAGGATGGTGGTCTAAGGCCCTGTTTTGAGATTTGTGAATTGGTTTTGAGGATTGTGAATTGGCTGAGTCCATTTAGGGGACTCAGATTTGGGGCATTCCCAGGGTAGTGGGGGAAAGTGGGCATGAGTTTTGGATCAGACTTGGTGAGTTTAGAAACTATACTGGCTTGAGCAGCCAGTTGAGAGCTGGGGCTGATTTGGAGAATTGGGAGATCATTTGGGGAGTATTTGTCTTTGGGGTCTGTGTGGGGGCCTGGGTCGCATTTTGGGAAGATTGTAGGGGTCATCTGGGAGATGGATGTTAGTTTTAGTGATTTTTTAAGGGATGGTGTCAGATTTTGGGTGAGTATGGTAAGTGTTGGTGGGCTCAGGGGTCAGTGAATGTGGCCAGGATCCAACATGGAAAGTCTGGGGGTCAGTTTTGGGAGATGAGATTGCCCAGAGATCTTGGGCAATGCGGTGGCTACCAGGGGCCAGCTGACCTTGGGCCTGCATCCTGGTGCGCACCAAAGTCAGTGGGTAACTGGCCATCTGGCCACAGGTCGTGGACAGCGTCACAGAGGACAGGCTGACCAAGCCTCTGGGGTCCTCCATGTCCCTGCCTGACTTGAGCCAGAGGCACCGGAACATCTGCAAGCGAAAGGGGCCAGGAGAAAGCTCACACTCAAAGCCTGGCTACCTCCCCCCACAACCGTCACCCCCTCTTGGGACCCACACCTCGTAGACGGCCAGGTCGGTGCAGGCATAGGGGACGATGCCCAGCATGTTGGGCAAATAGCCACGGTAAAGGGCGCGGGTGCCCTCCCGCTCCAAGATCTGCCTGGCGCAGTCCAGCAGCCCCTTGTACTGCCCCGTCCGGCGCAGGGTCAGCCGTGTCTTCAGCACCTGGGAAGGGTGGGGTTCAAGGTAACTCATTTGATTTAGACCTGGGTTTCAAATACAGATCCATCAGACTCCCTGGACTGCTCTCTAAATTTTGAATTTCAGATGTGCACCTGCTGACAAAGAGACCAAGAAGGCCAGAAAAGTGACGTGAGCCAAGTGAGGTCTGTTAGCTGTGACCGAGTTCCTGCCAAATTCCTCCATGGGAATTTGGGGCCCAGGTGGCCAGACCTGCCAATTTTCCAAAAGCCTCCAGAAATCAGAATTTTGATGAAATACTCCAATATTGCGAACTCTACAATTGCGCAAAAAATAGAACACCTAGTGTGGCAGGCAACATTTGAAGGTGGTCCCCAAGAGCACCCCCTCTCCATAAACATGCCCTATATGATGCTCTCACCAGCTGGAGCATGGGCTGGACCCGTGAACAGGATGAGATTTCACTTTCCTGAGGAAGTTACCTTACAAGGACAAGGTGATGGGTTTTGCAGATGTAATTAAGGCCCCTAATCTGTTTTCTTTAAGGTAGGGGTCTCCAACCTATGGTGAATTGTATAATTATTTCATTATATATGACAATGTAATAATAATAGAAATAAAGTGCACAATAAATGTAATGCACTTGAATCATCCCAAAACCATCTCTCTGTCACCCCCTAAAGTCCATGGAAAAATTGTCTTCCATGAAAACAGTCCCCAGTGCCAAAAAGTTGGGGACTGCTGCTTTAAGGTAATCAAAAGACAAATTGTCCTCAGTGGGCCTAACTTAATGAGTGAGTGCTTAAAATAAGAGTCTGTAGCCAGAAACAAGAAGTCAGAGAGACAGGAAGCACTCTCCTATTGGGCCTTCTCTGCCCTTCCTTCTTTCCTTCCTCCCTCCCTCCCTTCCTTCCATCCTTCCTTCCTTCCTTCCCTTCCAGGGCTCCTTTGTTATCCAGGCTAGAGTGCAGTGGCGTCATCATACACAGCTCACTGCAGCCTCAAACTCCTGGCCTCAAGCAGTCCTCCCACCTCAGCCTCCCAAAGTGCTGGGATCACAGGCGTGAGCCACCGCACCCAGCCTCCTGTTGGGTGACCAAAAAGCAAACTGCCTTGTGTGTGGAGATGGTCATGTGGCAGAGAGCAATGGTGGTCCCTAAGAACTGAGGACCTCAGTCCTACAATCATAAGGAATTCAATCCTGCCAACAACCCGGAAGCTTGGGAAAGGACCCCAAGTCTCAGATACGTTCCTCTGTAGCCCAGTGGACACCTTGGTTTTGGCCTGATGAGACCCTAAGCAGAAGACCCACCTAACCAGTGCCACAGAAACTGTGAGATAACAAATGTGTGTCATTTTAAGCTGCTGAATTTGTAGCAATTTGTTCCACAACAATAGGACACTAATGTACTTACGAAGAAGCTTAACGAGACAAGTGCAAGAGTTATAGGAAGAAAACCTTAAAATGTCATTAAAGGACATTCAAAGAGACTCAGATGAGTGGAATATGTTGTTGGATACGTAGACTCAGCATCATATAGTCGGCAGAAATCTCTAAACTTATAAATTGAACACCATCCCACTGAGACACAAATAAATACTAATAGGTGATTTTGTTTTCTTAACCTGACAAATTGATTTGAAAGTTTATACAGGCTGGGTGTGGTGGCTCACGCCTGTAATCCTAGCACTTTGGGAGGATTGCTTGAGGCCAGGAGTTCAAGATTACAGTGGGCTACGATTGGGCCATTGCATTCCAGCCTGGGTGACAGAGCAAGACCCTGTTTCTTTAAAAAAAAAAAAGTTTATATGGAAGGTAGGTGCAGTGGGACGCTACTTGGGAGGCTGAGGCAGGAGGATCATTTGAGGCCAGGAATTTGAGAGCAGCCTGGGCAAGATAGCAAGACCCCATCTTAAAAAATAATAATTTTAAAAAATTAGCTGGGTGTGGTGGTGCACACCAGTAGTCCCAGCTACTTGGGAGGCTGAGGCAGGAGAATCTCTTGAGTCCAGGAGTTGGAGGCTGCAGTGAGCTATGATGACACCACTGCACTCCAGCCTGGGCAACAGAGACCCTGTCTCTCTCTCTCTCAAAAAAAAAAAAAGTTAAAGACAGAATATAAAACTATATTAGTAAAAAGATCAGTGGTGCCAAGGATTGAGGAGATGAGGGAGTGGTGAGTATGTAGCGAACCAGGGCTTTTAAGGGCAGCAAAACTATTCATGTGGACACATTATATGTTTGTCAAAAACCCACTGAACTGTATGACACAAAGGTGAAACTTAATGTACACTATGGGCTTCCCTTAATAATAATGTATCAACATCGATGCATCAGTTGTAACAAATATGCCACCGTAATGTGAAATGTTACCAATAGAGGAAACTTTGTGTGAGGAGGGAGAGGTATATGGAAACTCTCTGTACTTTCTGCTCAAAAGTTTGATGCATAGTTCACATCAAGAAGGAGGAGGGGCTGGGCGAGGTGGCTCATGCCTGTAATCCCAGCACTTTGGGAGGCTGAGGCCAGGAGTTCGAGATCAGCCTGGGCAACATAGTGAGACCCCATCTCTACAAAAATTTTTTTTTTTTAAAGCTGGGTGTGGTGGTGGCGTCTGTAGTCCCAGCTACTCAGGAGGCTGAGGCAGGAGGATCGCTTGAGCCCAGAAGTTCGAGGCTGCAGTGAGCTTGATTGCATCACAAAGAGGACAGGTTAAGTAGGGGAGGAGAAAGATGGCAACTAATTTCTGTGGTATTTCCTCTGTGCGGGCAGTCGTTCTCTTACCTCCATGGGGTTGATGAGTGTCTGGGAGGTGGCTGCAGCCAGGGAGCCGGCAAGGAGACGTTCCTGAAAGGGTGGGGACCCGTGTACTCCACAGAAGTAATTCTTACACTGCCACGGGAGAGAACAGTGTGAGAGCGAAGCCGGCCACCTTCCGATTGGAAACCCGTCTGGGGGGAGGGGGCTGAAGGGTGAACGTGTGTCTTGGATGAGGACTTGGACTTTTGGGGGGCTACGGGAGGGGTTTGGGGTTTGGGCTTGAGCTGGGGACACCAGTCCACCAGTTCCCCACCTGTTCAAACACGGAGAACTTGATGGCATACTCGGGGGCTATCTTGAGGACATTGATCCCGTTGCCACGCCACAGTGAGTGGATGCCCCCCTCCTGGACCATGCTCCGGAGCCCCCCCAGCAGATTCATGAAGTTAGTCTTGGAGGAGTAGACCTGGGCAGGGGGAGGGAGGACCCTGGAGGAGCCCCGTGAAGAGCCCTGCACCCCGTCCCTGTCCCTATCCCAGCCTGGGCCGCAGCCCCCACCATCCTCCTCAACCTCTCAGCCCCAGCCCCATCTCCCTTCCAAGCTGGTTTCCCCTCCATCGCCTCCCCCGCCAGTCCTACAAGTGTCCAAACCAACCCAGACCCAAAGCCAGCATCACCCCACATTCCTGTCTGATCCCACCTTCCATCTTCTCTCCAGTCCCGTCCAAAGACCTCCCCATCCCCAGCTCCCTGATCTCCAGCCCCAGCCTTGGTGCAGTGTTGGGTCCTGTCCCTAGTAAATTCCCCCAACTCAAGTCCATGCCCCGTCTGCATCTGCCCCGCGGTGCCCCGCAACCCAGATCTCAACCAGGGCACGGGAACCCCTGGCTCCAACCTCCACATCATCCTAAACCCCGTCGGTGTCCTCTCCTCCGGTCCCCACCTCTGTGTTCTGCCGCCGCCACCACACACACCTGCATGTACACCCTGGCGCGGTCCAGAGGGGCCGTGCCCGTGCGGGACACCGCCCCCGCCATGGCTCCCGAAAGCAGAAACTTCCACAAGGTCCCCTCGTTGTCCACTTCCAAGACCTCCACAGGAACCATCAACTGCTCTCCTGTGTCTAGAACCTGCAAGGGCAGAGCCAGCCCTCGCCCACTCTCGGCCAGGCTGGCGCTCCTTCCCCTGGGTGTGCCTCTGGGACACCCTCCTGGTGAGAGACCCGCCCTGTCCCCTTGACCCAGACCTGCCGCTTCAACGGTGGAATTGTAGATCTGCTCACCTGCTGGGATGGCAGATGCTCGAGGTTGTTTTCGCGCACGTGCCCGAACACGTACCCATACACGTGAGTACAGCCTGGCTTCCGCGAGGGGGGCGGGGGCGGGGGTGGGACATTGATGATGAGGGCCTTGACCGTCCTCAGCAGGGTCTGGACCCCCAAACAAGGCTGCTGATCCTCCTCGGGAGGCGATCCCATGGCAGCTAGAGGTTAAGACACCTGGATTCAAATTCCTGAGGAGTCGTCTGCCCGTCCAGCGTCCAGCTACCATGTGGAAGTGTCTAGTGGGTGGGGTGCCTAGGGGACAGTGAGGTCATAGAAGCCCTGTGACCTTGCTCAGTGTGGCAGGCAAAGCGATGATCCTTCTCCCCACTGCACCCCCCCACAAAGGTTCACATCTTGATCCCCGCCTGATCCCGTTGACTACATTCTTGTGGTGGGTGGAATTTTGTGTCTCACCAACATTATTATGTTGAAATCCTATCTCCCAAAGAGATGGAATTTTGACGTGAGGCATTTGGGAGGCAATTAGGGCTAGATGAGTTCTTGAGGATGGGGCCCCCATAATGGGATTAGTGCCCTTACAAAAAAAGGGAGATCAGATCTCTTTCTCTGTTTTTTTTTTTTTTTTGACACAGGGTCTCACTGTGTCACCCAGGCTGGAGTCCAGTGGTATCATCATAGCTCACTGCAGCCACCAACTCCTGGGCTCGCGGGATCCTCCTGCCTCAGCCTCCCAAGTAGCTGGGACTATAGGCACGCTCCATGATGCCTAGATAATTTTTCTTATTTTTTCTAAAGGTGGGGTCTTGCTATGTTGCCCAGCCTTGGTCTTGAACTCTTGGCTTTAAGTGATTCTCCTGCCTTGGCCTCCCAAAGTGCTGCTGGGATTACAAGCATGAGCCACTGTTTTTTTGTCTTGTTTTTTTTTCTCTCTCTCTCTTTCTCTCTTTCTTCCTCACTGAGGAAGGAAGGGGGTAATGAGCCCAGGAATGCAGGTGGCTTCTAGAAGCTGGAAAAGGCAAGAAATGGATTTTCCCCTGGAGCCTCCAGAAGGAACCAGCCTTACTGACACCTTGATTTTAGCCCAGCAAGCCCCATGACAGACTTCTGACCTCCAGAATAATACATCCGTGTTGCTTGGAGCTTCTACATTTGTGGTCACTTGTTACAGCAGCTGAAGGAAACTCATACACTGGATTTCATTGTCACAGCAACTAAGCAAGAGAGGATGAGATGGCTCTGGAGCTCTGAGAGAGAGAGACACAGTTGGTCCCCAAAGTGAGACTGGCCTAGGTTTGATGTCAGATGTTCCTGATTCGAATCGCATCTTGAATGCTTCTTGCTGTGCAATCTTGGAGTTCCTACTTTCCTTCTCTGAACTTCAGTTTCCCCATCTGGAAGTTGGAAGTAACGATAAACTCTACTACATAGTATCATCAGCAGGATCCAATGAGAGGCTTAGCTGAGGGCACTTCCATCATCTGAGTTGCTTAGGTCGAAATACTCGACTTCCACCTTAACTCCTTTTTTTCTTTCGTGCCCATACTCAAATCATCAAACCCTGTTGGCTTAACCTTCCAAATATATCCACACTCTGGCTGCTTTGTTCAATGTCCACGTGGGGCCATCACCCTGATCTGCCCCATTGTTGCTCCCCTGGTCCCTCCCTTGCCTTCCCCTGCCCCAGTCTGTCCCCGCAACAACCACCAGAGGGCGCCTGTGAGCACCTGAGTCAGGACCCCTCCCTCCTCTGCCCACAGCCCACCATGACTCCAACCTTCCTCTGGGTCAAAACCCAAGTTCTCCCCTGTTCCCTCCCTGCTTTCTCCCCCTCCTCACTCTGCTCCGGCCACACGGGCCTCCTCTCTGTGCCTCCAACATGCCAGGTGCCGTCCTGCCCTAGGGCCTTTGCACAAGCTGTGCCGTTTTCCCAGAATGCTCTCCCCCCAGACTTCCCACGGCTCCCTTCCCCACCACCTTAAAGTCTTTATTCAACTGTCACCTTTATGAGGCCTTCCCAGACTACCCTATTTAAAATTAAAACTCTGCCCTGCAATATTTTATTTTATTTTATTTTTTGAGACAGAGTCTCGCTTTGTTGCCCAGGCTAGAGTGAGTGCCGTGGTGTCAGCCTAGCTCACAGCAACCTCAAACTCCTGGGCTTAAGCAATCCTTCTGCCTCAGCCTCCCAGGTAGCTGGGAGTACAGGTATGTGCCACCATGCCCGGCTAATTTTTTCTAAATATATTTTAGTTGGCCAGATAATTTCTTTCTATTTTTAGTAGAGACAGGGTCTTGCTCTTGCTCAGGCTGGTCTCCAGCTCCTGACCTCGAGCGATCCACCCGCCTCGGCCTCACAGAGTGCTAGGATTATAGGCCTGAGCCACCGCGCCCGGCCTGCCCTATGATATTTAGTATCTTCTCTCCCTCTTTTATTTATTTTCCTGTTTGCTTCTTACATTGCTATATATTTATTCATGTTATTTATTGTTGATGTCTCCCCACTAGAATGTAGGGTCTGTGAGGGCAGAGATGTTTGTCTGTTTCATTCGCTTCTGTATCCCCTGTCTAGAACTTGGTCTGGCACATAGTAAGTGTTCAATGAATAAATGAATGAGAGAATACATTAAAAGGCTTGTCACAGGGTGAGGGCACCTAGTACTTGCTCACTAAATATCAGTTCTTTTCGCTTTAAGGATGTTGGTTGAAACACCCCTGATATTATAGGGAGGGAAACTGAGTCTGTCAGAGGTCATACTGCATGTTAGTTGGCAGAGCTTCCTAGTTTGCAGCCAGACTGTCATGGGATATAAGGACATAATTTAGAGGAAGTAAAAACACAAAATAGTTAGCAAGGTTTGATCCCTTTTTCTTTTTTTCTTTCTTTCTTTTCTTTTCTTTTTTTTTTGAGACAGAGTCTTGCTTTCTTGTCCAGGCTAGAGTGAGTGCCGTGGTGTCAGCCTAGCTCACAGCAACCTCAAACTCCTGGGCTCAAGCGATCCTCCTGCTTCAGCCTCCCGAGTAGCTGGGACTACAGGCATGCACCACCATGCCCGGCTAATATATATTTTTAGTTGTCCAGATCATTTCTTTCTATTTTTAGTAGAGACGGGGGTCTTGCTCTTGCTCAGGCTAGTCTCAAACTCCTGACCTCAAGCTATCCTCTGGCCTCGGCCTGCCAGAGTGCTAGGATTACAGGCATGAGCCACCATGCCCGGCCTGATCCCTTTTTCAAGCATGTGAAAAATCAAATATATGCATATGTGTATGTATTAGCTAGCTATTGCTGTGTAACAAATTACCCCCTCCAAAAAATTTAGCAGCTTAAAATAAACATTTATCATCTCACGCAGGTTTGGTTCTGAGGGTTAGGAACTCAGTAACAGCTTAGCTGGGTGTTCTTGTGATCCAGTGTTTGAGGGATAAAGGTCTAAGATTTCAGGACCCAGGATCTGAGATCCAGTTGTTTGGATGGAAGGATCTCCAAGGGGTGGGCTCTCCAGGGTCTCTTGTGGGGTTGGCCAGAGATGATGTGATCCTCTTCCAAGTTCAGTTACATGGCTACTGGCTGGAGTTTGTCATCACTGGCTTCCTTCAGAGCACATGATACCAGAGACAGAGAGAGAGAGAGAGAGAGAGAGAGAGAGAGAGAGAGAGAGAGAGAGAGAGAGAGAGAGAGAGATATGACCAAGATAGTAGCTGCAGTGTCTTTTATAACACAATCTTGGATGTAATATACCATCAGTTCTGGATTCTCTTGGTCAAAGGGACTCACCCCAGGAAAATGAGAGAGGGAACTTCACAAGAGCATAAATAGTAGAAGAAGAATCGTTGGGGAATACCTTGAAGGCTGACGATCACAGTCTACGCAGGAAAAAGTTCAGAAGAATAAAAATTAATAGCCTCACAGTGGTTATGTAGGGGTTTTGAGACATACACATATGTATTTATATCTATCTAATTGATATTCTGAATTTTCCATTTTTTGCAATGAATTTGAATCACTTGTTGTGGGGTGAATTTTATCCACCACAAATGTATGGTTTAATTCAAGTCCTAACTCCTAGGACTTGTGAATGTGACCTTATTTGGATATAGGCACTTTGCAAAATACAAAAATGTATCCTCTTACAGTTGTAGCCTCCAGGATTTTTATTCACAGTAGCCCAAAGGTGAAAGCCACCCAAGTGTCCACTGACGGACGAATGACTGAACAAAATGTGGTCCATCCATACAGTGGACTATTATTCAGCCACACAAAGGAAGGAATTTTTGACACATGCTACAACATGGATGGATCTTGTAGGCGTTATGGTAAGTGAAATAAACCAGATGCAAAATGACAAATACTGTATGATTCCATTTACATGAGGTCCCTAGAGTTGTCAGAGTCACAGAGACAGAAAGTAGAATGGAGGTTGCCAGGGGCTGGAGGGGAGAGGGAAGGGGACGTTATTGCACAATGACGTGAATGTGCTCTTGGTGCCACAGAACCGTGCACTTAAAAATGGTTAGAATGAACTGGGCGCGGTGGGTCACACCTGTAATCCCAGCACTTTGGGAGGCTGAGGTGGGAGGATGGTTTGAGGCCAGGAGTTTGAGACCAGCCTGGGCAACATAGACCCCACCCCATCTCCAAAGGAAAAAAATAGTAAATTTTTTAAAATGGGTAAAATCCTAAATTTTATGTCTTGTATATGATTTAAAAAAGGTTAATAAGAATTTCTGTTGTTTTGAGCCATCCAATTTGTGGTAATTTGTAATGGCAGCCCTAGGAAACCAATACACTTATGCTATTAGAAAAAAATATGTAATAAACTTAGAAGAATTCATAAATATAGACTCCCCCACCCTGTTTCTCTTAGATGTGGAAACTGAGGCTGAAGAAGAGTCATTTCCTGGCCCTTAGAACTGTATGTGATGGGAAACCGTCCCATGTCCCTTCCCTGGGGGCAGGTTGAAGGGGTCCCACATCCACCCACCCCTTCTCAGTAAAAACCACAATAAAAGAGCTTAGAGAATTTATTCCTTTTGTTATTTTCCTTTGAAATAAGACACACAGGCAGGGAGATGGGGCGTGGTGGAGGTGGAAGCCGTGGGGGAGTCCTCCAGCCCCCCAACATCCCAGGCCCTCTTTCTAAGTCTGTTCATGGGGTCCCCCAATTATCCTAAGCTCAGAATCCAACTATAAAGTGCAGAATGTAGGGGGGCAGGGGGATGGGGCTTGGGTTGGAGGGTGAGGGAGGTTTTGCTCCTCTCTCTGCTACAAAAATAGACCTAGAATGCGTTTTGGGATTTGGCTTTTTTTTTTTTTTTTTTTTTTGCATAATTTGGATGTTTGGGTTTAGGGAAGGGTGGGCTATGCAGATTTGCTCCTGGCTTCTAACTTGTGAAGCCCCCAAGCATGAGTGACTGGATCATCCAAAGGGACTTGGGCCCTGGGGGTTATGAGCCTATACGGTGGGAAGGGGATGGAAGATGCCGCAGGGTGTGGGGTGGTTTCAGGACCAGATTCCCCACAGGGCTGGGAAGTGCGGGAGGACGCAGAATCCACGCAGGTGGTGGGAGAGGCACCCCTTCTCCTGCCGCCTGGGGATGTCCCATATGAGGACTTAGGACAAATCCTGTAGGTTTTCCAGCGCTGTGGGGCAGGTGGGATCTGGGCTTCCCTACAGGTCTCTAGACCATGTGGTCTCATGTTGGGGGCGCTGGACTCTGGTGTGTGTCTGGGATGAGGCTGTGTGGGACCCAGGAGGCTGCGATTGGGCTGTTGGGATCTAGATTATGGAGCCTGAGCACTGGGAACCCAGCGTCTGGACTATGCAGATGAGAAACCGGGAATCAAGGGCGGGACCCAGGGCCAGGGTCTGCCTTCTGTGCGTGAGGGCTTAGTAGCCAATGATATGGGGCGAAAGAATCTGTGTTCTAAAATCTGGAATCCAGGGGGTGCAGATTGCTGTGCTGTTGGGCTCCTGCATTTGAGGAGCCAGAATCTGGTGGGTCAGGACTTGGGAATCTGGGATCCCATGGTTGGGGGCCGAGGGTGTGGTGCTTGAAATTTAGGGATCCAGCAGTCAGAGCAGAAGGATCTGGGACCCAGTGTCGAGGTTAAAAAAAAATTCAGGAATCCAGTGGTTGGGGCCCCAATATCTCGCATTGCATTGGCAGGATCTGGTGGCTGAGGTTTCCTGATGTCCAGAATCCAGTGGCTGAGCTTGGAGAGCCAGGGCTTGAGGCATGCGGATCTGGGGGTGGGGATCTGGGATCCAGTGCTGCACGAGGACACCGGATCTGGTGCCCAAGGGAGCTGGGATCTGGGTGCTGAGGTACGGGCGGGGGTGACATGTGCTCTTGTGGTTGGGGTATCGGGATCCATTCGCTGAGTTAAGTGGGATCCAGTGGTTAAGACAGGGAGGTCAAGGACACAGTGGATGGGACAGGGAAACGTGGGATTCCCCTTGGGGATTGGAGGGGTGCAGGATCCAGTGATCTGGGGGGGTAGGGATTAAGGGCTGGGGTGTGGATAATCTGGGATCTTGTGGTTTGGGTGTCAGACTCAGGTTGCCAAAGTGCAGGATCCACAGTTGAGGTTACAGTACAGAGGGATCTGGGATCTAGAGTTGGAGTGTCGGGATCCAGTGGTCGGTCAGGTCATCAGCAGAGGTGTGGGGAACGTCATGACCTGGGTGAGGGATCGCAGGGCAGGGGCCGGGCTCCGGGTCCCTCACCTGGATGTGACCCCCAAGGCCTGCTTCATGTTCTCGTAGACCACATAGGAGATGCTCACAGCAGGAATAACCTTCATGAAGTTGGGGGCAATGCCCCGGTAGAGGCCCCGCACGCCCTCCTGGGACAGGATGTGATGGAGCAGACCCAGCATGGACACCTGGGGGCCACTCTCGACAGAGGCTGGGAGGGGGCAGGAGGCCAGGTAAGGCCAAAGTTCCCCTCTCACTTCCCCCCTGCAACCACCTCCCCTCCCAGGGCTGGGCCAGGTGTCCACTGCAGCAGGAGAGAAGCAGGTTAGACTCACAGTGGGACCTACCACTTTGAGTCAGGACTTCTACTGGCCTTGGAACTGGCAGCTCACCCTTTCACCCCAATCTCGGGACCCAAGTTGGAGGACAATTAGAAACAGAGCAGGTGTTTGTGTGTGTGTGTGTGTGTGTGTGTGTGGTAGGAGGGGGGTAGAAATGTCCTCTTCCTGGAACTCCATGCCCCGCTGTTCCCAGCTAACTCCTATGCATCCTCTGAACTTTTTTCCAAAGCCAGCTCTTCAGGGGAGCCCTGTTTGGCACCCCAGCCTAAGTCAGCCTAAGTCCTCCACCCCTTCATTTAACCCTCCATCAATACTTAATTGTGGAATGATTTATTTAGCATCATCCTTCCTCTCCGGCCTGGGAGCTCTAGGTCTGTGGGGACCACATCTGTCTTGTGCCCTGACACATCCCCAGTGAAAAATCACAAAAAAACTCCACAAAACGCTAAAATTTCCGAAGAAATTCTCAAAACAGACTCACGGATGATGGGAGGCTCGAGGATGGGGGTGCGGTGTGTGTTAGGGGAGAAGAACTCATAAAAGAAAACTACAGACAAAATCAATGATCAGCTGGGCCCTGACTTTCCTTACCCTGCTCCTAGCCTCCCAGTCACCAGAACCCAGGCTTGCAAGTTACAGCTTAAGTTACCAGCCTGGAAATGCCAGGCATTTGCCAACGGTGGCCTGCCAGCTAAGGCTGCTGGGGAGCTCGTCCAGTACCGAGCGCGTCTGCCCTCCCGGTTAATCCACAGCTCCGTAAGGATCAAGGACACCCGTTCCAAGGTCACAAATAGGTAACTGAGACCTGGACAGGCCATCTAAATGCTGGAGGGTCCCAGCCCAGGGCTTGCCCGCCTGGTCAGACTGGACTTGTCCCATCCTCCCGCCCAGGCCTCACCTTGGGCCTGCATGCGGGTCCGGACCAGGGCCAGGGGATAACTGGCTATCTGGCCGCAGGTGCTGGAGATGGTCCCGCAGGCCAGGAGCACAAGGATGCCTGGGTCTGCCGAGTCGTGGCTGTATTGCTGGAGCCACCAGTTCTTCAGGGTCTGGAGTGGAGAAGGGAGTAGTAGGGCGGTTTGGGGGGGATACCAGGACCCTGGCTTGGACAGCTGGGGGTGGGAGTGGAGCACCCACAATGGATGCTGGGAGGAGGTGGGGGGCTAGGTAAGGCCAAAATTCCCCTCTCACGTCCCCCTCCTATCTCCCCAGGGCTGGGCCAGGGGGCCTTTGCAGCAGGAGGGAAGAGGATCAGACTAACACTAGGACCTTGCTGGCCAGCTCTGCATCCCGTGACAGCTCATAGTAGCCAGGCACTCAGTACCTCCTGGGCACCCTCACTCAAGCCTCAGCCTGACTCTCTAAGGCAGGTAGAATAATGATCCCTGTACCGTGTGACTAATGATGCCCTAGACCCCTGAACCCGAGCACATGCTACCTGATGTGGCACAAAGGACTTTGCGGGTGCGATTCAGTTAAGGACCTTCAGATGCAGGGAGATCACCCTGGATCACCTGGGTGGCCCGAGGCCATCACAGGCCCTTAGAAGAGAAGAGTAGATGGTGGATGTGAAGATGGAAGCAGAGGAGAGAGGGAGAGAGGGAGGGACTGGAAGATTCTACGCTGCTGGCTTTGAGGATGCAGAAAGGGACCACGCGCCACGGAACACGGGCAGCCTCTAGAAGCTTTTTCGAGCCCAGGAAACAGATTTTCCTCTAGAACCTCTGGAAGGAACACAGTCCTGTCAATACCTCGATTTTATAAAGCCCAGGAAGGGCACTTTGGACTTCTGACGTCCAGAACTGTGAGATGGATGACACATCGTGTTGTTTTAAGCCACCAAGTTCACGGTCATTTGTTGCAGCAGCCGCGGAAGACAGATACGCGGCCCAAGGAGGGTGCCCCACCCTCTCCCCTTGGCACCTCAGTTCAGATCTGCCAACTTCCAGCTCCCCCTGAGGACTTTCTCTGGATCTGGGCTGGGCTGCTCTGCCCACTTAGGACCAGGCAGGAGGATATGGAGAATTCTCCAGAAGCAACCTTCCAATGCCCGACGTGGGCTATCCATACCCCAGCTCCCTCACCTCTCTGGCAGGGCACGTCCTATGCAGCCTCCCAGAAGTGCCCAGCGAAACTGAGCTCTGCTGGCTGTGATAACTTGCTTGATAACTCACGGTTATGGGTGGAATTGTGTCTCCCTGCAAAAGAGATGTGGGTGTCCTAACCCCCAGTACCTTAAAAGGTGACCGTCTTTGGAAATAATAATCTTTGCAGATATAATTAGTTAAGCTGAAGAGGGTGGGCCCCCTAGTCCAATCTGACTGGACACAGAAAGAGATGTACATGTATTAAGACAGCCAGGTGACAACAGAGTCAGAGAGTAGAGTGACACCTTTACAAGCCTCAAGACATCCTCCTGCCTCAGCCTCCCAGAGTGCTAGGATGACAGGCCCAAGCCACCATGCCTGGCCGTTTCCTACATCAATTCTAATCCATTGGTAATGGCTGCCTGGAAGTGGAACTGTGTTGAGAGGAATTCAGAGCTGTGATGGATTAGTAATGCCTGGCCCGGGCATAGCCTGGGTGAAAAATGCAAGTGTTTACCTTTATTGCCTTTGTAATTTTAGTAGCCTTCTTTTGCATTTGGAGCAGCATTTGCCAAACATGTTTAATGGGTTATTAAGAGCTGTCTGTTGAAAAGAGGTTCTGAAGACTAGATAACTATGGCCAACACTGAGCTAAAAGAAAAATAGTTAAGTCACTTCACTGTAGGATTTCTCAGAGCCTTTAAGAGGCTAACATAGATTTTGAAATTCTTTTTTTTTTTTTTTTTTTCTGAGACAGAGTCTCGCTTTGTTTCCTGGGCTAGAGTGAGTGCCGTGGCGTCAGCCTAGCTCACAGCAACCTCAGACTCCTCGGCTTAAGCGATCCTCCTGCCTCAGCCTCCCAAGTAGCTGGGACTACAGGCATGAGCCACCATGCCCGGCTAATTTTTTCTATATAGATATTTAGTTGGCCATACAATTTCTTTCTATTTTTAGTAGAGATGGGGTCTCGCTCTTGCTCAGGCTGGTCTCGAACTCCTGACCTCGAGCAATCCACCCGCCTCGGCCTCCCAGAGTGCTAGGATTACAGGCGTGAGCCACCGCGCCCGGCCTTAGATTTTGAAATTCTAAGAGGGCTCAAGGTTTCTAAAATTTCTTAAGACTTTCAAACGGGGGCCTTTTGATGAAGAACATATTAAATAAGTTTGCATCTTTTTTCTGCTCATGGCCATTAATGGCTTCCTATTGCACTTAGGATAATATACCCTTATTGTTGAATCCATGCATGATCTTCTGACGCCGTCTTCTGCCCTAATCAGTTCTCTCCAGCCACTTGAGATTTCTACTCTTCTAAAAGGTCACATTCATTGCTGCTTCCAGACCTTGCTGTGCTCTCTGCTGGGGTCGCACTCCCTTCTGAAGATATACTTAACTCATGGCTTCAACGACACTTCCTCAGGGGGGTTCTTCAACCCCCGTCCTGCCCACCGCTACCTCCATTACGAATCCCAATTTATTACCTTCTGGGAACTTATCCGGAGCTGACACTGTCTTATTTGCTGCCTGACTGCCTTGTTCTCTGGAATGGGCACTCCAGGAGGACAGGGAGCACGTTGGTCTCATTAGACGCCACACCTGCAGCAGTTAGCGCAGTGCCCAGCGCCCAGTGGATGCTTAGTGAACAGTTGCTAAGTGCATGAGTGAACGAAAAGGTGGAGGAACAAATGAATGAGTGAGCAATGTCCTTGTCTCACTTTGCTGTCTAGATGTGGGGTGCTGGTGAGGACAAGGATGGATGGGTGCTAGAGAGTATTTTAGATCAGGGCCAGCTACATAATTTGCAGGACCCAGTGCAGAATAAAAATGGAGGGTCCCTTATTGGAAAATTATTAAGAATTTTAAGACAGCAGCAGCAGAGCATTAAACCAAGTATGACGGCCGGCACAGTGGCTCACACCTGTAATCCTAGCACTCTGGCAGGCTGAGGCAGGAGGATTGCTTGAGGCCAGGAGTTGAGTTTGAGACTAGCCTGAGCGACATAGTGAGACCCCATCTCTACTAAAAATAGGAAAATTAGCCAGGCGTGGTGGCATGTGCTTGTAGACCCAGCTACTGGGGAGGCTGAGGCAGGAGGATCTCTCCAGCCCAGCAGTTTGAGGCTACAGTGAGCTATGATGAAGCCACTGCACTCTAACCTAGGTGACAGAGCAAGACTCTATCTCAAAACAAACTAAGCACTGGGCCCTTCTGAGAGACTTCATAGCAACTTCATACGTTGCATATCCATGGTGCTGGCCCTGTCTTGGACACAAAGATTTTGGGGGGAACTCCTGGGGACACCTTGGGCTGTTGTGACTTGGGAGGGCAGGGGGAACCTGGTGATCTCACCAGGAGAAGAGAAGAGCAACAGATGAGGCCTCCAGAAGAAAAAATGGCAAAAACTCCCTGCTCCTGCCTTTGTTGATCAAGGCCTCCAAGATGCTAGTCGTGGGGTGAGGGATGCTCAAATGGGTGGGCCCTGAAAATGACACTGGCTTGGAGACAGAGGCTAGGTCTGATACATGCTTTGGGGAAGGTGTACATCTTTGAGACATGTCTTTTCTTGCACTCACAGTTCTGTGAGCCAGAGGGGTCCCTGGCTTTTGGGGGATCCACGAAGGCTGAACTGCAAATCAAAGGTTCTCACTGCGGGAAGTAGAGGAGTGGGAGAGCCCAGTGCCTGGAGGGGTTCCTGAGGAGTCCAAAGCCCAAGGTGCTCTCATTCCATCCCTAGCTACGGGAGGTCAACCGAGCCAGCCCCAGGGGAAGGGGTGTCCCGTGAGCACATCCCAGAGGGGAGAAGGGAGGGAGGGGCGGGCTGCTCACAGACCTCGTAGACAGCCAGGTCGATGCCGGCGTAGGGGATGATGCCCAGCACATTGGGCAGGTAGCCACGGTAGAAGGCGCGGGGCCCTTCACGCTCCAGGATGCGTCTGGCGCAGTCCAGAAGTCCCTTGTACTGGCCTGTCCGGCGCAGGGTCAGCCGCGTCTTCAGCACCTGGGGAGGACCTGGTTATCCCTGGAAAAGCTGCCCCTGCCCCCAAATCACCACATCCAGGAATGAAGTCATCTAGAAATCGCTACTCCTCGATGCCTTGAGAATAACTGAATTAACAAAAAACACCTACAATCTTCTGCTAACCCTGAATCTCTATAGCTAGAAATGGTGACACCTACCAGAGTGGCATGTGGCAGCCAACACTGTGTCCCACTATTTTGTTCCCTTCTTCCTTAATAACAGAAACTGTAACTTTCAGCAAACACACAGCCACTACAAATGAAGACTCTGTTTCCCCGATTCCTTAGGTATGTGGCTATGTCACTAAGTCCTAGCCGGTAAAACAGAAGGAGAAGAAAGAGGTATGCATGAGGTTCAGAAAGCATCCTTAGAGGTGGGGAGGTGTTTCTCCTCCTTGGCTGGAATGTGGGATGTGATGAGTAGAGCATAAGCAGCTATGCTGGTCCATGAGGTGGTGGATCAACAAGATAAACACAAGGAACCGGGTCCCCAACACTCTGAAGCTACCACTCCAAGCCTGAACTGCTCATCTCCAGGCTTCATTTATGTGATTTAAGTTTTCCGTCACTTTCAGAATCCTAATGATACACTGTACAACCTGAAACCAGAAATAGTTTCTCTGAAAACAGCTAGACACTTAGAAATGCCGCCCCTGGGAACAAGCATCCTATCCTTAGCAGAGGCATATTCGTAAACAGCTGGCTCCCATGATGACCCTTCCAACAGTGATAAACCAACACTGCTGTCCCCAGAAAATATATCTCAAATAACCAGACAGGCTGTACATGAAACAGCACTCCTCTAATGAGCTGCAGTTTGAACCAGAGAGAGGCCCAGGTACCATCCCAGTGGTATCATGAAATGCGGTGTGAGGTGGGTACGGAGGGCTCCCTACCCTGCAATGGGCCCTCTGCCAGGGTCCCTCTTTCTTACCTCCATGGGGTAAATGATGGTTTGGGCGGTGGCACCAGCCAGGGAACCAGCCACAAAGCGTTCCTGCACGTGCAGTGTCTCCTGATGCCCCAGGATAGCCCGCTTGATCTGAGGATGGGAGACACAGGGATGGGTAGGATGGTGGGGACTGAGCCTTCCTTGCACTCCACTGTTCTCCTGACTTCCATGGAACTGACCTGCTAGGGACATCATGCGGAGGGGCTGATGCCCACTCCCGGGGACCTGCATTCATTCGTCTCCTGTCCCCAAGCCAATCCCATAAGTCTTCATGTCTAGCCCAGGCTACCCCACGCCAAGCACACCCCTCCCTGAGCCTGCTCGCACCTGCTCATAGGCCATGAACTTGATAGCTGACTCAGGCGCGATCTTGAGTACGTTAATACCATTGCCGCGCCACAGGGAGCGGATGCCCCCCTCTTGGACCATGCTCCGAAGGCCCCCCAGGATGTTCAGTCGGTTGGTCTTGGAAGCATGGACCTGAATGGGGACATAAGGCGGCTTTGAGGTCCCCTCCAGGGTCCCAGACCTGTGGGAGTGGGTGGGTTTCTGCAGGGTCCCTCACCTGCATGAAGACTTTGAGGCGGTCCAGAGGGGCCGTGCCTGTCCGTGACACGGCACCCGCCACCGCACCAGCCACCAGCTGCCTCCACCACATGCCCGTCAGCTTCTCCTGCTTCGAGAACTCGTCTGGCACAGTCAGGCTTTCCCCAATGTCCAGGACCTGAAGGTACAGGGGCTGGGGATGTCATACCATGGGAGGGACAAGGACATGTGGCTTAGTCCTAAATGAGGGAGTCTCCTCCATGAATACCAGGACACCCCAGAGAGGCTGCCAACGACTCTTGCTTAGAGAGCCCAGGAGACGCCTCTTGGATCCTACCAGATGCCACCAAAACATCCAGCCTAGCAGTCTCCCTGTAAGGTCCTCACATCCTTCTTGGAGACCTCTACCAAATCCCACCAAAGGCTCCACCAAATCCCACCAAAGCATCCTGCCACGTAAAGATCTCTCCAGATCTAATCAGATCCCATTGAAGGATCCCAATCAAGGGTCTCCCATGTAAAGATTCCAGAAGATCCCTCCAGGGCCACACATCCTCCCACAGATGCCATCAGATCGTACCAGACGCATTACTTGTGGATTCCCACCCAGGAACTGGGGATCAAGAGCAACCCCTTCCCCCAGCTCTGGTGGATCCCACTGGATCCTCCAAAGACAGTGGCTTTCCAACTTTTCTATTCAGCACAAGAATCCTTTATTTAGGCAAAAAGAACCCGGCAGAAGGGGAGCTGTGTGGGTGGAGGGTGGGAAGCCTGGCATCCCATCTGGGGAGCTCTTTCTTCTCTGTACCCCCAGCCCCCATAGGCTGCCCCCAGAGGCCCCAAAGTAAGTCTGAAGGACTGGGCACAATCAGATAGCAGAGATGTCCTGAATGGAACCCCTGCACCCCAAGTGGAGGAAGAGAGGGTCTCATCTCGTAGCTGCTACTAGTGCCTTCTAGAGAATTCTGGCGTAGCCTTTCCAAGCCCTGGGGAGACAGGAACAAATGCCCCCCACCCCAGGGGAGGGGCACAGTCTTCTGGCTGGGAAAGCCACCCCCACCTCACCGTGGAATGCTTCCAGAAATAGAGCACATCCTCCACGTTTTCCAGCGAATGCAACAGGAAGTGGTCGCGCCATTCCTGCCAGTCGATGGTCATTGTGCCGTCGCGGTCCATGCTGGGGGTGGAGGACAGGGAGAATGGGAGTGAGGACAGGCTCAGTGCCTGGGGCTGGGTGGCTGGGGTGAGGTTCTGCTGGGATTTGCAGCTTTGGGAGGAAAGCGAGCTTCCACACACTGGGAGCTTGCCATGTGTCTAGTACAGGTCTACTCACATTCCACAGTTGTCCAGTATCGATTCCTCATACTAAGCCTATCCTGGGGACATCTTGGGGAGGTGGGATTACTGTCCTCATTTTACAGAGGGGGGAACTGAGGCTCAGAGAGGTGAGACAGCTGGGCCTCAGGTCTGTTTGACTCCAAAGCCCCAACCTCTCAGCTCTGTCTTCCCTGGGGCTGGGGCTAAGGCCCAGAAGTTCAAGGTGGCCGAGGGGTCACAGGGTCCTGAGTTACCTGGGATTCCATACCCCTAATGACTCACCTGTGCAGAATTTTCTCTGCCTGCTCCAGCGAGATGGAAATGCCCAGAGCTTGGAAACTCTGCTGGATCTCTGAGACATCAATATGACCTGGTGAGAGGGCCCAAGGTGGGGAATGGTGTGTATGTGGGGACCCTGGGGGACCCCAGGACCAGGGATCAGGACAGCTTGGAATGGAGATGGTCTACCAAGACCAGGGGATCCAGAAACCCAGGGCAAGGTTTGCGGCAGGGTTTTGAGGGGATCCCTGACCCACTGGGGTCAAAGAGGTGGAACTGGGAAATATTGGGGGGTTCCTCTGATCCGTGAATGAATGAATGAATCCAGCAGTAACTATATTGGTCTCTATGTCACAGGGGCTTGAGAAGCAATATCTGAAACCCAGAGGATGCTATGGGGGTGGTGGGGGGCAGTCTCTGCCCCTATATAAGGAATCTAAAAGAAGCGAGGGGTTCTGCCCCAGAAGGGAGAAGAAGGTGGGCTGGGTTGGCTGGCCCTGGAACCACCTAGCTGGGGGTGAGGAGTGCTCCCGAAATAGCCTGTGAGTCATCAGGGAGAAGCGGCCCTCCCCCTTCTTCCCATCCTGCCAGTTCTAACCCCACTGACGTCTTCCAGGCCCCCCAGCCCCAGCCTCCCCCAACCTTGGCCCGCAGGCAGGACAGCCAGCCTTACCGTCCTGGTTCCGGTCAAGACTGTGAAACATGAGCAGCAGGCGCTGTTCTCGCTCTTGCAGATAACGGGAAAATTCTTCCAGGTCCAGCCCGCCATCTGGGTCAGCGCCATCCTCAGGAGAGATGCCCTGGCGGTGGAGAAGGGGACAGAAGACGTCACTCCCCTCCCTCAATCAGCTCACTTCCCTGCAAGATGCCCAAGGCTACCATAGGTATGCGAGGTGGCTTATCAGTTGAACAGTTTTCCCCATGAGCCATCTGAGGCTCTGCGAGGTCAAGTAACACATTCAAGGTCACAGAGCCAGGAAGTGGTAACCTTGGGTTCTGGTCTCTAAAGCCTGTCCTCCTAGCTGGCTCTTAAAAAAAAGAAAAACCTACGTCCACATGGTGGTCTCAGGAGCTCCCCTGAGAGACAGCCCTGAGCAATGTGGGCCAGTAGAGATCCAAGCTGAGCAGCGTGGCGGCCTTGGTATTCCCATCTGGGAAGTGGGCGGCTGCACTGGAGGAGGTGGAGATGATATAGGGGCATCTGAGGCTACAGGTGCGGGGAACACCTGCAAGGTAGGGGGAGGGGAGGACGTTCCTTCCTTGATAGGTGCATTTCCCCCAGCTGAGGGTGGTCTCAGACTGGGTTGGGTCCCCAGGCTTGAGGCAGCCTGGGGCAATGAGCCAAGCCCCGGATAGAGCAGGCGGGAGAATGTAAACATAGGGCACCGGGCGGCTGGCTGCAGGGCTGGGGGTGCCCAGAGGAGGGTGGAGGGTGTGTCTCCTGGAGGTGGGAGCAGGGCACGTCTCGGGCTGTGCAGAGTCCAGAGGAGGGTGTGTCCCGGGCAGTGGGCAGGAAGGCACCAGCTCTGTTCTCAGACAGACATCCCCCACCCCCAGGTTCGGTGTTGGCCTGGGGCCGAACAGGGCCGGGGCCTCGGTGCCCCTGTCTGGAGCCGTCCTGTTAGGCCAGACGCGCGTGGGTCAGGGGAAGGAAACCCGGACACAGGTCCTGGAGTCCAGCCACAGGTAGTCCCCGGCGGCTCCGGCCGGCCCACTCAGGGGCTCGGGTTACCGGGCGTGGGCTCTAGGTGGGGGGTCCCGGCGGGGTACCTGTTGGGCACCGCGGTCTGAGTTGCCCCCGCCCAGCCTGGCCAGTCCCCGGCGCAACTCGTGCACGTCCACGCGGCCATCCTTGTTACTGTCCAGCTCCTCGAAGAGGCGACTCCAGCGCTGTCGCCGCTCCGCGTCTCCCGGGCCCCCCCGCATGGCGCCGGCCCGGGGGGGAGGGGAGGCCCGGCAACGGCGGCCTCAGCGGGGGCTTTGCGGCTCCCCCTCCCCCCGGGGCCCCGCAGGGCCAGCTCCTTGGCCGCTGGCTCCGCAGCCTCCGCGCCGCTGGCCGGGCTCCGGCGCTCGCAGGGGGTGGTGACTGCTAGCCGTCGCCGCCCGCGCCAGAACTCGCGTCTCCTCCCCCGCCCCGCACTGGGGGGAGGGGGCCGAAGGCGGAGCTGGGGGCGTGGGGAGGGACGTCTGGGATGCTCTGGCATTGCACAGCCGAGGAGGCATCGGAGCTCCTTTTGGGAAGAGGGGTTAGGGCGTTAAATCGTCTCAGCTCTGGTTTCAGAGTCTTGCCTCTGCGTGCCTCAGTTTCCCCTTTCTCCAAGGCGGTGAAGTAGGACGATGTTAAGGATTGTTTCGTAATCTTTTTCCACTTGACTCCCTCACCTACTAATCTTCAGGAACTAAAGTTCTCGCTTTCCCCATACGTACTCAAGAACCCTGCGCCACTCAGCGCTCCATCTGCCCGCCCGCCCGTGTCACATTGCCCGCTCGGCCACAGAAACATAAGATCAAGACGCGGTGCTCCCTCTGCCGCGCCACCAACCCCAGTCTCTTCGTCCCGCCCGCGCGCCTTCTTTCTCAGTCCCACTCAGACTGGGAAACGGAAGATCAATACGCGGCGCGGCTGCCAAATCAGCCCCCTATTGGCCAGAGCCTTCGTAGCCCCGCCCACCCAGCCCACTTCGCCCGCCCAACCGGGCGGGGCCTCCCCGGTGACCCCGGGCTGCTTTGGGCCCCCGCGGTCCCACCGCCCGCCAGGCAGTCTTAAAGGGGCCGCGGCCCGATCCAGAGGCCGGGCGGGCTGCTCTCTCCAGAGCGGCTTGGTGGGGGTCTCAAGACTCCCGGACGTGACCGGGTGGCCAAGCGCTGGAGGCGGGGCCCCAGCGTGTTGCGCTCGCTGCACCTGCTGATTGCCCCGCCCACTAGTTTCGGGCGCAGTTTCTCTACTGGCCATCAGGGGGAGGGGCGCCCAGATCACTTAATAATAACAATAGCTGACTTTTTGATTCAGTGCGTTGCACATGCCAGGACTTTTACTCACCTTTTGCGTCGTCCTCGCCAAAACCCTATAAAGTAGGTGGTACTGGCTTTCCCACGTTCCAGATAAGGAAACAGGAGGGTGAGCGATTCTCCCTCCCCAGGGCTCATGCCCACAGCAAGGGTTGGCACGTTACGTTCCTGCCCAGCCTCTGCCCAGACAGGTGTGTTCAAACAGGTGTGTGCCAGCAAAGGAATCCGTTATAAACGGCCCCCCAGCAGATGTTTTCATTCGCAGGTGTTCCTTGCAGATGGCCCACAACATGAAGGATACAGATGTTTTCCCACGGAGATGCCCCAAATAGGTGTTTTTCTTCACTGACAGGTGGGCCTCCATACACGTGAGCCTCTGTCCTGCTGATCCTCCCCACAGATGTGCTTCCATATGAGTGTGCCTCATACAGATGTTCCCAGGTCTTTCCCTCGCTTGAGCGCAATTCTACGCAGGTGTTTCTCATACAAGGTGGTTTCTTTTACCTCACAGGTATGTTTCTCAACAGGTGTTCCTCCACCCATGAATGCATTATACAGTCTCCCTCCCACTAGGTGTGTTCCAACAAGTACACACCCATCTGAGTACGTTTCCATAGAACTAGGTCCTATACAGGTGTACTTACCTGCAGGTGTGTCTCATACAGGTATTTACAATACATCTCCACACAGGAATTCCCCTGGACAAGTGTTGTACATGTCACAGATGTGCCATGCAGATGCGTTTCCCAAACAGGTCGACACCGCACCACAGTGCCTCACTCAGATGTTTGCTATAATGCAGGTGTGTTCTATACAGATGTTTTCCACACGGGTGTGCTTCCATTCAGCTATACTTCATATAGATGTGCTTCAATACAGTTGTAGCCTGTAAGTGTGCTTACACGTGAACCTGTGCAGGTGTCCTCTATACAGGTTTGTCCCCACACAGATCTTGACCACGCAGGTGTTTTTTCGGTAAGAGTGCCTCATACACAGGTGTCTACATGCCCCGTGTTTCCACACCTGTGCGCTTCTACAGATGTGCCCGCAGTACAGGTGTGAGGTCCTTCTAACAGTTGCGCGCTTCTTCATTATGGGATTGGCTTCCCGTTACAGGTGCGCCCTGGGTACGGCCCCGCCCCCTTCTTGGCTCCGCCCCCTCATCTAGGCTCAGGTGCACAAGCCGGAAGTGCGCTCTCCTCCCAGGTGAGTGACTAAACTTTCCGGGTCACGTGAGCGGGCGGAGCCGGTGGTGTCGGATCGAGAGACCGACGGACCGACCGAGGTTCGAGCGAGGGATCGAGACCAGGAACTTGAGCGAGGTCTAAGACGCCTGGCCCAGGTAGGGGCGGCAGGACGCGCGGCTTGGTCTGTCGCCTCCCAGCCCCCTTCACCGGGTCCCCTTCCCTTCCCCAGCCCAGGAACGCGCGCCTGGGAGTTAATCTTTAATCGCTGACCTCTGGCGGCGGGGGCGGGGCGGGACTCGGGGTGCCCTGGCGCCGGTCGCCTCTCCCGTGGGCCTGCGCCCGGGTCCAGCCCCCAACCCCACACCCGGGCCTCTCTCCTTCTCCTGCCCCCAGGTGCCCAGTCGTAGGTACCCCAGGCGCAAGATGCGGTAGGAGAGGCGCGCGCGAGAAGCCCCATCCCCGGCGCTGCCAACCCCTCACCCAGCCCATGGCGAACCCCGGCCTGGGGCTGCTCCTGGCGCTGGGCCTACCTTTGCTGCCTGCCCACTGGGGCCAAGCCCGGGGGCAAAGTAGGTACCGGGCGGGAGCTCTGGGGGGAGGGTCCGGATTCCTGGGTCTCTGCTAGGGGCGGGGCTTAGAAGCGCCGGGTGCCTGGGGCACCGAGAGAGGGCTCTAGAATTAGGGAGTGGGCATGGGGTACCTTGGGAAGGGGCCTAGAGGGTTAGCCTGGGGGTTTAGGATTTCTGGCTCCTTCCTTGGACGGTGGAAGTTGGTCTAGGAGAACTCTTGAGTTCCCGAGGGCGGTGGATTTGTGGACTGGGGTGCCTGGCTCCAAAGAGAACGCGGGAGAAAAGGAGACTCGTGTACCTCTGTGTACGCGAGTGTAGTTGAGGTGTTTGGGGTGATCTGGGAGCCAGGAGGAGGGGGCTGGCTTTAGGTGGGGACCCAGCCATTCAGTCCTTCAATTCGAGTTTCGGGAGCCTGGGGGGAGGTGTGAGTCAGACACTCCAGGGAAAAGCAAGACCCGCCCAGGTCCTTAAGGGTTCCTGGGCCAAAGAGGTGAGGGGGCAGGGCTGGGCTTCCGGACGCCTTCTGGCATAATAGCCCCCAACTCAGCACAAACAACTGCTGGTTACTCCCTGCTGGGCTCTGCTGGGCTGCAAGGTGGGGGGGCCGGTCTACCCAAAAAAGACTCAATGGTGCAGTTTTAAGTGGGCCCTGCTGGGGGTCTTGGGGGAATGCCCTGGGAAGGTGTGGCTGGGCTGAGATGGCAAGGCCAGCTGGGGACTGATTTATTCTCTATCCGGCCCCTACAGCGACGGCCCCTCCCGCCAATGGAAACACCACTATTTCGCCTTCTGGCTCCAGCTCCAATGGGGCCCTGGTGAGTTGGGGGTACATGTGGGAAGAGGGCAGCAGGGATGTTATTTAGGGGGTCCCAGATGTAGCAAGTAGAGGGGACTAGATCCCCCCACCCCCAGAGGTGGCAGGCCAGGGTGGCATCAGAGAACCCAAAATGGAAGAGACCAGAATATCATAATGGAGGTAAACTGGGAGATGTGAAGTCCCAGAGCAGGGAGACTAGGAGTCCCTGGAGGGTACACAGGAATCCTGCAGATGGCAGGTATCAGCAGCCCCACGTGCCCCTCAGGCAGCAGGCGAGCTAAGAGCCCAGACTTGGTAGATGCAGTGGGAGCAGGGGTCCCAGATGTGGCAGGTACTTGGAAAAGGGGGAATCCCAGACCTGGCAGGTGAAGGAGACCCAGAGCCCTGGAAAAGGTAGATGAGGATCTAGGAACCCTAGACCAGGTCACCAAAAGTGGCAGGTGTGTGTGCGTATGTGGGGGAGGAAGCCGCACAGGTGGGGGTGGACAGGATCCCCAGGCTCAGGTGAGTCACACCTGTCCCCTTGCCACAGTCTCAGGAAGCCATCACCGCCATCATTGTGGTCTTCTCCATCCTGGGTGCCCTGCTCCTGGCTGTGGGGCTGGCGCTCTTGGTGCGGAAACTTCGTGAGAAGAGGCAGACGGAGGGCACCTACAGGCCCAGCAGCGAGGAGCAGGTGGGTGCCCGCGTGCCACCGCCCCCCAACCTCAAGTTGCCGCCAGAGGAGCGGCTCATCTGAACACTGGGGCCTGCTGCAGCCACCACCTCTGCTCAGGACTGCCTGGTGCTGGCTCGAACACAGCAGCTGCCACCAAGACACCAGCCTCTGATGGCTCAGGAGGACATGGGGGGGCAGAGGGGCAATGGGCACCTGCCTGGCAGGCTCTGCATGCAGCATGCTGCCTCTGCTTGACTCTGCCTGCAGCTGGGGTGCCAGGGCTGGGGACCTGCTCCCCGCTTGCTGAACCACCTCCGTTGTGCCACGCAGGCCCGAAAACCCCCTCTCCTTTTTTGCAGTTCTCCCATGCAGCTGAGGCCCGGGCCCCCCAAGACTCCAAGGAGCCGGTGTGGGGCTGCCTGCCCATCTAGGTCCCTTCCTCTCCACCCCTCCCCCCACTTCTGTGCTGTGTGATCTTTGGGGAAGGAAGGCAGAGCCCTCTCTGGGCAATCAGACCCACCCTGTGCTTAAGAATAGAAGGGAAGGAGTTGCTTCAAGTCTAAGGCCTTGCCCTGAGAGCAAGGGAGGATGGGGACTGCTCACTTTTTATATATTCATATAAAATTGGTAGTGAGATATAATAAAAGCTTTTTTTGAGCTGGTGGGGGCATTAACCTAGACAGAAGAAGCAAATGCCGAGGTGAATTATAAGGTTGCAAGGGTCCTAGGGGACCTGGCAGGGGACTTCCTAGAATCCCCCCCTAGGGAATTTCAGATGCCCCTGGAGGGAGGGAGGTGGGAGGGATGGGTTTCTGAGCAGAGAGAGGGCCCTAGAAAAACTCACCAGGAAAAACCAGCTGTGGGCTCTTGTGGCTTTATTGAGGGACTAGGGTGTCCTCTGGACTCCTGATCTTTAACTCTCAAAGCACTTCTTAAGGTCAGCGACTCTGGGCCGGCTCCTGGCCTGGGGTTCTTGCCAGTTGCTTGTGGGTGCAGCAGGGGGGTCAGGGGCTCCCTGCTCCTTGGGCGGCTGGAGGTGAGCATGCCTTGTTAGCAGGACCTTGGGAGGCTGGGTCATGGGGGTCTCCGGAGAGCTGGGGCCCGAGGAAGAATGCAGAGGCTGGGATGTCCAGGCAATGTCAGAGCTGGGCTTTGTGGGGGCCAGAAGTGGGGGGCTTTCTGGAGATTTTGGCTGGGTGGGAGCTGTGGGGAGCATGGAGCAGGAGCTCTCCTGGGCTCTAGAATCTCCAGCCACTTTGGCGGGAGGGGAGAGATGAAGGATTAGAGATTCTGTGGAAGGGGAGGATTCAGGGTCCGCTTGGCTGCTTGGGTCTGCAGACGCTGTCCAGGACTGGGATGAAGAGGTGACTTCTTGGTTGGCCTCTGAGGGTAGCTGGGGATTGGGGTTCTTTGAGGCACCGGTGTCATCCAAAGGCTGAGCGTGTTGCAGGGACAACAGGTGCACAGGTTGGAATGGGGGCTGGGGTTCTGAGGGTTTCTCCTCATCCAGTTGCCATCCTTCTCTTCCTGGTATGTTGGGCTGGGCGGGGTGGAGGGACAGCAAGTTGCTGGCCTTTAGATGGGGCAGGGGCTGGCAAGTTGGGTGGGAGGGGGAAGATTGGGATGGGGCGCGTGCTGTCTCTCACCAGGCTGAGGCAGCTGTCCAGGTCCCCTCTGTGACAGCAGTCTAGACTCTGGCTCGGTCGCAGGCTGCCTGCGCTCTTGGCTTCCACACTCAAACTGTCCAGAATCTCGCTCAACAGGTCCAGTTCTTCCCCAGACCCCAAGAAACTGCTGTCCAGAGCGTCCTCTGCCCACAGGCCTTGGGCGCCCTCAGGACTCAGAGGAGGTGTCCTGGGCATGAGGACAGGTGACCTCAGATAGTTGCCTGACACCCCCCAGTTCTGGTCGGGCTGCTCTAGAGAGCTTGGGGACACTCCTCCCCATCAGTCTTGGCCTCCCACTTCTAGCAGCGGCACCCCACTTTGAGCCTTACCCCTCCCCTGGGGGCTCAGAGGGTCCTTCTTCTAGGCAGAGCCTCCTGCTGGGGCGAAGGGGCCTGTTCTGCAAAGGATAGATTTTGGGGGTGGGGGGTAAGACCTCAAGAGCTGTAGAATCAGGGGACTGGGGCTTTCCAGAGGAGGATGAGTTTGAAGCAGGTGCCAAATATTAGGGTAGCTGAAGAGGGAGGTGAGATGTCTGGTTGGAGGGATAATTCCAGGTGTGCATGGAGGAGGGGTGTTCTCACCTGTCCAAAGTGCTGAATGATGGGTCGACGCTGTTGCAGGCGATCTGAGTGGCTGAGGGCCCTCAGGGATCCCCCCCTTTGGAGGGCAGAGTCCCCATCCTAGGAAGAGGATGCATGAGCTGGGAGCCCCTCCGCCCCTCCCCCTTTGGTATTACTGGCCATTCATTGGTCTTACCTTGAACATGAGGCTCTGCACACCCTTCAAGCCACTCTTGGCCTATGAAGGGGCCAAAGGAAGAATTAGACGCAAGGGTGATTGGACCCTGGGCGTTTGAGAGCTCAGCCCTCTGTCTCCTAGGACAGCTGCCATCTGTCCACCTATGTCCCACAAATACGTCCATGATTCCCCATGTGCCACCATCTGAGAAGTTAACACAAACTTTCGTCCCTTTGAAGACTACAAGAGGAATATTCCCAAAGGAAGTAACCTCCCAAATGAAATGGGGGAGTGGCCAAGCAACATGGCAAAAAGGTATTTGTGTTTCAAAAGCCGTGAAGAATAGAATGGACAATGTTGAGCTGCTAAAGTTGGCCCCAGGAAACTTTTCGGTTTGGGAGGAAAAAAACAAAAAACCACAGGGCAGAAGCTGGGATTGTTTCTGAGGATAAAAGATGTTGGCCAGTGAATCTTGGCTGTCGATTTTAAATAGGCAGGAAATTATTGTGATGAAAATGAGTATGGACTATGAAAAATAAAAGTGGGAAGAATTGTTAACAGTTTAAATGCTGGTTTAGTCTGATAAACACATTTGCACTTAGAATGTTGGGGTGAAAATGTCTCATCCCCACTAAGTGATCAAAGTGTCCCCTGTTCCCTCTCCCTTGTCACCCCAGCAAGAATGGCCTGTCCAGTGCAGCCTCACCGAGCGGTATATGTTCTTGACAGCTGGTTGGGTCTTGGCCTTGACCGAATGCAGGAGGGCGCCACCACCTTTCTGGGGGATAACATACCAATGAAGACAGGCTTGGACATTTGGGGACCAGACTCCATCTCCCCACCCTAGGCTGTGAGATACTGAGCAAGTTCCTCTCCCTCTCTGAATCTATGTCTGTTTCTTCACTTCTATGGGTGAGCCAGCTCATGAGCCTACCTGGCGACTGTTGTGGGATTCAGTTAATCCAATAAGAAACACTTAATGAGTGTTTGGTGTAATTAATTACCTTTAGGTTGTCTGCCCAGAGCTGATAGGAGCGAATCGTGCCTGGGGTGGAGAGAGAGGGCTGTGCATCACTGAAGGCAGGCTTTAGGGTGAAGGTGCTGGTGGGGTGGGGACTCCAGGGCTGAGCTCACCTGAGGAGGCTCCGCAGCAGGTGATCTCCTGCTCGAATTGATCTGAGAAGCCCTCCCCCGTGTTGAGCTTCTCCAGTCGGCCTTCGATGAACTGGGGTGGGAGTCAATGAGTCAGACACATCTGTGCACGAGGACTCAGCAGTCTGCCTGCTGTCGAGGTGGACAAGCCATCCCTGGCCCCACCAGGAGCCACCCTTAGGACCTGGGGCACTGGAGCCCACCTTAGGAACCAGAGATCCAACCCTCTTCCCCACCCCGCAAGTCAGGACCTGTCCGCAGGGACCAAACCTCAATCCTCCAGACCAACCCACCTCTTCCTAGTGAGCCTGGAATAGGTTGATCCCCCTCCTTCAGGGATCTGGAGTCCAGCCTACTTACCAGCCCTCCCCCCATGTCCCTAGGATGCAGAAATCTTGACCTGCCTCCCCTGCCCCTGCCAAGGGGAGTCAGCAGTCAGGACTTGCCTGCTCTGGAATCTGACTGCGTGGACCCCCACCCCTGACCCAGGAAGATCCCTGCTTATGGGACCTGGGAATTTCGTCCCACCCTAGTCCCTCTTGGGAGCCCAGGAGGAGTCGGGCTCCCATCTTTAGGAGCTCAGGAGTGCTTGCAGTCCTGCCTCCCCCCGACCCAGGGACCCTGGGAATCCTGCCAGACTGGCTCCAGCCTGGCCCTCAGGGACCCAGCAGTCCCCTTCCAGCCCTGGCTCCCCCCTCAGGGCTCTGGCGCACCTGCTTGAACAGCTGCAAGTGCACCGCCTTCTGGTGGAAGGCCTGCAGGGGGGCCCCAGGCTTCTGGGCCAAGAAGGCTTCCTCACTGAAGGTCACTGGCTGGCCCTGGAAGAAGCATCCGCACCCTGAGCTCCCTGTGGCTTTCCTGTCCCCGGTCACCTCCTTCATTCTACCACTTCTCTGTGCAGCAAGCATTGATCAGGCACCTGCTGTATGTCTGACCCCTGTGCAGGGCCGCAAGGAGGACTTGGGCTTTTCCTCTGAGGGAGGTGGGAGCCCTGGAGGGCTGTGGGCAGAGGAGGGACATGACTTAATTTAGGTATTCACAGGTGGTCTCTGGCTGCTGCAGGGAAGACAAGCTGTGGTGCTTGGCGGGCGGGACAGGTGCAGATTTGGGATGTGTTGCAAGGCAGAGCCAACATGAACATCAGATGCTCAAATGATCCTTGGGCCACCCCCGCCCCGCCCCTCAAAGATTGTAAAGAATGGTTGTGAAAAACAGAGAAGAAGGCTTGAGAAGTTAGCAGTTCAAGGTCAAGGTCCTGGCTTCCACATTCACCCACTGTGGAATTTCTCCAAACCTCATATGTAAAATGGGACTATAATGCAATAGGATCCATCTCATCATAGTATTGTTGTGAGCATTAAATGAGATAATAATAATAATAAAACCTAGCATTTATGGAGTGCTTCCTATATGCTAGGCAGGATTCAAAGTGCTTGGAATATGCTGTTTCACTGTCTCAAAAGACCCTTTTGGGTGGGCCTATTGCGATCCCCTTTTACAGATGAAACAGAGGCCCGAAGTAAGCATTCTATGAATGCTAGGTATCGTTATTAATGTGATTCCTTCCAGAACACACGAGACCTCTCCCTTCTTGTCCCTGCTGCTCACCGGGCTGCAGACGAGCGCGTCTCGGTACCCTCCAAAGAGCAGAGCCTGGGCTTTGAGGAAGAGACGGGACACCCCTTCCCCGGGGACCAGAGCGACCTTCCTTAGCCGGAGTCTCAGCAGGGACACCTAGAGGACAAAGCGGGTGGCGCTGAGTGGGCGGGTGGGGTGCGCAGAAGGGTGGGAGCGGGCGACACTGACCACGTCTGGGGGCAGCGCCTGCACGTCGTCGAAGGGCGTCTCCAAGGTGTTGGAGTCCACGTTCATCATAACGACGTCCTCCAGGGCTTTTTCTCGCACTTTCTGCGGGGGAGGGCGGGACAGCCACTCAGAGCCTGAGGATCCCTGGCAGGGGAGGGTATCTGGGGATACAGAGGGAGGGGGACCCCTCCCGCCTCCACCGTCCGGGGGGTCGGCACTCACCTCGGCGAGACTGGCGTGCACTCCAATGAGGTAGGGCATGGGCGCGCTGCGGACCGAGGGCGTGGGGTCACAGGGGCACCGTCCCCAGGCCTTGTCCCCAGGCCCCGCCCCTCCCCAGACCCCTCCCTCACCAGCAGTAGTCCAGCAGGTGCGGGGGCAGCGTGGGGATCAGCACGTGCTCCCAGCGCATGGGGTACAGGAGCCCGCAGGAGGCGTGGACGCACGATGTCAGCTGGAGACGCATGGGGTGGGGGTTGTGGAGTCAGGGCCCGGACTCCCAACTTCGAGGACCCACTCTGAGACGGTGGCTGTCCCAGCTCCATTTCCCACGTCCCCAGTCTCCTGTCCCCCCTCCCCTCCCCGCTTCTGGGTAAGGGGCGAAAAGTGGGACCCTTTTAGGAATCATATGGACACCGAGAATTTGGCTGGGTACAGTGTGCTTTGAGCGGGTGGAGCAAGGACTCAACCCGTTCTAATTCCTCCCTTAGGACAGAGCCAATATGCAGCCTTCCTGGATCCCACCCCATAGGGGTAGAGCAGGGACGAGCCTCCACTGATCCCACCCCGAAAGAGGCGGAGCTACCATTCAGCTTGCTCTGGCTCCCTAGGAGTGGAGCCACATCCCACTAACCCCACCCCAAAGAGGTGGAGCTAAAATGCAACACTTTGGCCCCACCCTAGGGTGGAGCCATAATGCACTAACCCCACCCTAAAGAGGTGGAGCTAAAATGCAACCCTCTCGCCCTGCCCCCAGGGGTGGAGCCAGCATTCAGCTCCCACCTGTCCTTTCCCCAAGGGGCAGAGCTAGAATTTAGTGCTCTCTGGTCTCATCCTCCAGAGGGGCGGAGCCAGGCCTGTTATGGTGCATAGGAGGTGGAGCCTGGACTCAGTACTCCCAGAGAGGAGGAGCCACAGCGCTCCTCCCTCCAATTCCCCCATAGGGGTGGAGCCAGGATTCAACTCTCCCTGACCATCAAAGGGGTGGGGCCAGGATTTTGGCCTCAGGCTCCACCCACCACGGGCGGAGCCAGACCCACTCCACCCCCTGGCCCGCTGGGAGACCCCCTCACTGTGCTGAGCTTGCTGGAGGTTAGCAAGACTCTCCTCTCCGCCAGGAGTGCGGCGAACAGCCCCACGATGTTCTCGGCGGTCACAGCCACCACCAGCTCCGTTAGGTTCCTCTGAGGAGCAGAGAGGTGCTCTGGGCGTTGACTGACACCAGGAGCTGGCATACCCCTCCAGGTTTGGGGACCTGTCCCCGCACCCGGAGTCCCCTCTCGGTTCCCTACTCACGTTCTCAGGGATGGACGGCAGGCGGTCAGAATCGGGAGCCACGAAGGAGGAAAGCTGGAGGGGACATTGGCAGGGGGCATCAATCAGTCATGGGGCTGGCCTCACCTGGACACCCGGCCTTTCAGGTGGGTCCCCAAGCCCCTCTCACCGGCCTGCCATTCCCGGGGGCAGGTGGCTGCACGCCGTGCGCGCTGGACATCGTCACTCTGCTGCCCTGGGGGAGAGTATAGCTGTGTGGTCCCCAGGGCGCAGCCTCCTCACCCACCTAGGGCCCAGGGCTGGGGGACTACTCACCGGCTCCAGATCCACTGAGGGCTGGGACCCAGGCAGGGACTGCTTCAGTAGATCGAGAAGAACATCTTCAGCCTCTGAGACCTGGGTGGGAGTCGGGGGTCCTGAGGGCCAAGACTCAGGCTAGGTGGCCTGGGAGGGGCGGGGAGTGGGACTCCTGTAGGAGTGAGAGCAGGGCTGGTCTCACCTGGTCCTGGGCTAGGAGGTCTCCCACTGTGTTCAGTAGCTTGTAGAACACCTCGAACCAAGGCAGGTGGCTGTGGAGAGAGGGGACTGGTTTCATGAAGCGCCCCTAGGCTTCGAGGGCCTTCCTACCCCCTACCCCAGACCCTCATATGCCACACCTGAGGATGCAGAGACAGCTGTGGGCACCAGCCCGCAGGCGGCAGAAACCGAATCTTCGGTTGCCCTCTAGGTCCGTGAGGGCAAAGGTGAAATGCTGTACCGCGGGGCTGGGGGGCTCCCTGGAGATGGGAAAGGCTCTCAGAGAGACCTGGGCATCCTGGCTCTCTGGCCACCCCCACCCTCCCTAACAGTGCTCCTGGGACCCTGGGTTTATAAGTCGCTAGTTGGCAGGATCTCTGCATGCTTGAGTCCCTGGGTCCCTGGGTGTGTGGGTCTCCAGTTTTCTGGGTCCCTTGGTATTCTAAGTCCTAGTGTTCATAGGTCCCTGGGTATCTGGGTCTCTGAGTCCCTAGGTGTCAGAGCCCTGAATCCCTTGAGCCCCTGGGTTCCTTAGTCCCTGGATTTCTGGGTCCCTGAGTCCCTGGGTCCCTGGATCCCCGGATCCCTGGGTCTCTGAGTCCCTATGTATATAGATTTCTAGTTGTCGGGATCCCTGAGTGTCTGAGTCCCTGGATCTCAGAGTCCCCAGGAGTATGAGTCTCCAGGTATCTGAGTCTTTGGGTGTTGAATCCTTGGGGTCTCTCTAAGGGGTCCCTTGGTTCTCTGGGTCCTTCCATACCTTTCTACATCGAAAGGGAAGCAGAATTTAGGCACCATCTGCATAGCTTCCTGTAGATGGAGAGAAACACAGGCTGCTTGGCCACTTGGGTTTGGCCCCCACCCCTGGACTCCAGGTCTAAGTCCTGAAGTTCCCTCCCCCCAGGGGACTGGCCCTGGGCCCGGGGGAGGAAGGAGGTAGCCTGAATACCTGGTCCCTGAAGTCTGGAGGGAACTGCCGCAGGATTGGGGGATCTGTAGGGGAGTGCAGGCCTCTGAGTTCAGGGCCCCAGGCCCACCCTCCATGCCCCCCTCCACCCACATGTGCCCAACTCACCCTCCTGCAGAGAGGCAGGGCAGGCCGCTTCGAAGAACCAATCAAACACGGCAGGGGCACCCCCTCTGTGGGACATGAAAGGGCTTAGCGGGTCCAGGGACTAGCTTCTGTGCATGAGTGTGGTTTTGTCTGCCACTCTGCACATGTGTGTGATTGTGTGTGTGTGCATGCTGGCGTACACATGACCCCAGGGGCTTGTGGCGGTGGCGGTGTGCATGCAGCGGTGTTGATTATGCATGCAACAAGTCTGGGACAGAGCAAGAGAGTGGGTGACTGTGTGTGGCTGAGTGCATGGCTTGTGTGAGCGTGTGTGTGTGTGTGTGTAATTCCTTCTGGTGTCTGCCTGAAAAGATGTCCTTACATCTTTGGGGTGGGACTATGAGTGTGTATGGCTGAGCAAGTGTGAGGGTGAACGACACCTGTCTTTTCTTGCATGGCTGCGAGTGTCACTGGGTAACTGTCTGAGCATCCCGGGGGCCATCTGTGTGTCTCCGAGTACGAGATCCCAGAGAGTCCCGGTGGCCAGCCCCACATTTCTCGTCAGAGAAGGGAGAGCTGGATGCTCTGGTACTTCCTAAGCTCTACATTCTCTGCCTTCCTCCCTGCCCCCACACCACACAGAGGATGCTGAGACTTGGGTTCAAGAAGTGGAACAGGAGGGAGACCAATGGCAAACAGAGTCCCTGACATGGGGTCCTCCGGCACTTCACCCCCATGTTGACCCGAGTCACACACGATCACCCACTCTCATGGACACCCAGCCTCCCCTCTCCCCTGATCACCCACACTGCAGACCCCCGGAAGCTATCACTGAGACATACCACACGCTCAGAGGGGTGCGTGCACTCCCAGAGTTATAGACACAATCACGCGACACCGGAAAGAGAGAGGGAGCAAGGAGGGGACTGAGTCCTGCCTGAGCACACCCCAGTAGAGTCCACAGCTGAGTGTCTGCCCTGATTCCAGCCACCTGCCCCTGTGGGTCACTCCACCCCACCAGCCTGCCGCAGCCCCAGCCCCCTTTTGCCCCAACCCAGGCCTAGTCTGGGAGTCTCGGTCTAGAGGATGAGAGACAGACAGGGCAGCTCTTACTCGGGTCTGGATCCCATGGTCCCTGCAGGGCTGGCCTGGCTTGGCACTTTCCCCAGGGGTCCCCGGGGCCTGTGTTAGTTTGGGGCTGGGCCCCGAGCCGGCTCAGCTTCCTGTGTGGCTGAGAGAGGAAGTTTAACGTGTGACGTCCCCGGACAGAGGCCCTGCCCCCACCTGCTGCGAGAAACCCAGGCATCCTGCCTCTCCTGGCCTTCTCTGGGACGGGTGGGCAGTAAGCGGTTAGCTTCAGAAGCCAGACCCCCAGCTCTGGTCCTGCCAGGCTGGGCCACGTCTGGTCCCCACATCACACCCGGGTCCTTTCCTCTCCTTCCCTGCAGCAGGCAAGATTCACAGTCTATCTAAAATGTTTCCATTTCCCTCAACTCTTCTTTTCCTTGGTCCACTCACACTGGCCATTCATGGTGGCCGGGGAGTAGACACAGGGGCCATGGAGACCACAGAAATCACAGAGCACAGGCACAGGGACAGACAGACAGGAAGTCACCAACACAGGCAGACCAAGTCCAGATCAGCCGCTCACAACAGACAGACACGGACAGACAGTGAGTTCTACAGTCAGAACATAGTCACAGACGCACACCGGCAAGGACAGAGAGATGACACACACACAGGAGCAATCAGTCCTACCCCAGCAAGGTGACTCGGTATAGAGAGACAGCAAACTGCAGTTCCAGACAGAGACAACACATACACACACACACACACACACACACACACACAGACCTCAGCCATAGACACAGACAGGATAACAGAGAAATAGACCCATGTAATAGACAAAAAACTTACAGAACACAGACATAGGTAGAGCAGAAACCAAGAGACAGACACAGCCAGGACCTGCTAGACACAGAGAGAGACACAGCTGGACTCACACAACAGCTGGACACACCCAAGCCGAGTTGTAGACTCAGAAAGACAGAGGCACCAGGGTGGACAGATGTAGCCATGTTGAGACACAAGGATCCACGGACACACCTGCAATCTGAAAGACAGAACATGACACAGCCACTCATGGTTGCACACACATGCACACGACAACCTGCAGACATATTAGGAAAATTAAAATACAACAGCCACACTGTGAGGTGCGAAACCACCTTGTACCCACAGTCAAACAGTCAGAATTCCATCATCTACAACCTCATGCAGTTTGATGGACTAGTGCTGTGATCTGAATGCGTGTGTACCTCCAAAATTCATATGTCGAAACCTAAATCTCCAATGCAATAGTATTAAAAGGTGGGGCCTTTGGGGGGTGATTAGGTCAGGAGGACTCCACCCTTGTGACTGGGATTAGTGCCCTTATAAAAGGGGCTTGAGGGAGGCTGTTTGTCCTTTCAGCCACCTGAGGACACATAGAAAACGCCATCTAGGAGGAATATGCCCTCACCAGACACTGAATTTGCTGGCGCCTTGATCTTGGACTTCCCAGCTTCCAGAACTGTGAACAATGCATTTCTGTTGTTTATCAATTATCCAGTCTGGAGGACGTTGGTACTTTAAGACAAGGGTCTGACATCCTCCTCATGTGCCAGCAAATGAATAAATTTCTCTTTCCTTTTCCTCAAACTGCTTGTCCTCATTCTTCATTCTTTGTTTGGCCATGGGGACAAGTATTGAACTTTCGGTAACACCCTCACGTTTGAAAAAAGTTTTCAATAAAAATACCTGGAAAAAATTATGAAAGAAAAATATAAATTGTCTAAAGTATGTTGTTATAGCAGCCTGGATGGTGTTTTGTATCTAAGACAACCAGGTACATAGACACACCCACACTCACCTACCCCCAGATACCCCAAGAGATGCCAGGCCCAAGGGGTTATGAGGACACACACTTATACCCATGAGACCCCCACTATCTAGTAGGAGGCTGAGAAGGGGGGCATGTGTACAAGCATGTGAAAACATGCACACACATGCACGCACACACACACACAAACACTTCCAAAGCCCCAACTAACATGCAGGTGGATGAGCCTGAACAGAGTTCGGGTCCCCCTTTCTCTCCAAGGGCACCTGGAGAATAGGGGTGCAGAGACCTCCGGGCTTCTCTTTCTGCCTCTCATACCCTTGAGCCTCCCGAGGACATCTTTTTATATTTGAACTTCAATTGCAAACAAATACTCAATGGCAAATCCATTGGGTGAGGATTAAAAAAGAGTGCTGTGCCCAGCCTGCTGAGCTGGTTGTTGCTGCAGTCTGGTGTCCAAGATGCTTTCCTTACACCCCTCCTTACTCCTGGCTGTGGTGGGAGCCTGTAAGACAGCTGGGACCCTAGCCTGGGTCTGGTGGTCTCGTGTCATGTGGTGGACATAATCGGTTGTCTCTCAGCATCCCTCCTTCCCACCTACCTCTCTCCCTGGTTTGCCTACCTAATGCTGAGTCTGGAAATTTTTTTAAAAAACTACATTTCCCAGATGTCTTTGCATCTCCACTTCTGGCTACAGAATTGATTCTACCTACTGGAAATGCTCATGAGAGATTTAGAAAGTGGAAGTGAGCCCACGTGTGCGTGTGTGTATGCATGCGTGCTTGTGTATTTTGCGGAGAAGTAAAGTTGTGGAGACATGGATGTTATGTTAATGAATTTTTTTTCTCCACTGGACCTATTTCCAGGTCATGGTTCTGGTAGCAGCCTCCACCTTTCTTACTGTAGAAAGGAAGCAGCTCCTTGGTGGTTCAGCTATAGGGTATCGAGATGGGAGCATGACCTATTCCAGGGCTGCTCAAAGTGTGGTCTCCTTCGCATATTATTAGTGTCATCTGTGAAGCTTGTTAGAAATGCAAAGTCTTAGCCTCCCCCATTCCCCACCCCTGGACCTACTTACTGAATCTGAAACTCTGAAGGTGGAATCAGGAAGCTGTGCTTTATCAAGTTATTTTCTGGTGATTCTTTTGCACAGTAAAGTTTGAGAAACACTGGCCTACAGCCCACTCTCTGAGCTCCTCCAGTGATTTTGCAAGCCCCATAAATTCTTGTATTCACTCCCTTTCTGCTTAATATACATAGAATGGTCCCCACACTGAACTTTGGCTGACAAAGTAGCATCAGAGTTCTAGAGTTCAACTGATAAGGTTGGAATCTCAGCTGAATGCTTAATAGTCATGTGACCAGGGGCATGTGACTCTGGGTGGCAAACGGTAATTTCCAAAGATGGCCACAGCTCTATTTCCCATCCCACATGCTCTTTTAGAATCTTGCCACTCTGCCCTCAAGAGGTGGAGTCTGTATCCCATCCCCTTGAATCTGGACAGGACTTTGTGACTGCCTTGATGAGTCTGGGGCAAGTGACACTATATCACTTCTGAAGCTAGGTCATAAAAACTCAATGCATTTTTCTTCTGCATTTACTTCTGCCTTGCTCTCTTGGGATGTTTGCTCTTGGGGAATGCAGCCACCATGTTGTGATGAAGCCCAAGCAGCCTATGGAGAGACCCACATGGAAGAATACTGAGGACTTTGTTCAACCTGCTCCTGCTAAGCTCTGAGCCAATAGTTGATGCCACCTGGACAGTCAGTTGAGATCCACCTTGAAAGTAGTTTCCTCAGCCTCCAGCTAAGATGTTCTAGTTGATGTTACAGGGAGCAGAATGACCTGCCCTGCCCTTGCTCAAATCGCAGATTTATGAGCAAAATAAACGTGTGTTGTTGTTTTAAGCCACTAAGTTTTAGGGGATAGTTTGTTACTCAGCAAAAGCTAACTGATACGCTTTGTCTCTCTAAATCTTAGTATCAAAGGAGATAAAAGCTCAGACCTTACAGGGTGGTTTTGAGGGTTGCATGAGCTGAGGCATGAGCCAGGCACACTGTAGAGCTCCATGTGTATGAGCTACATTGTTATTCAGGCAGGACTGCCACTCAGGTGCTAGCCCAGGTGGACATCTCTCTGGCACCCTCCCCTAGAGCTTCCTCCTCCTGCCTTCCATACTTGCAAGATGCCTCACAGAGAACAGCAGCAGCTCTGTGCCCACAAGGTCTCCTTGAATCCTCACAAACAACCCTGTGGTGGGTGTGTGGGATTCCTGGGGAAAAACCTCTGATCTCATTTTATAGGTGGGGAAACTGAGGCTCAGAGAGAGCAAATGGCTTGTTCCACACCACACAGCCCATTAGTGGCATAGCCTGGTCTGCCTGACTCCAAAATCTCTGCCCCTCCCTACCATTTCTTCTGCCCAGAGGTGAGAGGTCAGCACCCACCCCCACCCTGCAGGGAAAAGCCTTTGCTAGCTGCACAAGGAGATGAAAAATGAACTAGGCAGAAGCTTCCAAGATAACAATTAATTTATTTATCCAGGGTAAAGGAGGGAAAAGGAGGGTGGGGAGGGCAGTGGGGACAGCCTCTCTTCCTCACAGGTGCCAGTGGTGTCCCACCACCCCAGGTAAGCCAAAGGGGGCAGGAGCTGAGGGGGATGAGGTGAGGTAGGACCTGGGGACTATGGGGGGCCGGAGGGGAACTAGGGCCTGGGGGGTCAAAGGTGAGGCAAGGTCAGAGGTTCAGAGAGGTTCAGAGGGAGGGTTCAAAATGGGGTTCATGGGGGAGGTCAAAGGTGAAGAAGAGGTCAAAAGTGAAGGAAGACTTGTGGAGTTAAATGCAGGGTTTATGGGGCCAGAGGGAAGCTGGGGCTCAGGGTCAAAGGTGAGGGGAATCTGAGGCTCAGAGGGAGGCATCTAAATGAAACCAAAGCTCATAGGTCTAGAGGTGAAATGGGATTCATGGGGGGGTCAAAGGTGAAGAGGTCAAGGCAGGGTTTATGGGATCAGGAGTGAAGTGGGGGTCCTGGGGGTGTCAAAATTGGCAGAGCTCAAGGGGGGGTCAAAGATAAAGTGGGGCTCAAAGGTCAAAGGTGAGGCAGGTCAGAGGTGAAATGGGCTCCAAAGGTGTTGCCAGGGTCAGGGCAAAGTGACATTCATGAAATTGCAGGGTCAGAGCTGAGTCAGGCTGAGCGGCAGGGAGGAAGTGGGGGTCTAGGGCTCAGAGAGGGGCTCTAGGGGGTCAAAGGTCAGATGCCCCATGGTGGGGCAGACAGGAAAGGAAGGCAGGGGCCCTAGGCCACCTCCTCCTCGGCCTCCTCCTCGAACTCGCCCTCCTCGGCGGTGGCATCCTGGTACTGCTGGTACTCGGACACCAGGTCGTTCATGTTGCTCTCGGCCTCGGTGAACTCCATCTCGTCCATGCCCTCGCCCGTGTACCAGTGCAGGAAGGCCTTGCGGCGGAACATGGCCGTGAACTGCTCGGAGATGCGCTTGAACAGCTCCTGGATGGCCGTGCTGTTGCCGATGAAGGTGGCCGCCATCTTCAGGCCGCGGGGCGGGATGTCGCACACGGCCGTCTTGACGTTGTTGGGGATCCACTCCACGAAGTAGCTGCTGTTCTTGCTTTGCACACTCAACATCTGTTCGTCCACCTCCTTCATGGACATGCGGCCCCGGAACACCGCGGCCACCGTCAGGTAGCGGCCGTGGCGCGGGTCGCAGGCGGCCATCATGTTCTTGGCGTCGAACATCTGCTGGGTGAGCTCGGGCACCGTCAGGGCGCGGTACTGCTGGCTGCCCCGGCTGGTCAGCGGCGCGAAGCCGGGCATGAAGAAGTGCAGGCGCGGGAAGGGCACCATGTTCACGGCCAGCTTGCGCAGGTCTGCGTTGAGCTGGCCGGGAAAGCGCAGGCAGGTGGTGACCCCACTCATGGTGGCCGACACCAGGTGGTTGAGGTCCCCGTAGGTCGGCGTGGTCAGCTTGAGGGTGCGGAAGCAGATGTCATAGAGGGCCTCGTTGTCAATGCAGTAGGTCTCATCCGTGTTCTCCACCAGCTGGTGCACGGACAGGGTGGCGTTGTAGGGCTCCACCACCGTATCGGACACCTTGGGCGAGGGCACCACGCTGAAGGTGTTCATGATCCTGTCTGGGAACTCCTCGCGGATCTTGCTGATGAGCAGGGTGCCCATGCCCGAGCCGGTGCCACCGCCCAGAGAGTGGGTCAGCTGGAAGCCCTGCAGGCAGTCGCAGCTCTCCGCCTCCTTGCGCACCACGTCTAGGACCGCGTCCACCAGCTCGGCGCCCTCTGTGTAGTGGCCCTTGGCCCAGTTGTTGCCGGCTCCCGATTGGCCTGGAGAGGGGAGGGGCGGGGACGCACAGGTGATCTAGGGGAGACCCCACCCTCAACCCTGTCTCCCCGCCACCTGGAGGGCGCCTAGTAATTGAATAATAACAACAGTAGCAAAAATAATAAAAGATCAGTAATTAATATGATGATGATAAGGAACTGTTTTCTCTGCTTCCATCCTTGCACTTTTGCACCAGGCAGCCAGAAGGATCCTAGGAAGACCTAAATCCAGTCATGCCCCAGCTTAGCTCGAAAACCATCCCACAGCTCCCACCTTTGATTAAAAGCCCAAGTCCAGGCAGTGGCTCACGCCTGTAATCCTAGCACTCTGGGAGGTCGAAGCGGGAGGATCGCTCGACGTCAGGAGTTCAAGACCAGCCTGAGCAAGAGCGAGACCCCGTGTCTACTAAAAAAATACAAAGAAATTATCTGGACAACGAAAAATATGTAGAAAAAATTAGCCGGGCATGGTGGTGCATGCCTGTAGTCCCAGCTACTCAGGAGGCTGAGGCAGTAGGATCGCTTAAGCCCAGGAGTTTGAGGTTGCTGTGAGCTAGGCTGACACCATGGCACTTTAGCCAGGGCAAAAAAAAAAAAAAAAAAAAAAAAAAAAAAAGCCTAAATCCTCTCTGAAGCCCACCAGGCCCTGCACAACCTGTCCCATCTCCTCCCTGTCCCTCCCCTCCTCCCTCTCTCCCCCTCCTCTGCTCTGGCCACGTGGGCCTCCTCGCTGGGCCTCCAACATGCCCGGTGTGGTCCTGCCCCTGGGCCTTTGCATGGGCTGTGCCCTCTGCCTGGTGAGCTCTTCCCCCAGGCCTCCCCAAGCTCCCTCCCTCCCTCACCTTCAGGACTTTGCTAGCCTACATGAGGCTATCCCTGGTCACCCTCTACACAGCTGCAATGCCTCCCATTTCTTTTCTTTTGGGGGGTGGGGGGAACAGAGTCTTGCTCTGTTGCCTGGGCTAGAGTGCAGTGGTGTCATCACAGCTCACTGCAAGCTCAAAGTCCTGGGCTCAAGTGATCCTCCTGCCTCAGCCTCCCAAGTAGCTGGGACTATAGGTGTGCACCACCACACCTGGCTAATTTTTCTATTTTTTGTAGAGACGGGTCTCACTCAGGCTGGTCTTGAATTCCTGGCCTCAAGTGATCCTCCTACATCGGCCTCCCAGAGTGCTGGGATCACAAGTGTAAGCCACTGAGCTCAGCCTCCCTCCCGTTTCTTATTCCTCTTCCCTGCTTTATTTTCTTGAGGGCACAGACAAACCTATGTTTTCTTATTAATCATGTTTATTGCCTATAATCTCACAAGCCCCAGGATGACAAGGGTTAGTATTAGAAGATTGGGTGGTGATACTGTGAATATTTCTTCTAATCTCCTCCTCTGCCTGGATAAGTGAGGTTCCCACCCTCACCCCACAGCCTGTCCTCCCCGTAGCAACCACCAGGGGGTACCCGTAAGCACCTGAGGCAGGTCCCGTCGCTCCTCTCTGCCCACAGCCCTCCATGGCTCCCACCTTCTCCGGGGTCAAAGCCCAAGTCCTCCCCGTGGCCCACAAGGCCCTGCACCACCTGCCCTGTCCCCTCCCCACCCTCCCTTCCTCTCTCTGCTCCAGCCACATGGGCCTCCTCGCTATGCCCCCAACACGTCAGGTGTGGTCCTGCCCCAGGACCTTTGCACGGGCTCTTCCCTCTGCCTGGGATGCTTTCTCCTTAGGTACTCACATGACTTCTCCCTTGCCTCCTTTAGGGTCTCTACTCAATGTCACTGCCTCAGAGAAGCCATCTCTAACTGCCCCATCCTGATCTGTAATGAACCCTCCTCCTCATTCTCAATCCCTTTACCTTGTTTTAGTTTCTGTGTAGCACCTGTTACTACTCAATCATACATATAAATTTTTCTGCTTGTGTCTGGCTCCCCTACTAGAACATAACCTCATGGAAAGTAAGGGATTTGTCTCCATCACCATTGTATCTGGCATGCAGTAGGTGCTTTCGAGTTTGGAGTCCAGGAGGATGGACAAGACAAGCTGTGTGACTTTGGACAAGTTACTTCCCTTCTTTAATCTGTATGAGTTTCCAAAAGAGAATAATGAACCTCAAAGACTGACTACATGGAGCATCTCAGATGTGCCAAATGCGGGGCATGGCCTGTGTCTCTGAATCCTTTCCCCAACTCCCCAAGGCATGCACGGACTCTTCTTACTTCCATTTTACAGGGGAGAGAAGGGAGGCACAGAGAGGTTAGGTCACCCCCAGAAAGTCACACTGCAAGTGAGTGGGGCAGCCAGGAGCCAGGTGGTCTGGCTGCCCCACTGTCCCCCACCCACTTACCTCCCAGAGGCCATAGATCTCTTGGCCCACCTGTGAGTCCCCCACCCCTGGCCCCAGGGTTATCTTAGAATTCCTCATGCCCTTTGGCCAACCTCATTCCATACTTCCCCACCCCTTTCCCCCCAGGACCTATGATGGGCCACGCCCACACAGGTGCATCATTATCTTTTGGAACCTTCGTATAGATCAGAGAGGGGAAGTCACTTGTCCAAAGTCACACAGCTTGTCTTGTCAATCCTCCTAGATCACAAACTCTAAGCCAGCAAGCTTGGAGAAGGAGAGTGGCTGGGACAGGGTGGAGTCTAGGGCTTGAGGCCAGTGTGTGTGTGTGTGTGTGTGCGCGTGCGTGCACGCGCACAGGGCAGGCCTGGCCCAGGAGAGCTTTCCCGGAAGGACTGTCAAAGGGTGTGGACGCCCCACCACCTTCACATATGTCATTCCCATCTCTTGGCTCTGCAATGCTGCTTGGCCAAGCCAAATCCTACTCACCTTTTAGGTTGCAGATGGTGACAATGATAATGAAAATGACACCAAATGCTTGTTTTCCCTCTCCGTGTGCCAGGCACTGTTCAAAATTACCCATATTCACAGCGTGAAGCCTCATGATCCCGAATGGTAGGCATTTTATAACCCCTGCTTTTGAAATGAGGGTTCTGAAGCACAGGATGGTTAAGGAACCCACCCAAAGTCACTCAGCTGACTCCATCATCAGCTGAGTTTTACTTCTTTAAAATTCTCTGTTGCCCAGCTCCTTCTACCAGGATGTGAGCTCCACTGGGGCTGTTTTGTTTTCCTCTGTATCCCCAGCTTCCGGAACAGGGCTTGGTATGCAGTAGGTGCTCACTATTTGCTGCATGTATGAAGTGGAAGGTGTGGGAGTCGCACCCAGGCAGTCTGCTGTCCATTCAGACTGTGGAATTAAAATGCCACTTCCTCCAGGAAGCCTTCCCTGAAGCTCCCTCTGTACCTTTCGGATTCCCTGCTGCTCCCCAGGGCTCCCATGGTGGCCTGGGTGTCCCGCATCAGGGCCCCCTGACAGTGCTGACTCTGCGGGTGCTAGGTAGAGGGTTTTCATCAAGCATTTGGAAACATAAGGAGCAAGGAGGCTTCTCTGTCTGCGCTCCTTGGTGGGGACTTACCAAACACAAAGTTGTCAGGCCGGAAGATCTGGCCAAAGGGGCCTGAGCGCACTGAGTCCATGGTGCCGGGTTCCAGGTCCACCAGGACAGCTCTGGGGACATAATTTCCTCCTTCAGGGAGACAGATGGAGGGCAGTTCTGGTGAGGGCCAGGACCCCGCAGGCAGGCACCTGGGAGCATCTTGCCCCCTGCACCCCCAGGCGGAACATGCTCCCTGCCACCCCCACGGCGGGAGGTGCCCCCTTCGCCCTACCTGTGGCCTCGTTGTAGTACACATTGATTCTTTCCAGCTGCAGGTCACTGTCCCCATGGTAGGTGCCAGTGGGATCGATGCCATGTTCGTCGCTGATCACCTCCCAAAACTGCAGGGGGGTGGTGGGAAGGATTGAGAGACCCGGAGCAGGTGGCCAGGCCCGGTACCTCCCCGTAGTCCCTCTGAAGCCCCTCCCTGGTGGCCTCCTTCCCCCAGCAAGGTGAGAGGGGGGACTTAGAGGCAGGGTGGTGCTGACACGAGGATGAGGCAGCGAGAAGGCAGCGGTGGGGGCGGGGTGCCGCGGAGTCAGCACCCCCTCTCGGAGCCGGCCAGTGCCAGCGAACCCCGGCTGCGGCCCTCGGTGGGGGGATGGGCGGGGTCTCTTTGTGAGCCTGGAGGGGACAGTCGTCCAGCTGTGAGGCCAGCTGTGGCAAGCGCACAGAGGCCGGGTCCCGCTCCTATAGGCCTCTTTGTTCCCGGCTTGGCCCTGTCCGTGGCCACCCCTCCCCCACCGTCCCTGGGGTGCCGGCCTCCTGGGAACCCTGTCCCCCAAAGACCCCAGCTCCGGGGACCCCGCTCTGAGCCTCTCGGCCACCACGGCCGCCTCCTGCCGGGGCCTGGTGGCCCCGCTCCCCGTGCACCTTGGCCCCGATCTGGTTGCCGCACTGGCCGGCCTGCAGGTGCACGATCTCCCGCATGGCGGTGGCGCTGCTGGCGGACGCGGCGGCGGTGGCGCGGGCGCTGGAAGCTGCGGCGGCTGCGCGGGCTGTGGATGCGGCGGCAGCGGCGCTGGGCTGGCGGCGGAGCACGGTCCCTGCGCCCCCGGGGAGCGTCTATATGGGCGGGCGGGGCTCGCGTCACGGCTGGTCACCGGCCCGCTCCGCCCCCTGGTCCCTCCCCGGGATGGAGGGTGCAGGGGTGGGGGTGGCGGGGATGCAGGGATCTCCCTCCGCAGCGGCCTGCGGGATCTGAGTGGGGGGCACCGGCTGGGACGCTCCGGGGCTGCGTGTGCCCCCACCCCTGCCGCAGAAGGGTGGGAGGAGGCCCCTCGGGCGCCGTCAGTGCCACCTCCCCCCACCCCTCCCCGCCCCCAGCCGGGCCTGGCCACTCGGAGCAATTGAGCAGGGGAAGGGGGAGTGCTTGGTAAACAAGGAGCTGGGAAGTCCACCCCTCCCCCGCGCAGGCCCTGCCTCAGTTTCTCTGCCCGCAGCCCCGCTCCCCATTGGCCAGAACCCTTGCATTAACAGGGAGGGCTCCTGGGTGGGGGGCGAGCTGGGGGCTCTGGAGTAGCGATCTGGATTGGGAGTGGCGGTTGGTTCCCGGAGGGCTCTTCTTGAAGCCCGGATTTTCCTTTTGTGTTTGGTGGGGGATGCTGGTGGAAGCCGGTGGGGAGCTGTGGTTCCCCTGGACACCTCTGTTGGGCTTTGCACCTGTTTGTTGCAGGTGGGGTCACCCCTAGCCTGGCTTGGGTAAAATTTGGAGCTGGCTTACATATTGGGGGGGATAGTGAGCTCTGAGGGAGGGGTTGCCTTGTTCTCCCTCTCTACTCCCATATTATAATTTATAATTAATACAAACAATCTCCCCTGCCTCTGCATTTCTCATTAGCTCTGTGCACGGGCTGCTTCTCTCTCTGCCTGAATTTCCTCATTTGCAAGAGGGGTAATGAAGAATGCCTTCCCTCCAGGGCTGCTGGGAGGGTACCATGATGGAACGGCTTCAGGTTACCCTCACACAGAGGGTGACAACACATTGTATCTATTGTGATTATAATTATTATCAGGGGCTGGCTGGGACTTTCTGTGCTGACCCTCCAGTGGAGGCCAGAGCTCCTGGGGCCTCCTTCCGGGGGCAGCCTCCAGCCCTGCCCTCCCAGGAAGCCTCCTCCTCACTCAGCCTTGGTGCACCCACTTAAGGACTTGTGTGTATAGTGGGTTGGGGGTGGGGTAAGCCATGTTGGCCATGCAGTTTGGCCCTCACACTGGCCAAAGGCCACTAATTTTGACCACTGGTTCTCAATGGGGCTGGGGGTACTTTTGCCCTCCCCCCGGAGGACACTTGGCAATGTCTGGAGGCATTTTGGGTTGTCATACATCCATGGGTGTGTGTGTGCCTGCAGGAGAGCTACCGGCATTTGGTGGGAGGCCAGGGAAGCTGCTCATTGCCCCATAAAGTGCACAGGACCCCCCCACCAGAGAATGATCCAGCCCCAAAAGTCAACAGGGCTGAGGCTGAGAAACCCTGCATTAATTATTTGGGCAAAAATTTGAATTAGATCTCCAGGTCACACTAGACGCCAAAATGAATTCCAGACGGGCTGGACTGCATATGGGTTAGAACAGCTCGATTGTCCAGCCACTGTGATTTCATCTCTCCCTCACCACTCAGTTTGTGTATTTATGTATGCATCCCCCTTTCCAGCAAACCGCTTTTTATTTACTTGCATAATATAGCTCCCACAGGAAATCAATCTAGCTTAGCACTCTTTACGGCCCCAGTATAATCTCAAAGACATTGTAGGGTTTCATTGATCCACACCTAACAGTGCCTGAAAAACACCTGTATTGTTTCATGTGTCTATGAAAGTCTACGGATTCTCCCACCTCTAAAAGCAGTGATGTTTGCCAAAATCAGCATTTTTGCTTTCCTGAGACATAGGCAATGTCTGGTAGTAAAAAGGGCATAAAGATTTGACATTCCCAGTGTTGCATGAAGACTAAAAAGTGATTTCATTGTTCTGCTTTGCAATGTAGTCCGGAAACCAACGGAGATAAAAAGCAGTAAATAACTATGTTAAGCTTTTACTGACTCCTAAAAACCTGGGAATTAGATTTAAGAATTTATCATGATTTACAAGTGTCATTTAAAAAGGAATCAGTTCATTAAACCATGTGGAAATAATATGTAAAATAAGTCTGCAAAACAAAACCTAAAACAGACTTTAAACATGTTGAAGGAGAGAGAATATCTAAAACTGTGGATCTTCCAGATATTTCATTATTATAGCACGGCAGCAACTAGTCCTTAACTTCAGTTGGAGTAAGCCTCCTAAATCCTGCTGAGTACAGATTCCAACCCTCTGTTATCTTCCACCATTTTCTCTTGAAACCTTTCCTTTAGGATTAAGACAGCTGTATTGAAAGTCGTCTTCAAGTTGTATCTTTCCTCAAGGAAAGTTTTCCCATTCATATCATTCTTTCCAAGTGTTGTGGCTTTCCAAGCAATGCAAACTCCTGATGGATCTCATGGAAATAAATACTGTCATCTCTCATTCCAACCCGAAATAAGTAAAGTGTAAATCGACCAATACCACCTGGCTGGGTGTATTCTTGCATCCTGGGGTGGCTCTCTGTATTGGCTGAGATGTGGGGAATGGGTGCTTGGTAAACACAATACTATTGCTGAGTTGGATTTCTTTCTTTCTTTCCTTTCTCTTTCTTTCTTTCTTTTCTTTCTTTCTTTCTTTCTTTCTTTCTTTCTTTCTTTCTTTCTTTCTTTCTTTCTTTCTTTCTTTCTTTCCTTCCTTCCTTCCCTCCCTCCCTCCCTCACTCCCTCCTCCCTCCCTCCCTTCCTTCCTTCCTTTCTTTCTTTTTTTTTTTTTTTAAGACAGTGTCTCACACTGCTGCCCAAGCTAGAGTGCCATGGCGTCAGCCTAGCTTACAGCAACCTCAATGGGCTCAAGCAATCCTCCTGCCTCAGCCTCCCAAATAGCTGGGACTACAGGCGCCACCACCACACCTGGCTAATTTTTCTATTTTTTGTAGACACGGGGTCTCACTATGTTGCCCTGCCTGGTCTTGAACTCCTGGGCTCAAGCGATCCTCCTGCCTCAGCTGGGACTACAGGCATGCACCACTATGCTTGCCTAATTTTTTCTATTTTTAGTAGAGATGGGGTCTCGCTCTTGCTCAGGCTGGCTGAGTTAGATTTCAAGCCCTGTGTGCAAACTTTCTGTAATATGGTCCATATACACCAAACCTATATGCTTGGTGATTGGTTCTACTTTGTGTACGGTTTGCTCATCCTACAGAAGAGATTTCCATTTCTCCTCAGTTGCAATTATCACACTGTTTACAGGTTTAATTACCATTGGTGGGGGGGGGGGCTCCAGCTACAGCAGCCAAAGCATATTCGGTCTGAACAAGTTTACCAGATGGGCTGAAACTGTGCTCAATCCACCATCATTTCCTGAAGAGCCCTCAGTGTGTGTATTTAAATGTGTGTGGTGTCCTAGGACTTCAGTAGGTCAGATAATAGTGGAGTGCAGCGTCCCTTGAGGGTTGCTAAACTTCCTCAGCCAAGAAACTCTCAAGCAGGGGAGGTTCTGTTCCCCCACACCCCTAGAGGATGCCTCCTGATGTCTGGAGACATTTTTGTTCATTACAATTTGGTGGGTTCTCAGGGCATCTCATAGGTGGAGGCCAGGGAGCACCCACAGATGCCACTCAACATTCTACAATGTACAGGAGGGCTCCCATAGCAAAGAATTTTCCAACCCCAAATGTCAATGTCAGTAGTGTGAGGAGGAGTGACTCCGATTTATACTTTTGAGGTTATCACCCAATGTGGTGTTATAAGTGATCACAGAGACACACTGTGTCCAAGCGAAACAGGAAGTCCGCCAACCTGTGTGATTGTAGATCAAGAATTTGTAAACCCTGTGTTGGCATTTCTTAATTTCTTTAATGTATCAACAGTCTTTAAGAAAGAATAAAAAAGGAAGTGGCCCTGCTGGGAGGGGGCTGACTGAGGATATAAACTCAGTCCCAGAAAAATGGGGTTTCCTATGTCGACCCACCAGGGCAGGGATGAATTGGATGTGGACTCAGCCCCAGACACAGTTCCCTGGGAAGTACACGGTCTGTGGGGACCTCTACTTTTTTCTGTCTCAGGGCATCCCTTGGGCTCACTGATGGCCCTTAGGAAATGAATCTAGAGGAAGGACAAGGGGGAAGTGAGTGGAGAAGGGAGAGGTGGGCTTCTAGTATTCAGAGCTTTTGGGACCCAGTATTGCCCCAATTGTAGAAAAGTTGGTGATATAGAATGCCTATGGGGACAAAGAAGAGAGGGGTTCGGGGTGGGTGATGTTACCCACACTCCTCCCCAGCCTGGGCTTCTCCTGGGCTCCAATCCCGGAAGGTCAGGAGAGCTAGCTGTGCCTGCGGTTCCGAGGTGAGCACAGTCACCCTGGTATCCAGGCGTCCCACGCAACACCTACCACCCAAAAGGCCATCAAGGCTCCTTGCAGGAATCCAATGACCACATCGTAGGGGTGGTGCCAATAGTCCACGGTCTGGATGTAGCCAGTGACCAGAGCCAGGGATAAGAGGAGGAACTGGAAGGTTGGCCGTAAGAACCTGGTCTTCTGTCCCCAGGGGTGTACCTGCACATAAAGCTGGGGAACAGTGGGAGGGTGGGCAGTACCTTGAAGACCAGGAGCCCATATCTAGAAGGACCACATTTTTGTGGCCACCTGTGCAGCAAGACATTCTACCCTGCCAGTTTTGTATGACAATGGAATTCACCATGTAAGGTGGGTTATTGGTTGTGGCCCCCAAAACCATCATTGTAAAAAAATTTTACTCTATTAACTAGCCAGTGTTGGGAGGACTGTTAGATATTGAATGGAGGATTTGACAAGCAGTCAACTGACACCGTACAGGTGAGCCCGATACCATGGCCCAATACTCCCACCTCCTGCAAGCATTGGATCTCCAATCAAACTGGGCCAACCTCATCAAGGAACCCTGCAAAAGTTGAGGCTGGGCTCCTGATTTTGACATGGAAAATGGAAAACAAAAAATTCTTGTTTTTAAACATCAGGTTAATCTACTTCCTTGACGGAGCAGCAAGAATGAGAAAGTGGCTGTTGTATGTTTCAGGGAGAAACCAAGCAGCACCTCTGCGAGGTGAAGGAATTCTCAGACACCCAGAACATTCTGCTCACAAAACTGACCACCCTTTCTGAGGTCCACAAAACCAGGGAAAGGCCTGTGTCCTAGCTGTGTGTGATCTGTCTGCCATCCAGGGCAGGGGTGAGCCTCGAGGCACTGCTGATGTGCGCCCCAGCCCCCAATCCTCCCAGGAGGTGGGGATAGAGGACAGAGGGAGTCCACTTTACCTATTATTAATAAGAATAGTGATGTTTAGACCAGATCTACGGCCAGATCCTGTTCTAAGCACTTAATGTGCATCAGGTTGGTTATATTTTAACTTGTGAAACCACAACTAGGAAGCAGGTGCTGTCAGCATGTCCATTTCACAGATGAGGAAATGGACGCCCAAGGACATTGAGTATCTCACCCAAGCGTCATACACTGCTGAGGCTGGGAACAGAGCCAAGAGAGCCCTGCATTCTGGGTCCAAAGCCCTTACTCTTTGTCACTATGGGATGCTGTATCTACTTTGTTACTTTTTTTTTTTTTTTTTTTTAAGAGAGAGAGAAAAGGGCTTGCAGTCCAGTGGGTTGTCTTTCAGGAAGAAAATATTGCTAGAGTTGAGGCAGCTGTGTGACTGTCACGTGCCCTGTAGCCTCGGCCTCTGTTTGTGTCATAAATCTGTCCACCATGGTGCCTGGTGCTCTGGGCTGGCTCCGATGGGTGCAATCAGCTTCCAGCACCCGAATCTATGCTCTCTTTGTGTGCTGGGCCCCTGGATCACTGGCTGCTTCCCAAACGTCCTTCCCACCTCCTCTCCCTGGCCACTCCTTCCACCTTCGCCTCAGCTGGGTCTGCTTTTCTTTCCCCCAGCCCTGGTGGAGACCCAGCCCTGCACGGGCCCTCTCCAGCTGCAGTCGGGGAAAGACAGAACTTTCTGGAAGTCACTGTTTCAGGACAGGGAAGCTGAATGAGTCTTAAGAGAAGCCGTCCCAACTCCAGGGGGCACACACACAAGCTCTGTGGAAGCCGTGCCTGGCACTGCTGGTGCCCAGTATGGGAGGGGGATGGGAGGGGACAATGGAGTGTTCTCCGGCTTTGCTGGGTGTGTGGCCTGCCTCCCCACGACACTCACCACCAGATAAACCATGCAGTACATCCCGAGGGATGCTTGCTCGGAGTAGAAGGATTTCCTGGGAGATGAACAGGGAAGAGGGCTGAGATCAGCAGGGAGCTGGGATAGGGAGGGGATATTTCCTGAGAGTCCCCTCCCTGTCCACCCACTTGCCTCTGGGTGCCCAGTGTAGGTGTAGTTGGTGATGTAGCCACTCTCACAGTTGAAGGACGCTGGGTCTGGCAGGCACACGGCCAGGAAGTGAGGCCGCAGGCGTCCAGTGGTCATCTTGGCGATGCTGGCCAGGGAGAAGCTGGCCATGCTGCCAAAGATGAAGGTGACCAGCTGCTTGTAGACCATGACCACGTAGGTGCTGCCCAATAGGGCCCGCGGGCTCAGCCGGAGGTTCTGAATGTGGATCATCTCTCCCAGGCTGATCTGCAGGGCCGCATGGGGAGGGGAGGGTGGCGTGGGGTAGAGGTAGGGCGTAAATCACTGCTGGGGCAGGGGGGACAATAGAGTGGGAGATCCTCAATGCTCTGTCTCAGCTCACATGTCCCCTCTTCATATGGAAAAGGAACGGGTGGAGTTTTCCACTAAACCCCCCAGAAAGGTGGGGCTTCTCATTTCACCACACATGAAAATGGGAGACTTTGCCCACCCCTGTGCTTGAACTGGGCAGGATTTCCTCCTTCACTAGGGTAAGGGGCATAGCTTCCCCTTACACCAAGAAAAGGGAGTGGGTAATCTCCCTAACTTATGTCACACATGGGCAGGAATCTTATACCTGAAAGGGGTGGGACTTCCTGTTACACCAGGAAAAGGGGTGGGCCTTCTCCCTATTTTGTCAGATATAGGCAGGATTTTCTGTCCCGTATCTGAAAGGGGCGGGACTTCCTGTTACAACAGGAAAAGGGGAGGGGCTTCCCCTATTTCAGGACAGATATAGGCAGGATTTCCTGTCCCATATCCATAAGGGGCGGGACTTCCTTTTACGCCAGGAAGAGAGTATAGATTTCCTCCCAAGTGCCTGAAAATGGTGGGACTTCCCTTTTCACCACCAGGAAAAAGAGATGGGACATTTCCCCCATGTTTGAAAATGGGGGGTTTCCTTACTCCCAAGAAAAGGGGTCTGGCCTGCTGTCTGCTTTATGCATATTAGCGATGGGGGTTTCCTGTCTGTTAGGGGAAGGGGGCTGAACTTCCTCCTGCTCCACGCCTAAGCCAGAGAGGCCGGTGTTTCTTCTGTCCTATGTCAACAAGGGGTGAGCTTACCTTTTCCTCAAGGAGAGGTTTTTCTTCTATGCCATCAAGCAGTGAGAGTTCCCGTTTCATTAGGATAAGGGGTGGGACTTCCTCCTGCTTCAGGGCAGTGCTTCCCACTTTTCCAGGAAAAGGGTGAAGCTTGACGTGTGGCATGTCACCACCACACTGGGTGCAGGTGGCCAGCCCCTTACTGTGAAGACGGAGATTAAGAAGCCTATGGTGATGAATGCTGAGTCCTCGACGACGTAGTGGGACACCTGGGGGTATCTGATGTCATTACAAAAGAAGCCTTGGAAGTGGGGTGCCACCAAACCACTCTCACTCAGCAGGGTGGGAACGCTGACTGCAGGAGGCAGAGAAGACCCTACTCATGGTTAAGTAACCTGAGGCCTACTCTCCTTAAGCCTTCGGGCCAGTCTGTCCTCCCTGAGTCTCCACAGCATGGACAAGGTGGGAAGGCAGGAAGGCTGTGCAGGGAGGATGGTCTGGCCAGAAGGTCAGAGGAGGAGAGAGCCCCAGGAACCCATCCATGGATGGGGCCCTCTCATCCCCGCTGCAGTCAGCACCCTCTCCCTGTTGTGTGAGATGGTGGGTGGTGTGGGGGGCTGGGAGGATGGGCAGATGTGGCATTTGTGGGTCTTAGAATCAGGTGGTTAAGGGGCTCAGGATAATGAGGGGACAAGGGTGGGAGAACTCACTTTTTCTGTATGTGTATGTGTGTCCTGATGTATGAACGAATGTGTGTATGGTTGTGGCTCTGCATATCTGTGCATCTGTGAGTGTCTGTGTTCATGCCTATAGATATCTATGTCATCCATAACATGAGCATGTTTTTTGTGAATCTGTGGATGTGTGCTCTCTGGTGTATGTGTCTTTCTATGTAGCTGTGAGTCAGTCTGTGGCCATGAAAGTGTGTCTTTTTCAGTGTGTGCAAGTCTCTGTGTCTTTGTGTGTATGGGACTCTGTGTGTCTATGGAAGTGTGTGTGTGTGTGTGTGTGTGTGTGTTTTCCTGGTATATGCACCTGTGTGCTTGAGGATGTGCATGAATTCAGATGTGTGTCCACATCTCATGCATCATGCTTAGGTGTGGTGTGAATATGTGTTTGGGGTATGTGTGCTTCTCTGTGTGATCTGGGAATGGTATGTGTGTGTCTGAGGTTGTGTGTGTATGTCCATGAACATGTAGGTTGTGCTGATATGTGTGTATGGCTGTGTTTGGGATCTGTGCATTTGTTTATGCCTATAGCTGTGGCTCTGTAGCTTACTGGGATGGGGCCCCTGCCTCCTGACACAGCCATCTTAAAGCCAGGCATGGGAGGGGGCTGTCTCCAGCAGGTACCAAGCTCTCTGTCAGCCCCACCCACTCCAAAGGCCTCCCCCTAGGCCTTTCACCCCTCTCTTGACTCTGCTGTTTCTGTGCCCTCTGTAGTCTGGCAGAACCAAGTGGCTGGAACCCAGCCTCCCACAGCTCCTAACTCCCTTCCTGGGCTTGGAGGGGCAAAGGTAGCATCCCAGCTTGGCCTCCCCTCTCTAGAGAGGGAGCTTTGGTCGCTGGGTCTGCCCTTTGGGGAGTTAGGAGGAGCTGGCGTCTAGACCTCAGGCAAGCACAGGCCACACAGATGCAAGATACACACGCCTAGAATTTGACACACACAGTTACACGATACAATCACACAGTCCAACCCAGACACACAGATTCAGATAGCCACACACAGACACACAATGCAACAATATACACACAACCCATAGGCCCATATGGACTCAGATGCATACCCAGATACACAAATACCATTGGATCCACTCCCAATCCAGATGTCTGCATAGACACAGGCTCCTGTAGACCAAGTACAAGCATAGGAGTCACCCAGTCACACAGGATAAACATCACACCTCCCCTAAACCAAAACAACACGTAGCCAGGGAGCAACACAGAGACCCAGTGAGACACACACACACACTGGATCAGATACATACAGATACACCCTGCAACCACACCCAGTATGAGTCACCAGCCCCCCAGTCAAGCGACCCTCAGATAAAGACAGAGTCCAACAAGGCCCCTTGAATTCCAGGATTGGGGTGCTCAAGGCTGGTGGGGAGGGGGCTCACCAGCATCAGACAGAACACGTCCAGAGCCACCAACATCTTGGTGGTCCCAGAGATCCACAGCGAGGCCGGTGGGGATGTCCTGCGTGGGTCGGCAGGCCACAGGCTCTGCTGCAGGACCACCAGCTTGAGTGGCCGTGACCATGTGTTGTGAGGATTTTATCAGCTGCGGGGGTGGGGGCAGGGGACGGGCGATGGGGTGGGTATGTCTACCGGACTGGGATTAGAGTTCGCGAACCAGCGAGGCCGCAGGGCGGGGGAAGCTGGCAGGGATGGTGAAGACCACCGTGGGCAGATCAGGGCTGGGGAAACTGAGGCCCCTGTAGCTTCGTTAGCCACACGCCAGGGGCGCGGCAGCTCTGGGATGGGGTCTTGACGGGTGTGGATGTGTGGATGAGACCTGGAAGAAGGTAGGGCACAATAAAAGGGGCAGGGCCTAAAGGGATAAGGCAAAGGGTCACAGACCCTCAGACTGAGAAGTGGGCAGGGCCTAGGAGGGGGATGGCCGGCGAGTAGGCGGGACCTGGGGAGAATAACAGGAAGTGGGAGGGGCTGAGGAGTGGGCAGGGCCTGGGGAAAATGACGGGGAAGTGGGAGGGACTGAGGAGAGGGCAGGGCTTGGGGGTGAGTGGGCGGGGCCTAGGGAGAATCACAGGGGAGTGTGCAGGGCCTGGAAGAGGAGATGGCAGTGTGAGTGGGCGGGGCCTAGGGAAAATGGCAGGGAAGTGGGAGGACCTGGGAAGGGGGAGGCTGGGGAGTGGGCGGGGCTCAGGGAGAATGGGAGAATGGCAGGGAAGTGGGCTGGGGCTGGGAGATTTGGGGTCGCCCTGGAACGAAGGGCCCACCTTTCTCCGGGGCCCGTGGGCCGTGGCTGTGTCTGTGTCGCTGGTCATCCTGGCTGGGCACTGGGCATTCCAGGTCTTGAGCGATTTCTTGGCGGTCACTTTCAGGCTGAGAGCCAGGCCGGCAGGCAGGGGCTCTGTCCAACGGCCGCCCTGCTCCTGCCCCGGCCGCGCCTCATTGGCCGGACGCGGCCCAATGGGAACCGCTGCAGGGGTGGTCGCGGTCCCGGGCCGCGCCAGGGCGAGGGGGTTGCGGCGGGGGGGGGGGGGTCTCCCCACGGTCTCCGCTCCAGCGTCCAGGGTCCTGCCCAGCCCGACTCCGGCCGCCGCTGCCTCCGCGCTCTTTCCTGTCCCGGCTCTGCGCCGATGCTCCGAGACCCCGAGCGAACTGGCAGGCCTGGCCCCGGGCGCCTCCTCCGCGCAGCCCCGGGCCTTGGCTCGGGTCCACCAGGGGGCGCCCGCCGTCCGCGCGGCTGTCGCTGCAGGGAAGGGTCCGCACGCGGACCGGGCTCCTCAGGGCGAGGATCGCGGTCCCCAGAGGCAAGGGCCTGGGTCTCCTCTGGGGGTGGATCTTGGGTGATCTTAGAGTTGGACCTGGGTCTCCTCTGGGGGTGGATCTTGGGTGGTGTTAGGGTTGGCCCTGGGTCTCCTCTGGGGGTGGATCTTGGGTGGTCTTAGGGTTGGTCCTGGGTCTCCTCTGGGGGTGGATCTTGGGTGGTGTTAGGGTTGGCCCTGGGTCTCCTCTGGGGGTGGATCTTGGGTGGTGTTAGGGTTGGCCCTGGGTCTCCTCTGGGGGTGGGTCTTGGGTGGTGTTAGAGTTGGCCCTGGGTCTCCTCTGGGGGTGGGTCTTGAGTGGTCTTAGGGTTGGACCTGGCTCTCCTCTGGGGGTGGATCTTAGGGTTGGACCTGGGTCTCCTCTGGGGGTGGATCTTGGGTGGTCTTAGGGTCAGATCTGGGTCTCCTCTGGGGGTGGATCTTGGGTGGTCTTCAGGTTGGACCTGGGTCTCCTGAGAGGGTGGTGGGTGTTGGGTGGTCTTGCAGTTGGACCTGGGTCTCTTCTTCTGGGGGCTGGATCTTAGGTGGTCTTAGGGTTTCACATGGTTCTCCTCAGAAGGAGGATCTTGGGTTTTCTTACATGGGTGTCCTTTCTTCCAAACAGCTCTGGGTGGGTCCTGGTTCCTTTGATGGTGCTGCCTTTTGTGTTCTGGTTTCAGGTGTCTCTGCGCATCTCTTAATTAAGGTTGGACTCGTGTGCCTTTGGTGGTCTCCGGGTGCCTGATACTGAGGGTGTCTCACTGCATATCTCAGAGTCCTTGAGTCTCCTTGAGGCTGTTTATGTGTTAGTGAGCACATGTGACCATGGTCCTCCTTGTGTCACCTGGGCCTGGGGGTGTGACATGGTCTCTGTTGTCTCCATTGTGATTGTATGTGTCTGTGATTGTGTGTCTTGTCTCCAGGTGTCTGTATCAGTATGAGTGATTTTGTGTGTGCCTGAATTGTGTGTCTCTGTGTCTACCTATGTGTGTGGTTGTGTACACCCTTAATGTGTGTCCTTGTGTATGTCTGTGGCTAGCTGGGGTTCCTGCCCCGTATATCTGTGATTGTGTCCCTGGGCGTCTGTCTCAGGGTGTAACTGCGTGTATGCCTGTGTGGTGCATCTCCACATCTGTCTTTGATATGTGTGTGATCGTGTGTCTGTGATGGTGTGTTCTGTTCTCGGTATGCCTGAAGGTATGCCCTGAATATATGTCCACTGTGTCCTCTGTGTGTGTCTGTGGCTAGCTTTGGTGGCCGACCTTGTATATGTGTGGTTTTGTTTCCGGGTATGTATGTGTGTGATTATATGTATGTCTGCACTGTGTGTCTGAGTGTGTGTCTTGGTTTGTGTGATTGTATATGTCCTGAGGGGGATGTCTTACTGTGTCTGGTGGCTGCTTCCCCTGAAGAGTTGGAGAGTCCCTTCCAGGTGGCTGTTCTGCTGGGCTTCCCTTTCTAGGGCGGGCTGGCTTACTTCCCAGCAGGGTGAGTTGTCTCCTTGTGCCTTTTGAAGGGGTCCTGGGGCCTGCCTGGGTCTTCCCCACCCCTGGCTCCTCCACTGCTGTGTCTTCCCACTGGCCATAGCAGGGAAACACCATTTCCTGTCTTTGATGTCACTGGTGTTAAATTTTCCCTTCTTTCCAACAGCTGTGGCCACTGGTTTCATTCTTCATGTGTGTACAGTTGACCACGATTTTGTGCTCAATATTCAAAAAGCAAAACAAAGCATTAGCAAAGCTAACCCACGGAAAATGCAAGCGGGCAAAATCACATACCGTAAAAGATCCACCACATCTTCTCACCCCTGAACCCCTCAGTTTTTGCATACCTTCCATAAATACTTTATACCAAGAGATCTCTGCTCTGAAACCAAACATGCATTCTGTACACAGCAGCCTGTACTTTGCTTTGTTTTCTTAGCCCTTGGAGATCTCTATCGAGAGATGAGTCAACCACCTCCACTGCCTGACTGTCGAAACAATTTTCCTTCCAGTGACTGTTGAGGTCATTTCCACTTTGAACAATGTTGCACCAGACGTCCACACCTGTCTGCCTTTTGCTTAGATGTGGGCACTAGTTTCTGGACCCCGGTGGTTCATTTGCAAGATCCACCCTTGTTCATGGAGTCCCACGGAGTCAGCTGTCACATGGAGACACCGGACTCTCAATTCACCGACAGCAATCTTGGCTAACCCTACTGAGCACCTGCTGTATGCCAGGCACTGTCTTGGCTCCCTGATTGTGGATAACAATCCCATGAGGTGGTCACTGGTGTTAGTCCCACTTCACATACAGGGAAACTGAGGCACAGAGAGGTAGAGGGATTTTCTCAAGATCACACAGCTAGCAAGAGGCAGAGCTGGGCTCTCAAGCGAAGCAGTGTAGATCCTGTGCTATGCTATGTTCCTCAACCGGAAACATCCCCCAAGGACACGGCATTGCATTGGAAACCCACAATCCCAGAATATTGGGGTATGTACCCCAACTCCTCAAAGCTTAATCACTTTGCACAAACATACCTTGCAATCCTTACACAGTACTCCAGGTGCACACACGCAGGTGCCAGGTCTGTGTTTTCCTGGCTTACCCAAGGCCAAGGAGACCCAGACCCAGCAGTACCAGGGACTTGACTAATTTGGATGATGTAATTCTCCTCCTTGTGTCTCTTTTAGAAGATATCCTCCCATGGCCCAAGACCAACCTCACTCCTTTCTTTCCTTCCCTCTTTGCTTCTTTTCTTCCTTTTCTCACCATTTGGTCTCTTGCTGTCACACTCACCATGCCAGTTACTCAGCAAACACAGCTAATATGCTCTGTCCTGGGGGAAACAGAGGCTTCAGGCCAGGAAAAAGTTGTCGCTCTGCCCCCATGGGCAGAGGCTGGGGAGCATGTTGCAGGGCCTCTGAGAGAAGGAGATTATTTTTTTGCTAGGAAAAAAAAAAATCAAGGCATACTTCCTTGGGGAGGTGCCTGTTCACTTGATCTCAGAGGCAGAAGAGGGGCTCCCCAGACAGAGACCAGGGTGCTGTCCTCACCAACCACTTCCTGCCCAATCCCTCCCTTGGGTCTGGTGATAGCGAACCCTTTCCCCTGTAGCTGAGGAACACTAGGGCCCACGCTGGCTTCGGGGAGACTGCTGAGCACAGAGGTGTGACTCCACTGAACGTGAGGTGCTAAGAGGTTGACGGTGATGCTGAGTGCTCCAAAGTGGGCAGGGCTGTCTGGCTCAGATGTCCCAACCACAGAGCGTCATGGTCCTCCCTGACTGTGGCCTGAGCCTTTCCCAGGCTGGGAGGCTTTCTTTCCCCTCCCTGGTGGGCACATACAGGACTCTGCCAAGCCCTCCAGCATAGAGGGGAGTTCAGAGCAGTCACTGTGAGACCTTGGCCAAAGGACTTTATCTTTTGGAGTACTAGTTTCTATGCTCACGTATTAGGGATGATGACATACCACAGCTGTAGAGAGGGTTCAGTGATCACAGTAACAACAGGTCAGTTTATTGAGCATTTACTATGTGCTTGGCACTGTGCTCACAGCAAGCTCTCGACCACTCTTTGGGATCTACTATTATTCCCATTTAACACACGTGGGAAATGACTTGAATCAGAGAGGTGAAGCAGATTGCCCAAGATTACCCAGCAAGCAGTCTGAAGAGCTGGAATTCAAGACTCTAGCGCAGAAGCAGCAAACTTTTTTTTTCCAAAAAGGACCAGACAGTATTTACTTGGGCTTTGTGGGCTAGCTAGTCTCTTTTTTTATTTTTAAAAATTTTAAACTCTCATTATTATTTTTTTAGAGATGGGGTCTGGCTCTTTTGCCCAGGCTGGAGTGCAGTGGCATCAGAGCTCACTGCAGCCTCGAACTCTTGGGCTCCAGCGAACCTCCTGCCTCAGCCTCACGAGTAACTGGGACTACAGACATGGGCCACCATGCCCGGCTAATTAAAATAATTTTTTTGGTAGCAATGGAGTCTCCCTATGTTGTCCAGGCTGGTCTCTAACTCCTAGGCTCAAACCATCCTCCCATCTCGGCCTTCCAGAGTGCTGGGATTACAGGCGTGATGGCTCCTGGCACCATGTGGCTAGCTGGTCTCTCGTCAAAACTACTCAACTCTGTCATAGGAGCTGGAAAGCCACAATAGACAACAGGAAAATGAACGAGCATGTTGTGTGCCAATAAAACTTCATTTATGGATACTGAAATGTGAATTTCAAATTACTTGCACATGTCACGAAATATTATTCCTCTGGCTTTTTCCTAAAAACAAAAATAAACAAAAGAAAAATCCTTAGTTTGTGGGCCAAATCTGGCTCAAAGACTGAAGTTTCTTGACCTTGGCTCTAGAACCTATGCCTTTTTTTGTTTGTTTTTTTGAGACAGAGTCTCGCTCTGTCGCCCTGGGTAGAGTGCAGTGGCATCATCATAGCTCATTGCAACCTCCAACTCCTGAGCTCAAGCGATCCTCCTGCCTCAGGCTCCCGAGTAGTTGGGACTACAGGTGCAGCCACCACACCCAGCTAATTTTTCTATTTTTAGCACAGAGTCTGGCTCTTGGTTAGGCTGGTCTCAAACTCTTGACCTCAAGTGATCCTCCCACCTTGGCCTCCCAGAGTGCTAGGATTACAGGTGTGAGCCACTGCACCCAGCCAAGAACCTATGTTCTTAACCTTTAGGTGGTATATTTTTTTTCGTTCGTTCTTTCATTCCTTCATTCCTTGTTCCTTCCATAAACATCACTGAGGCTTGTAAATTTCTAGGCAATGGAGGTGCAATAGGAACAAAGCAGATAAAGATGCCACTCACAAGCTTGTGAGTTCATGTGGAAAACAATTGTAAGCAAATAAATAAATAAATGAACCAGGACATTTTGGGTTAAAACTTAGTAAAAAAATCTGATGGGATGATGAAACCAGGGCCTGAGGGAGGGAAAGAGGGATGATTTCATTTGGGTTGTCTGAACAGAATGACCTCCAAATTTCTCTTTCTGTCATCTTGTTAGTTTAAATAATTAATCCTTGGCTGTGGCTTGCTGTGGGTGTAGGGCTTAATATTAACAATAAACAGATTGAGACCAGGCGTGGTGGCTCCCTCCCTGTAATCACAGCACATTGGGAGCCACAGTGGGAGGATTGATTGAGCCCAGGAGTTGGAGGCTGCAGTGAGCTATGATCGCTCCACTGTGTTCCTGCCTGAGTGACAGAGTGAGACCCTGTCTCAAAACAAAACAAAACAAAACAAAAAATAGGCCGAGTGAGGTGGCTCACGTCTATAATCCTAGCACTCTGGGAGGCTGAGGTGGGAGGATCTCTTGAGACCAGTAGTTTGAGACCAGCCTGAGCAAGAGTGAGACTCCATCTATGAAAAAGATTAAAATTTAAACGAATAAAATAAATAAACAAATTGGCCAGTGGCCTGTGAATTTCTTGGCAAGGTGATGGTATCATGAGAAACCTTTTTGGCATCAATATCTTTAAATCTATCTTCCTGGTTGGCCAGGTTCCTAAGAGAGGGATCTTCTACCTTCTCATCTTCTGGTTGCTGGATGCTGGGGGAGGTGGCAAGGGTTGGGTGTGTCTCAATTTCAAAGTCACGTTCCAGGTTCGATGACCACTCCTGTCTTCAGCACGGTTCCCCCACCCTCAACTGCATTCCTCTTTCCAGAAACACTGCCATTTTAATTTCTCTTAAAAAAACAAAACAAAACAAAAAACAAACAAACAAACAAACAAAAAACCACTTCTCTGGAAGAGAGAAGACTTGGTGTCTGTTTTGCAAATTTATCTATGGCCAACATGTATATTTTATTTTATTATTGTATTTTATTTTTTCTGACTCCCCTGAAGCTCAAAGATAAACATTTGCGTTTTAGCCACCATCCACCAAACTGTCACGATTAGCGGAAGTCACCAATAACTAAGTCTTGAGGGTGGCGGAATTCTAGGGAAATGAACATTTCCACTCTGCTAGTTTGCTTTTTTTTTTTTTGGTTTACAAACAAACTGTTACTGTGGCGGGGTTTCAGGAGAGAACAGTGACAGTGAAAGCAGAGCCCAGTTCGATCTGTTATCTTGACGGGAAGGACAGTTTGAACGGAGAGTGAAAAGGCGAGGTGTCTGCGGGCTGCAGGCCAGGGGAAAGAACGTTGCAGGCGGAGGGGTAGCAGGTGCATAGGAATCACCACATTGGCACGACGCTGTGGGTTCTCAAACTTGAGTGAGCATTGGAGTGTTTGTTTGGAGGGCTCCTTCAAGCGCTGATTTCTGGGCTCCTCCTCCTAGAGCTTCTGTGGGTCTAGGCTGGGGTGCTAAAATTTGCATAGCTAACATGTTCTGGATGGCACGCCATCTGCTTGGGCCCCACGCTGGTATCATTATTGCTTTCTTGTAATTCCCCAGCAAGGCCCAATGCGGGATCCAATATAGGACTGGCAGTACAAGATACTTTGTTCAGTTGAGTCAAAATTTCCCAGCATTTTATGGGCTGGTGACCCCTGCTGGCCGAGGGATGAATTGTCTGGTCCCCCACGTCCTTCTCCCATGGGGACAGTGAGGCTGCCCCAGCGGAAGGGGACTTGGCCAGTGTGGACCACAGCGGGTGTGGGCAGGCCAGGACTTCAGTGCCAGCCTAGGGCCATCTCCCTCTCAATCCGGGGGAGCTTCCTCTTTTGGGGCTAGGTTCTGTCCGCTTCTCAGCTAATCCTCCCACCTCCACCTCATTTACGACAACAAATGGGAAATTGGAGTTTCCTGCATCTGGCTCAAGGCTGTCCCTCTCCTGTCAGGGGAATTTCTCCACTTGGACTCTCCAGCCTTCTGCTTGTGGGGTTCCAGGGGCCGGTGACGGGAAGCATTGGGTGGGCAGGTGGGGGGAAGGCCAGGGGAGGCCCAGGGGTCCTGGGGAAGGTGCAGTGGGGGCGGGGGCTGGGCATGACACTCGGGGGTCCATGTCGGGGTGTGTGGGGGGAATGTGTGCTCCAGGAGTGAGAGTGGTGGAGGCCTGGCTGGACCCTGACCCCGCTGTGGAAGCCCCGGGGGAGCCTAAGCGGGCTTAGGGGCTACCAAGAAGGAGGAGAAAGAGACGAGGGGGACAGAGAGAATCAGACAGAGGGAGACAGAGACAGGGAGACACAGAGACAGAGACAGAGAGAAACAGGGAGAGACAGAGAAACACAAAGTGAGAGGCCAAGGGAGCTAGAGACATAGATAGGGAGAGACACAGAGACGCCGAAACAGTGACAGTCAGTGACTCACACAGAAAGAAACAGAGAAAGAGAAATATAGACAGGTCGGAGGCAGAGAGAGACACAGAGAAGAGACACAGATGTAGAGAGAGACAGACACAGTGAGAGTCAGAGACAAAGAGACAGAAGCAGAGATAGGCAGAGACACAATGTGGCCCGGAGATGGAGAGATCGCCTCCCTCCCCCTGCAGAGACAATAGGGACAGAGGCGCATGAGTCACCCGGAGCCACCCAGAGACTCGGAGCAAGAGAGGCAGAGAGAGAGATGACCAGGGCGGTGGAGGACGAAGGAGCGAGGCAGGGAAAGCGGAACCGAGCAGAGCTCGGAAGGCCGCGAGTGGAAGCGAGCAGCCCGGGAAGGAGAAAGTGGAGAGGAGAGGAGAGGGGCGGGGCGCGCGTCGCCGGGATCCCCGCGGGCCGCCCCGGAAAGCCCGGCTTCCGGTATAAAAGCGCGGTGCGCGGGCCGGGGCAGCAGTCCCCTGTTGCCTGCCATGCACTCCAGCCCCGACGCCGTCCCTGACCCAGAGACCCCCTGGCAGCCCGCGCCCTGCGCCCGACGAGGCGTCGTGGTGGGGCTCTTGGTCACTGGCGCCGTCGTCGTGGTCGTCGCTGCCGCCGCCGCCGCCGCCGCCGCCTTCGTCGTGGTCCGTTACTGGGCAGTGCAGGGGATCCCCGCCTCGGCCGGCCCGGCGCCCACCCCGATACAACGCGGGGGCCCCGAGTTGCCGCCCGACGACCCGCAGCAGGTGAGGCGCGCCCTGATGCTGCCCCCAGGGGACACCCCTGCCGCCCCTCTGGGACCCCTCCTCTATCCCGCACCCCTGGGGACACCTCTTCTGCACCGGAGCAGGGGAAAGGAGACTCAACTGTCCCTCTCGGACCTGGAGGGCTCCTTTTCCCCATCTAGCACTGAGGGGGCGCCCCTTTTCATCTCGCACCCCACTTTTTTCCTTTCTTTTGTTTTTTCCTCTTTTTGAGACAGAGTCTCACTCTGTTGCCTGGGCTAGAGTGCCGTGGCGTCAGCCTAGCTCACAGCAACCTCAAACTCCTGGGCTCAAGGGATCCTCCTGCCTCAGCCTCCCGAGTAGCTGGGACTACAGGCACGTGCCACCATGCCCGGCTATTTCTTTCTATTTTTAGTTGTCTGGCTAATTTCTTTCTCTTTTTAGTAGAGACGAGGTCTCGCTCTTGCTCAGGTTGGTCTCGAACTCCTAAGCTCAAGTGATCTTTCTGCCTCAGCCTCCCGAGTAGCTGGGATTACTGGCACTCGCCATCATGCCCCGCTAATTTTTTCTATTTTTAGTTATCTGGCTAGTTTCTTTCTGTTTTTAGTGGAGATGGGTTTTCGCTCTTGCTGAGGCTGGTCTCAAACTCCTGACCTCAAGAGATCCTCCCGCCTCAGCCTCCCAGAGTGCTGGGATTACAGGCGTGAGCCACCGCGCCCAGCACACCCCGGATTTTGAGTCCCGATCTACAACCCTAGGCCCAGATGAGACTCTACAGTTCTCCGACCCCCGAGGGTTCTCCCTCTCCATCTTGCATGGGGGAGGCATCCCTTCTCATCCCGCACCCCCGCGAGCCCCCATCTGCACCCCTGGCCCCAGAGGGGAGGGAGCCCCTTCTCGGTTCCGGACCCGAGGGGCAATTCTTCCTTATCCGGGACCACTGAGGTGACCTTTGCTAACTCCCAGAGAGCCTCGTTTTTTTCCTCCTGGACCCTTGGGGTATCCCCCCTTTCCTCTCCCGAGACCTCTGGGGGATTGCCCCCCGCTGGTGCCCCTGTGGGAGGGGGCTGGAAGAAGAGGCATCTGTCCTCTTTTCCCTCCTGAGTTCTTAGAGCAGGCGGAGCCACCAGCCTGGCGCCCCGGCGCCTGTGTTCTTTTGGAGTGGGGAGGAGACCGCAGGCTCAAGGTCTGCGCAGACCCTCGGGGACTCCGAGGGCCAGTGTAGGTGGGGCCAGGAGTCCCACTTTCGAGGGGAGCCTCCATTCATATTTCTTTTTTCCACTTTCAGCAGGGCTTTCCTCTTTTCGGACAGCTGGTGGCCGAAGACGGTGAGTGTCCTGCACGCTTTCCCTGCCCCCTACTCGTGGTGGTGGTGGTGGTGGCTGGCCGGGGCGGGGGGCACCAAGAACAGGAGTCCCCGGGAGAGTGAGGCTCTGGGCTGGGACCCTTCTCACCCTCCAATCCTGCCCCTTCTGAAAGCTGCCACTTCTCTTCTTTGAACGTAATCGACCCCTCTTCCTGACTTTCCTCTGAGTCTGTGGTCGCCGTCGCCTCCCCACCTGTGCGTTCTCAGCGCCCGGGACTGGCTCGCGCAGCGCCCAGCCTAGTTCTGTCTCTCCCCCTGGCGGGCTATGGGCGATCCACACCCGCCTCCCCTCCTCATCCTGCTCCAAGAAGTCCCTCACCTCGCCCCAGCCCACCCCTCCTCTTCCCCGCCCTCCCTCTTGGAGTCCTTTCCCCTTCCGGACTGACTTCAAGGTCTCTTCCTCTGTTCGATCCCTTCCTCCCCCTCCCCCAGTCCCACCTCGCTCCCCACTTTCGTCCCCTCCGGCCCAGGGCCCAGCCACCTCCTCCCCAGGGCCGGGCGGCGGTGCTCAGCTTGGACCTCTCCCCTCCCGCAGTTCTGCTGACCGACGGGCCACTGGGCTGGTACAGCGACCCGGGCCTGGACGGCGTGTCCCTGTCGCCCGGCGTGAGCTACGATAAGAACGCGCGGCAGCTTGAGGTGACCGAGGCCGGCGTCTACTACGTCTTCTTGCAAGCCGAGCTGCGACGCGTGGCCGTCCTCCCGCGTCCCGGCTCGGACTCGGGCTCGGTCTCGTTGGCACTGCACCTGCAGCCGCTGCGCACCGTCGCCGCCGCCCCCAACGCCCCCGCGGGGCCCGCCGCTCTGACTTTGACCGTGCACCTGCCGCCCGCGTCCTCCGAGGCCCCGCACTCGGTTTCTGGTTTCCGAAGCCGCCTGCTGCATCTGGGCCCCGGCCAGCGCCTGGGCGTCCACCTGAGCGCCGGGCCCGAGGCGCACCAGTACTGGCAGCTGGACCAGCGCGCCACGGTCTTGGGCCTTTTCCAGGTGGCCACCGAAGTCCCAGCCGCACTCCCCTCGCCGAGGCCCACGTGACCCCCAGCCTGGGTGCTGCCCCCCTGGACAGAATCCCCTTCCGGTCATAGCTCATAGTTGTGGCCCCTGGTGCTGGCAGGGCCCCTCTACCTCAAGGGGCTGGGCAGGGGTCCCCGCTGCTAACACCTCCTCGAGGGCTCTCCCCTACCCACCCCTGCCCCAAGTCGAACTCTTCGTATTTATTCTGAGCCTGAGTTCAGACAATATATTTTTATATATATATATATATATATATTTTTTTTTTTAAGAAAGTCCTCTGAGTTTGAAGAAAGGGCTTTTTTTTTTCCTTTTTCCCTCTTTGTTTTTATTTTTAGAGACAGAGGTCTCACTGTGTCTCCGAGGCTGGCCCAGGTGATCTTCCAGCCTCAGCCTCCTGAGTAGCTGGACTTATACTTTATATTAATTCATAACATTGTATGTGTATTTATGGATCACCTGCTACGTGCCAGCATTTGTGTAGGTGCTAGGGAGAAATCGGAAGACAACGTGGACCCTCTCAAATGGTATTTATGTTACTATGAAAGAAACATGTACGTCTGTACGGAGGAAGCTCTGTTCATTCCTCCAGATGGTATTTATTGAATATCTGCTGTCTATCACGCCTGTTGATTAAATTTAACAAGTGTATCTTGCCTGTAGCTGTTACTATAAATAGCACACACACACAAAATTGAGGAAGCATTCCTCTAGTGTTTTAAAACCTTATCTGATTCAGCAAAGAAATCTTTCCCTTCATTGACGAGCGCCAGATGTGGCAGCACACATCTTTTTATTTGAAAGAAATGCATGAATCCACATTCACTTGTCAGTTGCAACCAGGGCTAGGGGATGGGTACAAGAATTTGGGAAAAATTAAATTGTGCAAGAATCAATTGACTATACAGAACTTGCAAGGAAGAGTAGTTTATATTTTGTCATTATTTGTAAATTCTGTGCTACATCATTTCTGCCAGTAAAATTTGTAATAAACAGGCACCTCTCTCCCCCTTCTAGGGAGCCGTTTGTTAAATGTTTACCAGCACAGCCCTGTCCCCCTCCTCTCTCCAGACCTGGCCAGTTTTTCTAACCCCATAATTTCCCCACCATGCAGATATTCTGTTACATTTCTCCCCTTATCGCTAACCCAAGCCTTAACCCAGGTTCCGGTTGTCCCTAGAACTCTGGTCCAGAGGCCAGCTGCAAATCTGACAGGTCATCATCTGGCTACTGGGTGGTTGCCTATTTTGAATAGCAACCCTGGCACCAGGTGATGTAATTCCTTAGCCCCGGTTGATTGGGTAGATGTGAACACGTGACTCAGGCTGGGCCAATCAGGTCTCTCCCCCAGGAATGTGGGTGGACCTGGCCCCAGAGACTGCATTAGCCAGGAACTGGAAACTGCTTGTCAGAGAGAATCGTGGAAAGACCCGTGTGCAGAAAGGAGGGGAGGAAGTTGTGCAGGGATTCCCAGATGAGACCGCACAGCCCTAGACAGAGGAGCTACTTTGGTCTCCTACTTGTGTTACAGCGAGTGTTACAGCGAGTGGTCCCGAGGACAAACCGAGCGGCGCACGGAGAGTCGGAGAATCGAGGTTTATTCGCGGGCGGGCTCAGAGGGGTCTCGCCACCAAATTCTGAGCCCCGTCTACCCAATTTTTCCCACTTTTATTAAGTTGGGGTGGTCCGAGGGCTGGGGTCTCAGGTGACTAATGCCCGGCAGGTAATAGGTTTAGCGTTATGCTGATGCGCCAGGTAATAGGTTTAGTGTTATGCTGATGCACCAGGTAATAGGTTTAGTGTTATGCTGATGCGCCAGGTAATAGGTTTAGTGTTATGCTGATGCACCAGGTAATAGGTTTAGTGTTATGCTGATGCGCCAGGTAATAGGTTTAGTGTTATGCTGATGCGCCAGGTAATAGGTTTAGTGTTATGCTGATATACCAGGTAATAGGTTCAGTGTTATGCTGATGCACCAGGTAATAGATTAGTCGATGGGCCAGAAGACAGTTTAGTATTATGCTGATGAGGGTCTTCCGTGAGGGGTGGGGGTCTCAAGTGGCTGCTGTGCCAAGTAATAGATGGGGGTTTTCCTTATCACTTGCCCCTTCCTGGTGATGTGGAGTATCCTAGTGCATTTGTTCCTAGGACTGCTTGACAAAGTACCATACACTGGCTGACTTTAAACAACAGAAACTTATTCTCTCACAGTCCTGGAGTCCAGAAGTCCAAAACCAAGGTGTCAACCGGGACAAACTCTCTCTGAAGGCTCCAGGGAAGCATCCTTTGTGCAGATGCATCACTGCAATCTCTGCCTCTGTTGTCATGGGGCTGCTTTCCTTCTATGTCAAGTCTCCTTTTATTTTCATTTTTTTTTTTTTTTAAAGAGAAGGGGTCCTGCTTTGTCACCCAGGCTGGAGTGTTCGCTGCGGCCTCAAACTCCTGGCCTCAAGCGATCCTCCCACCTTGGCCTCCCAGTGTGCTGGGATTACAGGTGTGACCCTTATAAAGATACCAGTAATATTGACTTTATTCCAGTATGACCTCATCTTAATTTAACTAAGTGCATCTGCAAAGACTCTGTTTGCAAATAAATTCACATTCTGCAATTTCAGGAAGGGCATGAATTTTACGGGGATGCTATTTAACTCAAGATACCTAGTGTTTACACTTGGGGGTTATGAGATGCCTGAAAGTTCTCCCATGAATTTTCTTCTGGAGTGGGCTTTGTTCTGTGCAGCTAATTGACCTCTACAACTGGAGCCCCTAAGCATGTAGATCCTCAAGTCCTTCAGTGTTTTTTCTGGTAGCTTTGGCGTGCCAGCGACTGCCCTGCTTTCTGGGTTATGTTGGGCGTGGGTGTGTTCCACAGCAAGGGCACCTGACCCCATAATGTTGTAGGATGTTGCCAAGACACAAGGGTATGCAGATGGAATTCTACAACAGTAACAATAACCACAGATGCATTTTTTTTTTAACAGACAGGGTCTTGCTTTGTTGCCTGAGGGCAACGAAGGGCAGTGACATCATGAGGGCATGTGACATCATCATAGCTCACTGCAAGCTCAAGCTCCTGGGTTCAAGTGATCCTCCTGCCTCAGCCTCCCAAGTGGCTGGGACTGCAGACATACACTACCATGCCTGGCTAATTTTTGTATTTTTTATAGAGATGGGGGTCTCACTATGTTGCCCAGGCTGGTCTCAAACTCCTGGCCTCAAACTCCTGGCCTCAGCCTCCCAAAGTGCTAGGATTCATAGATGCATTTATTAATGTTTACTGTCTCAGATACTAATTACTTTTTTTTTTCTTTTTTTTTATTCTTATTTCAGCATATTGTGGGGGTACAAAAGTTTAGGTTACGTATATTGCCCTTGCCCCCAACTAATTGCTTTTTGATGACCTTAATGAGAAGGTACTATTCTATTTTTATTCCCATTTTATAGGCAAGGAAACTGAGGTCCAGGGAAGTTAGCCCAAGATCACACACCATTAACAGGCAGAGTGGTTGACAGGGTGAGTTCTACAGTTGGACTTCCTGGAGCACTGGTCCTTTTCCTAGTAACCTCATGGAATACATAAGAGAATAGTGTGGGGTGAATTGTGTTCCCCAGATTTCTGTGTTGATGTCTAAACCTCCAGGAACTCAGAATGTCATCTTATTTAGAGACAGGGTCTTTACACAGGTGATCAAGTTAAAGTGAGGTCCTTAGGGTGGGCCCTAATCCAATGTGGCCTGTGTCCTTATAAAAACAGGGAATTTGGACCAAGATGCAAGCAGGGATAACACCATGTGAAGATGAAGGTGCCCATCTACAAACCAAGAAGAGAGGCCTGGGACAGTTCCTTCCCTCACAGCCCTCAGAAGGAACCGAACCCTTCAACAGCTTGATTTTGGACAATTAGCCTCCAGAACTGTGACACAGTACATTTCTGTTGCTGAAGCACCCCAATTTCTGGCCCTAGCAAACTAAAAAGGAGGATTACAGGAGGTGATCATTTAATACACACTCAATGCACATGGTTAGCACTTGGTAAATGTTAGCAATGATTAGAATATGTGCGCACTTGAGAGAGATATTGAGCAAGTATGACAAAGATAAAAGAAACAACAGCTCATAGATGAGGGGTTATCATGACACAGTTGTAACATTATGAATCCATTCTTACTAAGGCGGGATTTGCAAAGTTGTGCCAGTTATGCAGAGATGAAAAATGCAATCATAGCATCTGGAATCCGAGATTCTAAAAATTCCCAAACAGAAAGACAAATACTGCATGATTTCATTTATACGGGAATCTAAACTAGTCAAACAGAGAAACAGAGGGTAGAATGGTTGTTGCCAGGGGCTGCGGGTAGCAGGAAACGGGAAGGTGTTGGTCATAGGGCACAAACCTTTTTCACTTATACAAGATAAATAAGCTCTGGGCCTATAATGTACAGTTAGCAATACTATATGTGCTGTATACTCGAAATTTGTTAAGAGGGTAGATTTTTCTTTAAATTAATAATTGTTTAATATCACCCAATATCAGGTCAGTATTTGAATTCCAGTTGGGTCAGTTTTCAAATAAAATCCCAGAGGGTACATCTTACATATTCTCACCACACACAAAACAGTAATTATGTGAGATGGTGGGTGTGTTAATTAACTTGATTGTGGTGATTATTTTGCAATGTATATAGGTGTATCAAAACATCAAGTTGCACACCTTCAATAAATACTATTTTTATTTTCAATGATACCTCAATAAAGCTGTAAAAAAAAAAAAGAACCCCAAATGGCCCAAACCAGAAAGTTTGTCTTAACTCCTTTGGCAGCCAAACTTGACTAAATCCATGAAAATGTATTTAGGGTTTTTATTTATCATGAAGATTCACATAAACAGGGATGTCAGTATGCTAGATTATGGAGTGCTGTCCCAGAACCCCCCCGAGTCGGGTAATATTAATATATGTTACATATATCGTATTCCCTTTTTAAATTCTCGATTCCTAAACATATCTGGCTTCTACGGTGTGTGATCAGGGAGCGTGGATTTGTATGAGGGGCAGAGGTGTGAACCAGGACCATTTACAAGAGGTGGGATGTTACAAAACAGGAATATATCCACAACCTTGAGGTAGGTATGCCACTTCTGGAGGGGACTTCCGGTCTGAGGTTCCCAGGGGCCACTTCTCAAGTTCATTCCCCCAACTTCTCTTGCAGAATCAAGGTTGCTTCTCATCGTTGTATTGCTGCCTAAATCTTTGGCTTGGTCTGCTCAGGAAACTCCTGGTGTCTGCGATGGGGACGGAGAGGATACCCTTAGCTTTGCCCACTGTAGCAACTCAGTGTGGAGAAACTGGGAGACGTCCACCAGCAGCTCTTATGAATATGTGTGTGTTGGGGGTCGTATGGCGAGGAAGGAGTGGAAATGGGTAGTGAGGTCTTCAGAGCACGCGTTTGAGAGTTTGACAGAGCTGAGGTCAAGGCCTGGGTCTGGCTGGTCTGTGCATCCTTGGGCAGGTGCCTCCACCTGTCTGGGCCTAGTGCCTTCAATTGTAAAATGGGAGAATAATTTGTATCACATGGGTTCTTGGGAGTACTAAGTGAGCTAACGGGTTCAATTGCACATTGCCTGGCATCTGATTCCATATGTGAGAGCTCTTATTATTATATCAATCCAGTCATGAGGAGATGGCATTGATGGTCTGAGGGGCATAAGGTAAAAGGAGGGTTTGGGGAAGGGAATTCTAGGTGGGGAGGGACGGCATGTGCACAGGGCCAGGGGTAGGAGGGTGTCTAGAGTCCTGTAAGTTCAGGCACAGTGGCTCACACCTGTAATCCCAGCACTTTGGGAGGCTGAGGTGGGAGGATCACTTGAGGCTAGAAGTTCTAGACAAGACTGGGCAACATAGCAAGACCCCATTTCTGCAAAAAGTAAGAAAAATTAGCCTGGTGTGGTGCACCTGTAGTCCTAGCTACTTGGGAGGTTGAGGCAGGAGGATCGCTTGAGCCTGGGAGTTCAGGGCTGCAGTGAGCTGTGATCGCACCACTACACACCAGCGTGGCTGACAGAGTGAGACTCTGTCTCTCTCTCCAAAAAAAAAAAAAAGAAAGAAAGAAATCTGGCAAAAAAGTAAAAAAGTAAGCCATTCTTTGTGCCTGGGGTGATGGTGACCCTTGGTTCCATTCCTACTTAAACATCTGTATTCCCTATCATAACATCTTTTGCCACCGTAGCTAGAATAAAGCATTGTCTTGAAGCCTGTTGTACATTTAAAAATTAACTTCAAAAATTTGTTTTTCATCTTTTTTTGATACCTAATAGATGTACATATTTTCCAGGTACAGTGATAACTTAATACATTCATATAATTTGTAAAGATCAAAACAGCAGGATATCTGTCACCTTAAAAATTTGTCTTTTCTTTATGCTAGAAATATTTGAATTATTCTCTTCTAGGTCTTCTGAAATATGTAACAGATTATTGTAAACTTTAGTCACCCTACTGATCTAACAAACACTAGGTTTGTATTTCTTCTATTAAACTATATATTTGTACCTGTTAATTAACCTCTCTACAACCTCCCCCTCAAGAAGAATTTTTTTTTTTTTTGCGACAGAGTCTTGCTCTGTCACCTGTGCAGTGGCATCATCATAGCTCACTGCAGCCTCCAACTCCTGGCCTCAAGTGATCCTCCTGCCTCAGCCTCCCGAGTAGCTGGGACTACAGGCACATGCCACCACTTGCCTGGCTAATTTTTTCTATTTTTAGTAGAGATGGGGTCTCGCTCTTGCCCAGGCTGGTCTCAAACTCCTGGCCTCAAGTGATCCTCCTGCCTTGGCCTTGCACAGTGCTGGGATTACAGGCGTGAGCCACCATGCCTAGCCATAAGAAGAAACCTTAGCAAAAAAAAAATAGTAATGATACAGCAGCTCACCCTTTCTTTAGTTGTTTTTACTCAGTCATTCCTCCTTCAGTTGTGAATTTAAAGTAAACCCAGCCCAGAATCCTGCCACACTCTGCTCTTTGGTTTTCGTGCTATCCTAAATTCTGTGTCACCTGGAATTAAACCAACTCATTAACAAAAGAACAAACAAACAAAAAAAGATGGGAACTGAAAATACTCACTGGATTTTGCACTACAGGATTCACGAGGTGGTTTTACAAGGGCTGTTGGTATTTTGAGTTGCATGAATGGATCACGTTGCACCAGAGTGGCTTGAGAAAGTAGTGAAGACTTTGAGATAGCCTGTGTAGGCAGCTCCTTTAAAAAGTTATTTACTTGGAAATAACTTCTAATTGAAAGAAAAGCTACATGAATAACAGAAATACAAAGAATGCTCATTTTATCTTTTACCCAGATTCAAAAATTGGTAACATTTTGTTTCTTTTACATCATTATTTCCACCCCCCTCAACTACCTGTCTATATCTCTATCTCCATCTTTCTATCCATCTCTCTCTGTCTCTCACTCTCCCCTCGCAACCCCCCTCCTGCATATAATTTGGAAGTTTTGTTTCACATCAGACAAGATCAAGGTTAGATGAGGAAGAAACAAAATCAGAAGAAACCACAGGCTCAGAGGCCAGGAAATTCCAGGAAATTCCAGGTGTCATGTGAGTGGATTCAATAGGAGGAAGTCTTAGGGCAATTATCAAAGTGATTGCTTAGAAAGAAACGTGGGACCAGCCCCGTTGACTTTACTGTTTCCCCAGCCCATGTATTAAGCAGATCTAAGGATCGATATCATTAGGTCTTAGGGGGTATGAAATGTCAAGTAGGCTGGAGACAGTGGCGCATGCCTGTAATCCCAGCACTCTGGGAGGCTGAGGCAGGAGGATCACTTGAGGTCAGGAGTTCGAGACCAGCCTGAGCAAGAGCGAGACCTCGTCTCTACTAAAAATAGAAAAAATTAGCCGGGCATGGTGGTGCCTGTAGTCCCAGCTACTCGGGAGGCTGAAGCAGGAGGATTGCTTGAGCTCAGGAGTTGGAGGTTGCCTTGAGCTATGATGATGCCACTGCACTCTAGCCTGGGTGACAGAGTGAGACCTTGTCTCAAAAAAAAAAAAAAAAAAAAGCCAAGTAATGAGCACTCCTCTTCTGATGTCAGGTTATAGAAAATAGAACAGGCAGGAGAATGGGAGTTTTCAAACTCAACGATGAGCACACAACTAAGGATAAAAGAGATACCCCACATGCCACAACAGGAAAAAAGCACGAACACCCGAAGAAACATAGATAATAGAACAAACAAAAGACTTCAGCATGAGTGTAAAAGCCTTCCAAAATAGGAAGATTTTATTTTATTTTAGATTAAAACATATTTAAATACGCCAATAATAAAATCTCTGAAGATAGTCCCTCAATGTCGAGGAAAACCATTATTAAACTTTCAGAGACATATTGAAGTTTAAATACCATTGCTCATTATTTAAGTGCAAAGGAATTGACATTCACTCATTCATTTATTCAACATATGTTTATTGAGGGCTTAAAAAAATTTTTTTATTTCAGCATATTACAGGGGTACAAATGTTTAGGTTACATAGATTGCCTTTGCCCCGCCAGAGTCAGAGTACAAGCATGCCCATCCCCCAGACAGTGAGCACCAAACCCGTTAGGTGTGACTATACCATCCCCTCCTCCCCCTCCCACCTGCCCGACACCCGGTGAATGTTGCTATGTGTGCACATAAGTGTTGATCAATTAATACCAACTTGGTGGTGAGTACGTATCGGGCTTGTTTTTCCATTCTTGTGATACTTCTTCATTTAGTAGAATGGGCTCTTTAATGTGCCAATATTTTTTCTAGGTGCTGAGGACACAGAGTAAGATAGAGAGACTAGTTTCTGGCTTCAGGCAGTTTATATTTTAGATCAGGAGTCCGATAATCCTCGGGCCACATCTAGCCCGTTGCCTGATTTTGTAAGTGAAGTTTTGCTGGAACACAGCCACGATCATTTGTTTATGTGTCTATAGTTGATTTCATGCTACGACAGCAGGGTTGAGTAACTGTAATAGAGACTGTATGGCCTGCGGATACACACACACACACACATACACACACACACACACACACACACACGTGTGTGTGTGTGTGTGTGTGAGAGAGAGAGAGAGAGAGAGATTGAGAGAGAGAGAGAGAGAGATTGAGAGAGATAGAGAGATTTTAAAGAATTGGCTCACAGGAATAGGGGCTGGCAAGTCTGGAGTCTGCAGGGCAGGCTAGCAAGTGGGAGACCCAGGGAAACATGGATGCTACAGCTTGAATCTGGAGGCAGAATTCCTTCTTCCTCTGGGGTATCTCGGTCTTTTTCTGTTAAGCCTGTCAGCTGATTGAATGGGTTCCATCCACATGATGGAGGGTCTCCCAGGGATTTTACTCAAAGTCAGATTTCCTCAAAGTCTACTGATTTAAAAGTTAATCACATCTAAAAAATACCTTCGCAGCATCATCTAGACTGATGTTTAACCGAAAATCTGGGCACCATCACCTGGTCAAGTGGATACATAACATTAACCATCATCACAAGTCTACCCCTTGTCAACTTGACACTCATACACATTTTTAAAAATCATGTTTAATTTCCAAATAAAGACAATTATAAGGGCATACTTTTACTTAACATGGTACAACTATGCTGTGTAAAACCAGAAATGCACTAACCTTTTTCCCAGAAGAGCATGCAAAGCCCTTGGGCAATGTTCACACTTTTGTTTGTTTTGAGACAGAGTCTTGCTCTGTTGCCCCAGGTAGAGTGCAGTGGCGTCATCATAGCTCATCATAGCTTACTGCAGCCTCAAGTGATCCTCCTGCCTCAGCCTCCTGAGTAGCTGGGACAACCGGCACGCACCACCACACCGGCTAATTTTTTCTGTTTTTAGTAGAGATGGTGTCTCGCTCTTGCTCAGGCTGGTCTCAAACTCCTGGAGCGATCCTCCTGCCTCACCTCGGCCTCCCAGAGTGCTGGGATTACAGGCATGAGCCACCTCGCCTGCCGTCACTTCTTGATATCCTGTAACTTAAATGCTATGATGGAAAGTTAACAATCCTTCAGTACTACCACATAAAGTCAGTGCATCTGATGTTGTTTTTTTTTTTTTTTTTTTTTTGAGACAGAGTCTCGCTCTGTTGCCCGGGCTAGAGTGCCGTGGCGTCAGCCTAGCTCACAGCAACCTCAAACTCCTGGGCTCAGGCGATCCTCCTGCCTCAGCCTCCCGAGTAGCTGGGACTACAGGCATGTGCCACCATGCCCGGCTCATTTTTCTATATTTATTTTAGTTGTCCAGACAATTTCTTTCTATTTTTAGTAGAGACAGGGTCTCGCTCTTGCTTAGGCTGGTCTCAAACTCCTGACCTCGAGCGATCCACCCGGCTCGGCCTCCCAGAGGGCTAGGGCATCTGATGTTTAATAATGAGACAAGACGCAGAGGGAAGAAAACAAAGGTCTTTGTGATCTCACACACACTCACAAACACATTCATAACAAAATAAGGAAGAAATACACGTGAGAATTGCAGTTCTTATTTCTGTAATTGGTCACATGGCCGTAGCTGGTATTTATAGCTGCCTTCTTCTTCCACCATCCACTTTCTATTGCCTCTGCCCTCAGGAAACACCTCTGTTGGTCTGTGAACTGGTGGGTTGACCCAAACCTTTATTCCTGAAGGGTCGTTTGTCATCCTACCTGGGTTGAATTGTAGTTTTCTATTGACCTCAATCACAGGGCATGGTAATGCCAAGAGACACCCTAAAGCAGGGGTCCCCAACCTATGGTGAGTTGTATAATTATTTCATTATATATTACAATGTAATAATAATAGAAATAAAGTGTGCAATAAATGTAATGTGCTTGAGTCATCCTGAAACCATCCCACCCCTCCCTGATCCATGGAAAAATTGTCTTCCATGAAAATGGTCCCTGGTGCCAAAAAGGTCAGGGACAGCTGCCTAAGGGATCACCTGTATTGCAGACATGTTCTTCCTTCCCTGCACAACGGAGTAGCAGCCCAGTTTTCCCCTTGGCTGTGAGGTTCAGTCACCCCAGCCAGAGCAGAAATTCTCTGCTTTGGCTTGATTCAGAGGAACGAGGAATCCAAAGTGCCCACATGACAGTCTTATTATTTTTTTTTTTTTTAAGTTTTTGCCCTGACTTTTTTTTTTTAAGAGTGGATTGAAATTCTTGGGAAAAGAAGATAAACTTCCTTAATAACTTGGCCTCCCCAGTCTAATGTATTTCCTAGGTGGCGGTATATGGGAACTACCTGGGAGCTGTTTTTATTTCGCTTTCGCAGTCTAAAAGACCATACACTTTTTCTCAGTAGAAAAGACGGACAGCTGTTGTCATTTTAGACGTACAAATGTGGCTTCTGAGAGTCATTCCTGTACTTAAGGACCTCAAAAAACTGTATGATGACAATTTTTAGTTGTGCCATTTGGGGAAGAACGTTCCTTTTTCCCCTCTCTTCCCTGCCCAGTGGCAGTCCTAACTTCCACTTCAATGGGGTCATTATTGTGTCGCCTGGGGGAGGCATTCTCCCATTTGGAACTGAGACCTCTAAGCCAGCGGGGCGTAAGGTCATAGAAACAGGAAGCTAAGAATTTGGTCGTGAGTCACTGGGGGTCATGGGAAGCAGTGCCATGACTTCCTTCCGCCACCCCTTTGATTCCTGCACCTGTGAATCTTGGCTTTGGGAGATCAATGCCATATATCAGACGCTGATTCAGAGCATACACTGCCTTCTGGGGAACCTTGCTCCAGCCCTGCAGCAAGGTGTTGCCACCTGGCTGGCACCGTAGCTGGGTCTTCAAAAGGCCAATCTATTGTTCTTTTTTTTTTTTTTAAAGTTCTTTATATATATATATATTTTTGAATTTCAGAATATTATAGGTGTACAAATGTTTTGGTTACTTAAATTGCTCTTGTCCCATTTGAGTCAAAGCCATAAGTGCATCCATCACCCAGATAGTGTGCATTGTGCCTGCTAGGTGTGAATTTGCCCATCTCCTCCTCCCCACTCCCACCCACTGGATTTCCGATGAGTGTCACTTCCATGTGTGCACGTAAATGTTGATCGATCAGTTCCAATTTAATGGCGAGTACATGTGGTGTTTGTTTGTTCCATTCTTGTGTTACTTTGCTTAGAAAAATGGTCTCCAGTTCCATCCAGGTTAATACAAGAGGTGCTAGTTCGCCATTTTTTTATGGCTGAGTAGTACTCCATGGTATACTTATACTACATTTTGTTAATCCACTCATGGGTTGATGGGCACTTGGGTTGTTTCCACATCTTTGCAATTGTGTAACATGTCCATTGGTGGAGCAGGTTGGGCGCAGCAGCCTGGATCTGCTGCAAAGTTTTCTCTTGTTTTGGGCCCCACTCCAAACTAGCAGTTTTTCACCAGGTGCGGTAGCTCACGTCTGTAATCCCAGCACTTTGGGAGGCTGAGGTGGGAGGATTGCTTGAGGACAGACATTTGAGACCAGCCTGGATAACACAGCTTCTCTAAAAAAGAAAAAAACCAAAAAAAAAACCAAAAAAAAAAAAAAAAAACTAGTGGTTTTTGCTGTCACTTGCTAAACAGGCGGCAGTAACACACCCCTATGAGGGGTATTTTACCTCCAAAATGCATGGAGGCCCACGAGGCAATGCCCTTCTTTCTTGGTTATAGGAAGCATCAGATGCAACAACTTCGCCTCCACCTTAGAAGGGATGTCTTGATCCGCTGCACACTGCTGGACTCTTAGACATTTTGCTGAGGTGGAAGGCGCCTGAATTTTTGCCGGCTTTGTTTCTCACCCTCGGACACACAAACACCTTACCAATAAGCCCAGAGTGGTTGCTTCTTTTTGCTCACTAGGTGCAGTCAGCCTAATGTCACTGGTGCAAGGGACCAGTGAGCTGTCTTGTGGGTAGGAGGGGGAACTGGACAAAATCTCTGCAAAGTCAATTATGACACAGGGCTAGAGCGTTGATATACCCCGGCTGGGAGGCTGGACCCTAAAGGTGCATTTCTGGCCTTGCCAGAAGAAAGCAGACAGCTTTTCGGTGAGTTTTACTAATAGGTGTGGAGCAGAAAAGCATTTCCCAGGTCAACAGCTACATACCAGGGACAGGACCTGTGTTTGTCGGTTTGTTCAGACAACGAAACCACATCGGGTACAGTAGCTGCAATTGGAGTCAGCACTTGGTTAATCTCAGAATAGCCCACTGTCATACCTGACTTTCAAAAGGCCCTACTCTCAGGCCGGGCGCGGTGGCTCACGCCTGTAATCCTAGCACTCTGGGAGGCCGAGGTGGGTGGATCGCTCGAGGTCAGGAGTTCGAGACCAGCCTGAGTGAGACCCCATCTCTACTAAAAATAGAAAGAAATTATCCGGCCAACTAAAAATATATATAGCAAAAAAAATTAGCCGGGCATGGTGGCACATGCCTGTAGTCCCAGCTACTCGGGAGGCTGAGGCAGGAGGATCGCTTAAGCCCAGGAGTGTGAGGTTGCTGTGAGCTAGGCTGACGCCACGGCACTCACTCTAGCCTGGGCAACAAAGTGAGACTCTGTCTCAAAAAAAAAAAAAAAAAACAAAAGGCCCTACTCTGACTGGTAGATTACAATGACCTTTTGGGTTCCTGCAAATTAGCATCAGTTCAGACTCAGTGTGCACTGGTCCGTGAAAGGTCTACTTGCTTTCTCTTTCGCAAGATAAAGGCAGCCGGGTCAAAGGTAGTGGGTCCCTTTACAGAAGGCTGGGAGAAAGACTCACTTTCATTCAAGGGATTTCTGGGTCTCTTAGTCCCAATTAGTTCTGGTTTCAGGACTGACCGAGGGGCTGTGACTCTGTTTTTATGATTTGTGTTAGACTTTTTTTGTTCACTTGACCCAGAACTTTTCTGCTTATGCAGACCAACTAAGAATTTAGTAGCCCAGGGGCAGTGGCTCACACCTGAATTCCTAGCACTTTGGGAGGCTGAGGTGGGAGGATCCCTTGAGGTCAGGAGTTCGAGACTAGCTGGGGCAAGAGTGAGACCCCCAACTTTACAAAAAAAATAGAAAAATTAGCCAGGTGTGGTGTTATAGCACCTATAGTCCCAGCTACTTGGGAGGCAGAGGCCAGAGGATCCCTGGAGCCCAGGAGTTTGAGGCTACAGCGAGCTATGATGATGCCACTGCAGTCTAGCCTGGGCAACAGTGCAAGACCCTCTCAAAAAAAAAACCAAAAAACAATTTAGTAGACTTCCGTCTATGTCACTATGAGGAACAGCTTGAGGAAGCAGCCAGTGCCACAGGTCTCTGTCAGTCGGACTGTTTTGATTGCAGCTCTGAATCTGCTGTGCATCAGGGTTACTGTGCCAACCTTGCCTTTGGTAATTAAGTGTGTCCACTGATCCTCTGGCATCCAAGTATCCCTGTTGTAGTGATATTTAGGTCTCCCAACTCGATGGTAGCAGTTCCCACTGTAATTTCTGGCACTAACAGAGAAGAACAGAGCTCTTCAAGGGTGCTGGGGCTCCCCCTAAAACTTTATTTTTCACAGTAATCATGAAAATTGTGTCCTCCCACACCCACACGTTCCTAGGGTGGGAAATCTTACATGGTAAATCCACTCTGACATCTCAATCTCCCTAAACACCTGGACCCATGCCCTTCCTGGTACACCAAGGCAGTGCTGGAATGGCAACTTCATTCAGTGCAGGCCACCATTTGCTCCATGATTCAGGCAACATAGCAAACAACTAGAGCTCTTTCTAACTCCACAAACTGGAGCATTAAATCTACAATTTCTACGTAGAGGCCTGTATAAATTGGGTTCTCTGGAGAAAGAGAATAAATAGGATGTATATACATACGTGAAAGGAGATATATTATAAGAAATTGGCTCACGTGATTATGGAACCTGAGTCCCAAGTCCTCAAGTTCAAAGGCTCAAGAACCGGGGGACAGCCAATGGTCGTCTTCTTACTCGATACCTCATTTAAAAAGCTACTTTCCTGGCCGGGCGAGGTGGCTCACGCCTGTAATCCTAGCACTCTGGGAGGCTGAGGAGGGAGGATCGCTCGAGGTCAGGAATTTGAGACCAGCCCTTGCAAGAGCGAGACCCTGTCTCTACTAAAGATAGAAAGAAATTAGCCAAACAACTAAAAATAGAAAAAATTAGCTGGGCATGGTGGCACATGCCTGTAGTCCCAGCTACCTGGGAGGTTGAGGCAGGAGGATCACTTGAGCCCAGGAGTTTGAGGTTGCTGTGAGCTAGGCTGACACCACAGCACTCTAGCCCAGCCAGACAAGAGAGTGAGACTCTGTCTCAAAAAAAAAAAAAGAAAGAAAAAGAAAAAGAAAAAGAAAAAAGCTACTTCCCCCCCGATTGATTCACTACTTGTTACATCACTCTGTTCTATTTTCTTTGGAGAGTCTCTCAGTTATCCAGTGCTGCGTAACAAATACAACCATTTTATTATGCTCATGGATCCTGTCGGTCAGGAATCAGGGCAAGAGATGGTGGCAATGACTTACTTTCTGCCTAGTGGCTCAGCTCGGAAGATTCCAGTGGTTGGAGGTGACTTGAATTTTGGGGAGCTGGAAACATCTGGAAGCTTGTTTGCTCACAGGATTACACCAGAGATGGGATGATGTGACGGCTCAGCTGAGCTGGGAAGATCCAGTGTTGCACATACTCGTGTCTTCTCTGTGTGGCTTGGGCTTCTGACAGCATGGTGGACTTGCTTGGCAGCTGGATTCTAAGAGGCAGGAAGTAGAAGGTGTCAGGACAGTTAAACACTATTCCTGAGAGTCACGTCTGCAAATGGGTTAACCTTCCTCAGGGGCCACCCAAGTTCAATGAGGTGGAGAAACTGACTCTGGAAGGGGAAGGTCCAACTGCAGAAAGGCTACTGGGGTGGACGATGTTGTGTGGCAGTCATCTTTGGAAAACACCCTCTGCCGCACTACCTTGCAGGCTTGATAGGAGGATGTAATGAAATGATGCATCTTAAGTGTCTACTTGAGATGAAGGTGTCTTGTTTCCTGGAGGTTGTAGAGCCTTAGGCCAGACAGACCCAGTGTTGACTTGCTAGAGGGTAAATTCCATGAGGGCAAGAGATTCTGTGCACTGAAGTGCAGCGATGAATTCAGGGCATCAAGAACAGTGCCTGACACATGTAAGTGCTTAATAAATATGGATGAGTAAATAAATGTGTTAAAGCCTGTCTCTGCACAGGGGTAAGAGGCACCAGTGGATGAGTCAGGGGTGGGGGTAGGGAGATGGAAGGGAATTTAAAAGCATTGTCTAGTGCATGTGAAATAAAGTACTAATGGTAAAACCCAAACCAAAGGTTTTTAAAACTTTTTTAATTAAAATTTTTTTGAACCACACATATAGTCATCTTCATTTTTAATTCATAAAAACATTAGGTTAATATACTAGATTAGACAGATTTTGTTAGGCAAATTACAAACAGACAACTTACAGAATGAGAGAAAACATTTGCATGGTACACATCCAATAAAAGGCTGATAACCAGAATCTACAAAGAACTCAAACAAATCAGCAAGAAAAAAATCAAACAACCCCTTTAAAAAGTGGGCAAAATAAAATTCTCAGACAGTTGGTGAAAAATTAAAGTGGGCAAAAGACAGAAACAGAAACTTTTCAAAAGAAGATAGACTAATGGCCAAGAAACACATGAATAAATGCTCAGTGTCTCTCATTATCAAGGAAATGCCAAGCAAAACCACAATGAGATATCACCAAACTCCGAACTTTGGTGAGAATGGCTTTCATCAAAAAGTCCCTGCTGGGCGCGGTGGCTCACGCCTGTAATCCTAGCACTCTGGGAGGCCGAGAAGAGTGGATCGTTGGAGCTCAGGAGTTCGAGACCAGCCTGAGCAAGAGTGAGACCCCATCTTTGCTAAAAATAGAAAGAAATGATCTGGACAGCTAAAAATATATATAGAAAAAAATGAGCCGGGCATGGTGGCGCATGCCTGTAGTCCCAGCTACTCAGGAGGCTGAGGCAGAAGGATCGCTTGAGCCCAGGAGTTTGAGGTTGCTGTGAGCTAGGCTGACACCATGGCACTCTAGCCAGGGCAACAGAGTGAGACTCTGTCTCAAAAAAAAAAAAAAAAAAAAAATTCCAACACAACAGATGCTGGTGGGGATGGGGAGGGAAAGCTACATGTATACATTGCTGGTGAGACTGCAAACTGGTGCAACTTCTATGGAAAGTAGTATGGAGATACCTCTAAGAACTAAAAGTAGAACTACCATTTGATCCAGCAACCCCCTACTGGGTATTTACCCAAAGGAAAAAAAAGGTAAATTATAGATATTTACGTTAGACAAAATTAAAACCAACACATCCGTCTTTAATGGCATCTACCTTATGTTCCTGAGTATTTTATACTAGTCATTTAATTACTTGCAAAATCAACTGTACTTGTGAAGGGGGGGCGGGGGGAGGGCAAGGTAGCCATCCTACGGTCATGACTAGTTTCGACTAGTTTCAATTTGATAGGCACTGACCTTGTATTCTTAACATAGCTGCCAGCATTCAGCTCCTTCTGAAACTGGGCAGAAGGTCAAGTGGGTAGTCTGTCACCTGTCATGGGATGACATGAAAATTTGAATTTGTAACCAATTCTCATATGAATCAAAGTCTTAATATTAGAATAGCAGACTTTTCTGTTCAAAAGGAGTTTTAAAAAAGGTGTCAAGAAAAAAATATACATAGGCAAAGAAAAATGTCTACAAAAGTAAAAAAAAAATGAAAGCAATGGTGTTCTCACGGTGAGTATATGAGTAATTATTCTTTCTTTTGTTCACCTGTAACTTCTGATTTTTCTATAATTAATATGTATTACTTACACAATAAAATTTTATTTGACTGTAAAAGTCATACACACACAAAAAGGTGTCAAATATGCCCCCAATTTTTTCAGTCATGTGCCAAAGATTCAAACCCTCCCTGTTCAAAAAAGGAAGTCAGTTTACCAACTCTTTGCTAATTAAAGGATGCAAAGTTAAGTATTAATTGTCAATGCCCAATAGTGAAGCACATCTCCTCTTCTTTCCCCAAAGAATTATTTGGAATTGTTAATGTATTCAAGCTGCTAGTTCAATGATTGTTGAGTCCCTCTCCAAAAAAAGCCAAAGGTTTTTTTAAAAAATTGAGATATAGCTAACATGATTATAAGGTATAGTGCAATGAGCTTGACAAATGCTTTCACCTGTGTAACCCACAATCCTATCACGATTTAGACCATTTTACAGGAGGGTCGCTTGAGCCCAGGAGTTCAAGGCTGCAGTGAGCTATGATAACGCCACTGTGCTCCAGTCTGGGGGACAGAGCAAGACCCTGTCTCTTAAAAAAAAACCCACAAAACCCCCAAAACATTTAGACCGTTTTCATCACCCCTAGAAAGTTTGTAGGTGTGGTGTAACCAACATTCCGACTTCTATCACCATTGATAAATATTGCCTGTTCTTGAACTTCTGACAGATAAAAACGCAGTATGTATTCTTTCGTGTCTAGTTTCTTTCACTCAAAATGTTTCTGAGGTTCATTCATGTTATGTGCTGCAATAGTTCATTCCTTTTTTTTTAAATTGTAGACTATTCATTGTATAAATGAAGCACAGTTTGTTTATGCATCCTTCAGTTGATGAACATTTGGATTTTTTTCTAGTTTTTGTCTCTTATGTGTATGCTGCTACAAACACTGTTGTGTAAGTGTGTTTGTGAACATGTGACCCTGTGTATGAAGTATTTCTCCTGTGGAAATACTTACAAGTAGAATTGTCCATTTTAGGGTTGGCACAAGTTTAATTTTACAAGACTCAAACCATGAATTTTTTTTTTTTAAATAGCCACCTTAAATAGAAACAGAAACTTGAAAAAAAATACAGCACACATTTGGGCCACATCTGTAAGAAAGGTGACACCCAAATGTTATCGTTTTTATGCAAAGACATAATCACTTACTCCATGTCTTCCGATGTAAGTTTTCTTTGGGTGGTAAAATGCTCATAACATGATATTTACCACCTTAATCATTATTTTTAAGCATACAGTTCAGTGGTAGTAAGGACGTACACTTTGTGCAATCCCACCATCTACCTTTAGAACTCTTTTCATGTTGCATCCTTTTCATTTTGCATTAACATTTCTTCTTTTCCCTCAGTAGCTTGAACTTTCTGTGGGTGGCTTGGGAACTGTGAACATCTAAAAATAATTTTGGGCAAAGCTTCCTCTTTTTTCCCTCTTTTTGGATATTTCTCTGTAACTCTTTTTTTTAACATACTTTATCTGCTCATTCTTCTTTTCTTCCTTTCTGTTCCATCCTCTGGTTCAGATCTTTTGGGAAAGATTGCACAGGTGCTATAACTATTCCAGGCTTATGAGAAGTAGCCATAAAAGAGTTTTTTAATGCCTGGCTGCTTGTCAGAACCATTTTGGGAACTTTAAATAATTCAGAACCTTGGGCCCATCTGAGATCTACTGAGTTGGAACTTCCAGGTGTGGGACCCAGGAACATGTATTTTAACAACATGCTGGATTCGGTAGGCAGAATTTTAAGATGAATGCTAACTACCCTGGCCCTTATAAAATTCCCTCCCCTACGAATATGATGGGACACCACTCCCATGATTGTGTTACATGGTAAAAGAGATTTTGGTCTTAAAGAACACTATTTACAGAAAACACTGGCTTAGCTGAAATTTTGTCAGATCTGAATTGTAGTTCGAGGTTCTTTCTGCCCAATCAGCTTCCTTCCCATTTATACTTCTGAGTCATTATATGTGAATAATATTCTTTTTATTTTTTATTTTTAATGTCAGCATATTACGGGGGTACAAATGTTTAGGTTACATATATTGCCTTTGCCCCACCCAAGTCAGAGCTTCAAGCGTGTCCATCCCCCAGACGGTGCACACTGCACCCATTAGGTGTGAATATACCCATCCCCTCCCTCTCCCATCTGCCTGACACCTGATGAATGTTATTACTATAGGTGCACTTAAATGTTGATCAGTTAATACCAATTTGATGATGAGTACATGTGGTGCTTGTTTTTCCATTCTTGTGATACTTCCCTTAGTAGAATGGGCTCCAGCTCCATCCAGGATAATATAAGAGATGCTAGATCACGATTGTTTTTTGGGGCTGAGTAGTACTCCATGGTATACATATACCACATTGTATTAATCCACTCATATATTGATGGGCACTGGGTTGTTTCCACATCTTTGCAATTGTGAATTGTGCTCAATAATATTCTTACACTTCTACTTCTGGCCAGGTGTGGCGGCTCATGCCTGTAATCCCAGCACTCTGGGAGGTCAAGGAAGGAGGATCACTTAACCTCGGGAGTTCTAGACCAGCCTGAGCAAGAGCGAGACCCCATCTCTACTAAAAATATGAAAAATTGGCCGGGAGTGGTGGTGCATGTCTGTGGTCCCAGCCACTCGGGAGGCTGAAGCAGGAGGATCACTTGAGGTTTGAGGAGTTTGAGGTTGCTGTGAGCTAGGCTGACACCACAGCACTCTAGCCCGGGCAACAGAGTGAGACTCTGTCTCAAAAAAAAAAAAAAAGTAATAATAATAATATTCTTACACTCCTAACTTAATCTTTTTGTTTTTGAGACAGAGTCTCACTCTGTTGCCCAGGCTAGAGTGCCATGGCATCAGCCTAGCTCACAGCAACCTCAAACTCCTGGGCTTAAGTGATCCTCCTGCCTCAGCCTCCTGAGTAGCTGGGACTACAGGCATGCGCCACCATGTCCGGCTAATTTTTTCTATATATATTTTTAGCTGCCCATATAATTTCTTTCTATTTTTAGTAGAGACAGGGTCTCACTCTTGCTCAGGCTGGTCTCGAACTCCTGAGCTCCAATGATCCGCCCACCTCGGCCTCCCAGAGTGCTAGGATTACAGGCGTGAGCCAATACACCCAGCCTTAAATCAATCTTAACATGTGCTTCCTGGGGGACCCAACTGGTGCACGTGCTCAATAATTCAAAGGACATGTAGCCATCCACCTACTCTATTTCCTTCCAGTGTTTTCGTTAAAAAGTGTTCTTTAAGTCAGAAGCAAAGATGACTCATTAAGGAACCCCCTGTCCATCAGAAATGGCCAGGCCCTGGCATCCTTGTCCTGCTCATGGTGGCTGGGCTGCCTAGGAAGGGTGAGCTCTGGGACAGATCTGCAAGGCATTGATTGACAGCTGGAAGTACTCAGTGAACTGCATGTCTTGCAGTCAAACAGCAGGTTCTTTCTTTAGGGAGATCCAAGTGGCACACCTCCACAGGCTCATTTAAAATGCAGTTAATCATAAAGGAAAATGCATCTTTGAAAAAAGTCAGTTTCCGTATACAACAGTGTTTACTACAGGCACTATGTTGTAAGCAGATTTCCAGAACTTATTTATCTTACAGAGCTGAAACCTCACATCCTTCCCCGTCACCTCCACATTTCCCCCTCCTGCACCCCTGCCTCTGGGAACCACTCTTCTACTTTCTGCTTGTATGAATTCGACGTTTTTAGATTCCAGGTATAAGTGAGATCGTGTAGTATTTGTCTTTCTGTGCCTGGCGTATTTCACTTAGTGTAATGTCCTCCAGGTATATCTGTGTAGTCACAAATGGCAAGATGTCCTTCTTTTTCAAGGCTGAATAATATTCCATGTGTATATGAATATATCTACATCTATATATGTCTCACATTTTTCTTATATATTCATCCATTGAGGGACATATAGGCTTGTTGTCGTGTCTTGGCTATTATGAATAATACTGCAAAGAACGTGGGTGTGCAGATATTTTGTTACATTTTTTTTTTTTTTTTGAGACAGAGTCTCGCTCTGTTGCCTGGGCTAGAGTGAGTGCCGTGGCATCAGCCTATCTCACAGCAACCTCAAACTCCTGGGCTCAAGCAATCTTCCTGCCTCAGCCTCCCGAGTAGCTGGGACTACAGGCATGAGCCACCATGTCCGGCTAATTTTTTCTATATATATTTTTACTTGGCCAGATAATTTCTTTCTATTTTTAGTAGAGGCAGGGTCCACTCTTGCTCAGGTTGGTCTCGAACTCCTGACCTCGAGTGATCCACCCGCCTTGGCCTCCCAGAGTACTAGGATTACAGGTATGAGCCACCACGTCTGGCCTGTTACATGTTTTTAACACGTGCACACACACATAATCATAGTAAAGGATTCAAAGGCAAACTTGGGAGATAATAGTTATGTTCATGGCCTTGGTTTCCCAGGCGCATACTCATCCCTGCAATCCTCATTGAGTTGTGTGTATTAAATATGTACAGCTTTTTATATATTTGTCATACCTCAATAAAGTGATTTAATAACAAGTCATCCATGGAGCCATCATTTATGTGCAGGAAAACTCATGCTTTTCAGGTTATAGTTTTCTTTAAAAATAGATTTCCTTTTTTTTTTTCACAGAAGTTTTAATTTCCACATTTAGTGGAAAGTACAGCAAGTTCCCATAGACCCCTGGTTTGCAACAGGATTCCCTATTGTGTTGTACATTCTATGGGTTTGGAAAAATGTATGATGACATATATCCACCATTACAGCATCATATAGAAGAGTTTCACTACTCTAAAAACCCGCCGTGCTTCTACCCATTTGTCCCTCCCTCTCCCACAGTGTTTTGAGCACACAAATACATAGAGTTGTGTCACACCACCACAATCAAGACGTGGATTCTTCTCACCATCCCATGGGTCCCTTTGTGTCCCTTGGCTGAAATTCCTGCCTCTCTCTCAGATCTGATGTCAGTCTCTTTAGCTTTGACCTTTCCATAATGACATGTAAGTAGACAATGCACCCGAATTTGATTTGCTATTTACTACTTTATTAGAGTAACAGACATTGTACAATTACATGTGAGCCTGTAGATTCTTCCCAGGAGAAAAGATAAAGGTTCTATCTTTTTGATTGTGCAGGACATTATTAACCACTTTCTTCCTCTCTTTTTGGTAACAGTTTGATGGAGGTATAATTCACATTCACACACTATTTGTTTGTTTGTTTGTTTATTTATTTAAAGACAGGTTCTCACTCTGTTGCCCAGGCTGGAGTGCAGTGGTGCAAACATAGCTCACTGTGACCTCAAACTCCTGGGCTCAAGTGATCCTCCTACCTCAGCCTCCCGAGTAGCTGGGACTACACATATGCATCACCATGCCTGGCTAACTTTTAATTTTTTTTTTTTAGAGATGGGGTCTCACTATGTTGCCCAGGCTGTTCTCAAACTCCTGGCCTCAAGCAATCTTCCCACCTCTGCCTTTCAGAGTGCTAGGGTCAGAGGCTTGAGCCACTGCATCTGGCTTGAAGTCTTCTTATTGAAGGAACTCAGGAAATGCCACCCTGATTACTTCAATCTGAGGGTACTTGGAGACCAGCAAAGGCAGGGAGAGGCTTTCTCTGAACTTTCCTTATCTGCCTAAAGACAGATCCTCCGAAAGGAACACAATTGTCATGAAACCCCTCACTAGGAATCTCTTCAACCAGGGAAGATTAACTCATAGGAGTTATTACAGGAGAGGAGAATGGGAGGTTGCCACCAGGCCCAGACAGACCTTATACCAGGCTATCATCTAGTTTTCTGAGGGCCCAGTCATCTTTCCCCCAAATCATTTACTCTCCCCTAAATTGCCTACATACCCTCTCCCCTCTCCGCTCTGAAGAGGGTATATAAGCTTCCAGATCTCACTGGGTTTTGGAGTCACTCCCTTTTCTTTCCTGTGATGCCACTGTGCACATAATAAATTTGTCTATACTTTCCCCTGTTAATCTGCCCACTGTATATACATAGACCTACACTCTCAGAGGGTAGAGGGAAAGTTTTTCCTCCCTTACAATATCGACGGCTACAGGTTGTCAATGTTGAGTGCACCTAATTTTAAGAAATCCTCCTTACCCAGCGTGTTTGGAAAGCTGTCATTGCAAGGAACTACCCTTCTCCACATGGTTTAGATGAGATTCACATAGATGTGTCTATGTTTACCCTTGACCAAGCCAAATCTAGACCCTCCAATTCCTGTTCTCTGACCCGTAAATAAATAGCTGAACTGCCTGTCCTCACTGATCAGTAGGAACAAAATGCTTCCTAACTAAACTTTGCTTATGCTTCCCTCCTTCCCTCAGACCATTGAGGAAGGAAAAAAACAAATTCTGCCAAAATATTTAAGGTTTATTCTGAGCCGATATGAATGACCTCGGCCTGGAAAGACATAGTCTCAACGGTTCCTGAGAAAGTGGTTCCGAGGTGATCGGGTTTCAGTTTGGTTTTATGCATTTCAGGGAGACAGGAATTGCAGGTAAAATCACAAATTAGTATATAGAAGGTATAACATTGGTGCAGCCCCAAAAGGCAGGATATCTCAAAGTAACCATAGGCGGGTTTAGGGATTCTTTAGTTGGCCAATTGGTTGAGAGAGCTGAGCTTTGTCTAAGCATTTGGAGTCAGTAGAAGGCAAGGCTTACATTAAGGTTACGGAGTCTGTTATCTGTCTTGTGATGTCATGTAAGTCAAGTAAGCCACAGCACTCTGGGGCAAAAAAAGACCAGTTTTAACGAGATTTTAGGGTTTTGTTACCACAAGTGATCGTCCTCGGTCATATTTGGAGACGAAGAATTGAAACCAAACGCCGAACCGGCAGGGCAAAGTGAAAGAAGTTTATTAAGCGAGTCCTCCTGTAGACATGGCGGGGGTGTCAAGAAAAATAAGCAAGCCATAGTACACTCCAGAAGAGGGCTAGGAGCGGGCACACGTCCAGGCAGAGGGTGGCACGGGGGTCTCTTTGGGTTCCCTTTTTCTTTCCTCCTTCTTGCATTATTGTTTCCTGACCGATGAGAATGTTATCGTCTCCCACGTGTGAGGCAGGGGAGTTTTTCTTGCTTTATTTGTCGTGACTTCCAAAGCCCATTTGGGGGAAGGATAATAATTTATGGTAATGATGGTAAAATGAATTCAGAGTTTCCTGAGGACACTTTTGCCCTCATCTGCACCGGCACCTCCAAGGGGCTGCCCCCAAACCGGTGTAAAACGAGGTATTTTTGCAATGGTTCCAGTAGCAGTTCCGCTAGGGCCTTGTGTTTTCATTGATCCATAACCCAAATTCTGTCCCTATTGTCCCGCCCCACCTTGTGTTCTGTATTCTGATCTCCTGCCTCGGTTTGTAGGGTGTGACTTCCCAGTCTCCTTTAGAAAGGAATTTGAGCAAGAAATAAAAAAGTTCAGAGTTCAGTCCTCGCCCCTAAACTAGAAAGATCCCTTTCTCTAAAAGAAAACCTTTTCTGTTTAACTCTTGAGATGCTTGCAGACTTTATGGTCAGAGTGTTCGGTTGCCATAGTCCCTTTCCACCTTTGCAATAATCCTTTTAAATAAAGTCTCTTGTTCGTTACTCGGTTGGGATTCGTTTTTTAATTTGACAGAGTAACGGTCTGTGTTCCGGGCCAGCTCTGTGCCGGAAAGACGTGCGCTGTCCCGCTGTGTGTGCACGCAATGGACCGGAACCCGAGGGCGTGCATGTGAGGAGAGAGCTGCGCTCAGTGTCTGTGTTTTCCGCTGGTGTTTGATTCTGAGAGTCAGATGGTCTCTGAATGTAAAGAAAGCCCAGGCATGTCTGGGCATGTCTCCCGAGCAGATGAGGCAGAGCCTGAGCTTATTTGCATAACGACAATGAAAAGTTCTTATGGCACAGAGCTGATTTGAAGGGAGAAAGCAATCTTGAAACTTCAATATTATCTTGAGTTCGGGCGGGGCGGGGAGAGAAGAGGAGAATCTGCCCCAGGTCCACCAGTGTGGATTTTTGCCTTCTGTGGGTTTTATGTGACCCCTGAGGGGGAAATCCCAGGGAATGTGCAAAAAATGCAAGAAAATAGTTTCACTAAGGCCGAAAGACCTGGGTACCCTCTCCCACTGTGCAGTGTTTGGAGCATGAGATCTAATCTCTGATGGCTTCCAGTTTCCCAGGTTTCAGTTCCCCAAGGGCTGTATGTCCGGACATGGAGCTGCTGAAGGCAGTCACGTCCTCACTTTCATTGTTCACAACAACCACGATGTGGAAACATCCTAAGCCTCCATCAATGAATGAGTGGATAAAGGAAGCTTGGTCTACATACACAGTGGAACATCATTCAGCCTTAAAAAAGAAGGAAGGACCAGGCGCAGTGGCTCACGCCTGTAATCCCAGCACTCTGGGAGGCCGAGGTGAGAGGATTGCTTGAGCTTAGGAGTTTGAGACCAGCTCGAGCAAGAGCCAGACCCTGTATCTACAAAAACAGAAAAAATTAGCTGGGCGTGGTGGTGCGTTTCTGTAGTCCCAGCTACTTGGGAGGCTGAGGCAGGAGGATCGCTTGAGCCCAGGAATGTGAGGTTGCTGTGAACTAGGCTGATGCCATGGCACTCTAGACCAGGCAACAAAGCAAGACTCTGCCTCAAAAAATAAAATAAAATAAAACAGAAGAAAGCCATTTGGGACAACATGGCTGAACCTCTAGAGGACATTGTGCAAAGTGAAATAAGCCAGACACAGGAAGACAAATACTGCATGATCTAACTTATAAGTGGAATCTAAAAAAAAAAAAAAAAAAAAAGTTGAATTCTTAGAAACGGAGTAGAGCTGTGGTTACCAGGGGCCGGGGGTGGGGGGGGGGTGGGGGGGTGGGAGGGAAAGGAAAGATATTAGCGAAAGAATAGGTGGACTCTCTTGCAAGGTACTAAGGAGTAGGTTTGCCTCTACTTGGGGAATTTGCACTGTCTGTTCAAATAGTTTCACTTGGGTGTCAGGGCTGGGAAGGTCTTATGGATATTTACAGTATGCATGCATACTGGCATGAGCTTCGAGCCCGAGAATTTTAAAGAGATACAATTTTTCTTCCTCAGTAGAACATACTCTGGAGGCATTTGTCATTGTCCTTAGACAAGCACGTGATGAGAATGTTAAAATCTTGAGACATGGGACTCAGACAACCTGGTTCAAATCCTGACATTGTGGTTGTCGCCCAGCTGGGTGGTACTGCCCGCTGCACGGGGAAGAGCCCGTGCGCTGAGACGGTCTGGGTTGCCGTGGAGAAAGAGTTTATTCCACAGAGCGCTGAGTGGGGAGACGGGAGCAATTTCTCAGATCCACCTCTCCTGGAATTTGGGAGACAGGGTGTTTAAGGGTAGTTTGGCAGGCAAAGGATCAGACAGTTAGGTGTGTTAATTGGCTAGGTTGGGGGTGAAATGATAGGGGGGTAGACGTCATCTTCTTGGGTGGCTTCAGCTCCTGGGGTCACAATTCCAGTTGAGTCGGTTTCCTGGTATGGTCAGTCAATCCACTGGAATGTGGGGCCTGGAAGATATCTTAAAAACTACCTTTAGGTTTTGAAAAGGTGATGTTATCTACGGAGAAAGTTAAGAATCTTCATGAACACCCCGCTATATGGCTCCAGAGTGGCAGTTATAGAGAAACTAACAAGCGGACAGTGACTAATTATTATCATTATTTTTTATTTTATTATTTATTTATTTATTTATTTGAGACAGAGTCTCCCTCTGTTGCCCAGGCTAGAGTGAGTGCCATGGCGTCAGCCTAGCTCACAGCAACCTCAAACTCCTGGGCTCAAGCGATCCTCCTGCCTCAGCCTCCCAAGTAGCTGGGACTACAGGCATGCGCCACCATGCCCGGCTAATTTTTTTCTATATATATATTTAGCTGTCCAGATCATTTCTTTCTATTTTTAGTAGAGACGGGGGTCTCGCTCTTGCTCAGGCTAGTCTTGAACTACTGACCTCAAGCAATCCTCCCGCCTCAGCCTCGCAGAGTGCTAGGATACAAGTGTGAGCCACTGCGCCCAGCCTATTATTATTTATAGGTGGGCCTGGGGCCTTATTTTGAGCTAGGACCTTAGAATAGTTCTCGCTTTGCACTCATTATTGATTTGTGTAAAGGGCAGTTTCACTGTTAGTTACTAGCTGGTGACAGTAGACAAGTCTTTAAACCTCAATTTCCTCATCTGTAAAAATGGGAAAATAACTTGTAACATGTAGGGTGTGAACCGCGGAGCCATGCTGCCTGCGTTTCAATCCCCGCTCTGCCCGCTCCTAGCTGTGTGACTTCCGGCAAGCTGCTTAACCTCTCTGTGGCATGGTTTACCTTCAAAACAGCAGTGACAATGCGAATACGTACCTCGATGAGATTGTCCTAAAGATCAGAAACAGTAACGTCCACACGACGTCAAACTCTAGCATAGCGCCGAGTGAGTCTTGCTGTTATTATCCTAAGGCATGTAAACGTTCTTAGAAAGTAAAACCTACATAAATATTTGAGCAAGACTGAGGCTGGGCTGAAAGGGCACTTCCTGAGGGAGAAAAGGGAACTGGGGACAGAAGGGAAATGGTCTCGGCTTAGGAGGAAAAACGGTCAGGGTGTGTATGTCAGGACACTTTCAGAAGCGGTTGAGTTTCTTTTTTTTTTTTTTTTTTGAGACAGAGTCTCGCTCTGTTGCCCGGGCTAGAGTGAGTGCCGTGGCATCAGCCTGGCTCACAGCAACCTCAGACTCCTGGGCTTAAGCGATCCTACTGCCTCAGCCTCCCGAGTAGCTGGGACTACAGGCATGAGCCACCATGCCCGGCTAATTTTTTGTATATATATTTTTAGTTGGCCAGATAATTTCTTTCTATCTTTAGTAGAGACGGGGTCTCACTCTTGCTCAGGCTGGTCTCGAACTCCTGACCTTGAGCAATCCACCCGCCTCGGCCTCCCAGAGCTAGGATTACAGGCGTGAGCCACCGCGCCCGGCCCAGAAGCGGTTGAGTTTCATGTAAGTTTCAGCTGATCTCATGTCAGTTCCTCTCTGGGAACTTGGGTTCCATCGCTCTCTCTTCATCTGTTCTTCGCTTCCCTATATGCACTTGAACTTTGGCACTGATATTTTATGTATGTATATATATATATTTCACAGTTTCTGCTCATAACTCCCATAGTCCCTGTTATTATATAGTGTTGGGGCGCTTTAGGCCTCAGGAAACAGAAGAATCTCTCTCTCCGACGTTCTCCTGTCTTCCTTTCACCTCCCAAGACAGGACTCTCATCTGATTGTGGATCGAAAGACCCTCATTCCACAGACCCCATGCCCTAGAGGAAGAAATGCTTCATGGAGAGACCAAAAAAAGTCTGAATAGAAAGGCCTTGCTGGCTTTAGATCATAGGCTTTTTGTCCAATCATATTTCCACATGATTATCAATCATGCCTATGTCAGGAAGCCTTGGTGCAAACAGAAAAGAACAGGGTTTGGAGAGTTTCCGGATGGGAGAAGAGACGGACGTTCTTGGAGGGTGGTGCACAAGGGGAGGGCATGGAAGCTCTGTGCCCCTTCCCCTGCACCTCACCCTGTGCATCTCTTCGTCTGTGTCCTTTATAATAAACTGGCAAATGTAAGGAAGTGTCTTCCTGAGTTCTGTGGGCGGCTCCAACAAATTAATCAAACCCAAAGTGGGGGTTGTAGGAACCCCAACTTGAAGGTGGTAGGTCTGAGCCCTCAACCTGTGGGATCTGACCCTCTCTCCAGGTAGAGGGGCCGAGTGGAATTGGAGGACACACAGCTGGTGCCCACTGCTGAACTGATTGCTTGCTCACCCGGGGCAAGAAGCACCCGGCGCCTATTGTGGAGTCACAGAAGTCTGCTGTGCTGATTGTTGTGTTGGTGTGAACGCTGAGGAAGACAGGGTTTGAGAGATTTTTTTCCCCAAACAGCATGGACTTCTCTGCTTCTAATACACTTTACACCTTCCATCTTCCCTCCCTCCTTTCTTCCTTCTTTCCATCCTTCCTTTTATTTTTTGTAACAGTTTTATTGACATATAACTCACATACCATAAAATTCACCCATTTAAAGTATATAATCCAGTGCATTTTAGTATATTCATCGTTGTGCATCCATGACTGCAATGCATTTTAGAACATTTTCATCATCCCCCCAAAGAAATACTGTACCTGTTAGCAGTCAGTCCCTCATTCTCTTCTCCTTGAGCCCTAGACAACTGCTGTGATGGTTACTTTCATGGGCTAACTTGGCTGGGCCATGGGGTGCCCAGATATTTGGTCAAACATATGGGTGTGTCCATGAGGGTCTTTCTGGATGAGATTAACGTTTACGTTGGTAGACTGAGTAAAGCAGATTGCCCTTCCTACTGTGGATGGGCCTCATCTAATCAGTTGAAAGCCTAAGTAGAAAAAAAGTGCTGAGTAAGAGGGAACTCCTGCCTGACTGCTTTTGAGCAGGGACGTCATTTTTTCCCCCTGCCTTTGGACTCGAGATGAAACATTGGTGCATCCTGGATCTCAAGCCTGCCAGTTTCTTTAAAGTAAAATGACATCACTGGTTCCCTTGGGTCTTTAGTTTACCAATCGCAGATCTTGGAATGTGTCATCCTCCATAATCATGTGAGCTAATTCCTTATAACAGATCTTTCCCTCCCTCCTGCTGGTTCTGTTTCTCAAGAGAACCTTGACAAATACAGATTTTGACACCAAGAGTAATTCTAGAGGAAAAGAATTTTAAGGATACACCTTCTGACTTGGTTCTGGGGCTTCTGGAATCGGCTCTCTGAACTGATTAGATTTATTTTTTAATTTTGTTTTCTTTTTTTCTATTTTTTGTACAGACAGGGGTCTCACTCTTGCTCAGGCTGGTTTCGAACTCCTGGCCTCAAGCCATCTTCCTGCCTCAGCCTCCCAGAGTGCTGGGATTACAGACGTGAGCCACTGCACCTGGCCTTGATTAGATTTAAAGATGCTAAGACTCTATTTCCAGTAGTAAAGAGATCACTGATATTCAAAGCGTGATCTGGCAATAGAGATAGGTAAACTGCTACCACTCAATACTGCTAATTACCCACTGATAAGAGGCAAGGATCTGAGTGACTTTGTTTATGATACTTTTGAACATTTTGTTCAAGCTAATGAATACAATGAGATTAGCTGGTCACCCCTAATGCCATTGGACAAAATGGGGGAAGAAAAGCATGGGTTCTGGGACTTGAATTCTCAGGTGAAGTGCTACATAAGTGACTTGAAGTCTTCTATGTGTGTCCTGAAGAAGACCCTTATCTTTTGTAGCTGTAGGGCTGAGGTTGCTGAAAATCAAACCCAGAACCTGATCTTGTGACTGGCCGAATTGTAACACAAGTTCGACTCCCAGCTTTGTTGAGTGTCTACTGTTAAGGTTGAAGGCATTCATTGGGAAGGAATGGGACTCTGGAAGTTGGAACTGGGACATGTGAGAAGACCATGAGGAACCTGGGGATGCTGAGCCTTAAATTCTCATGAGCTTCGCCAGTGGAAGAGGACTTTCCACCCCCCCTGCGAGGGGACTAACCCTTCCTCACCTGAGAAAACTGTAATGGCGTCTCCTGGGCAGTTTCTGTGCAAGACCTTTGCTTTTGGACCTTTAAAGAGATTCAAGTCCCAGCAGGCCCCTAAAGGTGAGAGACACAGTGTGGCACATAAAGAGGTGTGCTACACTCCAGAAGAACTACTTGAGTGTTCTAATTTATACAGAGAGAAATCTGGGAAACATTTGTGGGAATGGACAATAAAGGTGTGAGATAATGATGGAAGCAACATAAAGTTGAATTAGGCTGATTTATTTATTTATTCATTCATTCATTCTTTTATTTTTAGAGACAGGGTCTTGCTCTGTTGCCCAGGCTGGAGTACAGTGGTGCGATCATAGCTCACTGCAGCCTTGAACCCCTGGGCTCAAGTGATCCTCTTGCCTCAGCCTCCTGAGGAGCTGGGACTACAGGCAAATGTCATGCCATGTCTGGCTTCCCTTTTTTTTTTTTTTATTTTTTTAGAGATGGGGTCTCACTATGTTGCCCAGGCTAGTCTCAAATTCCCGGGCTCAAGCAATTCTCCCACCTTGGCCTCCCAAAGTGCTGGGATTATAGGTGTGAGCCACTGCACCTGGCTTATATTTTTATATTAATATATATAGCAAATATCTTTGTTTTCTTCTCTCTCTTATTTCCTCATCATGCAACATAAGATGTATCAACTTACAGTATTTAAGGATTGTTAACTTTACATCATAGAATTTAAGTTATACGATATGCAGGAGAAGAGTAAACCTCACTCAATGACTTTACCTCCTGTTCTGGGGAAGGGTTGTGTGTTTTTAGTTGTATACGGGATAGTTGATCAGGTGATCTAGTTATTGTCTTTACTTGGAGATTAAGTATAGCTTAAGGAGATGTATGTGGATGCCAAGTTGACACAGGGTAGATTTATGATATTTAGTTTTATGTGTCAACTTGACTGGGCCATGGGGTACCCAGATATTTGTTTTTTTTTCCCAATCTTCATTTTGCTGGATGCCTACACATTTGGTTAAACATTATTTCTTGTGTGTAGGTGATGGTGTTTTTAGATGAGATTAACATTTGTATCAGTAGAATGAGTAAAGCAGATGGCCCTACCTAATGTGGGTGGGCCTCATACAGTCCACTGAAGGCCTGCTGAGTAAGAGGAAACTCCTGTCTGACTGCCTTTAGACCAGGACACTAATTTTTATCTGCCTTGGGACTCGAACTAAAACATTGTCTCCTCCTGGGTCTTGGGTCTGTCAGCTTTCAAACTGGAGGTACGCCACCTTCTCTCTTGGGTCTCCTACTTGCCAACTGAATATTTGGGGACTTGCTGTTCTCCATAATTGTGTGAGCCGATTCCTTATAATTAATCTCCCTATCGAATGGGAGACAATATTTGCAAACAACCTGATTAAAAAGTGAGCAAAGAACCTAAATGGACAATCATCAAAAGAAGACATACAAATGACCAACGGGTACAAGGAAAAGGTGCTTACCATCACTAATTGTCAGGGAAATGCAAACTAAAACCACAATGAGATATCACCTTGTATCTGTTGGGATGGTCATGATCAAAATGTCAGAAGACAACAGGCATTCGGTGAGAATGTGGAGAAAAGGGAACCCTTGTACACTGTCAGTGGGAATGTAAAATGGTGCAGCCATTATGGAAAACAGTAGGGAGATTCCTCAAAAAATTAAAACTAAAATGACCATACAATCCAGTCATCTCACTTTTGGGTATACGAGGGCTGTCCAGAAAGTATCCAGCCATTGTTAATATAATGAGAACAGTTACATGGCTGGATACTTTGTGGACAGCCCTCATATATCTAAAGGAAATGAAACTCGAAGAGGTGTCTGCACTGCCACGTCCATTGCAGCATTGTTCAAAGTAGCTAAGATACGGAAACAACTCAAGCGTCCACTGACATAAGAATAGATACAGAAAACATGTCATATACACATAATGGAATATTATTCAGCCCTAAAAAAGAAGGAAATCCTGTTATTTGTGACAACATGGATGAACCTGAAGGACATTGTCACTGAAATTGGCTGGACATAGATCGTCAACTACTATATAATCTCCTTTTTATGTTGAATCTAAAAAAGTTGAATTTACAGAAGCAGAGGGTAGAGTGGTAGTTACCACGTTTGGGGTAAGAATGAGGGAAATTGAACAAAGGATAAAAAGTTGCAGTTATACAACACGAACAAGTTCTGGAGATCTAATATACAGCATGGAGACCATAGCTAATAATATTGTATTTTCTTTTTTTTTTTTTGAGACAGTCTTACTCTGTTGCCCAGGGTAGAGTGCTGTAGCGTCAGCCTAGCTCACAGCAACCTCAAACTCCTGGGCTCAAAGAATCCAGCTGCCTCAGCCCCCCCAGTGGCTGGGACTACAGGCATGCGCCACCATGCCCGGCTAATTTTTTCTGTATATATTTTTAGTTGTCCATATAATTTCTTTCTATTTTTAGTAGAGACGGGGTCTTGCTCTTGCTCAGGCTGGTCTCGAACTCCTGAGCTCAAATGATCCATCCGCCTTGGCCGCCCAGAGTGCTAGGATTACAAGCGTGAGCCACCGCGCCCGGCCAATAATACTGTATTATAGAAGAAATAAGTCTTTGTGTTAGATCAAGCAGAGTGACGATAGTTTACAATAATCTATTGTATATTCTGAAATAGCTATAAGGGAACAATTGGAATGTTATTAGTATAAGGAAAGGACAAGTATTTAAGGTGATGGATATTCCAAGTACACTGATTTGATATTTACAAGTTAAATGAATGTATTAAATGATTACTTGTACCTTGAAACTATGTACATCTATTATGCATCAGTAAAAAATACAATATTGTATACTTGAAATTTGCTAAGAGATCTTAAGTGTTCTCACCATACCAAAAAAAAAAAAAAAAAAGGAAAAGAAACAGGATAGTAAACTAGGTGAGGTGATATGTTAATGAGCTTTATTGCAGAGATCATTTTGCACTGTACAGGTATATCGAAGCACCAAGTTGTATACCTTCAATATATATAATTCCTGCATTTCAATTATAACCCAATCAAGCTAGAAAAACAAGTTGAGACAAACTGAAAAAAAAAATACTTGCAATTCATTTATAGCTCAAGGGATAATTTCCTTAATATATAGAAATTTCCAACAAACCAGTAAGCAAAACACTGACGACCCAATTAAAAAAAATGTGAATAAAAAGCGCACACGTTGGAAAATAGTTCAGTGGTTCCCCAGAAAGTTAAACATAGAATCACCAGATGAAACAGCAATTCCACTCCTCGGTATATACCCCCAAAATTTGAAAAAGGGACTCAAACCAGTACACTACACACATGTTCATAGCAGCATTATTTGTACTAGCCACAAAGTGGAAACAGCCCAAATGCTCATCAATGGTGAATGGATAAACAAAACCTGATATACACATATAATAAAATATTCTTCAGCCATAAACTGGAAAGAAGCACTGACTTGTGCTACATCTTGGATAAACCTTCAAAACATTATGCTAAGTAAAAGAATCTGGATACAGGGGAAAACATATGATTCTATTTACATGAAACATGCAGAATAGGTAAATCCATAGTATGGAATGCAGATTGATGACTGCCAGGGATGGGGGGGGTGTGGGGGTGGGGGAGGTGGAGAAATGAGGAATGACTGCTAATGAATATGGAATTTCCTTTTGAAGTGGTGAAAATGCTTTGGAACTAAATAGAGATGGTGGTTGCACAACACCATGGATGTACTAAACGCCACTGAACTGTCCACTTTGAAAGCACTAATTTTATGTCATGTGAATTTCACCTCAATTTAAAAAAAAGAATGTATATACATGGTTTTGCAGAAGAGAAAATACAGTCTGGGTGGTGGCTCATAGCTGTAATCCCAGCACTTTTGGAGGCTGAGGCAGGGGGATCACTTGAGGCCAGGAGTGCAAGAGCAGCCTGGGCAACATAGCAAGATCCCATCTCTACAAAAAAATACAATGTATGTTGTTTATAAAGCATCCAGTCTGAGGTATTCTGTTATAGCAGCTGGAAAGGACTAAGACACTATCTTCTCTTAGTCTGGTTACAACTAATGAACTAAAACTGATACATTATTAATTAGAGTATACAGTTTATTTGCATATCCTTGGCTTTTACCTAATGTCCTTTTTCTGACCCAGGATTCCACATGACATTTAGCCATCACATCTCCTTAGGTGCCTCTGGGTGGTGACAGTTTCTCAAACTTGCCTTGTTTTTGATGATCTGGATGGCTTTAAGGAAGACTGGGTAGGTTATCTGCATCTTTTGCTTTGAGAGACAGCCACCCAGGTAAGCTGTTTTCTGTCCTGGCAGGCAGATAAACCAAGGATAAAATAGGGGAAAAAATTACAGAAAAACAGAAGGAAAAAGAAAAAAAACAACCAACCTAAACCAGGAGCTATGCTCCGGGGTGCACCCACTGAATGCCAAAGAAGGTCTCATCAGCATTTTGTGAGGGCAGCAGTGGCAGACTGAGGTTGGTGCAGAGGGTGTCCCCGAGGGCCAGAGGCGTCAGGCGCTGGGAGGAAACGGTGCAATCTTGGTTGAAGGGGAGGCGCATGAGGCTGTAGGTGGCGGAGGCGCAGATGCCCACGGTTAGGGTGGCATTGCGGGGCACGGTGGTGTGCCTGGAGGGACAGTTGGCCAATGTCACCTGGATGTGCAGCCTGTAGATGCCCTTGCGGTGGACACGCAGCTGCCCGTCGTCCAGCTCTGCTCCGTGCAAGAAGGTGCGGCCCAGGGCTGGGCCCCCCTGCCAGTACAGCCTGGGGTCCTGCCGAGGTCCTGGGGGCACAGGGTTCGGGGATGGGAGGATGAAGGTTTTGGGAAACTGAGGGACCCTCTGGTCATAGAAAGAGTGGCACTAGGGATAGGGCGTTAGATGAAGGGATGGAGAGTTAGAAATTTAAAGGGAGGGAGAAAGGGACAAGGACAGAGAGAGGGGGAGGGGCAAGGACATATAGAGAGAGTGGAGAAAGAGAGACAGACGCAGAGACAAAGTGTGTGTGTGTGTGTGTGTGTGTGTGTGTGTGTGTGTGGTGAATTCTTATAATGCTGTCTTGCCTGGCATCCAATTTGAATATGTTTAGTTTTTTCACAGCAAAATTAGGGCTGAGTGTGTGACAGTTTCCAGTTCTCTGCCCCCTCCCAGTTCCTCAATGTTATCGATCCAGTGCACCTGCTTTATGCAGCCACCCCCTGGCCCCCTTGATGCAGCCTCGTTGACTCCTCCCTGCTCACCCCATACCCTGCTCAGATTGTGTCAATTTCCCTCACAGTGACCACTCTCAGTTTCAGAACGCCTCCAGCCTCTACCCCTAACAATTACAATTCCCCGCGGGAAACCTGCTTGGGGAATGCCTTGAACCCTAATAAAGGCTTTGGCTCATGCATCCCTTCCATGCTCTCTCTTGCTACTCACCCACTGGTTGACGTGTGTGTGTGTGTGTGTGTGTGTGTGTGTGTGTGTGTGTGTGTCCCAGCGGGCTCCCCGCTTCCTGCTGGCCCCCTCTCTCTGGGATCTGTAAGCAATAAACTCTGTTATTTCACGTGTTTTGTCCCACAGCCTCCCGTGTCTAACCCTAACCCTAACCCCAACCTAACTGTCCTCTCAGGCTCTCCTACAGAGTGGCTGTCTTGGTAGGAATACACTGAATACAACTCGGACAGAACCACGAGGGTGTTTGCTGAGATAAACAAGTTTCCTGCTGGTGGGGGGACACTTGGTCACTGGCTGGACACTTAAGAATTAGGCCACCTGCCAGGGCAAAGAAGGATTCCCTGAAAGGTACATTGTACATACACATCCACAGCTACATTGTGTGGAGTAGAATCACAGCAGGGCTAGATTGTACAGCCACTCTTGAGAGAAAGACCTCAAGAACAAATTAGAGGGCCAGGCGCGGTGGCTCATGCCTGTAATCCTAGCCCTCTGGGAGGTCAAGGCAGGAGAATTGCTTGAGCTCAGGAGTTCGAGACCAGCCTGAGCAAGAGTGAGACCCTGCCTCTACTATAAATAGAAAGAAATTAGCCAAAACAACTAAAAATAGAAAAAACTAGCTGGGCATGGTGGCGCGTGCCTGTAGTCCCAGCTACCCGGGAGGCTGAGGCAGGAGGATCATTTGAGCCCAGGAGTTTGAGGTTGCTGTGAGCCAGGCTGACGCCGCGGCACTCTAGCCCAGGCAACAGAGCAAGACTCTGTCTCAAAAAGAAAAAGAACAAATTAGAGGGAAAATATCACAGAGACAGAGAGAGAGAGACACACACACACACACACACACACACACACACACATCAGGAGCTCTGAGAGGGCCAGAGATCAGAAGAGAAGAGGAGAGAGAGAAAAGAAAGCCCCCTCTGTTATAAAATGGAATGAACACAGCACCCAAACCTCGGATCTCTGGTGGTGAGCTGTGGACGCCCAGAAGAGGAAGAGGGTTAGTTAGAGGGGAGGGAGGGAAAGAGCTTCCCTTGGGCAGGCAGGTGAGTCACGCCCTCACCTCCCTGAAGTCTTTTCACCGATGTCACCCTCCCAGGCACCCCCTTCCCCTCCCCCACAACTCCAATTTAAACAGCAACCCTCACCTTGGCATGCGTGGATCCCCCCCCCGCCCCCTCTTGTTTAATTTCTCTCCAAAACACACTCTTTGTCTCTACTTGGTGTTGCTAACATATCTTACTTGTTCACTTATTATTATTATTTTTTATCTCCCGGACAGTAGAAGGGAAGCACCAGAGGGCAGGGATTTGTGTCTGTTTGGTTCGCTATTGTGGCTCCGGGTACAGTGCCTGTCCCCCAGCCAGACGCTCACTCAGTTCACGTTTGTGGCATGAACCGAGGAAGGTGGAGGTTGTTGTCTTGGTGGTTTTTGATGATGCCAGGAGAACAGATCCAGTGGGAAGGACTGACAGGGCACAGCACTGGGTGCCCGCACCTGGCCCCCTCCTCTTCCTCACTCTTTCTTGCTTTTGTTCCCTTTCTGTGGCACGTGCTCCCTCCCTGCCCCTCTCTCTCTGCCCCTTCTCTCTCTCCCCTTCCCTTTCTGTCTCTGTCTCTCCCCTGCACCCAACGCGAGCCCCAGGTTACCTGTGTGGTTCAGCTGGAGCTCAGCTATGTCCCACTGGAAGAGAAGACCAGAAAACAGAGCAAGGACTTAAACACGGAGGTTTTAAGTGTCCCCTAAGTCAGGGACGGGGTGGGGGTGTGTGTCTCTCTTCTCCGTTCACCCTCCTACTCAGCCCTCATCCCATTCCCGGATTTGTGATTAAAAAGAAAAAAAAAAGTTTCTTAAAGGGGAAGTTAGGTTTGAACCAGCGGGGTAGAGTCAAAGACTAGACATTCAGAAGAACTTCCTAGTTTTCCTGGACATCACCCGGAGCGAGCGAACCGCAGGCCCCGGCGCAGCCTCCCAGCCCGCTGGGCCTCCGCAGGGACTCCCAGCCCCGCCAGCGCGTCCTGTCCCAGGAAGCCCCCGCTGCCCGCGTTGTGAAGCCCCCGGCAGCCTCTGAGTCACCCCGCCCGGGAAACACCACAGAGTCATCTTCCAGGGCCACGTCGGATGCACCTTTTCCCACCCCGGGATGCCCCGTTCCCTCCCGGGGCGTCCTGGCCCAGCCTGGCCTCCCTGCGCGGGTCTCTCTCTGCGCCAGCAGGTCGTCGCCCTGGCTTTTTTTTTTTCCTTTTTCTTTTCTTTTTTTAAGAGGGAGGATCTCTCTCTGTCGCCCAGGCTGGAGTGCAGTGGGGCGATCGTAGCTCACTGCAGCCTCCAATTCCTGGGCTCCAGCGGTCTTCCTGCCGAGCCTTCCTTCCAGCCTCCCGAGCAGCTGGGACTACAGGTGCCATCACCACGACTGGCTAATTTATTTTCATTTTCCTTCCTTCCCTTCCCTCCCTCCCTCCCTCTCTCCTTTTTAAACCCATCTGATTCCGATGCTGTCAGTTTGCGCTCTAGCGCACCGCCCCCCCCGCCTCTCTCCGCGTCCCTGCCGGGTTCCCCAGCCCGGAGGTCCCCAGGCTGGGCGAGCAGCTGGCAGGTGTGCACCCCACCTGCCCACCACTCCTTCTCGACTCACCCCAGGTGGCTCGAGCTGCTGCTGCTGCTGCTGCTGGCGCGCTGGGAGGACCAGGTAGCCGACCAAGCAGAGCATCATAACAAAAAACAGGCTAAAAACAGCCTTCGTGCCGCAAGGCCAGGGCAGGCGGCGCACGGGGCACCCGGAGCCGTCCTCCGGCATCACTGGCGGCTCCAGCCGGTGCAGGCGGGGTCGGGACGCGAAGGGCTGCCCAGAAGAGGGAAAGAAACTTCACCCTCTGAGAATGCGCTTCAGCATCTGCTGGCTTAAACCTGAGGGGCACCAGCCTGCCCTTCTTTGGGGATGTCCGGCCTGGGGCGGGGGAGGGATTCCGGCTGCTCTCTGAGCAGGGAAATCCCCTCCCGCTAGGTCCTGGGCTGGGGCAGGGCAGCTGCGGGGTGGGCTTGGGAGGTGCCTGCCCCACCTTGCCCCTCAGGAGGGGACGTCCAGATCTTTCCATTTGTCTCTTCCCCTCCCCTTCCTGGTGCAGGTTCATTCATTCATTCATTCATTCAATCAACAAACTTTTATTGAGCATCTATTAGGGACTAGACAATGTGCTGCGGGGGACTAAGTGTACAGCCAGCAGGCAGGAATTGGGAGCGCTCCCCAAATATCTACGTGTTCTTCTTCATGTCCCCGACCTCCCTGGCAGTCAGGTGGGGCCAGGCGACTGCCCTGCCCCAGGGCGTGATGCCGGATCACTGATGCATCTGTCTCTTTAAAAACACCTCCCATAGTGCATCAGTTTTCTCCTCCCCTGCATTCTTGAACAGGCCTCCAGTTCTAACTCGTGTCCACACGGAAGCTCAGAAGGTGACCTCGTTTGGAAACAGGGCCTTTGCATATGTCATTAGGTTACCATGAGGTCGTGTTGCAGGAGGGTGGGCCCTGCATCGGATGGGCTGAGGCTGGGGGCCTAACAAGGAGATGGAAGGAAACAGGAGAGATTTCAGAGCTTGAGTCAACAATATTTGCAGGGCCGAGGAGTGGACAGGTCAAAGAAGGAAGTCACATAAGTCCAGGATCTTTGGGACCCAGGTAATCAGCATACACTCCCTGGAGTCCCCACTACTAAAGGAATTTGTTTCACTGAAGCCCCTAAATTCCATGTCTAGGGAAATGAAGTGGGTGGTGCTGTTATTAATATTTCGATTGTCCATAGCAGCCAGCTGAGAGAGGGTGTCTGCCAGCTTAATTCTCCTAGCAAGGAGCTTTTGGGGGGCAGGTGCCTGGGCTGCAATGGAGATTTGCATCCTGTACTTGAAGAACCTAGACTTGACTGCCTGATTCATCTGGTGACTTGAGCTGGGCTCTAATCGATTGCGCTCTAGTCTGTGTGGTTCTGCTGCAGGTTGGGGGCATCTTTTTTGATTTTTGAGGAGGAGTCTTCAGAAGCCAGGACTTTCCCCTATCTGTGGACTCTACAGCTGAGGTTGTGGGACAAGACGTCCCCTGCCCTTGCCAACTAACTTCCTACCTTCCCTCTAAGTCAGGCGGGTCGGGAGCTCTGCGCAGGGCAGAAAGCTGAGGGGCGAGGTCCAGGGTGCAATTGGGACACAGGAAGTAAGATCACTTTCCCCTCTCAGGGAAGCCTCAAGCCCACTAGGCTGATTTTTGGCAGTCTTCTTCCCCTGTGAGACACTTAGAAACTTCTGCCTCCCTTCCATGCTCCTGGGAGCTGAGGACAGCTTGAAGGTGCCCACTCAGGCTTCCTCTTTGTACAGCTTTGTACAGCTGCCTCTCCTCTTTCTCTTTGCTGTGGTTAACCTCCAGTTGCCACAATTGGTGTTATTGCCAGAGCTCTAAACAAGAAAGGGACCAAGGCCCTTCAGCTTAGAGCTACCCCCTTCGCTACACAGCTTCCCTCTTATTACTGGGATTTCATCTGGGAGACATGTCTGTTTCAGTACTTATTTCCCACTCCACCATTCCTGTTCCCTTCTCCGTCCCACAAACCAGTAAGACTGGGAGAGTTGAGTGCAAAAGAAAGCAACAATAAACACTTTTCTCCTATATGAAAGTCTGGGCTAGTATGTCATCTGCACTCTATAAAGTCTTCAGAAGCCCAAATTCTTTCTCTTTTGTGCCTGTGACACATCAAGTGTAATGCCCTTGTCTGCATAGTACAAGATGGCCAAGTTTGAGGCACCTAGAAGGTGAAAAAGTAAGTCATGTACTGTCCTTCCCTTTAAGAGAAGTAATCAAGTTCACTCACAACCCATTGGTGAGGACCAGTCACATGACCACATAGAATCATGTGACTCAGGCAGGGGAGCCTGGGAAATGTAGTCTTCAGTCTGAGTAGCCATGGACCCTGCTGAAACTCAAGGCTTTTATTATTATGAGTAATAGCATTTTGTACCTCAGGTGCAAATTTCAAGGGGTCATCTTAAAACTCCTTTATCAAGACAAATATATTATCATGCAATATTTTTTAAAAAATAAAAAAGTTAATGCAAGAAAAAAATCCATGATGAACAAATTGTAAAAAAAAAGTTTCAAATAAAGAACAGATCCAGGCCAAGGATGGGTGGCCCATGCCTGTAATCCCAGCATTTTGGGAGGCTAGGATGGGAATATCACTACCAAAAATAGAAAAATTAGCCAGGCGTGGTGGCATGTGTCTGTAGTCCCAGCTACTCAGAAGGCTGAGTAATAATAATTACTTGAGCCCAGGAGTCTGAGGTTGCAGAGAGCTATGATGATGCAATTGCACTCTACCAGGGGCCACAGGGCAAGACTCTATCTCAAAAAAAAAAAAAAAAAAATTCGCAATACTTCAACTAAAGAACAAATAAAACACTCAGACTCAAGTTGACACTTTAAAAATTTCATGAACTTTAACAAATAGTGACTGCATATCAATCTATGTTAGTCCCATGTGTAAGGTTTTGTGGATTGGCTGGCGCCAGAGAAAGAAAGATAAGCAGAGTTAAAGGGATAAGTAAAGAGGCTTTGTTGGAGCACTCCCAGGTGGGGGTAACGAGTCCCAAGAGAGAGGGAACCAGGCGAGGTTCCCAGGTCCTGGGAGAGAGAGAGATACCTGAGAAGTCACGTCGCCTAGAAGTTTGAGTGGGTTTATATATGTTTTTTAGGGCTAGAGGTGGGGGTTTCTTTGGTGGGAAGATTTATGGCGGGGAGAGCAAGGAACTTTCTATTGCAGTTTTAGGGCAGGTGTGGAGAAATAGGAGGGGCTGGTGGTATGGATGGACTCCAGGAACCGTGACGGACTCCAGGAGCCCAGACCCTTGTCATGGTAACCATCAGGTGTGGTTATTCTTTTAACTCAGCTGGGCCTAGCAGGCATTGTGCTCGGCAGGTCTCCTGGGCCTTTTCTTTTTTCCATTAGGGAGGGGAGCGGTGCTTGCCACCAGCCTTACACCATGGTCCAGAATACATTTCCCATTTAAAACATTGTAAATTGTTCTTCTGTCCCACACGGACAGCAGCTAGTGGAAATTACTATATAGTCTGTTCTTGACAAAGACAACACTAGACAGATGTTTAGAGATGCATGAAGTTGTAGGTAGCGCATCTTTATTTCTGTGTAACATTTTGCTGTGTGAATATACCATACTATATTTATCCTTTGATCTGATGCTGGACATTTGGGGAATTTCCAGTTTTGAGCTGCAAAAAACATGTAACTTTTGATGATAGCTATCCGGTCAGGTGTGAGGTAATGTCTCTTTATGGTTTTAATTTGCATTTCCTGGCAGACTAATGATGTTGAGCATGCCTTCATATATCTGTTGCCTATTTTTATGTCTTCTTCGGAGGAATGTCGATTCAGGTCCTTTGGCCACTTTTTAATTGGTTTTGGGTTATTTTTGTTCTTTTCTTTTTTTGATATTGAGTTGTGTGAGTCCCTTAGATGTTTTGGATATTAATCCTTATCAGATTATCAGAATGTTTACAAATGTTTTCTCCTGATCCACAGGCTACCTTTTCATTTTGTTGGTTATTTCCTTTTTAGTTTGATGTAGTCCCACTTGTTTATTTTTTGTCTTATTGTCTGAGCTTTTGCTTTGATATCTGAAAAATAATCATTGGCAAAATCAATGTCAGGGAGCTTTCTCCCATGTTTTCTTCCAGGAGTTTTATAGTTTTAGATCTTACATTTAGGTCTTTTATCCAATTTGGCTATGACTAGAGTGAACAATAATGTATTGTATATTGCAAAATAGCAACAAGAGAAAATTTTGAATGTCCTCATCACAAAAAATAATGTTTAAGCTGATAGATATGCTATTGCCCTGATTTGATCATTGCACAATTTATATATGTGTTGAAACATCACATTGTACCCCACAGACATGTACAATTGTTATCTGTCAAGTATTTAAAAAAACCCAAGAGATAAGTATTGATAAGAGTGAGGAGAAAAGGAATCCCTTACACACTGTTGGTGGAGCCATTATGGAAAACAGTATGGAGGTTCCTTAAGAAATTAAAAATGGGGCCAGGTGTGGTGGCTCATGCCTGTAATCCTAGCACTCTGGGAGGCTGAGGCGGGTGGATCATTTGAGCTCAGGAGTTCGAGACCAGCCTGAGCAAGAGCGAGACCCCATCTCTACTAAAAATAGAAAGAAATTAGCTGGACAACTAAATATATATATAGAAAAAATTAGCCGGGCATGGTGGCACATGCCTGTAATCCCAGCTACTAGGGAGGCTGAGGCAGAAGGATTGCTTGAGCCCAGGAATTTGAGGTTGCTGTGAGCTGGGCTGATGCCACAGCACTCTAGCCTGGGCAACAGAGTGAGACTCTGTCTAAAAAAAAAAGAAAGAAAGAAAGAAATTAAAAATGGGCCAGGCCAAGACCGGAGGATTGCTTGAGCTTAGGAGTTGAAGACCAACCTGAGCAAGAGCAAGATCCCATCTCTACTAAAAATAGAAAAATTAACTGGGCATCGTGGTGCACACCTGTAGTCCCAGCTACTCAGGAGGCTGAGGCAGGAGGATCACTTGAGCCCAGGAGTTTGAGGTTGCAGTGAGCTAGGCTGATGCCACGGCACTCTAGCCCCAACAATAGAGTGAGGCTCTGTCTCAAAAAAAAAAAAAAAAAAAATTAAAATGACCCAACAATCATTCTGTCTGATGTGTGTGTGTGTGTGTGTGTGTGTGTATATATATATGTATATAATATACTGATATAGACATATAGATATAGACACATAGATATGTGGATAGGTAACATATAGTCTCTCTCTCTCTTTGTCCCCCTCCCTCCATCCCTCTCATAATAAAGAGATTTATTATAAGGAATCAGATCACAAGATTATGGAGTCTAAGGAGATCTGCAGTTGGCAGGCTAGAGACCCAAGAGAACGGACAGTATATCCTGAAGCCAAGAGACTACCAATAGCCCAGGTCAAGGACAGTCAGCCAGAGGGAGTGAATTCTTTACTCAGCATTTTTGTTCTCTTCAGGCCTTTAACAGATTGGATGAGGCCCACCCACATTGGGGAGGGCAATCTGCTTTACTTGGTCCACTGATTCAAATGTAAATCTCATCCAGAAACACCTCCCCACACTCATCCACAATAACATTGGAGCAAATATCTGAGCACCCCATAGCCCAGGCAAGATGACACATAAAATTACCCATTGGGTCCACTGATGACCCTGCCTGCTACACCAATTTGGCAGAAGCTCAGATGAGCAGGAGAAAGCTGAGCTGCCAGGTGTCAAGGGAGCCAGTTAAGACAATAAGCAAAAATGAAAGTAACAGTGAAGCCTTTAAAATCACTTAGTGTGATAGTACATGAGCAATAGACTAAACTGGAGAAATCACCAACGTTCCCCCGTTCCATTTCCCCCCGGAATGGTACACTCATGAGGGTCAGGTGACTTGGCATAGATGTAAGGTGAACACAAAGCTTGTGCGGTTTTCTGGACCTGGGGGTTGAGGGAGGAGGAAGAGAAGGGCTAGAAGTGGAAAAGTACTGAGTACTGTGTCAGTAGAGAAAACTGTCTTCACGGTTCTCCTCTGTCCATGGTAAGTGGGTCTTCGCAGATAACTCCTGATAAAAAGGCCTCTGAAGGAAGGCCCTTAGGATAGGAATGCAGGAAGGCAACTAGGTTACCTAATTTGTCAGCATAGAACTGTTCATCGTATTCTCTTATAACCCTTTTTATTTTGGTAAGATCTGTAGTGATGTCCCCACTTTCATTTCTGAGTTTGAGAATTTGAATCTTTTCTCTCTTAGTCAACCTAGCTAAAGGTTGGTCAATTTTACTGATCTTTTCAAAGAACCAACTTTTGTTTTTGTTGATTTTCTCTATTGTTTTTCAATTGTCTATTTTATTTATATTTGCTCTAAACTATTTTTTTGTTTTACCTTTTTCCTGTTAGCTTGGGTTGACTTTGCTTTTTCTAGTTCTTTAAAGTGGGCAGTTAGGTTATTGATTTGAGGTCTTTCTGCTTTTTTTAATGTGTGCCTTTTACATGGCAATGAATTTCCCTCTTAGCACTGTTTTTGCTGCATATCGTACATTTTGGTGGATTGTAGTTTTGCTTTCATTTGTTTCAAGGTATTTTCTAACTTTCCTTGGGACCTCCTCTTTGTTACATTGGTTGTTTAAAGATTGTGTTGCTTAATTTCCACATATTTGTAAAATTTCCAGGTTTCCTTTTGTTACTGATTTCTAATTTCATTCTATTGTGGTTAAAAAATATTCCCTATAATTTCAATCTTTTAAAATTTATTTAGATTTGCTCTGTGGCCTAGTATATGGTGTATTCTGGAGAATGTGCCACGTGTAGTTGGGAAGAATGCACATTCTGCTATTGTTGCATAGAGTTTTCTGTATATGTCTGTTAGGTCTAATTGGTTTATAGTATTGTTCAAGCCCTCTATTTCCTTATTAATCTGGTGTTCTATTCATTATTGAAAGTGGTGCGCTAAAGTCTCCAACTATTATTCTAGAACTGTCTATTTCTTTATTCAATTCTGTCCATTTTGCTTCATATATTTTGTGGCTCCTTTGCTAGTTATGTGTATGTTTATAATTGTTGCATCTTCTTGCTGTTTTGAAGCTTTTATCAGTATATAATGCCCTTCTTATTCTCTGAGAACTTTTTTGATTTAAAATCTATTTTGTCTGACAATAATATAACCTCCCCAACTCTCCTTTGGGTTATATTTGGATGGAATATCCTTTTATGTCCTCTTAGTTTCAAGCTCTTTGTGTCTTTCCATCTAAAGTGAACCATTTGTAGACAGATGACTCATGTTTTTTTTTTAAATCCAATCTACCAATTTCTGCGTTTTAATAGAAAAGCTTAATCCATTTACATTTAAGGCAATTGGTGATAAGGAATGATTTTCTTCTGCTATCTGGCTATTTGTTTCTATGTGGCATATGTTTTTGCTCATTTCCTCTATGAATACATTTGTTTGCATTTTGTTGGTATTTGTAAGGTACCATTTTGGTTTTCTTTTTCTTTCCTTTTCTGTGTTTTTTTCCCCGGTTATTTTCTTAATGGTTACCTTGTAGATTACAATTAAATGCTAACTTTATAACAGCCTAGTGTAAATAATACCCACGTATTTTCAATAGTATACAAACACTCTGCTCCTATATACCTCTGTCCCTCCCTCTTTATATTATTTTTATACATTGCATCTTTATACATTGTGTCCTCTGTAACATATATTATTGCTTTGTGCATTTTCCTTTTAAATAATATAGAAAAAGAGGAAGTGGAGTGGCGGCAGCGGCGGCGGGCACCGGCCTAGCAGCCTCCTCCCACCACCAGCACCCCCGGGGCCGGCGACGGCTGAGCCCCGCTGCCCTTTCCGGTAGGGGCCGCCCTTGCCTGCTGCTGCGAGGACAAGGAGGACGACGAGGAGTTGTGAAGGCGGCGGCCAAGGGGCACACGTGTCTCTTGCAGCTAAACGGATTGATTAGCCCCCAACTGCGGCACCTCCGGGCGGCCGCTGCCCTCAAGAGCAAGGCCCTGAGTGCAGCCGAGGCGGCCGCGACCGCGGCCACCCCGGATGGGGACCCCAGAGCGACGGCAACAAAAGGAGCCGGGGTGCACTCCGGCGAGAAGCCCTCTCATTCCCTCCCCAATAATGCAAGAACTGAGGCCCCCAGCCCGGCAGAGGACTAGATGAGGGCACTGAGCAGGAGGAGGAGGAAGACGAGCATGAGACTGATCAGCAAAGATCTGTCAGAACCCTACTCCATTTATACCTATAGATATTGCATCCACAACTGGCCACAGCTGTGCTGCTTGGCCATGCTAGGGGAGGAGTGTGTAGGCGCCATCGTTCACAAGTTGGATATGCACAAAAAAATGTTCCGCAGAGATTACAGAGCCATGTTAGCTGTGGATTCCAAATACAGGAGACATGGCATTAGTACTAACTTGGTTAAGAAAGCTACATGTGCCATGGTTGAAGGAGACTGTGATGAGGTTGTTTTGGAAACAGAAATTACAAATAAGTCTGCTTTGAAACTTTATGAAAATCTTGGTTTTGTTCGAGATAAGAGGCTGTTCAGATACTGTTTAAATGGAGTTGAGGCACTGCGACTTAAACTATGACTGCGTTGAGAAACTGACATCAAGGAACAACTTCCAACCTCCAACCGCACAGAATCGATCTTTGCGTGGAATGCAATTTGTACAGAATTGCTTTGCAGGTGGATTTAGTAATTTTCATGCAGCTCTAATCTGTCAGTGTCTCATTGAGTGTCACACAGTATTTGTTGCACTTTGTCATGGCACATTTGTTCTGAATTAAAAGAGATTGTTTTAAACTTCAAGAGTTCTTTTGGTACCAACAAGATGTGCCAGTTGATAGCCAAGATTTGTTTGTTCATTTGCAAAGCCTACTGACAATGTTATTTACACAGTGATCATTTTATCACAGAACCAGAGAGTGGAACATGATTTTTGTTCCTTAAAGAAGCCAATGTGGATTGTAAAAGTCTCTGCACATACTAACGTTTCACACAAAACCTGCCCTAGTTTTCTGAAGGGAGTCAGTGAAACGCTTAAATTTTAGTTTTTTTTCCAATATTAAATTTTCCATTCTTGAATATTGGTATCTCAGTGATTAGTGAATGAAAAAAATGTAGGGTAGGTTATGTCTTACAATGAGTAAAGATAACGATTAAATTGTGTCTGCCAGTGCCTGTGTAGATAAATATATTTGTCTTCATCTCTAGTTTTTGAATGCATGCTGCTTTTCCATTAAGGCCTTTGCAAGCAAACTTTTTATTTAAATTCTAATTTGATAATAAATTATTTCAGATTTTTATAATTTTGATACTTTTTCCAGGTGAGTGACAGATGTTTTACTTTAGAAGTCCCTTCTTTCCTTACAGTAAGAAGTTGAATCTACTTGGAAAATTGAGAACTAGCTCAAAAGAGATGAGAAAAGTTGACAGAGCCAGGAAGTGCTGGGTTTTGGACGCACTTTTTTTTTTTTTTTGAGAATGAGGGAATTTTGGAAAAGAATAGAAAATGAATGTAAATTGGTATGATTTTATTTAATGAAAATGATTGCTAAGCTGTGAAGAACAGCTTTTACAAAGTAGCTGGAATTTGTTTATCGCATTTGATTTGTATTCACATTGCTTCCATTTCTTAAAATGCTTCACTTTTGTTTCTTGGTCTTGGAAATAAATTTCAAGGTGTATTGTATCCATTGTAAGCTGCTTTTATTTTACTTTCACTTGTATGAGCCAATTCTTGGGAGAGCCTTGCTTTATTCCTCCCAAAAAACAAAAGGGGAAATGAATATCTTTTTTGGTATGAGTTCCATGGGTTTTCTTAACAGCCACCATGTTTATTAGTTACGTTGGGTTTTGGCCAGTTAGTTAGTGCAATGTAACAAGTTTTAAAGTTAATTGCTTTCACTTGAGTCAGTAAACCTGTGATGGATAATTTATTTAACTGGAAAACCTAGGTACCCATAAGAAAAAAGATTCGTTCTCTGTGAAAAATGTTTGTAGGAATCTATATTGTTGTTGTTTCCCTTTGAATATGCTTTACTTCTGCTCTAGGATTTGGTTTGAATTTTATTTTATGTCTCTAATTACTGTATTTTTAAAAACCCTACCTCCATTCCAGTTGGTAAAGACCCCTTTTCAGGAAAGTTTGTTGCTTCTCTCTCTCTCTCTTTTTTAAAGAAAAGCTGCTCCTTGCTCAGAATAGTGTTTTGAAAGTGAACATGATAACAAGTACTTTTAAAATAAAGATACACAATTTATATTTGAAAATAAAGACTTCCTGCTGATGGGATCATTTATAGTTCTTTATTTTTAAAGAAATCTTTTTCTTTCCATTTTATATTGCTCTTGAAAGTATAATGGGCAGAATACTGGTTATATTAAAAATAAGATGACCACACAGTACCCAGCTTTTCAGCTGACCACTTTGAGTATGTGTTGGTCAAACTTCATTTGAGATATAGCATTAGAAGAATACCAATCAGAGTGATGCTTCTGTTATTCTAATAGGAAGGAAAAACTGAACTAAAACATATTTTATCTAATTTTATTTCACCCCTTTATATTTGACTTACTGATTCATAGGCAATGGATGATGAACATATATTCGCTTGACTCACTAATGGGGACAATTGTAAAGTAGATACACGCTGGGTTATTGGTTCAGCCATTTTTATGCTTTTTTCAAGTTGTCAGCGAAACCGTCACTACTGACCTTTCGCCCCATACTTGCTGAATTGACTGAACAGATTGGGCATTAGTAAACATGACCTTAACTAATGTAACTAAAAAGTCAAGTAGTTGCCATATGGTTTTACTGGTGTATATGTATCAGTGTATACCTTACTCTTTAACTGGGTGTGCAAAAATTGCGTCTACTTAAGTAGATTAAAATTTTAACCTCTAGCATGACAACACCAACATTAAAAGTCTGCAAGTTGAAGTAGCATCAAACTTTAATGTACTTTTTGATATTAGGTTTTTATTTTTCTTATGTAAGCTTAAAACAATCCCATTTATAATTGATAGAGTGGGTTCACTTGGCAAAAACTGAGGAAAATCGGTGCAACTTTCTTTTAATGGGGTGCTGCCTCTTTAAGACTGACTGTACTATTCACTGACACTGGTTTGGCAGTTGGTACTGCTGAGCATTTTTATACATGCTACCATGAAGCTATATATGTTGGTATTGAAGAAGCTAATGGGGATACTACCATTTTTGATGTGTGGGCTGATTATCATTTCCCTTACATTGGGATGCAACTACTTAGAAAAGTCCAAAGATCAGAAACCAGACAGTAGTTTTTCAAGTTGAAACTGGCAAAATAAGAAACATAGAAAAAAAATACTATTAAAAAATTGGTTTTAATATTTTCTACCTCTCTTCCCTAAATTACCCTTTCCACTTGCTTGACAAATCTGTGTAAAGGAGAGTTTGTTTGTCACATGTTTTAACTTTACCTTGTCCCGTGTTATGGTATTGGCTGACATGTATAAGACTGGATGTGGGCCGAGCGCGGTGGCTCATGCCTATAATCCTAGCACTCTGGGAGGCCGAGGCGGGTGGATCATTTGAGCTCAGGAGTTCGAGACCAGCCTGAGCAAGAGCGAGACCCCATCTCTACCAAAAATAGAAAGAAATTAGCTGGACAACTAAAAATATATATAGAAAAAAATTAGCTGGGCATGGTGGCACATGCCTGTAGTCCCAGCTACTTGGGAGGCTGAGGCAGGAGGATTGCTTGAGCCCAGGAGTTTCAGGTTGCTGTGAGCTAGGCTGACGCCACGGCACTCTAGCCTGGGCAACAGAGTGAGACTCTGTCTCAAAAAAAAAAAAAAAAAGAAGACTGGGTGTGTATATTTATTATAGTGTCTAAAAATCATGAACTTCATTCCTTTCAGGAGCACAGATAAAATCAAATCGGTAGTACATCAGGGTTACTTTTCAGTGCACCACGACATCACTAAAATGAGTGCTATACTGTTGCAGGGCTTTCAGGTTTGTAAAAACGTAACCATAAATTATATTGATGTCAGATATGAGTTGAGTATCTATAAAATATCACGTGCATCTCAAAATATCGGACTGCTGTTTGATGACTGGATATTGTTGCATGATTTTCTTCTATTGTCCCATATCCTTTTGGAGAGAAAGATTTAATGGGATTTGAAATGTGCAAGCTGTCTGAATAAGATGTAGTCAAATAAAGTATGGTTAAGTTGTGTTTGCATTTTTCTTTTTTAAAAAAAATAATATACAGAAAAGAGGGACTTTCAAATCAAAATTATAATAATATTAGCTTTTACGTTTAACTATGTAGTTACCTTAAATGGTGTTTTTAATTTCTTCTTATGGCTTTGAGTTACTGTCTAGTGTACTTTTTTTTAATTTCAGTATATTATGGGGGTACAAAAGTTTAGGTTATGTATATTGCCCTTGCTCCCTCTCCTCCCCCCTCAATCAGAGCTTCAAGCATATCCATGCCCTAGATGGTGCACATTGCACTCATTATGTATGTATACACCCATCCCCTCCCCCGCCACATCTTCCCGACACCCGATTAATGTTATTCCTAAATGTGCTCTTAGGTGATGATCAGTGAAACCAATTTATGGTGAGTACATGTGGTGCTTATTTTTCCATTCTTGGGATACTTCACTTAGTAGAATGGGTTCCAGCTCTATCCAGGATAATACAAGAGGTGCTATATCACCATTGTTGCTTATAGCTGAGTAGTATTCCATGGTACACATATACCAATTTTATTAATCCACTCATGTATTGATGGACTCTTGGGTTGTTTCCACATCTTTGCAATTGTGAATTGTGCTGCTATAAACATTTGAGTGCAGATATCTTTTTTATAGAATGTCTTTTGTTCATGTCTAGTGTTCTTTTGTTCAATTATTTTTGTGGTCAGCTAATGACCTGACAAAGCTTTTAAATGTCTGTTTCTACAAAGGGGAAAAAGAAAAACAAACAAACAAAACGGTACTGACTTCTAGAATTTTCTGAGGGGATTTCCCCAAGGGGGAAAAGCTGCTATGGACAAGAAAGTCAAAACAAGCCTCTAGCTGGTCTCTCATAGCACTGCTAGATTCGGTAGAGTGCAAACTCCACAAATTTCAGAGGACAAAGTCCCCACTGTCTGTCCTGAGACCAGTCAGCTGCTCCAGGAACATTGTCTCACTGGGGCTAGGGAATTGGGGTAGAGGCTGGTTCATATTTATTTAAGAGAGCAGGCTATCCTCTTACCAAAGAGCCTCAGCCTCTCCTTTCGTTAAGTACTCCCTGGTTGTTATTGTCTCATCGGGCTCCAGAGTTCTGAAATAACAAAATACATAACTGGCTATGTTTTTTTGCCCCCAAATTTACTAGTTGTTTCACTGCAGGGACTGGCCCCCATATCTTCCCAGTCTGCTATTTCGCATGACCTCACTATTTGCTGACCTTTTTGAAATACACCCAAACTCATACGGGTAGTGAAACCTTCTATTCTAGAAGTTACTCAATATGATAAATTTCTAATCAAAACATGTTAACCTGGGCTGGGCACTGTTGCTCACACCTGTAGTCCTACCACTCTGGGAGGCCGAGGTGGGAGGATCGCTTAAGCTCAGGAGTTTGAGACCAGCCTGAGCAAGAATGAGACCTTGTCTTTACAAAAAATAGAAAAATTAGCTAGGAATGGTGGCCTATAGTCCCAACTACTCAGGAGGCTGAGGCAGGAGGATTGCTTGAGCCCAGGAGTTGGAGGCTGAAGTGAGCTATGGTGACATCACTGCATTCTAGCCGGGGCAACAGAGTGAGACTCCATCTCCAAAAAAAAAAGCAACGAAAAAACAACCAACCAAACAAGAAGCCATGTTAACCTAATTCCTTCATTTTACTCGTTAGCAATCAACATGTGAAAATTACATTTAACTACTAAAAGTGTAGGTTACAAAGAGAAGACAAATATCAAGTGATATCATGCACTTCTAGATCCCTGCCACACAATGTGGAATCATCACACTGCAATGATTACGCTGGATGTCTTGGTCAGTAAACAGAGAGAGGAAATGCACCTGTGCAAGGGTTCGGTGCGGGTATGTGAGGATTTAACAGTTTAATCGTTAGTCCATTTGAGAAACCGTATGTAGAAAGCACGTTGAAGATATTTTTGTGATATGGTGATTTCACTCAATGGGTACACAGTCACTAACATATTAAAGGAAAAAATAATATAATCTTGAAAGATACAGGCAAAACACTTGATAAATTCAACATCTTTTAATGATAAAAACTTGTAGCAAACTAGAAATATTTAGAGTATCATGTCTTTGATCTGCTAAAGGATATCAACAAAATATTGACAGCACTAACATATGTAAGGGTGAAGTATTGAAAGCTTGCTGGGTTTTTAAATGTTTTATTTATTTTTTATTATTTGTAGAGATGGGATCTCAGTATATTGTCCAGGCTGATCTCAAACTCCTGGCCTCAAGCAAGCGATCCTCCTGCCTCAGCCTCCTGAAGTGCTGGGATTACAGGTGTGAGCCACTGTGTCTGGCTGGAACCTTTCTGTTTTAAATATGTATTGCTATTAGCACTTTTAATTAATATTGCACTGGATGTTCTAGCCGGTACAATGAGGCAAGAATAAAAAAAAGAGGCAGAAAGATTGAATAGGAAGAAATGAGTCATTATTTTCATATTACATTATTGTGTACCTATAATACCAAAAGATCTACAAATAGTTTTAATATGTGAATTTAGCAAGGTCACTGGATGCAAAGTCAAAATACAGAAACGGATGTTGTTTCTATATATCAACAACAGCCAGAAAAAGACATTTAAAAACTATGCCATTTACAATAGCATAAAAAAGCAATCAAATACCTGGGACGAAATCTAATGAAAGCAGTATAAGAATCCTACCCAGAAAAATATAAAATGTTGTTAAGAAAATTTTATAAACCTAAATAGGCAATGTCTGTGCTCTCCGCGTTCTCCCAGCGCTGGCTTTGGTCCCACGTGGGCGGGCGAGGGATGGCGCCGCTGGTGCGGAGCCGGCGGCCGCCGCGGCCCTGGCAGAGGTGGGTGCTGCAACGCTGCCGCCTCCGGACCTCACATTTCGGGGTGGGGCCCCCAAGTCAGGGACGAGACCGGCCCCCTTTAGCGGTAGCGGCGCTTTTCTCGGCTAGATCCGAAAGTCCGCGCTGTTACTCTCTGGGCTGCTGTCACCGGAGCCCAGGGGCACCGATCTTTTCTTTTGCAGCCTTAGGGCGCGATTGAGAGCAGCCCCTCCTGGGATCTTTAATCCTCACATCGGAAACTACCGTCCGGCTGCCTCGGCCGGCAGACAGACGCGTGAAGGTTGACGGATAAGACAGACCCCACGGGGAGGGACGGAGGGGCCAAGCCAGTTGCAGTCCACACTCCATAAGTGGGCCGTCAGGAAACGCTTTCAGGGAAGAGACACACGGTTTCATTCACTAGGCATTAACTAAGCGCCCGCTGAATGCCAGGCCCGCGCTTGGCACAGGGATTAGAATACAGTCTCTGCCCTCAGAGGTCTCAGCGTACCTGGGAATACTGGTGTAAACAGAAGATCACAGCCACGTGATAAAGGAGGAGGCCCCCTACTTGCCCAAGGGCCACATTGAGCTGCTAAAGCTAGCGGCTTCCACACCAAAGACCACTAGGGGATTGGCCCCGTCAGAGGAGGTTCTGTGAGGGGCCCAGAGAGGCTGGGCTGGTTGCCTAAGACCTTTGAAACAACTGACCAAAAACCATAGCAGTGGTGACATTCAAACCTGGTCTCAGGGCCCCAGCCTGCCAGGCAGGCTAGTTCTCCACTATACCCCTAACCCCTACATGGTGGATGAAGGCTCAGTTCTGGGAGGATCCTTCCTATTATAGTGAGGGCTCCTAGCAGAAATTCTGGCACATATATACAGGCTCAATAAATATTTGTTGAATAAATTAAAAAAAAACTAAATAAATAGAATAATATACCATGGTAATAGAGTTGGAAGACTTAACATTGTGAAAACAACAATTCTACATCAACCTCTGTTCATCCATAGATTCAGTGGAATGCCAGTCAATACCTCAATAGGGCGTGTGCACGTGTTTGTGTGGGCATGTGTGTGTGTGTGTGTGTGTGTGTGTGTGTATGTGTGTGTGTGTATGTGTGAGAGAGAAACATCTGAGAATACAAAAGACTAAGAATAGCCAAGATTTTTTTTAAGAAAAACAAAATGAAGAGATTTACAGTACTAAATATTGTCTTATTATAAGGCTACAATAAGTTGGAGAGTGTGGTATTAGTGCAAGAAGGGATAATAGTACAGTTGGATTATAAAAATATAAGTAAAAGGTAAAACAATAAAGGTTCTAGAAAATAACATAAGAGACTATTATTTACTTTGGGCTAAGCTAAGATTTAAAAAAATGAGACACATGATACGAACTGGAGAAGAAAAGATTATAAAATTAGACTGACTACATTAAAATTAAGATCTTCTGTGTTTCAAAAGATACCAATTCACAGAATAAAAAAGCAATTCACAAAGTGGGGGAAGATAGTTGCAAAAATTGATGAAGGGGCTGGGTGCATGGCTCACACTTGTAATCCTAGCACTTTGGGAGGCTGAGGTGGGAAGATCACTTAAGCTCAGCAGTTTGAGATCAGCCCGAGCAAAAGCAAGACCTCGTCTCTACTTAAAATAGAAAAAAATCAGCCAGGTATGGTGGCACACACCTGTAATCCCAGCTGCTTGGGAGACTGAGGCAGGAGGATCACTTGAGCCCAGGAGTTCAAGCTAGGCTGATGCCACTAGGCTGACACTCTAGCCTGGGTAACTGAGAGAGATTCTGTCTCAAAACAACAACAACAAAATTGGCAAAGGGCTCATTTCCAGATTATATAAAGAATTTTTGTACATCAAGAAGAAAAAGACAACGCACTTTTTTTTTTTTTTTTTTTTTTGAGACAGAGTCTTGCTCTGTTACCCAGGCTAGAGTGCCATGGCGTCAGCCTAGCTTACAGCAACCTCAAACTCCTGGGCTCAAGCAATCCTACTGCCTCAGCCTCCTGAGTAGGGACTACAGGCATGCACCACCATGCCCGGCTAATTTTTTCTATACATGTATTTTTTAGCTGTCCAAATCATTTCTTTCTATTTTTAGTACAGATGGGGTCTCACTCTTGTTCAGGCTGGTCTCAAACTCCTGACTTCGAGTGATCCTCCTGCCTCGGCCTCCCAGAGTGCTAGGATTACAGGCGTGAGCCACTGCGCCCGGCCAGACAACCCACTTTTTAAAGGGACAAGAGATGTGCACCAACACATCACACAAAATAATATGCAAATGGGCAATAAACATGGAAAGGTGTTTAACTACATTACTCATAAAGAAAATAAAAACTAAAGCCACAGGGGATCCCATCGTAGAAAGGTAAAAATTTTAATGACTGACAATGACTCTGAGAATGAATCAGCAAAGTGGCAGAATAGAAGTTTCCAGTGCACAACCCTTCACAGAAATATCAATTTGAATAATCATCCATGTCCAACAATATATTCACAGGAGCTGAGAAATCCACTTGAGAGATTACAGTACTTGAGTGGAGCACAGAAGTAGGCTGGGTGAGCAGTGGCTCATGCCTGTAATCCTAGCACTCTGGGAGGCTGAGGCAGGAGGATTGATTGAGCCCAGGAGTTTGAGGTTGCTGTGAGCTAGGCTGACACCACAGCACTCTAGCCCTGGCAACAGAGTGAAACTCCATCTCAAACAAACAAAGAAACAAACAAAAAACCACAAATAGACAACTGAATGGAAAAGAAAACATGAACAAAATGACAAGTTCAACAAAGGGATAGAAATTATTAAAAAAAAAGAACTAAAGAGAAATTCTGGAGCTGAAGAACACAATGACTGAACTGAAAAACTCCACAGAGACCTTCAACAGCAGACATGATCAAGCAGAAGAAAGAATCAGCAAGCTCAAAGACAAGTCATTTAAAATTACCCAGTAAAGGAAACAAAAAGAAAAATAATAATAATAATAAAAAAATCCTGAAGAAAGCCTAAGGGCCTTATGAGGTGCCATCAAGTGAACCAATATATGCATTATTAAAGTGTTCCAAAAGGGACAGAAAAAGCTAAAGGAGAGAAACCTATTTAAAGAGATAATGACAGAAAACTGTCTAAATCTGGAGAGGGACATAAACATCCAGATCTATGAGGCCCAAAGAACCCCAAAGAGGGTAAATATAAAGAGATCTTCACTGAGACACATTATAATAAAATTCTTAAGAAAGACAAAGAGAATTTTGAAAGCATCAAGAAAAGCAACTCATCACATACAAGAGAAACTCCATTAGACTATCAGCAGATTTCTTAGCAGAAATACTTCAGGCCAGGAGAATGTGAGATGATGTAGTCAAAGTGCTGAAAGAGCCAGTCATGTTGGCTTACACCTGTGATCCCAGCACTTTGGCAGGCCAAGGTAAGAGGATTCTTGAAGTCAAGAGTTTGAGACCAGCCTGGACAACATAGTGAGAACCTGTCTCTACAAAAAATATGAAAAATTAGCCAGACATGATGGTGTGTGCGTGTAATCTCAGCTGAGGTGGAAGGATCACTTGAGCCCAGGGGTTCAAGGCTGCAGTGAGCTATGATTGCACCACTGCACCCCACCAGCCTGGGCTACAGATTGAGACCCCATTTCTAAAAGATAAAAAAACAAAGTGCTGAAAGACAAGAACTTCTAACCAAGAATACTATGCACAGCAAATCTATCCTTCAGAAATGAAAGAGAAATAGAGACTTTTGCAGATAAACAAAAACTGGGGGAGTTCATTACCACTTAACTTGCCTTAATAGTAATGTTAAAAGAAGTTCTTCCATTTGAAACAAAAGGATGCTAACTAAAAACATGAAAACATATGAAAGTATAAAACTCACTGTAAAAGTAAGTATAGAGTCAAAGTCAGAGTACTCTAATACCACAATTGTGGTGCACGAATCATTTAAAACTCCATATAAAAGTTAAAAGACAGGCTGGGAACGGTGGCTCATGCCTGTAATCCTAGCACTCTGGGAGGCCGAGGAGGGCAGATCGTTTGAGCTCAGGAGTTCGAGACCAGCCTGAGCAAGAGTGAGAGCTGTCTCTACTAAAAAAATAGGAAGAAATTAGCTGGACAGCTAAAAATATGTAGAAAAAATTAGCCAGGCATGGTGGCGCATGCCTGTAGTCCCAGATACTTGGGAGGCTGAGGCAGGTGAATCGCTTGAGCCCAGGAGTTTGAGGTTGCTGTAAGCTAGGCTGACGCCATGGCACTCTAGCCCGGGCAACAGAGTGAGACTTTGTCTCAGAAAAAAAAAAAAAGTTAAAAGACAGAAGTATTAAAAATAACAATAGCTACAATAATTTGCTAGTGGATATAAAATATTAAAAGATGTGAAATGTGACATCAATCACATAAAATGTTTGTGGGAGGGAAGTAAAAGTATAGAGTCTTTTATGTGATCAAAACTAAGTTGTTATCAGCTTAAGATAGACTTTTATAACAATAAGATATTTCATGTAAGCTTCATGGTATCCACAAAGAAAAAAACCTGAAGTAGATACAGAAAAGATAAAGAAATCAAAGCATACCACTACAAAAAAATCATCAAATCACAAAAGAAGACATTAAGAGAGGAAGAAACAAAGGAATTACAAAACAGTCAGAAAACAACTAACAAAACAGCAATAGTAAGTCCTTACCAATCAATAATTACTTCAAATGTGTACATTGATGAAATTCTCCAACCAAAAGACATAAAGTGGCTGAATGGATAAAAACAAAACAAACAAACAAACAAAAAACAACAACAAAACAAAACAAGACATGACTATACGCTGCCTAGAGGAGACTTGTTTTTCCATTAAGGTCCCATATGGGCTGAAAGTAAAAGGATGGAAAAAGATATTCCATGAAAATGGTAACCAAAAGACAGCAGGGGTAGCTATATTTATATCAGGAAAAAAATAGACTTTCAGTCAAAAACCGTCACAAGAAACAAAAAAGGTCATTATGTACAACAAAAGGGTCAATTCATAAAGAGGATATAATAATTGTAAATATATATGCATCCAACATTGGAACACCTAGACATATAAGCAAATGTTAACAGATGTGAAGGGAAAAAATGGACAGCAATGAAATAATAGTAGAGGAATTCAATACCTCACTTTCAATAATAGATAGAACATCCAGACATAAGATAAGAAAGCAAACAGTGGCTACCCAGGGTGAAAGAACGAGACTGTTAAAACAAAAAACGAAAGAAAGCAAGAAAAAAGGAAATTTTTGCATTTGGTGGTGGAGATGATATAGTGATAACTGCTTTTGAAAACTGTTGGTAATAGCTAAAAATGTTGAAGCTAGGCCAATCTACTCATAGATATATACTCGACAGAAATGCACATACATGGTCCCCAAAAGACACTTACAAGAATGCATCAATTTTATTCACAAACTCAAAGTTCTAATGAAAATATTAACAAGCATTCAGTAATATGTAAAAAGGATAATCTATCATGAATAGATCATGACTAAGCTGGTTTATTTTACTTTATTTTAGAGGCAAGTTTTCACTCTGTTGCCCAGGCTGGAGTGCAGTGATGTGATCATAGCTCACTGCAGCCTGGAACTTCTGGGCTCAAGCGACCCTCCTGCCTCCGCCTCCTATGGCTGGGACTGCAGGTGCATGTCACCATATCTCAGTATTGTTTGAAATTCTTTGTAGAGACGGGGTCTTGCTATGCTTCCCAGGCTGGTCTCACACTCCTGGGCTCAAGCTACTCTTCTCTTTTGGCCTCCCAAAGTGCTGAGATTACAGGTGTGAGCCACTGCACTTGACCAAGTTGGTTTATTTGAGAATGGCAAGGCTGCCTTAACATTTAAAAATCGATTAATATAATCAAAACTGGAAACAACCCAAATGCCCAATGATAGTAGAATGGATAAACAAATTGTGGTATATTCATGCTATGGAATACTACATGGCCATCAAAACGAACAGAGCACACTGACATAGGGGACAAAATGGAAGAATCCCCTGAAGGTAATGTTGAGTGCAGCAAGCAAGATAAAACAGAGTACATACAGTACTCTGACATTAGAATACAATTAAAAACAAGCAAACTAATCTATGGTGTTAGAATTCAGAATAGCATTTCCCTTGGGGGAAGAGAGAGAGAGAATAGTGGTTGAGAGGCCGCAGGAAGGTGGCTTCTTGGGTGCTAGTTACATGGGCGAGTTCCCTTCGTGAAAATTGACTTATTTGTGCATTTTCTGAATACAGTTGACCCTTGAACAGCACAAGTTTGAACTGCACAGATCCACTTATATGCAGATTTTTTTCTGCCTCTGCCACTTCTGAGACAGCAAGACCCACCCCTTCTCTTCCTCCTCCTCAGCCTACCAGACGTGAAGACGACAGAGATGAAGATCTTTATGCTGATCTACTTCCAATTAATGAATAGTAAATATATTTTCTCTTCCTTATGATTTTCTTAATGACATTTTCTTTTCTCTAGCTTACTTTATTGCAAGAACACAGTACATATAACGTGCAAAATATCTGTTAATCGACTTTGTGTTATCGGTAAGTCTTCCGGTCAACAGTAGGCTATTAGTAGTTACGTTTTGGGGGAGTAGAAAATTATACGTGGATTTTTGACTGTGTGGGGTCACCCCTAAACCCCCTGCTTTGTTTAAGGGTCAACTGTATGTGGAATAATACTCCCATAAAAAGTTTACAAAACATCTCACTTTGGCGGTTGTATGGAGAATGACCTGTAGGTGGCGCGAGTGAATACAGGAACACCAGGTAGAGGCTTTAGGAGGCGAGACTGAATAGCATTAGACTCTGATATATTAAATATTAAATATAAAGATTAAAATTTTCTTCCTTCCTTCCTTTTCTTTCTTTCTTTTTCTCTTCCTTTCCTTTCCTTCCCTTCCCTTCCCTTCCCTTCCCTTCCCTTTCCTTTCCTTTCCGTTCCTTCCCTTTCCTTTCTCACTACGTTGCCCAGCCTGGAGAGTAGTGGCATCATCATAGCTCACTGCAGCCTAAAATTCCTGGGCTCAAGGGATCCTCCTGCCTCAGCCTCTTGAGTAGCTGGGACTACAGATGTGCGCTACCACGCCTGGCTAATTTTTCTATTTCTTGTAGAGACGGGGTCTCACTATGTCACCCAGGCTGGTCTTGAACTCCTGGCCTCAAGCGATCTTCCCACCTTGGCCTCTCAAAGTGCTAGGATTTTGAGACCAGCCTGAGTAAGAAGGAAACCCTGTCTCTACTAAAAATAAGAAAATTAGCCAGGCGTGGTGGTGGCAGCTGTAGTCCCAGCTACTCAGGAGGCTGAATCAGGAGAATCCCTTGAGCCCAGGAGTTGTAAATTGCAGTGAGCTAGGATGACGTCACTGCATTCTACCCGGGTGACAGAATGAGACTGTGTCTCAAAAAAAAAAAAGTCTAGATATTTTCCTAATGACACTTATATTCCTCCTTTGATAATGTAGAGAGTGTATATGACATCAATCCTTTTTGTAGAGATACGGTTTTTACCCAGAATGAAATCAAACTTTGTAAATAATCCCTAAGCATAGGGTGTGTCTGCCTGGCTTCCCCTTGGGGAATGAAGGATCTTATTAGAAGACTTCCTTGTCATCAGGAAGACAACCTATTGGTTCCTCTAAATTAGATATAAATCTAGAATCCATACTTGCCCTGTTTCTTTTTTGCTTCTTAGTTGTACAGATTTTAACCTAAAATTGAGGTGCATCCTACAATAAATTGCTACACTGTAGAGGGTAGTGCTTCTTTATATTTAGCCCAAAATATGCTGTTACTAAGTTTAGAGTTTGATTTAGAGTATGTGTGTATTCATCTACTCACCATCCACCCATCCGTCCATAAATCAGCCATCCTCTCTTTCATCTATCCACTTGTCTATCCATCCATCCAACTCACCATCCACCCAGCCACCCATCCATCCACTCACCCATTCACCCACACATATCTCCATCCATATATCCATCTATTCGTCCATCCATCCACTCATCCACTCATGAATCCTCCCACCCATCCACTCTTTCATTCATCCCCCATTCATCCATCCATCCACTCACTCACTCCTCCACCCACCTATTCACCCTCACACTCATCTGTCTACCCACTGAAATACCTATTCATCCATGCATTCATCTCTGTCTGTATGGTTTTAGAAAAGGGCTTGTGAGGCCTATTCGTTACCTACTGATGCATGTCAAACCACCTCAAAGCTCAGTGTTGTAAAATAACAACTGTTTCATTTGCTCACAATTCTGTGAGTTGGCCGGGCAGAGCTTGGCAGGGATGGGTCACTTCAGCTCCACAGGCTGGAGCAGCTCATCTGAGAACGATTACAACCTCGGTCTCATGATTTCCACCCCCCTAGGACCTCTCTGTTCACCCATTCTCTCCCATGGATGACTGGACTTTGCCTTGTTAATAAAAAGGCTGCATTCCTTCTGAATGTTACAGGGAAAATTCTGTTTCCTTGCCTTTTTCAACATCTAAAGGCCACCTACATTCTTTGGTTTGTGAGCCCTTTCCAGAAATCACATCGCTCCAACTTCCGCTTCTGTGGTCATAGCTCTTTCTTGGCCTCTTCCTCTCACTTATAAGTACCCCACCTCCCATGCCCCGCTCTTCCTGCCAGTCAAGAATAAGATTATTCAGAACTGGTAGAAGGAGGAGAGGTGGGAGTATATTAGTCTGCTAAGGCTGCCATGACAAAGCACCACAGACTAGGTTTCTTACACAACAGAAACTTATTTTCTCACAATTCCGGAGGCCAAAAGTTCAAGATCAAAGCGTTGGCAGCGTTGGTTTCTTCCAACATCTCTTTCCTTGGCTCGTACATGGCTGCCTGTGCCCTGCTTTTTGGATAGAGACCCACATACATGGAAAGTTCCCCAGAGGAGTTCGAGGGGAACCCAAAGACAGAAGGGGCTTGGATTCTGCTCCCCACAACAGAGACCAGAGAGGCTGTAGGTCCCCAGAAAGGAAATGACTCGATGGTGTCTCTGGGCAGTCGAAGCCACAGACAGCCTCAAAGAACTTCCTGTGCCTCAACTCGGCCGAAGATAAGCCTCTTGAGCAAGGTGCAGGAGTAGCAGAGGACGCACTGCTCTTTGTAAGTGGCAAAGGCAAGCAGAGAGGGCTGACGGATCAGGAGCAGACCCACGGTGGGCGCTTATGTGGATGTGTAGCTCAAGCATGAGGTCCTTTCCTCATCCATGATGCCTCAGCGATTCCTAAGCTCCCTGGAACTTTGACAATCTTGGGAAAGAAGCGTGTAGAAGATTGTTCCCAATTGACTGATAGCAGGTTTCCAGCATTCTGGTGCAGCAGGGACTGCAGCACATGCCTGGGAGTTGTCCCACCCTGGGGACAGAGAAGCTGAGTATTTATTTGTCCACCAAATCCCATCCATTATCTGTGAAGTGGTGTTAACAGTAAAGGTTCCCTATTGCCCATAAGTGACACTACAATTCTTCACGCTGGCGTTTACGACGTCCATTGTCCTGCCTCACTTTCCTCTGTGACCCCTGCCACGTCACACCCTCCACTGCAGCCTTAGACCTATGACTCACTTTCTGCCCTGTGCATTGGAATCTTCCAGGTCCTCATCCAGCCGTCTATGGTCTCAGAGCACTAAGCTCTCTCCCCTTTGCAGAAATCCTGTAGAACCTCTTTCCTGGACCCCTCTCTAGGTGGGGGACCATAAAATGACTCATCTACAGGCTCTTCCTTTGAGGATCCCCTGGGCTGGGTGGAGGAGTCCCCCAGCTGGACAAGATACTCTTAGCTCCGTGTGGTTATCAGGGCTGGGACCTAGGAGTGGGGTGGGGTGGGAGGAAAATGGGCCACGGGCAGGATTCAGGAAATGCTCTGTAGACAGAAGCTGGAGCTTATCTGTTTGTTCCTTACCCTAACGCTTCCCTCCCAGTTTTGATGGGAGAGCCTGCTGCTCCTCTTCTGATCCGATCTCCCTTCTCTTAACCATCTGCCCCCTTCCCCAGCAGGCTGCTGTGTCTCCACCCTCCTGGCCCCCACCCCCCTCTGCTCCTCCTCCTCCAGCTGCGGGGGCGACTTTCTGGATTGCAAATCTAATTCCATCAGTCCCCTGCTGAAATATCTCCAAAGTTCGATTTCCACAATTGTCTCCAAGATATCTACCTCTTTAGGGTTGATGTGATGGTTAATGTTATTTTATTTACTTAATTTTATTTATTTATTTATTTCTGAGACAGAGTCTTGCTTTGTTGCCTGGGCTAGAGTGCCGTGGCATCATCCTAGCTCACAGCAACCTCAAACTCCTGGGCTCAAGTGATCCTCCTGCCTCAGCCTCCTGAGTAGCTGGGACTATATAGGCCCATGCCACCACGTCCCGCTAATTTTTCTTTCTTTCTTTTTTTGTAGACATGGGGTCTTGCTCTTGCTCAGGCTGATCTCCAACTCCTGGCCTCAGGTGATCCTCCCGTCTCAGCCTCCCAGAGTGCTGGGATTACAGGTGTGAGCCACAACACCTGGCCCCTGGTGCCTGTTTTTATACAAACCATTGAAGACAGCAGATTGTCTGCCTTGTAGAATCTCCCAGTGTCCTGGATTATGCTGATATACCCTTGTGAGGTCATCGTACACATTTCCTATAAATCACAGCTTGGAAAACATTTTCTGAAAATGGCCAGATACTAAATACTTTTGGCTTTGTGATTCGTGCAGCCCCTGTTATAACACAACTACTCGACTCTGCCATTGAAGTGCAAAAGCTTCCACAGACAACACACACATGCGTGGGGGTGGCTGTGTACCGATAAAACTTTTCAGGGACACTGGAATTGGAGTTGCATATAATTTTTACATGTTATGAAATATCATTCTTCTTTTGATTTTCTTCAACCCTTTAAAAACTGGGGGTGGATAGGGTTGGCCAACTTCTGCTGTAAAGTGGGAGTTGAGACATGACATTTGATCAGAGTCGGGTTTGGTTTTGGGAGAGAGGGAAAGACACAACAAGCTCTGTGGGTGGAGTTGGACTCTGAATAATTTGTGTTATTTAGGGAATTTTGTTACTTTGTTGAGTGTGATCATGGCTGCATGATTTTATATATATATATACACACATATATAACATGTATGTGTACATATACACACAGAAGTATGCATATATGGCCCCTATCTCTTAAAGATGCATTCAAAATATTGGGGGAGGAAGTGAAATAGGATGACTTCTGAATTGATATCAAATTTAAAAAGAGGGTAGTTGATAAAGTCAGCATGGCAGGACAGTGAAACTACTGAATCTGGGCGGTGATTTTTAGACCCTTTTCCTCTCCTTTTTGTGCACGCTTATAAATTGCCCTAATAATTTTTTTTAAGTCTCTAGGCATTATTAACAGTTTAAAAAACATCTTCAAGTGGTTTCCATCACACTTGGGATAAAATTTGAAATCCTAATGGCTTATACAAAATCATGTATGTCACATCCCCTTCACCCCTCTGACCACTGCTCACACCTCACTACCCCTGAGCTCCAGAGACTCTGGTTCCCTTTGATTCTTGGATGTCTCCAAGCTCCTTTCTGCCTCAGGACCTTTGCACAGGCTGCTCCCTTAGACTGGAGCTCTCTTCCCTCCCACTCTCTATCTTATCAACTCAAAGATCAAATGTCAGTCCCCTTCACGTCCCCACATCCCGGTCACAATGCCTGTTATCATTCAAGGGTGCAAACTCAAACGCCTATGGGGCCAAGTAGTTAACACAAATGTGAAATGTGAACTAAAATAAAGTCTTAAGCCCCCCAGTCAATTGAACGGACCCCCTCTTGGTCAAGGGGACCCCAGAAATACCCTAAAGCTGAGTTGCTGGCCATGAGAAGGGAGGTCAGACCTGTCTCATCATGCCCCCTTCCCTTCTTGGAGATATCTTTTGTAACTCACTAACAGGCCTAAGGTCATGTGAGACAAAGCTTAAACCATACCTGTAGGTCCTCAGTTTACCCTCCAGATCTCATGAGTCTGGGTATACATCCAGTGACTTGTCTCTGATGAACAGACTTCCTTATCTTAACTTCAAACATTCCAAGCCTTTAGACAAAGCTTCGTTTTTTTAACCAATTACAAATCAAAGAATCTTTAAACCCATCTATAACCTGTAATCACCCCCACACCCCCTTTTCGAGGTGTCTCCCCGCCTTTTGGGGCCAAACCAACATACACCTTCCGTGTATTGATTTATGACTTCATGGGTAATTCCTGTCTTACTGAAATGTATAAAAGCAAACTGTAACCCAAGCACAGTGAGACCACTTGCCCCGGGCCATGGTCACTCATACTTGGCTCAGAATAAACCTCTTTAAATTATTTTACAGAGATTGGGTTCTTCTCTGTTGACACAAGTAAGACTGGATGTTACTTTTATTTATTTTTTATTTTTTGAGACAGTCTCACTCTGTTGCCCAGGCTGGAGTGCAGTGGTGTCATCGTAGCTCACAGCAGCCTGCAACTCCTGGGCTTAAGCGATCCGCCTGCCTCAGCCTTCTGAGTAGCTGGGACTACAGGTGTGCACCACCATGCCTGGCTAATTTTTCTATTTTTTTGTAAAGATGAGGTCTTGCTATGTTGCCCAGGCTGGTCTCGAACTCCTGGCCTCAAGGGATCCTCCCAGTTTGGCCTCTCAGAATGCCCACTGTGCTTGGCACATAATTTGTGTTAGTATCATTATTTTTTTTACTTCTACTGCCTCTGGGTCTTGGCGAGAGGAGCAGGAGGAGGGGTTTCCTGCTTGGGGTGTGGAGGGTATGGGGAGGATGGTGGAATTCAGGTCCTGAGGAAGAGCTGGTGGCGGTGGCAGGTGGGGGCAGGGTGGGGGAGGATGCATCCTGGACCACAGGAGGTGAAAAGCGGAAGCGAAGTAGATAAGTTTCTCAGAAACCACAAAGTAGGTCAGTGGCCTGAGCTAGGAGTCCCTTGCCCCTATGCTTTCTTTAAAATCAAGTTGGGATTTTTGCCTGTGGAGGGTCTTCCCGTGTTCCCCTCCCATCTTCTCCTCCCCTCCTCCCTCTCTTTCCACCTCCTTTTTCCCCCACCTCCTCTTCCTCTCCTGCTCCTCAAGGCTGCGAGGCCCCTCCCAGAATGATTTTTGGAGGCTAAACTTAGCAAGAGGTTCCATCCCCAGGCGGAAGTTGGTAGCTGCTGCTGCCGGCTTTTATAAATACGTTGTCCCCACACCTTGGTTTCCCCATCAAAGCCACGGAAACTGAAAGACCTTGATGAGAACGAAGGAAACTCCAGTGGGGGCTGAAGTCGGGCATGTGGGGCTCTCCCACCTCCCACCAGCCAGGCAAGGGCAGGGAGGCACGAAATGGTCCTGGCTTCATCGTGCTCCCTTGGCAGAGGTGTCGTGCATCTCTCCCTCTCTCCATTTAAAATAGTCAAGACCATGACAGTTTCTGCCCAGGGCCAAGGCACGTCACATAAAGATGTAACTAACTCACAACAAGATGCCGGGCCTAGGAATGTGCCCAATGAATGCCATTCTTACTTAATATTTCTCAATGCCTCATGGCACATGCACACTCATTGAGCTCCTACTGTGTACTGGGCACCATAGCAAACAATTTTTCACATACCTGAACTGATTTAATTTTTACAGTGAACCTAGGAGGCCAATACAGGTTGAGCATCCCTTACCCAGAATTGCTTGGGACCAGGAGTGTTTCAGATTTCATAGCTTTTCAGATTTTGAAATATTTGCATACATATATATATATATATAAAATGAGATATCTTGGAGATGGGACCCAAATCTAAACATAAAACATATTTATGCTTCCTACACACTTTATTTCATATGGCCTGAAGGTAATCAATCTCATACCATGTTTGTAACAATTTTGTACTCGAAGCAAAGTTTGTGTCCATGGAAAGCAAAGGTGTCACTCTCTCAGCCACCCACGTGAATAATCTGTGGTTGTGTGGCATAACCATCATTCCTGACTCTGAATTTATTGGCTATTGATAACCATTTTCTTAAACTTATTCACACATACGTACTTAACAGTAAAAAACATGACCTATATATCTGGCATGTGAGGAAAGATATATCTCAGGCAGACAGGGCTCTCCCTTGGGCACACTGAGTAAACTATGTGTTGCGAGCCCTGCAACCTGTCCCCGCAGGTCAGGTGTGGAATTTTCCACTTGTGGCATCATGTCAGCGCTCAAAAAAGTTTCAGATTTTGGAGCATTTTGGATTTTTGGATTAGGGATGCTCAACCTATACTCTTGTTACACTCCTCCCCCTGCCCCCATTTTACAGATGAGGAAACTGAGGCACTGAGAGGTAATGGGACTTGCTCCAGGTCAGACAGCTAGTAAGTGGCAGAGAGGACTTGGGACCCAGGACCATCTGATTGCAAAGCCTGTTTACTTCACCCTCGTGCAAATATGCAACGATGACAAGAACAATATCAACAATAACAATAATAATAATTCACTCACCTCTGGGATCTAAGCCCTCATCCTAGAGTCCCAGGAATTAAGACCTCCCTTTAGCCACATTGTGATACTTCTCATTTGCATAGATCATCTGATTTGCATGCATATCATTATGTGCCCCTCCCCCCCCACCCCAACTTGCCATGTTCTCACTTAACTCTCAGGCTTGCAGCTGGCTTGGTGGTCTGCCACTCCTTCCTGCATGCATCCAATAACGGTGCCTTGCAGGGGGTAGCCTCCCCTTCCTCAGGAATTGTGGATTTGAGGGGTCTTTGGTTTCCCCGACATTTCCTGCAGGGAGCTGGGCTAACTGGGTTCAGGTTACTCTCCTGCTAAAATGACCTCTGTGGGTCATAACATCCATCGCTCTGCCTCTATGAGCCAACACCTGTTGCTAACTGTTGCCCCCCTCTCCCCGACTCTTCCTTTTGCCATGGGGCTCTTTGGGCCTGGCATCCCACGCCAAATTGCTTCCCCTAAGAACTAGATGGATCCAGGAGCCACCGTTTCCCATTTATTTCATGCACCAGTAGTCAAAGGCCCAGGGCTGTGAACAAAGTCTGGTCCTAACCCTAGGATGTGTCAGTCTTGGCCAGGGAGGAACCCTGAGGCTGTGTGTGTGTGGGGGGGGATATGGTTGTGTGTTTATCATTGTGATGTTGTGTGTGTGTCACCAGGTCTGGCCGTGATGGGTGTGTCTGTATCTGATGGGATGAGCATTGCCACATGTGACGGTGACACCCCTGTGGGTGACCCTGTGGTTGTGAGTTGTGTGTGGCTCTGTTGTAGACGGTTGCCGTGCAGTGCCATGACTGTTTGCAATGCTATGACTTCCATGTGATTATGTCGGGATCCGAGGCCCCGTCTGTGTGAGTCTGTCATTGTGAAATGGAAGGGACGTTACGCAGCCATGTGATAGATTCTGTGTGATGCCATAGGTTTGACTGTGTGGTCATTCTTTCTTCCTTTCTTTCAATCTGCAAGCACTGGGCTGGCTGCTGAGAGCACAGCAGTGGTGTCCTTGTGTCATGTTTGCTTAGCAATGACGGGACACAGCCAGCCGGTTGGTGACATACGGGTAGCCAGAAACCAGCCACAGTGGCAGCATTTACACCACGGAAATGGGCAAACAAACACCACAAAGCCTCTCCTTGCACCCAGGAAAGCTGGTTGCTAAACAGTTATAAGCACATTGCTGTGCCCTGTCTCTGAGCATAACGTTTTGTGACCAGGCTGAGGTGTGGCCACCAGTCCGTGGGTGGGACTTGAGTATATGACCATGACTGTAGGTGGGGTGGGCCCGGGCTCTCTGCCCGGATCAGTCTCGATGATAAATCTCCCGCCCCGCTGCTCCTACTCGTGAGAGTGGGGAAGCTGATGAAGTTCCCTGTCCCCAGGCAATTCCCTGGAATCCCAAGTCCCACTTTCTTTGAATCAAAAGCATAAATACCCACCCCTCACCCGTTCTTCCTGAATATCAGGCAAATCCGCTTTACCCCACACCGGGGGCCTGCAGACTCCAAGTCCCTGAGTCTCTGTCTTTAGTATTGTCTGTGGCAGGGTCTGCAGTCTAGTGGGTCTTCCAGAGGTGCCTACGGGGTCTTCGGCCTCTCGGGATGACGAGTTCTTGGTCTCTGGAGGCGTCCATTGAGCTCTCCGTCTTCTGAGTTTTGGATTCCCTGGGGCCCTCCAAGACCTCTGCTTTTCTGTCTCCCCGAGACACGCTCTGAGGTCTCCGCCCGTCAGACCCACGTTCCGTCCCCCGCGCTCCCGCCTTCACACCATGAAAGCCCCGAAGTAGGACCGGGTGCCGTCGCGCAGCCGGACCAGGCGCTCCTCTGGCACACGGACGACCACCTCCTCCCCGGCTTCCAGGTGCACCACACCACCCAGGAAGCTGCTGTCCCACCAGACGCGGGCGCTGGCTGCCCGTCCACAGGGGGACCGCCGGCTGACCAGCAGCTCCAGCTCCTCGGGGTAGCGGGGCGTGCGCTTGTAGAGGCCGTGGGTGACGGGCCAGTCGCCGGCCAGTCCCTGGGCGCAGCCCACACCGCCCAGCTGCACCTTGGAGTAGATGTAGTAGTAGCCAGCCTCCGTGGTCACCAAGGCCCCGTCGCGGTAGCTGAGGCCCCTCAGGAAGGCCAGGCCCAGCTGCGTCTCCCACAGCAGCGGACCCCCGCTGCCTGTCAAGCTGGAGTTGGCCCCTGGGGGAGAGAGACAAAGGGGGCTGCCGGTCAGCACATGTCCTACTCCTGCTGTGTGACGCTAGGCCAGTCTGCATCCTCTCTGAGCCTCCATCTCTCTGCTAGCCTGCTTGTATGTCTTAATTCACTTTATCCCCGCTTTGCAGATTGGGGAAACCGAGGCACAGAGAAGCAAAGCAACTGGATTAGTATATATGCCTTAAATCATTGCATCCCCTTTTGCGGGTGGGGAAACTGAGGCACAGAGCCATGAAGTGACTTGCCAGAAAGCATCAAAACTTGCAAGTTGGCAGAACCAAGGAACCAGAGTGAAACACACCTTGGTTCCAGGAGCCTCGTAACCTCTGTGTGCCTCAGTTTCTGTCTCTGTAGAATGGAGATATGAATAGTACCTGCTTAGGATTTAATGAATTATTTTTAAATATTTTAATTTTAATTTTTTTGTAGAGACGGGGTTTTGCTAATGTTGCCCCGGCTGGTCTCGAACTCCTGGTCACATGTAGTAATAGCCAGCCTGCGTGGGACCTTCTGAGGTCTCAGCCCGTCTGACCCACATTCGATCCGCCACACTCCTTCCTTTGCCCCATGAAAACTCCGAGGTGGGACCGGAGCTTTGCCTCGGCCTCCCAGAGGGCTGGGATTACAGGCGTGTGCCACCATGCCTCAAAGGATTTAATGAATTAATATATATAAAGTGTGTGACAGTGTATGACACCTCATGAGCACTATATAAGGGTTAAATAGATAAAATTAGAAAGACCTATCCTCCCCTTGCCCAGAGCCTGTGCTCTGGGCAACTCTGTGAATAAATATTTAACGAGTGGATGAATGACTATGCTGACATGCTGAGGCATTTGTCCCATCTTCCCAGGACACCCTGCCCCTGCCCCATACCAGGACCCAGGGTCCCCCTCACCTGTGAGGTGTGCTGCCGGGTTGACATGGTGGGACCTCCGCTCTGGGGAAAGAGGGTCAGAAGTTAGAAGCAAAGATCGTGGGGCTAAGGGCCGGCCTCCCGAGGGGTCATCACGTCCACCTCTTGGAGTGAACCCCACCCCTTCCGGAGTGACCCACACTTCTGCTTCTCAGGCCTGGGGGAGGGGCACCTGTGGGGTTTGGGCCAGTTGTGCAAATCACGTTGGGCAATGCTGAGGGGTGGGGGCAGCGTGGGAACCATCCCATCTCCCTCCCGGGGACCGGGACCCCGACTCACCTTGCATCAGCTGCTCCCAGGAGCCTGTGTCTCTGTCCTGAAAATGCACAAAGAGCCCATGGTGAGAACCTGTGGCAGGGGCCACACCCTGGCATTACTCACACACATGGCCAGTGGCCATAGACATCACCATCAGACACGCACACAGGGCCACGTGCATGCACATACGCATCCTGCCAGCAGCCTCATAACCACCCAATGCTTCAGTGTCCTTTTCTGTAAGTGCAGGTGTGAATACTGCCTGCATAGGATTTCATGAATTAATATGTGTAGAGCGTATTAGGGTCCCTGGCACATAGTATGCACTATAGAAGGGTTTAGTAAATAAGGAATATTAAAAAAATAGGGTCAGGTGTGGCGGCTCATGCCCATAGTGCCAGCACTTTGGGAAGCCAAGGGAGGAGGCTCACTTGAGGCCAGGAGTTTGACACCAGCCTGGGAAGCATAGCAAGACCCCACCTCTACAAAAAAATTAGAAAATTAGCCAGGTGTGGTGGCACATGCCTGTAGTCCCAGCTGCTGGAAAGGCTGAGGTGGGAGGATCGCTTGAGGCCAGGAGTTTGAGGCTGCAGTGAGCTGTGATCATGCCACTGCCCTCCAGCCTGGACAACACAGTGAGACTCTGTCTCTAAAAAAAAAAAAAATACGTGGACATCCAGATGGCTGGACATACGAACACCAGCCCGAGAATACGGACACTGGACACAGGGCACAGACCGCAACACATACATGGTACGCTGAAAGACACACATAGACTGAAACACGTGGACATGTGGCTTATGGATCCATGTGTATCTGCAGACACAGAGACCAGAGACAAGACACACAGCACCAGGCTGTAGACAGGTGGCCTCAGGGACACGTGGGCACATGTACCCAGGATGGCAGCACATGACCACATGGGTACATGCAGCCACCAGACGCAGACACAAGGAGAACTGACATGAAGATCCAAGACCCGAAGGGGCCAGTGCACATGGGCACGGTGTGAAGCACACACAGACCCACAGGGGCGGCACACAGACAGACAGACAGACACCTCCACGGTCAGCCGGAAACAGCCGGACAGAGAGATTCCCACAGGCTGAGACGGTCAAAGAGGATTAGCGACAATCCCGATAACACTGATGAGGGTATAGCTAATAATCCTGGGAACACCGGAGTGTCGGTTCTGCCGGGTTCAGCACGTGCCGTGGGCCAGCCACTGCCAGTCCCCACGTTTGCCATATGGTACTTTTTTTTTTTTTTTTTTTTGAGACAGAGTGTCACTTTGTTGCCCGGGCTAGAGTGAGTGCCGTGGCATCAGCCTAGCTCACAGCAACCTCAAACTCCTGGGCTTAAGCAATCCTACTGCCTCAGCCTCCCTAGTAGCTGGGACTACAGGCATGAGCCACCATGCCCGGCTAATTTTTTTGTATATATATTTTTTAGTTGGCCAGATAATTTCTTTCTATTTTTAGTAGAGACGGGGTCTCACTCTTGCTCAGGCTGGTCTCGAACTCCTGACCTCGAGCGATCCACCCGCCTCGGCCTCCCAGAGCTAGGATTACAGGCGTGAGCCACCGCGCCCGGCCATGCCATATGGTACTTCATTCCCTAGGAAGTAGGTGCTTCTGTTTTGTAGATGAGGAGACCGAGGTTCAGAGAGGTGAATTAACTTGTCCTGGGCTGGCGGCAGCCACTCAGGGTCAAGGTGGATGCTCCTAGTCTGTGCCCCGTCCTACACACACACACATACACACAGGGACACAAATGACACAGGAGACCTGTCCCCCACACTGCCAGCCCCCAGGCCCACTCACCGGCAGGCGGGCGACAGTCTCCCCCAGGCGCCAGTGCAGCTGCAGCAGGAACCAGCCCTGGACCGCCAGCCCGGCCCCCATCACAAAAAGCAGGAGACCCAGACCCACGCGCGCTGCGCTGCAGGGCTGTCTCCGGCGGCTTCGTTCCAGCCTCCTGAACGGGATGTCCGTCTGTCCTTCCACCGAGAACACCGAGGGCCGCACTACTCTCTCCTCCATGCCCGAACAGACGCGGCCCCAAGACGCCCCGGGGGGCAGGGCTGGCACGCCCGGGTCCCTTCAGCCTCAGAGGAAACCGAAATTGCCCAACACTCCTGGGCTGCGCAGGCTGCAGACAGGCGCCCCTGGGCCCCGGGGCCGCCTTTAGAGCCCGGGCTCAGCCCCACCCCCTTTCCCACTCACCCTCCTCTTCTTCCTGTCCCCCGCCACCCCTGGCCCCGGCCATCTCACTCTCACTCACGCAGTGTCTCTCACGCTTTCCAGAGGCTTCTGAAAATGTGACTCAGGTGTGGATTGCAGAGGGGAGGCCCCAGCTTTCCCTTCTTGGCTGCTGCGTTCACTCGGTCACCAGATACTGACTGAGGACTTCCTGTGTGTGCGACGCACCGCTTAAGGTTTGAAGGACGCAGCAGTGAACAAGGGAGACCAAGGCCCCTGCTTGTACGGAGCGAGCGCCTATTCAGATGCGTTGAGAGAGACAAGAAACAGAATAAATAAGAAAATAATATGTAGTGTTTAGATGGTGACAAGTGCACTGAAAAATACAAGAGTGGAGTGAGGGGTGTGTGTGTGCACACATGTGTGCACATGTGTGTGCACCAGTCTGTAGGCATGTGTGTGCTGTCTGCACGTGGGCGTGTGTATTCAGGTGTGTGCAGGCATGTGTACATGTGCATACATGTGTGTATATGTGTATACATGTGTGCGGGTACCTGTCTCTGTGTGCGTGTGTTCAGGTATGTACATGTACATGCATATGTGAGCAGGTGTCATGTGTGGGTGCATCTCTGTGTGTGGTCTGTGTACATGTGCACATGTGCATGTGTGCATGTGTGTGCCTGTGTGTGCATGTACCTGTGTGCACATGGGTGTGCATTTATCTGTCGTGTGCAGGTGTGTGTACATGTGCATGCATTTGTGTGCATTGTGCGAATGTATGTGGGTGCATACATGTGGAGGGTAGCTTCATGTTTGTGTGTGTGTACACATATGTGTGTGTACATGCATGAATTTTTTAATTGAAAGGTATAGTCGGGGGTGGAACCACTGTCCACCCAGTTAACCCAAGACCTGGGAGTCCTGCACTCCTTTCCCTCTCTAGCAAGCCCTGTGGATTCAGCCTCCAAACCAGATCTCAAATCCCACCACCTGTTTCCATGTCTGCTGCTACTCCCCTAGCTAAGTGCTACGGAATGAACGTTTGTGTTCCCCTAAATTCATATGTCGAAGCCTTAATCCCCTATGTCATGGTATAAGGAGGTAGGGCCTTTGGAAGGTAATTAGCTCGTGTCAGTGGAGCCCCATGATGGGATTAGTGCCCCCATAAGAAGGGACAGGAGATGTTCACTCTGTCCTCCACGTGACACTGCAAACTAGGAAGAGAGCCCTCACCAGAAACTAACCACACCAACACCCTGAACCTGGACTTCCAGCCTCTAGAACTGTGAGAAATAAATGCTTGCCATTTATTTAAGCCACCTAGTCTGCAATATTTTGTTATAGCAGCGTGAACTGAGACCCTAAGGGACTCCCATCTCTCACTCAGACTGGTGCAGTAGCTTCCCAACTGGACGTCCTTCCTCACCTCTTGCCTCCTTAAAATTCATCCTCTGTCTTTTTGCTGGTATGAGCTTGCCTATTTATTTATTTATATTTTATTTAATTGGCACGAAAGTCACGTAACATAAAACCATTTTTTTTTTTTTTTTGAAACAGAGTCTCATTCTGTTGCCCGGGTTAGAGTGCCGTGGCGTCAGCCCAGCTCACAGCAACCTCAAACTCCTGGGCTCAAGCGATCCTACTGCCTCAGCCTCCTGAGTAGCTGGGACTACAGGCATGCGCCACCATGCCTGGCTAATTTTTTCTATATATTTTTAGTTGTCTAGCTAATATCCTTCTATTTTTAGTAGAGACAGGGTCTCGCTCTTGCTCAGGCTGGTCTCGAACTCCTGAGCTCAAACGATCCACCCACCTCAGCCCGTATTACAGGTGTGAGCTGCCACACCCAGGCAAAACCATTTAAAAATGAAAAACTTGGTGCCATTTTGTGCATTCACGACGTTGTGCAACCACTAACTCCAGTTCCAAAGCATTTTTCCACATTTCATCTCTTCCCCCACTCCCTTACCACCCCCCAGCCCAGGCCCCTGGCAACCACTAGTTTGCTTCCCTGCTTTGTGAATATATCTGTTCTGGTATTTTGTAAAAATAGAAACATATGTGGTCTTTTGTGTCTGGCTTCATTTACTAAGCATGAGGTTCAAGGCTCATCCACATCATGGCATGTGTTGGAGCTTTATCCCTTTTGATGGCTGAGTAATATTCCACTGCATGGATGGACCACATTGTGTGTTGATGGACGTTTAAGTTGTTTCCACCTTTTGGCTATTGTGGCTATTCACTGCTTATTAAAATCTACCAATGGCTTCCAGGGGTTGGGAAATTCCAGCCCGTGGGTCAAATCCACCCCTGTTTCTGTTTAGTCAAAGGAACAATGGCACTTTGGTGAGAATTGGAGACCCCGCTGTGGTGGCCTCCTCTGTCCCTGTGCCCCATCCCTCTCCCAAAGCCTGCCTCCCTGGCCAACCAATGGCCAACACCTTGCCGTTGTCCAAGGCCTCAGCTGGTTGTGTTGGCGGCCATATTGGGGTTTCTTCTCTTGGCAGCTGCCCGGTGCCAAGTGGTGGAATCTCCTTCTGGGATTTGGAAGCTGGGTAAGTTGCCTGGTCTCTGGCCCACTGCTCAAGGTGAGAGCCGGGCTCTCTGGAGAGAAAGGTGCTCTGGGGTCTGGTTGTCACTGGGGCAGAGGAGCGGTCACCCTTCACCCCCTCACCCAACCTGCCTGTACCTCCAGGCTACACCCCCTTGGACAAGGCGCTCTCCGCCAGAGAACGCCTCCGCCAGCTGGGAGCAAAGCGTGCCTGCCACCCTGGATGGCCCATTCCAAGCGAACAGGGCATGGCAGGCCAGAAATTTCCTCTCTTGTTTTATAAGTACCTTCATAATAGCCTCGATTTTACCTTTTGGCCCTCAGAGCCAAACATACTTATTATCTGGTTCTTTATAGAAAAAGCTTGCAGCCGAACTTGCCCTTGAGCTCAGGAGAGACGCCAGAGGCCTTCACTTGGGGCCTCCACTGGGCTGGGGGCCCTTGTAACTATGCCCACTCTGCCCCAGGCATCTCGGGCCTGTGCGCTTCCTCTTCCTGCTGCTGGGAACAGTCTTCCGCGGATTTCCCGAAGCTGCCTCTTCCTTGTCATCTCACTCTCTCTCTCTTTTTAAAATTTTTTTATTTATAGAGAAGATCTCACTCTGTCACCCAGGCTGGAGTGCAGTAGTGCAATCATAGCTCACTGCAGCCTCGAACTCCTGAGCTCAAGCCATCCTCTTGTCTCAGCCTCCTGAGTAGCTGGGACTACAGGCATGTGCCATCACGCCCAGCTAATGTGTTAAAATTTTTTTGTAGAGATGGGGTCTTGCTATGTTGCCCAGGCTGGTCTCAAACTCCTGGCCTCAAGCAATCCTTCTGTCTCGGCCTCCCAGAGTGCTGGGATTACAGGTGTGAGCCACCATACCTGACCTGTGTTTTGATTCAAGAACCCCCTCCTCACAGGACATGAAGACAGAGAGGCAATGACAGAGAGAGATAGGGAAACAGAGATGGAGAAAGAGACTTTTTCGATTTCTTTTAAGGAATGGGCTCACGTGATCATTGAGAGTTGCATGTCTGAAATCCACAGGGCAAGCCAGCAGGCTGGAGACTCAGGGAGGAGCTAGTGCTGCAGTCTTGAGCCTCAAGGCTGGAAACTGAGGCAGAATTTCTATGTTGCAGGCTTGAGGCAGAATTCCTTCTGCAAGAAACCTCAGCGTTTGCTCCTCTGACCTTCAACTGATCAGACATGGCCCACCCACATGACCAGGGCTCATTTTCTAATCCCATCTAAGAAATACTTTCCTAGCAACATGCAAACTAGTGTTTGACCAAACAACCAGCCACTATAGCCTAGCTAAGTGATCACAAAAAATTAACCCTCACATCACTCAATCTAACATTTGGGGAGGCCCAGGTGGGAGGATTGCTTGAGGCCAGGAGATCAAAACCAGCCTGGGCAATACAGCAAGACCGCATCTCTACAAAAAATTAAAAAAAAAAAAATCAGCCAGGTGTGGTGGCACACACCTGTAGTCCCTGCTACTCAGGAGGCTGAGGCAGGAAGATCGCTTGAGCCCAGGAGTTGGAGGCTGCAGTGAGTTGTGATCCCACCACTGCATTCCAGCCTGGGTGACACAGCAAGACCCTGTGCCTAAAAACAAAATCCTGTCTGTGCTAGTCACAGCCTCCACCAACAGGTTTGAGCTCAAAATAAAAACAGGCATAAACAAAACCAAAAAACATCCCTAGGTGTTCGAGGACTGAATAATAAAATGAATCCACAGCAGGAGAAAGGGCGATGGAACGAGAAAGGAAGTGAGAGGGACGGGAAGTAGAGTGGTGGCCTGGCAGACGTCTTTGGCTGGGATTCCCAGTGAGCACAGAGGCACTTTGGGACTCCCCTCTGTGGGGCACTTTGGCATTTAGGGCTAGAGGGACAAGGGTGGGCTGTGTCCCTATGTCCCCATAACCCTGGAGTTGGGAAGTGGGGGTTTCCAGGTCCAGGGTGTCCCAGGGAGGGGAAGGAGGCTATGCCGGAGCGACTTGCCGGCTCAGGGGTGTGTCCCATGATGACCTGGTGCGGAGCTGGGAGACTGGATCCCACCGCTAACACAGGCACCGTCCCAGTCTCCAAGGGACCAGCGGTGCCGTGAGAAGAGGCGCTGGGGGCCCCAGTTCCCCTTAGCAACAGCGGCCCCCAACACCCGTGGCCACTGCTCCCCACGCAGTCCTGGTGACGCTGTGACCACAACGGCCCCCACACTGCCTCCCTGACTGCTGACTCACGTCTTCCCCTCCCCTGGGGCAACAGTGGAAACATCGCCCTGCCCACCCACTTTCTCTGGTGCAGCGGAGCTGGCACACTCCACCCCAAGACTCGGACTAGCCTGCTGGGGCCCATGTTCAAAGTGGGGCTGGTGACGTGAGCCTGCAGGAGGGGTGGAAATGAGGACAGGTGAGAAGGCAGAGCAGGACTGTAGGTTCGGGATGCCGGTGAGGACACAGGGGAAGGTGCAGGTAAGAAGGCAGGTAAATCTGCAGGAGAAAATTCTGGAAAGAACACAGGATGAGACCCAGAAAAGGACGCAGGAGAATATAGAGGAGAGGCCCCAGTTACGAGGCAGAGAAAATATACCTGTCCGAGAGAATGCAGATGGAAAAATAGGTGACAAGGTAAGAATATTAAGGTAAAGATAAATGTAAGTTTACAGATAAAAATGTAGATTGGAGCCAGGTGAGAAGACAAAAAAAAAAAAATGCAGGTGGATCCAGTTTAGGATGCAGGTAAATCTGCAGGTGAGAACGATGGTGAGATGCAGGTGCATGTGAGTCTAGGTGCAGGTGAGATCCAGAGGCAGGTCAGGCTAGGTGCAGGCGAGATGCAGGTGTATGTCAGGCTAGGTGCAGGTGAGATGCAGGTGCCCATGAGGCTAGGTGCAGGCGAGATGCAGGTGAACGTCAGGCTAGGTGCAGGCGAGATGCAGGTGCACGTCAGGCTAGGTGCAGGCGAGATGCAGGTGCACGTCAGGCTAGGTGCAGGCGAGATGCAGGTGTATGTCAGGCTAGATGCAGGAGAGATGCAGGTGTACGTCAGGCTAGGTGCAGGCGAGATGCAGGTGCACGTCAGGCTAGGTGCAGGCGACATGCAGGTGCACGTCAGGCTAGGTGCAGGCGAGATGCAGGTGCACGTTAGGCTAGCTGCAGGCGAGATGCAGATGCATGTGCAGGCGAGATGCAGGTGCATGTCAGGCTAGGTGCAGGCGAGATGCAGGTGTATGTCAGGCTAGGTGCAGGCGAGATGCAGGTTCCCGTGAGGCTAGGTGCAGGCGAGATGCAGGTGCACTTTAGGCTAGCTGCAGGCGAGATGCAGGTGCATGTGCAGGCGAGATGCAGGTGCATGTCAGGCTAGGTGCAGGCGAGATGCAGGTGTATGTCAGGCTAGGTGCAGGCGAGATGCAGGTGCATGTCAGGCTAGATGCAGGCGAGATGCACGTGTATATCAGGCTAGGTGCAGGCGAGATGCAGGTGCACGTCAGGCTAGGTGCAGGCGAGATGCAGGTGCACGTCAGGCTAGGTGCAGGCGAGATGCAGGTGAATGTCAGGCTAGGTGCAGGTGAGTTGCAGGTTTACGTCAGGCTAGGTGCAGGGGAGATGCAGGTGCACGTCAGGCTAGGTGCAGGCGAGATGCAGGTGTACGTCAGGGTAGGTGCAGCGGAGATGCAGGTGCACATCAGGCTAGCTGCAGGCGAGATGCAGGTGCATGTGCAGGCGAGATGCAGGTGCATGTCAGGCTAGGTGCAGGCGAGATGCAGGTGTATGTGAGGCTAGGTGCAGGTGAGATGCAGGTGTATGTGAGGCTAGGTGCAGGTGAGATGCAGGTGCAGGTGAGATGCAGGTGCAGGTGAGGCTAGGTGCAGGTGAGGCGGTCCCGCCGTCTTTGGGTGAAGAGCCAACATTCTCGCAGGTAAAGGAAAAGGAACAAAATGAAGTTGGGGCAGGTGAGGGTTTAGGTAGGCTGAGCTGGGCTGCTGGAGAGGCAGGTGGAGATCGCCTCTTGCCCTCTCTCGAAGAATTCAGCCTTCAGGAGACACGTGAAATAGAAAGGAAGCTTTATTGGGGGTCGGGGCGTGGCAGTTCGGTCAGTTGGGGCAGCCGAAGACAACCATGCTCTCGGTGAAGGAGCCGAGGTCCTGGCACTGCTTCTGGTACTCCTCGTCTTGGCATTCCTCTGCCTCGGGCCACAGCTCCACCCACGTGTCCTTCCCGATGATGTAGCTGGTGCTGGGTGGGGGAGGGGAGGCAGGTCAGAAGGGGCGGGGGAGGGGCGGGCCCGGGGGAGGGGCGCAGGGCGGGCACTCACTTGGGTTTCTCCCCCCATAGGTCGGAGGACAGGCCCCACACCAGGTAGTGTTTCCCATCCTGCAGGTTTAGGGCATCTCTGCACTTGATGTGGCTGATGAACTTGCATTCCTTCCCCACCTGCACCTCGTCAGAGCCTGGAGGGGAAGGACAGGGAAGCTGAGCCTTGCAGGGTGGGGGGATGTGGGTGGTGGCAGTGGCGGCGACTGTGGGGAGACAGCAGCGGCAGGGGCTGACCTGACTTGATGACTTGCTCGATGGCCATGATGTACTCGTCAAAGTCCTCCGACAGTGCCGACTTGATCAGCCTGGTCTTGTACACTGCGGGGGACAGCGTGGGTCATGGGCAGGGCTGACCACTCGTGCAGGGGAGGTACCCTGGCCTGCAAGGGCACTGGGCATGTGGCTCCCAGCCCAGCAGGGACATGCAGGGTCACAGCCAGTCACAGTCACCATCTCGCACACAATTACAGCCACCCACAAATACAGTCACATACACAAGGACAGCTGCTCATGTACAGCCATTCACAATCACAGCCTCCCACAACCATGGCTATGGAAAACTACAACCTCACAGCTGCACGCACGCCACCTTTTCTCACGTTCTCACTCACACCCAATAGTCACCCACACCCACACCTGCCACCACACCATCTGACACACGTAGCCACGGCCATGCACGCTGTCCCCGTGCACGATCCCCTGGCCCATCCCCCATTCACCATAGTCCACTCCTGGCTCGCAGGCCTTCTCCAGACGCTCCTCCAGGGTGACCTTGTCCTCCGACTTTTGCATGAAGCAGTTCTCTGCAGGGTGGTGATGAGGACAGGGTGTTAGCCCCTCATCTTGTCCCAAGGGTGTGGCCAGCCCTAGGAGCCTACCCTTCTTGATGTCCGCTGGGTGTGGCCTTTGGGGTCTCCTGGGTGCCCCCTAGCCCATGGGAGTGGGGGATCGGGGTGGCTGTGGCTCACTCAGGCCCACCCCTTCTCACCCCCTGGGGGCACCCACCCTCAGCACAGCGGCACAATTCGTTGTGGCAGAGTTTGCTCAGCTTTCCATCCTCCTTCTCCGGGTGGTAGAACTGGGTACAACTTTCCTCTGTGGGCAGAGGGGACAGTGAGGGGGTCAGAGGGCTAGGGTCTCCATCCCAGAGACCATGCCTGGGAGGCTCAGGTCCCCAGTTCTCAGTCCCTTGGAGCTGGAGATGCTGGTCTCCAACCCTCAGATTCGTTGGGCACTCAGACCTCCAAGTTTCTCATCTTTGGGACCCTCAGACCACCCCCCAACTCTCAGATCTCTGGGACCCTCAGATCTCCAACTTGCAAATCTTTGTGACCCTCAGACCCCCAACCCTCAGGTCCCTAGAATCCTTAGACCCTCAGTCTTGGATCCCCGTAACTCACATACACCAGGGACTCCCAGACCCCTGGAACCATCAGACCCCCAACTCTCAGATCCCTGGGACCCTCAGATCCCAGGCCCTGGTTTGGCGGCTCACCCAGGTTGTAATAGGAGTAGACCTTGACTGCCCCAGGCTGGATAAGTTCTACATTAAAGTACTGGTGAACTTTGAAGGACAGACATTCATCCTCAGAGTGTGAGACCTAAGTGGGAAGGAGGCGCTTGGTCAGTGGGGTGTGGGGGGGGTCCAGCATAGCGTCCTGGCAGTTGGAGCAGTGGTGGAGAAACTAAAGGATCCAGGAAGGGTACGGGTGGTTGGGGAAGAGGAAGTGGAGAAGATGGATGAGCAGTTCAGCAAATCCATTTTCTTGTTCTCCTACACTCACAGCTACACTACAGTTCCCAGACGCCCCCTCCTTTCCATGAGGTGTGGCCAGGTGACTGAGCTCTGACCCACAGATTGCTACTGATGTCCGTAAAAACATCCCATGCATGATGATCTCCTTTTCTTCTAGAAAGAATGGATCCTGCAGAGGACTCCCAAGATCCAAGGGATGGTTGAACTCCCAGATGGAAGGTGCTTGGATCCCTGAGTGACTGCGTGGAGCAGAGGTATGAACTGGACTTTACGTGAGTGAGAAATACAAGTCTGCTGTGTTGAGACCCCATATTCTCAGGGGTTCTGTTCTAGTATCTGGTATTACTTATGCTGAGGTGGCATTGAGGCGGGGACTTGAGGGCATTGAGAATTATCAGGGAAGATATGGGGATGGGAGAATGGAAAGAAATAGGGAGGGGAGAGGAGAAGGCCCAAATCATGGTAGAGATGGAGAGAGCAGGAGAATTCCTGATGGAGAGAAAGTAACGGAAGAGAGAAACATGCAGAGAAAGGAACAAAGGTGGGGACAGAGGCAGGGGGCAAGGCAAGTCTCTTCTATGAAGCACTTTTTTAAATGACCAAGGTGGCTCTTCTTCAATGGTTGTTTAAGACTCTGATGAACAGTTGGAGGAAGGAAGTGCAAAATAAACTTGGAACATCAGTGGCCAGAAGGTGACCTGTTTATAGAAGGTCCTGGGTTGACTACCTTATTTTCCAAGCTTCTTCCCTTACCACCCAACAGCACAGACTCTGTCTCCCCTAGCCTGGGGCCTGCGTGACTTGGAGACAAAGGCTGAGTGGAAAAGAAAAGGCCAGCCAGATACAGGTTAAAGCTCTAGGGCACGGTGCAGCCTTACCTTGTCCAGGTAGATGATGAGGGTGTTCTTTTCCGAGTAGGCTCTGTTCAGCTCATACTTAGCGATGTATCTGTCCACACCAGTGCTCAGCTGGGGAAGGGTGGAGCTTGTGAAAAATTCCTCCTGGGCTCCTTCTCTCCCTACAGCCTCTTCCAGACCCCAGAGGCTCCTCCCCACTGAACCCATCCGCTGAACCCTTCATACCAGCTTGAGGTCATCCATGTCAGGAACGTAGCCAGTCATCATGGATATGTCCAGGATAGACATGGTGGCGTCATTGTCTCCCAGGTACCTGGACAGAGCAGGAAGAAAGGCATAGGGTCCCAGAGTGGGGTCAGCCCCAGGGGGTCGTGCCTGGACAAGGGAGTCTAGTCAGGGGCTGAGGCTTCTAGTGTCCACATATCAGCATACAGGGATGTTAAAGTTTAGAAAACACTTCCCCAAGGGGGGAAAAAGGAAAGGTAGTGTGACAGTCTAGGTAATTAAAGAGTTCCCACTCTGGACCCAACTGCATGGGTTCAAACCCCAGCTCTGTAGAACGTTTGATGAGTTATTTGACACCTCCATGCCTGAGTTCTTCTAGAAAATGAAGACAAGAATACAGGCAGCCCTCACTTTGCATGATTCAGTTACCATGATCCAGTTAAATAACACTAGTCCACCAACGGCATGGTTCAAATTTCAGTACCTCAGTATATTAGTTATGAGTAATTGCATAAAGCATAAATTTAGTGGCTCACTCTTCAGTCCACAGATCGCTACGTAAATAACAGATGAGCCTCATGATCAATGACCAGTCATTGTCCCTGCTTTCGAGGTCGTTGGTGATTGGTCACCAAGCACCCGTCATTCAGGTCATGCACAGATGGCAAAGCACGTAGTTGTGTTGCCTCCTTGTCTCCTGGTGATAAATCCACATGATGTGTTATAGCAGTGGATCGTCAAAAGAGGGAATTGGCCAACCAAAATGAAAACGCACCAAAGAAATGAAAAGTGATGATGGCAGAAATGAACTTCAAATAGAACATCAGTGGAATTGTAGAATAGCAGACCATGGGAATGTGGACTCTGCTGCCATGCAAAAGAAGAGATAGGCGTTCAGAGGAGCTTAGTGAAGGGAAATTTAGCATAAATGAGGAAGGTGCTAGACACAAAAAGGATGAAGATATCCCAGAGGAAGGGATGCGGGGGGTTGGTGGAGAGGACTTCACCTTAAAGGAAGTCTTGAAGAAAGTTCATAACATTGAAAGCACAAAGGATAAAATGTTGGAAGCTGATCCCAACTTAGAAAGGGGCATAACCATTTACTATGACATAGTAAATATGCTTACTCTATATCATAAGTGATACAAAGAGAAGTCAAGCGTTGTCCAAACTACAGTCCTCCCCACAAGTGTTTTACAAAGGAAAAAAAACCCCACCTTTATCTCAATGTTCTAGTGTTTTAAATTACAGCATACTCAAAAACTCATCTTACTATGTTTTTCATTTTCCCTATATCCTTATGTTGTGATGGAAACGTTTAAAGGTCATGGAATGATAGTGTCACTTTCCCCGCTGACTATGAAGATCACTTTGATGGTCTCAACTTCCATGGTCATTGCTACGTCATGCACACTGCCATGCAAAGCAAGAACCGTCTGTGCTCTCTGCCTCGTGGCGGATACTTAGAACAGTACTAGATTCACAGTACACTTGGAAAATATTGGACACCATGGATATTACTTGTAAGAAGTCTTGCTAGAGACAGAGGGATGGCCAAGATGAAGCCAGCTTGAAGGCCAAGAAGACCTAGCTTCTTACCTGGTGCAGATGTCGAGGATCATAGAGCTCTTGGCATCCTGAGGTTTCTTTTCTAGAAACAGAGAAGACAGAAAGATGGGAGGGTTATACCGAGGTTCTAACTCAAGAGTGGGGCAGTCATTATAATAGGGGTGGAAGGAAGGTGACAGATAGAGTCTTTATTTATTTTACCTGTTTCTGGGGCTGGCCTTATGGTGACCCTGAGGTTGAACTTCTTACAGGTGATTTGGCCTTTGATCTTGGCATGGTACACTGTCACCACCTGCAAGATGGGAGGGAAGAAAAATGTCAGCCCGTGGGACTAGGGACTGCTGGGTACAGGAAGGAGAGGGTCTCTCCAGGGCAGAGGGGCTGGAAGAAGGTAGTGGGCCAGGTGGGTGTGGGTTCCTCTTCCTTACCGACAAAGTGCCTTGGCCTTTTCCTTGAGCTTTACATGTGAAACCCTCATTTTCCTTGGTCTGCGGAGAGTGAGGAGAGAGAAGAGATGGTGTTGGCAACCAAGCCTGGTCATCTGACCTCCCTCTTGCCTCCCAGCAAACCCTGACTGGCGTGGAAGGTGACCATGAGGAGAGCTTGGCCAGGTGACTGTACCTCTGCTGACCGCAGGAGGCTAGAAGATTCCCAGAGGATGCGGTGCCTGATTTCAGAGCTACGGCTGGGCAGGTGGATGGACACATCCAGGTTCAAATCCTTGTGGTCAGGGACGTCCTTTTGGTATTGGGCCAAGGCTTGGAACACCATGAAGGTGGCCTAGAACCAACCAGAGAGCACAGGAGTAAGATTGGAGGTCATCAGACACTGAGAATATTTTCCAGAACTCTCCAAGGGACAGAAGCTTAGACCAGGGCTTGGAGATGCTGAGAACATGTCTAGAATCCATCAGAAATCTGGACATAAGATTGAAGGTCTAGCAACCCTGAGGATGTGATTTTGTCCCGTCCAGAGGACAGAGTCTTAGACCAGGGCTTGGGGACATTGAGAATGTATCTAGAATCCACTCATGAAAGAAGGAACACAATTGGAGCCTGGAAACGCTGAGCATATGCTCTGGAACCCAAAAGTGACACTGAGAATATAACACTGAGAATGTGACTGAGAGCCCCCCATAAAGAAAGGAGGTCAAACCAGAGCCTAGAATTACTGAAACTGTGGTCCAGTAGCCACTGGGGAGAGAGAGGGGCTGGATTTTGCCCTAGAGTCACTGAGAACCTACTTTAGAACCGACTGGTGAGAGAGGGTGACATTGGGAGTCCTGGTGGGACTGGGAACATGGCCTAGAACCCACTGGTGACAGAGGGTGGCATCGGGAGCCTGATGGAAATGAGAACATGAGGTAGAACCCACCAGTGACAGAGGGTGACATCGGGAGTCCTGGTGGTACTGGGAACATAGTCTAGAACCCACTGGTGAGACAGGGTAAGATTCCAAGCCTGATGGAACTGGGAACATGATCTAGAACCCACTGGTGACAGAGGGTGACATCAGGTGACATCAGGAGTCCTGGTGGTGCTGGGAACATAATCTGGAACCCACCGGTGAGACAGGGTAAGATTCCAAGTCTGGTGGAACTTGGAATATGGTCTAGAACCCAACAATAAGAGAAGATAAGATTGAGAGCCCGGTGGAACTGAGAACATGGCCCAGAACCCAGAACAAGGTGGAGAGAGAGGCTTATACCTGAACCTCGGCGCTGAGAACCCAGTCTAGACGCCAGGAGGGAGGAGGAGACTCAAAACACAGAACTGCCCCTCTGGGTCTCAGTGTCTCCTCCAGGAGGCCAGTGGGGGGCTACAGGGGACAGGATGGGTGTGCCCGGAGGACGGGGGCCCACTCGCCTGGGTGGAGCCATAGCCACCGCCATAGTATCTCTGCTCGTTGAGCCAGCGCACGACAGGTGGCACCGTGTCAAAGTCTCTCAGCAGCAGCAGGGCCAAGAGGGCGTAGGATGTTGCCTCCACATTGTAGAGTTGCTTCCCAGGCTCTTCCCAGCGGTTCTTTTCTGCAGAGAGGACACCCCACCCAACCCCAACGCTCACTGCTCTGTCCAGACTCAGGATGGCTCAGGAAAAGCTCCGAGAAAGACTCATGCTAGACTCCTCAGCGTTCAGGTGTCCCCACTGACATTCAATGCTCTCTTCTCCCGCCAACCCTCATGCCTCCGTTTGAACTGAATGCGCCATACACACTTGTTGAATGAGCAATGCATCAAAGCTTCTTGCGTGGTTTACAATGAGGACTTGGTACACCTTAGAGCCATGCATCCCAGCTCAGTTTAGGACCATCTGTCCCAGACTGGCTTAGAGTCATCCATTCCAGCTCAGCTAAAAAATGAGCATCCCAGCTCAGGATCGCCCACCCCAAAACCCAGCCGTGCATCTCCCCTCACCCCGCCAGGCAGCCCCTCACCTGTAGCTGTGTTCAGAAATTTGTCGAGGATGGCGCCGTCCAACTTGTCCATCTGGGCCAGGGCATAGGCAGCAATGGCCACAGTGTATGGTCTCTTTACGTTCAGGTAATTGGCTGCGAGGAATTCTCCTGCTTTGTTGATGCTACCTGGCAGGCTCTATGAGAAAGATCAGTTACCCTGGTCATTGCTGCCACCTTGGTTTCATACAAGCACCATTTCCTGGTTACCAGGGGTTTCTGTCCTTGTGACATATATGTCTTGGATCTGCCTATTTTTGAGGGTTTCCCAGATATTTTAGCCACCATGAGCTGCCTCATTGGTGAATACCTAGTATGTACCTGGAGAAGTCCATACCTCTAGTGGTGTGCTGCTACGTGTTTAACAATGGGCTCTCCAGTGGGAGGGTCAGAGAGGGGCACTGGTGTAGAATGATTGCCAGTGTCTGTGATGTAAATACTTTCACCAGGGCCAATTTCAAGCCATCAGTGTGGCATCATTGGACAAAGTATTGGGAAGAGTTGCTCCAAACAGCCACTCATATGCTGTCACATGTATCAGATTGAGCACACCACTGTGAACACGTCTCATCCAACCATCATCTTCCTCACCATAGCTCACTCACTATCCACTCATTGAACCTCATAAAACCCTAGGAGATGGAAATACTGATGTCTCGAGAGATGCAGTAGTTTTGCCAAGACCACCTAGGTAGTCAGCAGCCGAGTCAGGATCCAAACCTACAGAGAATCCTATAAATACAAAAATTATCACCCCTGTTTTACAGATGCACACACTGAGGCCCAAGGGGGAAGTGCCTGAGAGTGAGGATTTGAAGTTAGTAAACAACGCTCTCTCAATACCCCAGTTTAAAGCAGAAGGAGCCATGACAGACTCTCAGGGGACCATCTCTCTAAACTTCTCCACCACAGAATCAAACCCAGAGGAAAAATGGACAGTGATGAACCAATGGTTTTCACTGTTTCCCACGTGGGTCGGGGACCCCTTTGAACATCTCCTGCAAGATCCTCTGGACTAAGGAAATCATCTTTCTCTGAATCCTGAGTTTTCTCTAAGGGAGCAGCAAGGATGCAAAGGTTGTGACCATGCAGGAGTGACACAGAAAGCACTTACACTAAAGGAGCTTTTGGAAATGGGCTAAAAACTCTTTGAAAATGGTAAAGTAGACAGAAACAACCTTAGCTTTGATCTGTTTGTGCTTCAGTTTTCTCATCTGCAGACTAGTCTCTCTCGGGCTGTGACAAGGATTATGGGACTTAATCGTGTGGAACTCCTAGACGGGGGTGGGTTTCTTAAGTGCTCAGTCCGCATTAGGTGTATTATGGCCACTGTGGCAGCTGTTGCCCTGGGGAGGGCTGGAAATGTCCAGAGTGCAAGATCTCACCCCCAGGGGGGATGTGGAGGGCAGGTTGGGGGGGTGGGAAGGGACACTTACATTGACTTGCCCCTCGCAGATCTCTTTAGCCTCCTGCAGCGCGATGAGGACAAAGGCGGTGAGGGCCATGTCTTTCTCCGTGTTCTCCCGGAAACCACCCTGGGATGGGGAGCAGGAAGAAAGGATGGGGTCACCAGTGTGCCCACACATGCCAGTCAACACCCCCTGCAGAATCTCAGGGGGTGTGGTCAGAACTGGATCTCTTCCTGGTGCCCCCACTCCACTGACCCAGGAAAGTCAAACTCTTTAGTATTCATTCAATTATTTGTTCATCCTGCAAACGTTCATGGAAGGCCACTGTGCTGGCACTGGGAGTACAATGATGGACAACAGCCAGACACCAGCCCTAGCCTTCACGGAGCTCCTCGTCTAGTAGGGAAGATGAACATGAACCCACCAACTCCTCGAGAGATATATAATTACAAACTGATGACTGCTGTGCAGAAGAGGGGACACAGCAGTGAATATGAGTTGTGGGAGTGTGACCTGGTCAAGGAGGTCAGGAAAGGTGTCCCTGAGGAAGTCACCTCTCAAGGAGGGCAAGGGCTAGCATGGTAGGCAGCAGAAATAGCATGTGCAAAGGCCCTGTGACAGGATAGAGCACGACTCCTATCAATATGGATGGAATGTGGGAAGAGGGGGATGTTGGCAAGACCGGAAGCCCGAAAGGTCAGATTGATGCAGCGTTTTGAGCACACATCAGCATCTCCTGGGAGAGGGGGGTTGGGGAGGGCTTGTTAAAACTCAGATTCTTGGACCTAGAATTTCAGATTCAGTGGGTCTGGGGTCCTGTTAACAAGTTCATGGCCGCCGCTGCTGCTGTTGGATTGCAGACCACCCGCTTTGAGAATCGCTACTCTAAGGAGTTCTGTTTTTATTTTAAGAGCCACCAGGCTTTCTAAGGACTTATCCAATTGGATTTGAAAAAACATCACCGCAGCTGCTATGGTGCCAAGTGTCAATGAAAGTGGGAGAATGACCACGTAGTGGCTTCTGCAAGGTCTAAATGGAAGGGGAGGAGTGATCGGGCCAGGGGCTAGCAGTGACGATGGGGAGAAGGGACGACCCCTGCAACATCCACGCGGCAGAAGAGGTCAGGAGCTGGGGACAGGCTGGATGTGACCGGGGGATTCCAGAGCCTCTGCATTTGTGTTAAAAATTCCTAACAATTTCTGAACAAGGAGCCATGCATTTTCACCTCGCACTGGGCTTCACAGGTCTCTGTTTTGCAATGTTGGAGGGACACTCACGGCTTATTTCTCTCCCTGTCCCCCAATCATCCCCAACCCCACAGAGCGAACCGGGCAGTGGGCACACGGGGGAGTCTTTCTCCTGACCACGCTGTGAGGCTCAGGTACCCGCACTGTGTCCTGAACCCCAGTCTCTTACGATCATTTCTTGGTGTATCACGGGCCCGTCCTCCTGGAAGATGCCATCGGGCTTCTGTTTCTCCAAGATCAGCCACTTCACGGCCCCACAGAGGACCTGGGAGTCGATGGCAATGAGGTTGGCAGCCAGGGAGAAGACTTTGACCACGTAGGCGGTCAGCCTGGTGGAGGAGGGGGTGGGCACAGAGCGTGAGCCAATCGGCTCTAAGATCCAGAGACTGCCACCCCAGCCAGCCAATGAGCAGGGAGAAACAGGGCCTGGCCTGATGGGTTTGCCCCGTTTCTCTGCCCCAGGCCCGGGAACCCAGCTGCTGCCTGCAGTGGGTACCTAAATGATGCTCCGTGACCACTGGACACTCAGCCAGTGGATTCTGCAATCAGAGGGGTCCAGGGTGGTGTCACGCACAGGGCTGTTTGGGCGAGGCTGGCCTAGGGGACCCGACCCCTGGCCGGGGTTCAGGCCTTGTTCAGTGGGGTGCAAGGCCGAGGCTGGCCGGCCTGACGGTGGAGACTCACCAGGTGCTGGGGGCCCGGGCCTGGAAGGCCGCGTAGGCTGAGCTGGGTTGTTTAAAGGCCAGCTGCTGGGTGTACCCTGCAGGGAACAGACAGTGTCCCCAAAGGAGCCGGGGCTGAGCAGAGGGGTTACCCCAGGGAGAGGAGGTGGGGGGCACAGAAGAGGGGACACGGAGACAATGAGGGGCTCTCTGAGAAGGGGTCCTGGGGTTCCCGAGAGAGGCAGGGCCACCCACCCTTTTTGATGAGCTCCAAGGCCTCCTGCCGCTTCTCCAAGCCGAATTTATCCCACTGCTCTGTGTGGTCCAGGTAGTGCACGGCGATGACCGTGGGTGTCATGCCAATCATGTTCTGCTCCCCGCAGCCGGAGGGAGTCACGATGAGATGCTTCAGCCGCTCAGCATCGATGGCATCCTCTGCCAACTGGGCCACCGGGGTCCCTGCAGCCAGACAGCAGAACATTGCTCAAGCCAAGTGACCCATTGTGAAGTGAGGAGGGTCCCGGCTGCCCAGGGCCAAAGTGGTCAGGGGCAGGTGAGGGCTGGGAGAACGTGAGTGGGGTGGGGGTCTGCATTTGGGGGGAGGGAGGACTTGTGCTTCACAGGGGGCTTCTTTTGTTTCACCAGTAGTGAAATAATTCTGGTAACAAGATCCATGAATACTTATGCTTAATGTCACTTGCCAGGCTCTGAACTAAGAACACCACCTAGTATCTCATTTAATCCTCACACCAACCCTTGGAGGTAGATACTATTAGGCCCCTGATCACAGAGGAGGAAACCAAGGATCTTGCCCCAAAGCTGCCTTAGAGCTCGCAGGTTGCAAGGCCCCTTCTTCCATCCCAAGCAATGAGCTCCAGACTTTCTGCTCTTGAACGATATTGCTTCTTCCTGAAACCTATTTACCAGTGAAAGTGCCTGGAGGCGGCTATAAAACAGATCACAGAAGGGCTGCTCTAGTGGAAGGTGGGGAGGGAGGTGCAGTGGTTAAACACCTCCAGGATTAGATGGAACTCGGCTCCCTTCTCCGCTTCACAGGGCTCATGTCCCCCACCCATCCTGGGCCTTTCTGGATCCCATGGGGTCAGGGCCAAGGGCGTCTCACCTTGCAGGAGAATACTGGTCTCAATCTCTGTGTCTGGGACTTGGTCACTGAGGTCTGCAGGAGGGATGTCCTCTCTTTGCACGCCCCCTGCAGGGTGAATGAGAGACACCAATGGCACCAGCCCCCTCCTCCTCCCACCTTGCCCTCTACCACCATGCCCAGGGCGTGGTGCCAACTCCTGCAACTCACTCACCTTGGCCCAGGTGTTCTGGATCCAGTGTGCGCACTGCCACAGTTTTGTTGACTCTGATTCCTTCCGGCTATGCAGTGGTGGTAGTGGCGGTGGCAGGAGGGGTCGGGTGAATAAAAGGACAGACAGACACACAGAGGGTCAGGAGGGCACTGCTCTGAGGATTACCCTAGCACAGGTGTCAACGCCTCTGAACTCGGCTTTGCCCCCTTCTAGCTGTGTGACTACGGATCAGTTACTTAACCTCTCTGTGCTTTATCTTCCTCCCTTACAAGGAGGCAATACAAACACACCTACCCTACACCACATATGTGATGTGTTGTGCCAATTCATCACAGAATATAAATTAATAACGAAATCATGAAACCTTTAGAAATCTTCACATGTGCCTAGAAGCTTTACTCGGGTTAACTCATTTAATCCTCACAACAACCCAATGGGGTGGGTACTACTATTACCGATCCCATTTTTAAAGATGAGGAGACCAGAGAGGTGAAGTAACTTGCCCAAGGTCACACAGCTAGCAGAACAGAACTGGGGTTTGAGTTTGAACCTGGTAGTTTAGCTCCAGAGCCTGTGTTTTTAATGTAGTTTCTCTCAGATGTCTCTTAAATAAAAGAATGTCCATAAAGGATTCAGCACAGTGCCAGGCACATAGTAAGTGCTCAATAATTGGAAGCTATGTTAGTATTATTAAAAGTGCAAGTCAAGCTCTCATGTGTGTCTACAAAAAAAAAAAAAAAAAAAAAACCTCCCATGGTGGACAGCTGCTGTTTTTGCCTTCCCAGAACTGAATTCTCCTTTCACCTGGTAATAATGCCCAGATTTTCCTTTGGAGAGTAAATTTCCTCCAACAGTATGCTGACAAAAGAGTAATAGCCAGCTCTCCAGGAAGACAAAGCTCTGATTGGTAGCACTGCCAATTTCTGTGGTGTAAACACCCCCAGCACAATTGATTTCAAGCTACCAACAGCAATGAATCCAGGGTTGGGAAGACTTGGGCACAATTGGCGCCAACACACTCTTGGGTTTTACTCCCACAAGCTCTGTACTGAGACATTTCTGTGCCAGAGGCAAAAGCAAACACACCTGTGTCCCTAAGTATATGTTTTCATGTACTTTTTTAATGGTTCATTTTATCTCACAGCATTCATTGAAAAAAATATGAATATGTTTCCATTAAAGCTCGAAAATAGAAATTATAATAAATTCTGCTTTGAGTAGAAACACATCTAAAGGCAAAACGACATTGTCAGTTTTCATACACCTGTTTTCAGTGTTTCAATATTTTTTCAAGCATGTTAACATTTTGGAAGAATTAACCATTAACATTAACATGCAATTAACATACAAACAAGTACACAAGGGCACTTGTTTTTCCTTTTGCCTTAGGCTCTTATATGGCTTGGCTTGACACTATAGAAGCCTGTCTCTGTTTAAAATATTGATAATTGTTCACGGTTGATATTTTTTGTTATTAATCTCTTGATTTCTTAAAATATTCCATTAAAGGGTGTAGAGTATAGGTTTTGCAAGATGAAAAGAATTCTGGAGACAGAGGGTGGTAATGGTTGTACAGCAATGCAAATGTCCTTAATACCACTGAACCGTGCAATCAAAAATGGTTAAGATGCTAATTTTTATGTCATGTGTATTTTGCCACAATAAAAATTGAAATAAAAAGGAATAAGAGGAAATACCATTTAACGTCATAATCACAGCAGTGATAATAGTTTTTAAATTGCATTAAAATATTATTGATCATGACCAGGCATAGTGGCTCATGCCTGTAATCCTAGCACTCTGGGAGGCTGAGGCGGGAGGGTTGCTTGAGGTCAGGAGTTCGAGACCAGCCTGAGCAAGATTGAGACCCCCATCTCTACTAAAAATGGAAAAAATGAGCTAGGCAACTGAAAAAAATAGAAAAAAGTTAGCCAGGTGTGGTGGTGTGCTCTTGTAGTCCCAGCTACTTGGGAGGCTGTGGCAGGAGGATTGTTTGAGCCCAGGAGTTTGAGGTTGCTGTGAGCTAGGCTGACACCACGGCACTCTAGCCTGGGCAACAGAGCGAGACTATGTCTCAAAAAAAAAAAAAATATATATATATATACATATATATATTATTTGTCTTGTAAAGAAATGTGGTACATATATACAGTGGAATACTACTCGGCCATAAAAAGGAATGAAATTCTGTCATTTGCAGCAACATGGATGGAACTGGAGGACATTATGTTAAGTGAAATAAGCCTGCTGACTAAGTTAAACACTGCACGTTTTCACTCATAAGTGGAAGCTAAAAAACGTTGATCTTGTAGAAGTAAAAAGTAGAATGGAGGATACTGCTGGAGTCTGGGAAGGGGAGAGGGAAGGATAGAGAGATTTGATAAAGGATATAAAATTACACCTAGATGGGAGGAATAAGTTCTAATGTTCTACACCACTGTAGGACGACTATAGTTAACAATAATATATTATATAGTTTCAAATATATTAAATGTTCCCAACACAAAGAAATGATAAATGTTTGAGATGATGGATATGCTAATTACCCTGATCTGATCACTTCACATTACATGTTTTAAAGCATCACTATGTACCTTATAAATATATATAATTATTACGTATTGATTATAAAATGAAATTTAAAAAAATATTAAAAAATAGCATTGATCTTCCTTACTGAGCTTTTTGGCACTCCCTAAAATTCTGTGCCTTGGGTTGTTATCTCACCCACCTTAGCATAATCCTAGTTGTGCTCCTGAACTTCTAGAACTTCTAAATTTCCTAATCTGGGCACAGTGATTGTTTGTGTCCCAGAGCCTGGGTCTCCAACATGGGTCAACAGTCCAGAGACCAGGAGCCTTCCCTGAAGGACAAGGGGCTGCAGGTGCCCCAAGGACTCACCACGACCTTCAGGGTCTTCCTGACACCGTCGCTGATGAAGCGATTGTAGACGGCAGCCTTGACTTCTACCTCGTGAAGGCCAACCTTCAGGGGCACGATGACATAAGGTATAGCCAGCGAGGACTTGGGCTGGATGGTGACAGTCTGCTGGTGGCGCTTCTTGGCGGTGGCCAGGCTGCAGAAGGCTGGATTGTAGAGCAGTTCCACCCTCACCTGGCAGGGAGACACGGTATGAAGGTGACAGGGTGTGCGACGGGCTGCCCCCTTCCAGCCTCCATGAGGCCTCTGCCACGCCAGGGGCCCACCTTGAGCTCTTCCTTCTCCCGGTAATTGTAGAGGACGGCTCGGATTTCCACCTGCTCGTTGCGCACAACAGAGTAGGGCAGCCGCAGGTCAATGAAGAAGTCCTGCATCACTGTGACCTCATAGGGGTCTGCCACGCAGATCCCTGCCCGGGCAGAGACAGAACATGCAGTGTCAAGGGCAGGGGAGTGGGACAAGCAGACAGACCCAGGTTCCAGGTCCAAGTTCCTGCCCCTCCCGGGTCTCCGCTCTTACCCCCCAACCTGGGAGCTGCCCCTAGTTCAGCCTGTCTGCAGAGGCCCATGGACGGAACACTATCAATGGTGATGCACCTCCATCTGTGGCGGTGGCTGGGCGTTACCATTCTTTAATGATTTCGATTCTCTTTGCAGACATAGATGTGTAGGGAGGAAGTAGGGTCTCCAAGATACACCCGCATCTACAAAATGGTAGCCCCCACTTTGTGACTGCTGAGCACTCGAAATGTAGCTAGTTCGAGGGAGAACTGGGTTTTTACTTTTACTGAGTGCACTTTTATTTAAATGTGTTTAATTTAACTCAGATTAAAACTTAAAAATGGACGCTGATTGTGAATGCACAGAGCACCCCTGAACTGCACATTCTCAAAGGGTGACTTTTACGGTGTGTGACTGAAATCTCCACTTTTAAAAGGTGACGCTTGATTCAGGGGCTGGGAAATGTTTAAGTGTGTTTGCAACAACTTGAGTATGAGAATTTACCTTTTCAACTGTAAATTTCATGACACCTAAATTACATATCAAAGTATTCCCAACGAAACTCTAGCATCATGAGTGAGATGCCCTGGAATGTAAAATATATGCTAGATTTTGAAGACCTAGTAAAACAGATCATTAGTAATTTTGGTATATTAATAAATTATTATTAAATATTAAAAGATTTATTGTAGCAACATTATTATTAATGGGATAGTGGCTTTGCAACTTTTTACAAATTTTGAAATGATACTACTTTGGATATATTTTGCTTAAATAAAATGTGTTATAATAAATTATGCTATGATTATAACTATGTAATTAATAATAAATGATGTTTATAGTATATGGTATATAATATTATGTAATTTTATAACTTTTAATATTTATCTTGTATCATTATCATATATTATCTATTTATATTATACTATATTTATATTATATATACATAACATATATTTATAATATAATTTATATTGTATTACAAAATATATATTTATTATATTTATATTTACATAAATATAAACATTAATTCTATATTTTAATATAGAATTTATATTATATACTATTATCTAATAAAATATATAATATGTTAATATGTTAATGATAACCAATATAATACATGTTAAAATAAATTATTATAAATTATAACAAAATAAAAGTATAATAACAATGGTGTGAACTTTAATACACCTACTTTTTAATGTTTCAATCTTTTTTCATCTACTTAAACGTTCTGAGAAAAATTAACTTTTAAAATATATGTAAAACATATTTTGGGTGCAAATTTTTCCTCTTGCCACTGCCTCCAATATGACTTGGCACAACACTGGTCTTTATTTAAAATTTGGATATTTTCTTCTTCATGGACTTTTTTTGCATTCATTTTGATTTTTAAAAAATATTGCATTAGAATATTAGTTTTTGTGATGACTGGGCATGCCCTTAACGTCTGTGCCCAAGGACAGAGCCTCCCTCTCTTCACCCTACTCCCAGCCCTGCTGTCAACTATCCCTACTTTACCCTGGCTAGTCAGGATCTCACATCAGGTTATTGGCATCGGGGACAGGTACACGGGAAAGGGACCACCCCTTGCCCCCTTTCTGTCCTGTTGCACAATCTGGCCGCCAATGTTTCAATCATGCATTTCATCCTGCTTCCCCTGGTATGTTTTCTTCATTGCTTTGCCCACCCTCATGTGGACATCACTGCTGAAGAGTTTCTGTTGTCACTAACTCTGTGTCGTAACTATGATGTTGGATGCACGTCATCAGCCACTGGTCCAAGCCCATGGAATGTGCAGCACCAAGAGTCAACCCTAATGTGAGCTACGAACTTGGAGTGAGGACGATGTGGCCATGGAGGTTCATCAAATATAACCAATGTGCCGCTCGGTGGGGGACGCTGAGAGTGGGGTGAGGCTGTGTGGGGGGGGACAGGGAAGGCATATGAAGTTTCTCCTCGATTTTGCTGCGAACCTAAAACTTACTCTAAAAAATAAAGTGTATTTTTTTTTTAAAGCACCAATTTTAGAGACTGTCATCCCCACAGTCTAGCTTTGTGACCAGGGGCAGAGTGTGAGCTGTTGGGTTGAGATGGAACGAGGAAACAGTGAGGGGTCCTAGGGGGTCCCTGCTTCCCTGGAACCAAGCCCCTACCCTCACTCACCTTTCTTTTTTTTTTTTTTTTTTTCTTTTTTTTTGAGACAGAGTCTCCCTCTGTTGCCTGGGCTGGAGTGCTATGGTGTCAGCCTAGCTCACAGCAACCTCAAACTCCTGGGTTCAAGGAATCCAGCTGCCTCAGCCTCCCGAGTAGCTGGGACTACAGGCATGCGCCACTATGCCCGGCTAATTTTTTCTATATATTTTTAGTTCTCCAGCTAATTTCTTTCCATTTTTAGTAGAGACGCGGTCTCACTATTGCTTAGGCTGGTGTCGAACTCCTGAGCTCAAACAATCCACCCACCTCGGGCTCCCAGAGTGCTAGGATTACAGGCGTGAGCCACCGTGCCGGCCCTCACTCACCTTTCTTGTCTGACAAGCTCACAGCCAGAATCTCCCAAGTGGTGATGGAGTCTTTCAAAAACACGTTCATGAGCTTCGTGGCCAGTCTGGGTGGGGGAGAAGTCCGGGCGTTAGAAGAAGACATCTAGCAGGGGGAGGGGGGAGCCGGCGTGGAAAAGCCCCAAGGGACAGGTTGGAAGGGGGATGGGGGGTGGGCACACGTAGGTAGCCCAATTCCTGACTTTTCTAGATTGGGCTGTGAGGGGGCACAACAAGTCCAGAAAAGACAGGTGGTTACAGGTGCACGGGGGTGTGTTGAGTGGGGGGTTACCCCAGCCTCACCCATCTTTCGGTTGGTCCTTGAGCCCCCCGTCAATAATCATCCACAGCCAGCTCTCAGGGAAATAGCTTCGGGAAATGATGTGTTCTTCTGGGATGATGTCCTCATCGAGGTCGCCTGTAGGGGGTTTAGATCAGCATTTGGAACCCGTCCTCTGGGGCAGCATCCTTAGACCATATCTGTGCCCTGGAGGGATTCCCGAGGGTGTGATGAACTTCTTGTGAGCCCCACCCAGGCACATTGGCCTTTGGGGCACATTCCTCCATAAAAAAAAATTAAAAATTATATTTCACAACTGTACTGGTACAAAGAACACAGGGTGGGTTATATTCATTTTTCCTCCTCTGATTTTTAAAGAAATGAAAGCATTCGTGTGTGCCTCTTAAAGGTTCATGGTCCTGAGACACTGCGCCCTCCAGCCTTCAGCCTGGGCAACAGAGCGAGACTCTGTCTGAAAAACAAAACAAAACATTCCCCAGAAAACAACCTGACAGTTGGACTGGACTAGGGTTCAACCCTGGCTGAGTTTCCCTCAAACATGATGGACAGATTTTAACTGGGTTCTGGATTCTCTATAACAACAAAGTAGGTGGAATTCCACAGATGCCTAAATCTACCCATACTCTGGAATAATCCATCAAAGTGCCTTTGGGTAGTAACTTTTGTTTTTTGTTTGTTTGTTTGTTTTGAGACAGGGTCTCACTCTGTCACCCAGGCTAGAGTGCCATGGTGTGATTGTAGCTCACTGCAGCCTTGAACTCCTGAGCTCAAGCGATCCTCTCACCTCAGCCTCCTGAGTAGCTGGGACTACAGGTGCACATCACCAAGCCTGGCTCATTTTTAAGTTTATGTAGAGATGGGGTCTTGCCATATTGTCCAGGCTGGTGTCAAACTTCTGGCCTCAAGTGATCGTCATGCCTTGGCCTCCCAAAGTGCTGGCATTACAGGCTTGAGCCACCCTGCCCAGCCAATATTAACATTTAAGCCATTCTTTGTCTGATCTCCAATGGACTAAAGGAATTACACAATGCTGGGGAAAAAAAATCCATGTGGATGTAAACCATATTTCAGTAGATTAGAGGTTTTGTTATTTCCCAAGGAGCCCTCAGACTATCTCCTCCTTGTGAAAGAGACCATTCTGGATTTGCTTATTATAAGATAAATTTCTCTTTGCTTTGCTTAAGATTTATTTGGCCTGAGATCTAAAGTTTCAAGTGTGTACATGTTTGGTCCTATTTAAAACTGAATGAATGAATGAATGAATGAATGAATGAACAAGTGTTGCTTGTGAATTTATTGAGTTAGGCAGCTCTCCTTGGAAGGCAACATAAATTGGGTTTTTTTTTGGTGAAAACAAGCTTAGAATGAAGATTAGCCTTCCCGTTAGGAACTAGGGCGAGCCAGCCCCATCATCTAGAAGTTTACCTCAGACCACGGGTGTCCTGAGCTCTGGCGATGTCAAATTTCAGACTGGCGGGGGCGGGGCTGGGATGATCCTCCCAGGCAGGAAACGCCTTTGCCCTCAGGCAAGGGACCATCTCCCCCCTCAGACAGGGACCACCTCCCCCCTCAGACATGACCATCCTCCCCCCACAGACAGTGACCTCCTCCCCTCATCAGACTAGGTCCTTCTCTCCCTCAAACAGGACCATCCTCCCCCACAGACAGCTCCATCCTCCCCCTCAGACAGGTCGCCCACCCACCCCTCCCCCAACGTGTGACCTACTCCTAGCCAGGCCCAGCGGCCTGAGCCTCGCGTGCTGCCGCCTGAGCTCGGTGATGTAGTTGCAGCAGTCCAGGAAGGCCTTCACGCATGACGCACCCAGGGTGACGAACTTGGCCCTGCGCTGGCACGAGAACTGCATGGGGTTCTCCCGCATGCCGTCCTCACAGCACTTGCGCAGCTCCTTGGAGTACTGACCCACTGTGGGAGCACACCCCCCCACGACAGACCCTCAGCCGAGTGGCTCCAAGCGGGAGGGACTCAGGACAGACCCCCGGGGAGAACCTCCCCCTAGCCAGGCGCTCCCTCCTCCCTCTCTGCCTCCTCCAAGGTCAGGCTGGGCCCATCCCGGATCCCACCTTTGTCCATCCTCTTCTCCATGAGCTGCACGGAGCGGCGCCGGCGGGCGGCTGGCTTCGGGCACTCGGGATCTGAAGGACAGGCAGAGCGAGAACAAGATGGACGTGGCCTTGCTATGTGTCCTGGGTCTGCTCCTCACCATAGCCGTGGGGACTCGAATCCAGGTCCCCTGACCCCAGAGCCCAGCTCTTAGTATCTGGGAGGTGGCGGCATTGCCCCTCCCTGCACCAGCCGCTGGCCGTGTCCGTACCTCCCCTCTGGGCGGTCTCCTGGCCTTTGCTGGTCTTGAAGGCCAGCCCTGCATCGGTGAAGACGCCAGCATAGTCCTTCCCACTGCCCGGGGTGCAGCCGATGTCTGCCTTCTCCACCACGTCCCAGATCTGCAGGAGACAGGCCAGGCCGGCAGTGCCACCTCCAGCTCCCCAAGACACCCACCTGCGTGGCTCTTCCCACACCATGCCATCCCATCCTCATGTCCCCACCCTGCACGGTCACCTCTCTCATCCCCACTGCCACCTCCATCCCAGCTCTTCCCCATCCCACCCTCATCCCCGCCGGAACTCCATCCTCGTCCTCAACCCCTCCCCACCCAACCCTGTCTCCAACCCATGGTCATGGGCAACCTCATCCTCAAGTCTATCCTCAGTCCCTTCCCAGCGTCATCACACGCTGCTGCTCTATCGGAGCCGTGCCCGAGTTGACACTGGCCGTCCCCACGTCTGCCTTCAACTCCAGCCACTGTCCTGTCCAACCCGCTGCCAGCCCCACCCCGCTGCCCTCTCTGGTCCCGTCCCCATCTCCTCGCCCTGACGCCATCCCTCTCCCTCTGCCATCTTCTCCCCCAGCCTCGGAGACGTAGGTGCGTACCTTGCTCTGAGTCAGCTTGTTCTTGCTGTTCAGCACGAACACGCCCTTGTCCACGGCCACCAGGCCCACTCGGGCCCCCAGGTCACCCTCTATCTTGAGGGTTATCTGTTGCCCAGGTGCAGGCTTCCGGTCATCCTTCCCACCACTCTTCACCACCAGCTGTGGGGATGTGTGGAGAAGCAGGAGGGACAAGTCAGTGCTGCCAGGAGAGAAAGGAGAGAGAGAGAGAGACAGAGAGACAGACAGTGGGGGGGAGAAGGAGGGAGGACCGGGACATGCTTACCGTGCCCACACACGAGTCCTTGACGTCCACCCACACGGAGTCGGCCACCACCTCCCTCTGGCCATTTGTGCCGACCATCGTGTAATAAGCCACCAGGCGGAAGGAAGGAATGAAGTCCTTAGTGATGGTCAGAGGCAGGACCACGAGGTCCTGGCCGGGCTCGTGCACCTGGCGTCCCACCTTCAGCAACTTCCCTTTGTTCATGATCTAGGGGGACAAGAGGGCATCAGGTTCGGGTGACGGACAGTCAGGGTGTGGGGGCAGGGATCTGGGAATGGGGGCGGGGCGGGGGGCGGTCCCTGGGCACGCTGGCGGAGCCAAGAGGAGCGGCTGAGGGTTCCAGGAGGCCACGGACCAGGTACGTGTAGTAGCGGATCTTGGCGTCCAGGCTGAGGTCGGCTCGCAGGTGGAAGTTGATGTTGAGAGTCTCGCCCGGCTTCAGCTCGACACGCGGCACCGAGAGGTGAAGGTAGTTGTTGGAGTTGCCCATGGTGCTGTAGGGATGAGCCTGCATGGTGTTGGTGGCCTGCTCTGCGTTCGAGATACCCTCCTTCTTCGTGCGCACCTGGGTGGGTGGGGAAAGAGGAATGTGTGCTTTCGACCCCCACCCCCTTCCCAAAGATGCCCATCTCCTCATCCCTGGGACCTGGAAATATGTGGCCTTTTGTGGCAAAAAAGGGATTTTACAGATGGGATTAAGTTAGGGATTTTAGGACGGGACCATTCATAAATTTGTGTTAAGTCACTAAATGATGGTGATTTGTCACAGCAGCCACAGGAGACTCGTATACATGCTAAGCTCCGCGAGGCAGATCTTCTAGCAAGGGGGTGATAGAGAGGGACCCAGGGGACATCTGTGCACCTCTGCAGTGTGCACATGAGCCTTGCTTCCCTCCCAGAGAGGGGCAACGCAGAGAAGTCCACAAAAGCCAGGAGAACTGAGCCCACCGTGCCCACGAGAGCAGGAAGACTGTGTGCGTGGCTGGAGCCACACCAAGGTGTGCAAGCAGAAGAACCCCCACTGTCTCAACGGAGACCCCTCTCTGAAGACAACAGGACCCCCTGTGCAGAGGAGAAGTCCTCTATGCAGATGAAAATATCTCCATGCAAACGGCCACTGCGCATGTGGCAGTCCCTCTCCTCACCGTCCTCCTCACCTCCCTCCCAGTGGGGGGTCGGAGGCTGAGCCCAGGCTCACCGTGATGCTCAGGGGCTGCCGGGTGTCTTTCGTGTTGATGGTCAGCTTGGCCACGCCGTCGTCCTGGGTCTGAGCCTCCACGTTCTCGTGGCCCTGGACCACCACGGGGACGCGGCGTGCAGGAGAGCCGTCGGGGTTCGTCACGTACACCTGTGGGCATGCGGGGCAGGTGGAGGAGTTTCGGGCGGACTCAGAGGCATGGCCCGGGCTCTGGAAGAGGGGACTGGGGCCCCGCCCTGGGTCTCACCATGAGGTCAAAGGGCATGGCTGGTTTGAAGTACTTGGCTGTCTTGGTGAAGTGGATCTGGTAGGGGGAAGTCACGATGGGGATCCCGCTGCGTTCCGTCTGCACCATGTCACTGCCTGAGGGGACCAACCGTGAGGGTGGGCTCCTGGGCCACCCCTCAGGACGAGGCCTCCCCCATCAGACTGGGCCCCGCTCTCCTACTTGGCCTGCCTCACCCATCGGACCTGACCCCACCTTCACTCTGGGCCTCCGCCTCAGATTTGCCTTCCTCCTCTGCCAGGGCCTCCTCTCCCAGACCGGCCGGCAGGGAGGGTCCTGGGTCTCACCTGAGTGCAGGATGACAGTGACGGACACGTACAGGGACTTCCCCACCAGGGAGTCAGCTCCGGAGGGCTGCACCCCATCCAGCAGCACCTGTCGCTTTAGCAAGGCCTCCCCGGTGCCGTCCTCGATCTGGGGAGGGCGGAGGGCTCAGAGGAGGCAGGGGACTGGGGGCAGGGCTCAGAGGCGGTGGGAGGGTTCAGAGGGGCCCTCTTCAGGTACCTCGACACGAGTGAGGGACTCAGCCAGGGAAATCCTCTGGTCCCCATCCTGGACCCCGAAGATGACAAAGGCGACTCCATCCACATTCTTCCCATATAAGAACCTGCGAGGCAAGGAGGGCTTCAGAGCCTCCCCTCCTGGAAAACCGACTTTCTCCCAACTTCTACTGCCTGTGGCTGAAGACCCCAGTGTTCTCCCAGCCTCTCATCTGGCTCCCACCTGACCCCACCCCAGCCCCTCCCCTGGCCCCCCCTGGCCCCACCCCCAGCCCTTCATCTGGCCTCTCCTTTGGTCCTTACCTGGCTGTGATGGTGACCTCCAGGCCATTCTGGTCATAGATATAGTAGAATTTCTCTGCAGGCTCCACTATGACCTCGAAACTGGGCAGCACTGGGGTGAGACATGGCGTTGGCGGGGCCAGCTCTGGGCCCCGTGGTCCAGGCTCCCCCACTGTGGTCCCTCCCCCTCTTACCGTATTCTTTCACCTCAAACTCAGCCGAGAAGACCTGATTTGGTGAATTCTCATAGTAGGCTCGGATCTTCCACTGTCCCATGCTGCGGGGAGGCTGGGTGAGTGGCCTGGCCAGGACTTACAGCCCCCCAAACCCGCTCCTGGGTTAGGGGACCCCTGAACCCCCCTCTAAGGAGCCTGACATACTTAACCAGCTCCGGGATGTTCCAAGACAACGGCAAGATGCCAAACTGGTTATGAGAAGAGAAAGATTCCTGCTTGATAGGAATGCCTTCGGGGTTCTGCGAGGAGACAGGAGGAAGGGGTATGGGATACAGTGGCCCTTTGGAGGCCAGGCTTAGCCTCTCAGCTCTCTCCAACCTCTCTGCATCTGGCCACTCTCTCTGCTCCATGTCTACAGGGACAGTAGACAGTTAGCCTAGGTTCAAATCCCTGCTGTGCCACTTACAAGCTGTGTGACTTTAGGCAAGTTACCTAAACTCTCTGTGCTCATCTAGAAAAAAGGAGATAATAATGGCACCTTCCTCACTGGCTTGGGACATAGCTCACATAAACGAGAGTTTGTTGTTTTCAGAGCCTCTCTGAATAGCAGTGATAACGAGTATGTATCACCTGCATTGGTGCCAGACCTTGTGCTAAGCATGAGACAAAACCACGCATAGTTGTCTACATTCAACTACGAGAAGAGCCATTTCGTGTCATTTGACCTACTACACAGGTTATTTTGTTTGTTGCTAACAGTTAAACATCAGGAGACAGCACAGCAACATCTGGTTTTCTAGCTTCTCTTGGAAATTGGGAAATTCTGTGGCTGGTGCAGCCCAAGGAGACACTGGATTGGAGGCGAGCAGCTGCTGTGCCGTTACAGGACGTGTACGGTCTCAGTTTTCCAGAGACCCCATCAATCCCTGAAGCCAGATGTGCCATTTGCCTGGCCCCTGTTACATGATTTCAATAAATCCTCAGGACAGTCCTATGGCCCCACCCCAGCCCCTCACCTGGCCCTATGGTTACTGAGCTTAACTATATGCCACTCACTGCCCTGGGTTCAGGAGATAAGACCCTGAACAAACATAAAAATCCCTCCCTGTATGGAATTTAGGTTCGCTGGAGGGCAGGGCAAGGGGAGAGGTAATTACCAAATGAATAATTCCCATTTTCAGGATGTGCAGGAAGACAGGAGGGGTGTGTGTGTGTGTGTGTGTGTCTGGGGTCAGGGTGTGGATTTGCAAATTTACAGGGTGCGGATTTGCAACTTTACAGGGTGCTCAGGGAGACTTCACTGTAAAACTGACACGTTGTGACATTTGAAGGAGGTGGGGGATCAAGCTGTGTGGATATTTGGAAGAAGAGGCTTTTCGAAGAAGAGGGAACAGCCCATGCAAAGGCCCTGGTGCAGGACTGCACCTGGCATGTTGGAGGCACAGTGAGGAGGCCCGTGTGGCTGGAGCAGAGTGCGCAATGGGGAGAGAGGGAGGTGGGGAGAGGGGTAGGGGACGGGGGCAGGTCGTGCAGGGCCTGATGAACGTCAAAGACGACTTGGGCTTTTACCCCAAGGGAGACGGGAGCCATGGAGGGCTGTGGGCAGAGGAGGGACCGGCCCTGACTCTGGTGCTCACAGGCGCCCTCTGGCTGCTGTAGGCAGAACAGACTATATAGAATTATTATCTGCCATCATCCCAGTGTTCAGGGGAGGAAACTGAGGCTCAGGGAGGTGAAAGACCAGGGGCTTATCTGAAACGAGAATCCGTCTGGTCTCCCGGAGTCTGCACGTCACCTCCAGGCCTCTGTGTGTTTGTGTCTCTCTCTAGCCCTTGCCCCAGGTCTCTGCTGCTGTGCCATTTCCAGTTCTTTCTCTGTCTGTCCCCTCCTTGTCTCTCTGAGTCTCTGCCCCTGTCGCTGGGCCCGGCTGGCTGGTACCTCAATGCTGACCATAACCGTCCGGCCCACGGGCAGCAGCTTGTGGTCCACGGTGAAGATCCGATAGAGAACTGGACGGGGTGGGGGAGACAGGGAGGCCTGGTGAGCCCCCCACTTCAGCACCTGCCCCGCCCCTCCCGTACCCCTGCCCCGAGCCACCGCGGCCCGCACCCGTGGAGCCGGGCGTGTAGATGGTCTTGTCCGTCTGGATGAACAGGTACCCGCTCTGCAGGCTGACAAGCACCGGCTTCTCCACCACGGTGGGCCCGAAGCTCGCCCGGATGATCACGAACTTGCGTCCCTTTTCTGACTTGAACTCCTTGGTGGCCTCGATCTAGGCAAGGGCCGGGCTGGCGCATCGTCAGGGGTGCGCTCCGAGCCCCGCGCCCGCGGTCAGGGTTCTGGGGCTCTCCTGGCAACGGAGCCCACCCCTCATTCCCGGGCCCCGGGTTTGCCCAGTTCTGGGCAGAGAGGGAACTCTGAGAAGGGAGGGCTCGGAGCGCGGCGGGGCTCGGAAGGAAGGGGGAGGGGCTCAGAAGGGGGAGGGGTCTGAGATGGGGAGCAGGCTGACAGGTGAGGGAACCCAGGAATGGGAGGAGATTCAGAGAAGGGAGGGACTTAAAAGGGGAGGAGACCCAGAAAGGGGTGGGGCTTGGAAGGGCCGGAAACCCAGAAGGGGCGGAGACATAAGGGGAGGAGCTAAGAAGGGGAGGAGACCAAAGGGGAGGGGCTTGTAAGGGGCGGAGACTCAGGGGGAGGGACTTGGGGAGAAGACTCAGAAACCGGTGGTGCTTGGAAGGGGCCGAAACTCAGAAGGAGAGGGACTCAGAAGGGGAGACTCAGCAGGGGGCGGTGGGCGTGGCTGTGGGTGCCTGTCTGCAGCACCTCCCCTCCCCGCTCTAGCCTGCGCCCACCTTGACGGTGACGGTGCCCAGGTAGCCGGTGGCACTGGTCAGTATGGTCTTCTCGTTGGCCAGGGTTTGCTTCCTGGTGAAGTCTTGGACAACGACAGTGACTGGAACATCGCCTTGCGCTTCATGGGCCTCCAGCACCAGGGTCTCCTCGCTGTCCAGCCGCAGTATGTTGGGGGTGATTATGGAGTACCTGTGGGAGGGGGGCACCGGAGCAGAGCTGTCATCACAGGCATGCGACACTCCGGCCCTCACCGGGGACAGCGCCTGGCTGAGCCTCTGTTCCCAGGCGCTGTGCCCCAGTCTCTGGCCCCGGAGAGGATCCAATGACCACCCGGGGCACCTGCGGGATGCCAACATCTGGACCTGCGCCTCTCTGAGCCGGACACCGCCTCATCCACATGGGCAGGACGCCAACCACCATGACTTCCAACTTCAGCCAGCTAGGCCTGGCCTTTGAAAGCCTGGAAAACTAGGGGCTGCGGACCTCATCAAACCCTGAAGCTCAAAACCAGAATCAGCAACTCCAAGTCTTCAGACTTCCAAACCCACATTCGCCTAAACCCACACGCGCCCAAACCTCTGAACCTCTACACCTTTAAACACCCCCAAATATATAAACAGTCAAACCCTCAGACACCCCAAACTCCACATGCCCAAACCCACATGCACCCAAACTATATCCCAAATCCTAAAGCCCCCTAAACCTAAACCTCTAACACTCCAATTCTATAAATAAACACAACCGAATCCAAACACCCCAACCCTACATGAACCCAAAGTGCCCAATCTCTAAACCTACAGTGAAATCCGTAAGTTCTCAAACGGCAAACTCCCAAATCTTGTAAAGGGCAAACTCCCAAACCTCCAAATCACCCAAGCACACAATCACAAAACACCACACACATCCTAAACCGACAGATGACCTCAATTCTCAATTCCAAATCCCCAATCTCACAATACCTAGATTCCACAGACACCCAACCCAGAAACACCCGAACCCACAGGCAGCCCAAATTTATAAACATCTCAACCTGCTAACCCCTGAATCTGCAAACACCCAAATACACCTTATAGCCTATAGGAACCTGTACCCACAAATGCCTGCTCCCACCCCAGAAGTAGCCTTGTTTGGAGGGAGAGTAGTGATGACTCACATGGGATCCCCCAGGGTCAGGGTTAGGCAGGTCAGCAGCAGCAGCAGCAGGCTGGGACCTGAGGTAGGTCCCATGGTGCAGGGACAGTGGAGGGACGGAGGGACAGAGGGAATGGATGGGGAGCACTGAATAGCAGCTGCTGGAGCTGCCTCTTATCTGGCTCTTTCCTCTCCCCCACTCAGCCCCTCCTCCCAGTAGCCTATCCCCTCCCTGGGGCCGGCCCAGATTTCTCAATACCATTTCCTACGTTTTTCAATCTCTGGGGCCCACATGTTGGTGGTGGGGTGAATAACCTGAGGGCACGTTCCCCTGCAACATGGACATACCTGCACCCTGCCCTGGCCTCTCTCAGGGTCAGGGCCAGCTGAACAGAGATCTTTCCCTGTTGCACCCACTTTGTAGTAGAGAAACACTAAGATCTGGAGAGCTCCACCCTCACCCTGACCCCAGATATCTGGGCCTCATTCCTAAGTTCACTTTTGCCCATGCATTTATTAATCAAACCTAGGAGTCCCTCTCTATGCTGGGAGCTAGAGTCCCCTTCCATGATGAAGGAGGGGGAGAGACAGACACTCTCAGCCCCTTGGAGTGTTTTCCCCAGTGAAGAAGAAAAGCTCTGCTTCTTGGAGGGTCAGGGAAGACTTCTTGGAGGAAGGGCTATTTCCAATGGGCTTTGAAGTATGTGTAGGAGTTAACTATCCAGGGAAGCTTATTTTCCAGGGAAGCTCCCTTCACTTACCCTTGTCAGGATACCTAAGTGACTTTTGTTGGTGAAAAAAAGTCAAAATTGAGGAAAGTTCTCATTGCTAGCTTACATGAACATCCCTTTAGGATATTGTTATTTTAAGTTGTATTGATTTTGTGTGTGTGTGGATAGTTAATATATTCATATGGATGAACATCTAGGTATCCAGGGAAATGTGGTCTTCCTCTCATATCTGCTGACAGCATATTCTACATACTATTCTTCCTGGTCTCCTGGGTTACATATTGTTTTTTTCATGAAGAATGTACCTTAGATTTTTTCATACCACACAGAGAACTTCCTCATTCTTATGGGTATCTGCCTCCTATTACACTGTGTGAAAGTAACCAGCCTCCTATTGATGGACAGTTATTTTTCTGTGGTTTCAAACCATGCTCCCTGCAGTGAACCTGGATGATTTTCCATCAGCTGTGATCTTTGGGCAAGTAACTGATAACCGCTCCGAGCCTCAGTTTCCCCATGTAAAATTGCCACAAAAAGAAATAATTCTGGGTGAACATCTGGACGCACTAGCAATCTTGCTAGATAGTGCCGAATTTCCCTTCGTAGGTGTCGTATTGATTTACACTTACCATTGCTACATGCAACTAATTGCCAATTTCCCCACTTACTCTCCACCAGAGCACGTTGGGAAACTTTTGGATTTTTGCCGGGCTCGTGGGTGAAACCTGGTACCTCAGTGTCATTTTAATTTGCATTCCTCTGATGCTCAGCAACGTTACTGTCTGGGCATAGGAGGAGGTGGATGGTTAAGGCCAGGAGAACGGTGTGTGGGTGGAGGCCGCCAATCCCTGGACAGGTGGTTTCCAAAACTCCAATGAAGGGGTTAACGGGGCGTTTGCTCTGATTTCCTGTAAACCACCCTCTTTTCCTGGCCTCCTGGCCTTGCCAGGGGTAGGGGGAGGCGGGGAGAATGAGAAAAAACCTGGCCTCTGTCTGCTGTGATTGCAACACACTCTCTAGGTAAGAGAAGGAGGAGGGAGAAAGCAAACACCTGCTTGTTCTCCAGAACTGGGGTTAAGCTTTTGAAACTGGCTGCCCCCAACTGTCCCCAAGACTTTCTTCAATTCCCTCTCTCCCCCCCTTCCCAAGCCACCCCATTTCCTGGTTTCATTCTAGCCTTAAGCATTCCGGGCTCTGTGGTTTGATGACCTTCAGAAGGAAATTCCTGTCTGGGCTCTGTCTTGAGGCAGGGCTCAGTTGCTCTTTGCTCTGAGCCTCAGTTACTCCATCTGAGCAAGAGGACTGATGTTCAATGTGGCTGATGTCACAATTAACCGATGCAACATTCCTAGAAGCCCCCTGGCTCTGAGGGAAGGATCAATAACAGGTGGTTGTTGTCATCCGTGCCTGTGCCTGTTGTGCTAGGGATCTAGGAAGCCTCAGGGGACATCTGGGAAGTGACCAGAGAGGGTAGGAGACTGGAGTGGAGCGGGGCTTATTGGGAAGGAGGAGGGCGGTGAGAGGGGGAATTCTTCAGCCCTGGTGACGTTTTCCTAGGGGACGTGTGCAGAGGTCTGGGAGGGGTGCATGAGATAAGGCAACATGCGGGCGAGAAGGAGAGGTCGCGGGGAATCATAGTTCTCCGGCCCACCCAGCCCTTGTATTCAGGGCATGGGGGCTGGGGTGGGGGTGGGGGTGGGGGTGGAGAGGGCGCGTGCGCATCATGCGCGGGGACACCTGAGCTGCCCTTCAGTGGGAGATCTGGATACACATGCTCTGAAAAAGTATCTGCTGCTTATCTGAAATTCAGATTTCACTGGGCATCTTGCATTAATATTTTGTCTGGCAGCCCTAGCTGGGGTGCAGGCAGAAAATAAAGGGAAGGAAGTGGGGATGATTTCTGGGTACGGGGCCCAGGCGCTCCCACTCCACACCTGCCTGAGTTCGCTTACTCCACACCCACCCTTTCCTCCACAGAAGTGAGAGCAGCAGGGAACCCCTCAAACCCCTACGCCCTAATGCCAGATTGGGGTGCCGCTTTTTTAGAACTTCCCTCCAGGACGCACAGCCAGGCCACCCCCTTCTCCCACCCATTAATGATTAACTTGCAAGTAACCTTGACCCGGCTGAATCAATCTGCCACGAGACAGTGGCCCCTTCCCTCCACTCCCCCACATACACTCAGCAGAGGCCTGGGTACGGGGGACCCCCCCCACCCTTGGAAGACAGAGAGCAGAGGTTTGGATTCCAGCTCTGTGTGTGTGTGTGTGTGTGTGGCGGGGCAGTCCGAGGGCAAGGCCCATTCCCTTCTAACAGCCTCAGTTCCTAATCTGTCAACTGCAGATCGACAGGCACCGAACCTCCTTGCTAGTCTTGGAGTGAGAATCCGGTGACACCAAGCAAGGAGAATGCTCAGCCTGGTGCCCTGCACATACTGAGCACTCAATGTGTTTGAACCATATATTTATTTAAAATTTTTTTGAAATTTTAATAGAGAGGAGATCTTGCTGTGTTGCCTAGACTGGACTCGAACTCCTGACCTCAAGCGATCCTCCCACCTGAGCCTCCCAAAGTGCTGGGATGACAGGCATGAGCCTGGGGACTCTTTTTGAAACTTATCTTTGTATTCCTGTGACAAAATACATGTTTATGACAGCAAATGCCTATGGGACACCCAGTGTGGCATCTTACCTATTTCACACATTTTAACTTGTTTGCCCCACATGCTGTAGGTGTTGTTATTACCCTGTTTTACAGATGAAGAAATGGAGACTTCATCCACTTGCCTAAGCCCCTGAGGTAACCTTGGCCAAGATCCTGGTACGTGCTGGGCTCCAGAGCGTGTGCTCTTAAAACTGTGCGAGTTCTTCCTGCTGTGGTAACATATCCCAGCAAATTTCGTGGCTTAAGATAACATACATTTATGATCTTACAGTTGTGGAAGTTAAAAGTCTTAAAATCAAGGTGCCACTTGGGGCTGTGTTCCCTTCTGGAGGCGATAGGGGAGAATCTATGTCCTTGCCTTTTTTAGCTTCTAGAAGCTGCCTGGATCCCTTGGCTGGTGGCCCCTTCCCAGAATCACTGCAGATTTTGCTTTTGTTATTGCCTCTCCTTCTCTGACTCTGACCCTCCTGCCTGTCTCTTAAAAGGATGGTTGTGATTACATTGGGCCCACCCGGATAATCCCACCATTTTAAGATCCTTAATTGAATCCCACCAGCAAAGTCCCTTTTGCCATGAGTGGGAACATATTCTCAGGTCTATGGGGATTGGGATGTGCACATCTTCGGTGGGGACCGCGACTGTGCCTATACCACAGTGTGCACATGGAAGGACACGTGGACTCTATAGGGCCACTCCGCTCCCTGCTTTAAAGTCTTCCAGGGCCCCTGCAGATCCCAGCATGAAGCCCCCAAATGTGCCTGCCTGTCTTTAGGCTCCTGCCAACTACTGCTGCCTTCCTCCTGCCCGCCGCCAGCCGAGTGGTGAGACTTGCAAGCTATTTTATTCCAGACTTCCCCATCTTCTTCACATAACTTCCTGAGCCTGCAATGCCTCCCCACTTCCTTCTTCGTCCAGCTGGGCTATTTAGTCACCAAGGCCTTGGTTATGCCTGCTTGCACTTACAGGAAGACTTCTCCCAACCCCCACCCCTGTCCCCTACCCCTGTCCCATGCCTGTGGGCCCCACTGAGAAATGTTTCTCAGCACTTCCAAAGGGGTTCTGGGTGCTCTAGTGGAAGGGTGAGCGGGTGGGGGAAGGGAGAAACATCTTGGGAATCAGCCCTTTAACTGTGTGCCCAGGTGGGTCTCTGTTTATAATCTGCAGTCACTCCACAAGATTCAGGGCAGGTCCTCGAGAGATCAGGTATGTGACACTCAACGAACTAATGAGGCCCCATTTTACATGCAAGGAAACAGAGATGTTAAGCCAGTGACCTGGCGTCACACAGAAAACGGGAATATGGTTGAAAGGTTTGATTCCAGGGAATCTAGCTGCAGAGTGGCAATGCACACAGTGGTAGTGTCCAACTTTTGAGCCCCGAGTCTCGCACTAACTCATTAGCTGTGTGACCCTGAGCCAGTTACTTAGCCTCTCTATACCTCGCAGGCTTTTTAATGAGTTAAGGTCCATGGAAGTCTTAGTATAGGGCGTGGGATACAGCAATCACTCAATGTCAACTTCTATTTTTATTACTTTTTTTTTTTTTTTTTGAGACAGAGTCTCACTCTGTTGCCGGGCTAGAATGAGTGCCGTGGCATCAGCCTAGCTCACAGCAACCTCAAACTCCTGGGCTCCAGCGATCCTTCTGCCTCAGCCTCCCGAGTAGCTGGGACTACAGGCATGTGCCACCATGCCCGGCTAATTTTTTCTATATATATTTTTAGCTGTCCATGTAATTTCTCTCTATTTTTAGTAGAGACAGGGTCTCGCTCTTGCTCAGGCTGGTCACGAACTCCTGAGCTCCAACGATCCGCCTGCCTTGGCCTCCCAGAGTGCTAGGATTACAGGCGTGAGCCACCGCGCCCGGCCTATTTTTATTACTTTTTGTTTGTTTTTTGAGAGAGGGTCTCCCTCTGGCTCTGTGGCCTGGGGTAGAGTGCAGTGGTGTGATCACAGATCACTGCAACCTCAAACTCCTGGGCTCAAGCAATCCTCCTGCCTCAGCCTCCCAGGTACCTAGGACTACAGGTGTGCACCACCATGCCTGTCTCCTTTTTTAATTTTTTTTGTAGAAACGGGGTCTCACTATGTTACTCAGGCTGGCCTTGAACTCCTGGCCTCCAAAAGTGCTGGGATTACAGGTGTGAGCCACCACACCCACCACCTGTTATTCTTACTTTTACTCTTTAGTCTTCAAATCATTGTTTTCCCCTTTGCCTCCAGCTTTTGTCATGCCATCCCCTCATCTGGGCATGACCTCTCCCCTCATGTTTCTATGATATTCACCTTCCCTGATCTCTGTGCTGGGTCAGGGCCTTGTGCAGCTCCCGTCATGGGTCTGAGGGCCCAGTGATCATGCCACCTGGTGACACATCCCTCTCCCTGCTGCCCACACCCTGTGCTGAGCCCCTCGAGGGCTGGGCCAGGTGGGTCTCGCGCACTGCTCTGTCCTCACCTGGCATAGGGCCCAGCACGGTGGTTGCTCAACTGATACTCAGTAAACGTGTAAAGTCATGGGCACCCCACGCCCTCCCCCAACAGCAAATGCAGGTTTCTAAATTGTAAACGCGACGTCTGTGTTAGACCTCAACCCCCAGAAAGGCAAGAAACAGCGGTAGCAAAACAGATTGGTCATTATTGTACAGCTGGAAGTGAAGGGTAGTCCTGGGTGAGGACAGAGCTGCCCGATACTTAGAAAGGGAAGAAGGGCTTGTCTTCTGAACCCGGGTCCCAAGGAGCCGGGTGCCTCATCTGTGCCGGTCCCCTGCACCTTCCAACACCCACTAGGAGAGGGGCAGGAGTGAGAAGCAGTAGGTGGGGGAAGGAGGACCATCTGGTTCCAGATGTGCAGATGATCACAACAGTTCCCGTGCACTGGCGGTTTTGTTGACTTTGGACAGGCCTTCCCGGAACCCAGAGTCGGTCATTCTGCAGACAGACACCAAAGAGGCTGTCTGGAGCTCAAGGGCAGCAGGCCCCGCCCATCCCACCTGCTATCTCCATAGCGGCTATAACCACGCCCCCAGATCTGCCTGGCCCCGCCCACCCTGCTTCCACAGCGGGCCCAGACCCCGCCCACTCCACCTCTAAAGCAGTCCTGGCCCCTCCTTCCTAGCCCCCTCTCTCCCCCCACAACCCCGCCCCCAGACCCACCCACTCTGGTCTGGACTCACACTTGCTCCATCTGTACATCCTCCTCATCCTCCTGGGGCAGCTGCAAGTACGGGTTGTCCCCGGCGGGCTGGAACTTGTAGCCCGTGAGCACAAAGAAGGCGAGAGTGGAGCCCTCCACCAAGAGCTGCGGGGACAAGGGACAGAGCCCTACTGTCAGGTGCACCCCTGCCCCACCCCCACTGTCTGGCCCACCCTTTGTCCCGCCTGGGGCCTCCGGGCTCACCTGGTACAGCCACTGCCACTGGAAGGGCACGGCCACCCGCAGCAGGATGGCGATGATGCGCGTGAAGTAGACGTAACAGATGACCTGCAGGGGCACAGGTGGGCATGGGACAGAGGGGACACTGGGGACAGTGGGACTGTGGGGCTGGGGATGTCTGGGTGGGGGGCCTCAGGATGAGTGTGCCAAGGGGCTGGTTGTCTCCTGCCGCTGCCAGCCTCCCTTCCTCACCCCCACCCCCGCCCCCAGCACGGCGGGCTCCTACCATGACGTAGTAATGCCGGAACAGCTTCAGCTTGGCCAGGTTCACTGCCACTGAGGGGTGGGCACAGAGTGGGGGTCAGGGGAAGGAGACCGAGGGTGGGGGGAAGGGGAGAGGCCTGGGGGAGGGGACAGAGAGGGATCTGGGGGAGTGTCCCAGGGGCAGCAAGTCTGTAGGGGACGTCAAGGGGGCAGAGAGGCCAGATTGGGGCACCCAGGGAGGCAGTGACCAGGGGGGTGGGCAGAGAGGCTAGGAGGGGCATCTCAGGACAGAAAGCAGGGGCCGTGGGCAGACGTTCTCAAGGGGCAGCGTCTCACCCTTCCCGTCTGTTCCAGATGCCTCCTGGAGATGCCGGATGGACCTGGGACAGGTGGGGGGACACAGGGTGTGGTCAGCACTGGCTCCGCCCATGTGCGCAGAGGGCGGGGTCTCAGCCGAGGTTTGGGGGCGGCCGGGGTCCTCACCAGACCACAGGGAAGAGGATGGCACCACAGCAGATGAGGTCCACCAGGAACAGGATCTCCTTCCAGAGCCCGTAGTCGCTGGCGCCCTCCTCACGGGACTCGATGGCGATGTAGGCCACGTTGGCCAGCACCTGTGTGGCCGGGGCAGGGTGGGCGGGGTGCTGCCTGACCCGTGCCCCTCCTGTCCCCTCTGCCCTCCCCCGGGGCACGCCCCCACATGCACCTGCAGGGGGATGACGATCCCAAAAATCTTCTTCTCCTTATCAGACAGGACGTACTTAACGAAGGCCCAGCCTGAGCCGATCAAAGCAATGGTGATGAAGAGGAGGGCGCCCTTCAGCCTGGGGGAGCGGAGGGACGGCATGGCGATGAAGTCAGGTGGGGCCCGGCCTCCTCTGCCCGCCTCCCGCCACCTGCCAGGCAGAGAGGGGCCACTCACAGGTGCGTGATGTAGTGCATGACCGCGAGACCCTCGATGGGCTGGCCCTGGCTGTTGATGAAGTAGTAGTTGATCTGGGGGTGGACAGACGGATGGACAGTCAGACAGATGGACCTCCCACAAGCCCAGGGTCCGTAGACATTTCGAGGGGTGGCCTGGTTGCTGTCTTCCTCCCAGCCCACCCCTCTGGCTCTGGCCCCAGGCTCTCACGCTGTGGAAGAGCAGAGAGATGCTCTTGGTGAAGGCCAAGGCTGCCATGAGCCAGTGGATCTTGAAGACATTGTACCTGGCGGGAGAGAAGGGGACACGGAGCATCAGCTTGGGGCAGTGATGGGGGCTCTGGCGAGGGGAGGTGGGGGACCCCCAGGGGCAAGGGCATTACGTGTTCCTGCAGAGGACAGACACCCAGAAGATGCCGGCAGCCAGGAAGCAGGCAGACATGACCATGTAGAGCTTGAAAAGGGGAATCTCTGCGGCGGACAGGAAGCCCTCGGGGTTCTTCTCCCGGATCATCACCTGGTGTGGGGACAGAGGTGGGCACTGGTGGTGGCACAGTCCTGGCCAGACCCCTCCCAGTTCTCCTGCTTTCTAGCTGGGTGACTTGCCCTCAAGCCTCAGTTGGCCCATCTCTCAAATGGGTCTAACAGCTTCCACTTCCTCCCACTGCCACTGGGGGACTGTCGGGAGCTAAACTTCTGGAGGATGGTGGGCACTCCCTGGCACAGCTGCTCACCCTCCACTCACCGTGATGTCAAATGGATGCTCCTTTCCAGGAACCGAGTTGTTGCAGTTGTGGAAGTTGAGGTTGTACTGGCCTTCCTCAGCCCTAGAGCCGATCACCACGTGGAACTGGGTGAGGGGGAAAGGGGGGCTTAGCTTGGGGGTCCACTGCTCTGGGGCGGGGGTGGCGGAAGCAGGGGCTGCAGGTGCCACAAACACTCACGCTGAAGTTATAGGAGTTGTTGAGGTGGCCCAGACCCAATACCAGCTCCTTGTCCTTCCTGCCAGTGCCCTGAGAGGACAGAACCCCTCCATCAGCTGGGCCCAGGTCTCCATATCCCCACCCCCCACCCTGGGGTAGGCCTTTCTCCCTGCTGCCCTAGCTCTGCCAAACCTGAGACACTGCAGGTTGTGACTTGGCCTTGTTGACTGTGATGGTCCCTGTAGGAGACGGGTGAATGTTTTTAAAAGGTGGATGGACAGAGGTATGGCAGGAAAATGGGGTGGCAGGGGTGGGGGGGTAGACACATATGGCAGCCCTGCCCTTCCACCCCTCTCTGCCCGCACAGCCGGGCCCACTCACCACTATCCACCTTGGGGGTGACCATGGGCCCTGGCTTTGGGAGCTCTGGTTCAGAGGGCACTTCGGGGAGGAGCCCAGGAGAGATGAGTAACTTCTTCTGTTCCCCATACTGTCGCACCTGGACCCTGGGGTAAGGGGAGGGGAGATGAGGCTAGGAGGCTGAACCCTGGGGACAGGCCTCTGGGGCCCACTGCATGTCCTCCCTGGGGGCTGGCGTCCAGCTGAGTCAGTGGTCACCAGGTTTCAGCATTTGGCCACTACCCACGAAGGTGACAGGTGGCTGCCACATTCCTACACTGCCTAGAAATTATAATATTTGTCATTTCCCACGACATCAATCCACTCTTTCTACTTAAGTGTGTTATTAAAAAAAAAAAAAAAAAAAAACAACCAAAAAAAACCTCCAGCATATCTACACAGAGGCAACATGGTATTGTCAGACCCCAGCACCAGGCTGCCTGGGTCCAAATCCCAGTTTGCGGGATTCAGTTTGCTCATCCGAAGAATGGGGACAATAACAATATACAGGATTGATGAGTTTATACACATTAAAGCCCTCAGGACATTGCCTGGACACCAGAAGCATTCAGCAAGTACGAACGATTGCTCATTCATTCTCACAGCAGCCCTCTGCATCCAGGTCTTCTCTCCTGATATCCCAGCACTTCCCAAGTACCTTTCCCTCTCCTCCCTTCCAATAATCAGAAGGCTTGAAGGTGACACTAAAAAGTGAGTGGCTTTCTCACTAAACAGCCAGCTTCTCATTCTACCCAGTTGGCTCAGGTACATCATGCCCAGGGAAACACAAATGATGGATCTTAATGAGGTCCCGCACCCACTCCCCGCCCCTCTCCCGCCAACTCACTGCAGATCCTTGGTGTTGATGAGGAAGAGGACCAGGAAATTGCTACTGTTTTTCTGGAAAGGGCAGTCATGAAAATCCCGGGTCTGGGGAGTGGGCAAGAAGGAAGCTTAGGTTACCCCTTCCCATGGGTCCGGCCCTGCCCTGCCTCCCTCCCCTGCCCTGCCTCCCTTCCCATCCACCCAGGTCTCCTCTTGCTCCTGTCTCTAGGCGGCAGGGGCCTCTGGGTTACAGATGCAGAAGACCTACATCCCCCCAATACACAGCACGCACACACACATGGATGCAGAAGACCTACACCCCCACAACACACAACACACACACACACACACACACACACACACACACGTGCTTGCGCGCACCACCCAACCACCCACACCCCCTCCCTCCCTCCCCACCTCCACTCACTGAGTAGGATTGTGAGCTGCCAGACTGGACCCGGCTGAGGCTGAACCCCACCTGGTAGATGGAAAGAAACGGGGAGGATATGAGGGACCCCAGCAGGTACCACCCCCCAATCAAGCCATCCCCTTCAGTAGTAATAGAAAACTAACCTCACATTCACTGAACACCTACCATGTGCTAGGTCCCACGTTCTCTCTCTGTACTTCCCAACCACCTCCCCCTGTCCCTCCATCCTTTTCCTTTAACTCCTAACCATCCCCTGTGACTCTGACTCAACCTGCATGTCACTGCCTCAGGGAGACCTTCAATATCCCACCCTGTTTTTTCCCATTTAAAATGTGAATGGTTTCCCCAGTCTGGGGCTCTGGAATCCCAGCGCACTCAGGTTTGAATCCAGGCTGTCAAGTTTCCCAACTGTGTGACTGAGCAAGCCACATACCTGAGCTTGTGACTATACCCATAGAGTTGGCTTCAGTGAATTTTTGTAGCATCCCTGAGAGGTGGTTATGAGGAAACAGGTGCATGGAAAATGCTTTGCATGGTACTTAGCACCTAGTGTGCATTCAATAAATGCTAGTTATGCACTATGACTTCAGGAACTGGGGCTGTCTTATTCATTCATTGCTATGTCCCCCAGCTCTTTAAGAAAAGAGCCACCTAGCAGCTGAGCTTGGTGGCACTAATCCCAGCTGTTCGGGAAGCTGAGGTGGGAGGATCACTTGAGGCCAGGAGTTTGAGACCAGCCTGGGGGTGAGACCCCATCTCTACAGAAATTAAAAGATTAGCCACATGCAGTGGTGCGTGCCTATAGTCCCAGCTACTTGGGAGGCTGAGGTGGGAGAATCGCTTGAGGCCAGGAGTTCGAGGCTGCAGTGAGCTACAATCACGCCCGTGAATAGCCACTGAACTCCATCCCTGGGCAACATAGCAAGACCTCACCTCTAAAATAAGAAAAAGAAAAGCACTCAGCACATATTGCCAGGTAACAGAGGAGGAAACCGAAGCTCAGAAAAACCAAGGGACTTGCCCAGGATCACATGGGTGAGAGGCAGAGCTAGGAGGATGGGAACCCAGAATGGGGTGTGTGTGAAGGCCATGCACCCTGCCTTCCTCCAGCAAACTCCTCACACCCCTCACCAGCAGGGACTTCTCTTCTTTCTCCTGGAGGCCCAGCCGCAGGAGGCTCAGCTCCACCTCCAGGGAGCCATTCGTGTAGAAGCCGAAGCTGTTCAGCGGGATGTCTGCTCGCTTCTCCCCCTGCCGGGAGAGCAAGGAAGAAAAGGCAGCTCAGACTTGTCTCCACCAGCCCAGCCCTAGGGCTCTGGTTCGAGACCTCCCAAAGGGCCTCTTGGTACCCCTTTATTTAAGACAAGCCCACAGCATGACAAAAGAGCTTAAGAGAGCCTGCCTCCCTGCAGGGACAGGGTGGCCGCAGGTCCTCCGACTGCCGTTTTGAGAGTCCAGGAAGGGAAATCATGGGGCACCTGGAAGTCCCCCCACAACGGGATTAGTGCCACCCCCAGAGCACTTATTCCCCACGGTGGGCCTGGCCTTCACCTCCTGGAAAATTTTCAGGTTCCAATTGAGCCCCCCGCAGCGTGCTGAGACATTTCAACTGAGCCCCAAAGATCCCAATGAGCGCCCAGGGGAACCCACTCCAGAGCTCCCACGACCCCCCATCCCCACCCCACGGAAGGCGCCCGCGGTCCCTGGAGCCCCCATAGTGACCCCAAGAATTTAAAGGGCTAAGACTCGGGGGTCTTAGGACATGGATCCCCGCCCCCCAACGGGGGCGACCCAAGCGTGGCCGGGCCGGCCAGGCAACTCTATTCCGAGGACCGAGGGGGATCCTGGGACGAGACCACTACGGGCCTGGAAACGGGGGGCGCCGGACCGCTCCATCCCGCGCAGGAAGCGGGGGAGGTCGGACGAGACCACTCCAAGCCGGAGGCTTCTCCTGGACAAAGTTGCTGGCCCCCGCCCCCGCCCGCTGCGCGGTGGGTCTCACCGTCAGCACCAGCCGGTGGATGCGCCCAGAACAGCCGCCCAGCAGCAGCAGCAGAAATAACCGCTGCCCCCACTCCACGGGGCTCCCACGGCCGAGCCCCCTCCTCTCGCTCACTGCCATCTCTGGAGCCACCGCCTTCCCCGACTCCGCCTCTGACGCCCCCAAGCCCGCCTACTGACGAGCCAATCGCCATACGACGGTGTCCCGCTGCTGCCGTACGACACCAGATGGACAGCACCGACGCCAAATGGAAGTGCTGATACCGCTTAACCCCTCCTCCACGCCCACCAATCATCAGAAAGCTTTTCCCGGATGTAATTTGATAAGCGGTTGATTCAACCAATGATGATGGACCTCATAGCCGTCCCTTGAAGCGGAATTCCTCCACCTACTCTTCACGGTCCAGGACTACATTACCCAGAATGCAGAGGGTTCAGACAAGCTCAACAAGGCATTAAATAAACTACGTTTCCCAGTATCCCCAAGGACGAACTTCTCTTTCTTACCACAGGGATGTGGCTCCGGGCCAGAGCTCAGGCTTTTGGTAAACACATGCATCTGTTGAGGCCTGTCCTGTTCTCCTTATCTTCCTGGTCCACAGAGAGGCCTAAACCTAGCCCCAGGATACATCTTGACCCTAGCATGACCTATGACCCCAGGCTGAGTCCCCAGCCTTAGACTAAGCCTCCGATTATCCCAGAGTGAGGCAATTGGAGGCCTACCCACACCCGGATGCAGGCTAGACTTGACCGTGGGCTGAAACCTCACCCTAAGGTGAACCCCCTACCTGCAGCTGAGCCTCAACTTCAGCCTGAAAGTCTGATCCCACCCCCGGACCTCCCCCCACCCCACTCCCTGACACTGACCCTTAAACTCTGGCTTAATCCCCGACCCCCGACCTAAATCCAGACTAGGCCAGACCCTTGGACTCAAGTTCGAGTCCCTGACCCTTTACGGGGTTGCTGGAACTTGGGTAAGCCCCCGACTCCAGTCTAAGACCCCCATCCCAATGACCTGGGCTGAACCCCAATTCCAGTTGGAGTCGCTGACTAGAGCTGAGCTCAGAACTTTGCTGGGCTGAATCCCAAACTCAGACCGACTGAGCCACTGAAGCCACTGGAGCACAGCCCACTTTGCAACCCGAGGTTTTCTAGCCTAGAAGCCACCAGCAGGTGGGGCCAGGTCCCAGCAGAGCCATCAGTCCCAGTGTGGGCTCCCCGAGCTCTCCCCTCTTCCCCGCTCCCCCCATCCCCGGGCTCCCCGAGTATTTCTCTGTAGAGGGAGCCCCAGAGCTCTGTGTAAAGGAAACCTGTCCCGGGGTTGGGGGGGGGGCCATCCCAGCCCCAGCGAAACGTCTGTCATCTCTGTAGCTGCAGAGAAAGCGCCAAAGGCCGGAGAGAATGGGGGTAGGAGTTGATGGTGCCTGTCTCCCCTTTCATCCCGGAGCCTCAAAGGGATTTACAAGGTGCGAACAGACTTTTATAGAGGAGGTAACAGTCTTCCATGCCCCAGGGCCCCGGCGTCTGGGAGAGGGGAGGAGTCGGACTCCCAGGGGCAATACCGATAATTAAACCTTCATGGCTGAGACTGGAAAACGGGCAAGTGCAAGCACGAACTGGATTGCAGCCGGGGAAAGGCCTGGGCCGGGCGCCCCAAGGACGGCCCGTCCTCAGTTTCCCAGCGGAGACTCTGGGGGAGGGAGGGCAGGATGCGGTGCCTGAGCTAATGGACCCGGCCTTGGCAGTGGCGCGTCCTGGGCAAAATCGAAGTCCTTCCATCCGCCCTGTGGCCGGAGGGACCAGGCCATTAGTGGGACGAACGTAGACGCCTGGAGCCGGGCCGGCCCGCAAGAGCCAGGTGACCTCAGTTTCTCCCTGCGACGGGGTGGGGGAAGGACTTTTTGGGTTTGGGGTTTTCAGTGTCCTGGTCCTTTAAGGAATGGATGAAGGGAGAGGGGAAAGGAAGAACCATCTGGGGCGGAGGAGGAGGATGGGAGGATGAGAAGGGCCTAAATGGGTGGGTGGGGGGTCCTTTAAGGGGTCGGTCCAGTGGCTTCGGGTGGCACCGGTCCTTTAAGAGGGGGCGGAGCGTCCGTTGGGCCACGCCTCCTTAGGGCCACGCCCTTAGAGCGCCGCGCTTGTGTTCTCCGCGAGCGGGGGCGTGGCAGAGCGCTCAGGGGCGTGGCTTAGCCTGGAGTAGGCGGGTCCGGGCGGGGCGGGGCGGGGCCAGGAGCACCGCCCTCGGCTGAGTCTCCCCGCGGCGGGCGGCGGGGAGCGGGCGAGGAGGCCGCGGGGACAGCATGGATTGGGGCACCGAGTTGTGGGTGAGTCCAATCGGCCCGGCTCCAAGTTCCCCCTTGTTGGGGTCCCCCCCTTTGTCCCCAGCGTACCTTAGTGGGGGCTCCGCGCTTTCCCTTCCACCCACCCCGGGTCCCTGCCCTCCACCCTCCGCCCACCTCTCGGAGTTTATCCCGGAGTCTGTGTGCACAACCAGGGGCTCAGGGCGACCTTGCAGGAGCGGCGCAGGGAAACTGAGGCACGGGCTTGAGAGTGAGGCGGACAGAAGTAGTCCTACGACCAGGCCAGGGCGGCCGGGAGAGGTCACCTATTTTGAGCGCCCTGGCCGGCCGGGCGGCTTATCTTACCGCCCCTGGGTCCCTGCCCGCCGCCCGCCTGTCCGGCTGGGCGGGGGAGGGGACCCTCTGGCCACCCTCACCCCCACGTGGGATTTAGAAGTCCTGACCGCCCTTTCGGTCGTCTTTAATCAACACCTAGGGACTTGGGACGCTCATGAAAGGGGAGGGGGCTGCGAGGGTCGGCCTCAGCCCCCTCCCCACCCTCCCCTGGCTCGCCCCAGGCACAGGGCGGGGCCGCCCCCTGGTCGCTCTAACCTCAGCCCTGGAAGCCCCAGAAGTTTCCTCTTATCCTAGCCGGACCTCTGACCCCTCCCCTTTCTGGGGGCGGTGGAATCCCTGCGTCTGAGCACAGCGGGGTAACTAGGCTGCGGGTCTCCCCCACCACCCCGCCTTACCTACAACCCTGGGGTTTCATTTGGAGGTGTAGTGGAGTCAGTGGGGGAAACTGAGTCACACATCGGGGGACCCCAGGGAGCATGGTGACTCAGGGAACGTGATGCCTGCCCCCTGGCCATTGGGGGGGTGCCCCCCCAGAGCTGCGAGGAACCCTGCCCCTCTGGTCTTGACTCACGCTGGGCCGGCCGGATTTTCCGGAATCTGGGGGGATTAGTAGGAGTCGAGGGGAGTGGCCCTGCCTCATTCCACACTCTCTTGGCGGTCCCGAGACTGTAGACCCTGTCGTCCCGCTGGGGCCCGGGCCCTGTTCTCCGGCCCTTCCCGGGAAGGGGAGGGGGTTCCCGCCAGTTTCCTGCCTCTCTCCGCGCCACGCCGGGGCGGCGCCGGGAAGCCACTCCTCCTCCTCGGCACGCACAGCCTGGGAGCTCTCGGGACGCCTGGTCTGCAGGCTCTGGTGGCTGTGGGTCCCCCAGGTCGTGACCCCGGCCCTCCCCACTCTCTTCCCCTTCCCGTCCCCCACCTCAGGATCAGTTCGAGGTGCTCGAGCGCCACACGCAGTGGGGGCTGGACCTGTTGGACCGATACGTGAAGTTCGTGAAAGAACGCACGGAGGTGGAACAGGCTTATGCGAAGCAGCTGCGGTGAGACCCTAGGGTGGACATGCCCTGGGAGGCCAGGGGGAGCTTTGGAGGTCTGAGGGGGCTCAGCCTTCACGCCTTTGTCTCCCCTTAGAAGCTTGGTGAAAAAATATCTGCCCAAGAGACCCGTCAAAGATGACCCTGAATCCAAGTAAGGTTGGAGACTTCTTGGGGGGGGGGCGCTGCATTTTGGGGTCTCACTTCCTCTGCCTCAACTGGGCCACTCCAGACTCATGACCCGCCTCAATTCCCCTGTAGAAGTAAAAGCATGGATGCAAGATCCAGATTACCTGGCTGGAAATCCTAAATCCACTACTATTTAGCAGGGCAGGTGACTCAAGTTCCCTATCTCTGTTTTCCTCACCTGTTAAATGGGAGGTTCCAACACTTACCAAACCAGCGACTTTGAGCAAGTGACTTAAGTTTTGTGCCTCTGTTTTCCTCATCTGTGAAATGGGCATGTGTGACCACGCTGCCTGCCTCGCAGGGCTTGCATGAACATCAACTGAGTTCATGTGTTGAAACAGTACCCAGTTTTAAGGAGCATCTGATTTTATTCTGAGTCCCCTGATTCTAAAATCTGAAAAGCTCTAGAAATCCAAAGGTTTTTTTTGGTACGCTGTTAGGCAGCGGGCAACCTGCGATCTGAGCTGACCTGAATTGTTCATTGTAGTCTTGTTTTTTTTAAATCCCACTTCGTGTGAATATTAATGCCTCTCACTGTAAAAGATTTATGGTGTTCTGTTATAGGTTTCTCCCCCCAGCCCCACTGGGGTGATGTATACAGAGATGGCATAAGCATTGCATGCATTGTAGAAGCATTCAGCTTAAGGGTTGGGGGTAAGGAATGCAGATCAGAATTTATCATTGCCTTGGGGATGAATGTTTCGGGGTTACCGTTTCCCATTTAGAGGTGGGTCCTGGGGCATCTGGCTCCCCGGAATGCCTGACTCCATGCTCCCCACTTCTCACTCCACCCCAGGTTCAGCCAGCAACAGTCCTTTGTGCAGATTCTCCAAGAGGTGAACGACTTTGCAGGCCAGCGGGAGCTGGTGGCCGAGAACCTCGGCATCCGCGTGTGTCTTGAACTGGCCAAGTACTCCCAGGACATCAAACAGGAGAGGAAGATGGTGAGGGAACCCCCTCTCTGGGTGTTGTTGGTGGGGTCCCTGCCAGAACCCTGTCGAGCCTCACTGCCCTTCTCTCCACAGCACTTCCAGGAAGGACGCCGGGCCCAGCAACAGCTGGAAAATGGCTTCAAACAGCTGGAGAATGTGAGTTTGCAGGGGTGGCAGGTGGCTCTGGGCCAGAGGAGCAGGGTGAGGGTTGCTGCTCACAGAGCTGCCCCCCTTTGTCTGGCCTGGACCTCCTCTCCTCTGTGGGTTCCCAACGTGCCCCTTGTCCCCTAACACAGAGTAAGCGTAAGTTTGAGCGGGACTGTCGGGAGGCAGAGAAGGCAGCCCAGACTGCTGAGCGGCTAGACCAGGATATCAACGCCACCAAGGCTGATGTGGAGAAGGTGTGTGTGGCATCTGGGTGAGGCGCTGGGGATTGGGGTGGGACATGGGCAGAAGCTGACTGTAATCTCCGTCTCGATATTCCTCAGGCCAAGCAACAAGCACACCTTCGAAGTCATATGGCAGAGGAAAGCAAAAATGAATATGCAGCCCAGCTACAGCGCTTTAACCGAGACCAAGCCCACTTCTATTTCTCACAGATGCCCCAGATATTTGATGTGTGTATTCCCAAGTTCCCAGACACACCTCCCCCAAAATCATCCCAAAGTTAAACCACCTCCTATACATACGTCAAAACCCCAGCTGCAGTGTCCCAATCCCTAGACTGAAAGGGAATCAGAAACCTATAGCAGCACTGAACCGTGCTTTCACTCCCGCTTTTCTTTATGCCAGAGATGTTTTTCATTCCTTTTAAAACTTCTGCTCATTCTTCTAAGCTCCAGTTCTAACCAATCCTCCAAAAGATCCTCGGATTTCCCCTCTTCTGTTTCAGCCCTGCACTCTACTGTCTGTCCCAGCCCTGGCACTGGGAGTATCTGTGCCAGGACTTCTTTTCCTTCAAATCCCTTGTCACTTCCTTCGAGATGCCTTTGTAACTCCCTAGGCAAGTGACCTGCTCTGAAATCCCCCCTGTTGCTGTGTCTCTCCCCAGCCACACTGGGCTGGAGTCTCTGTTCTCTAGTCTGTTTCCCCGACCAGATTGGGCTTGGGGCTGGGGCCATTGTGGAGTGCTGTCATGTTTGCAGAATGAATCACTCTGCCACTGGTCCCTCCATTAGCATCCCTGAGGCACCCTTGCCCTGTCCCTACAGAAGCTGCAGGACATGGACGAACGCAGGGCCACCCACCTGGGGGCCGGGTACGGGCTCTTGTCAGAGGCGGAGCTGCAGGTGGTTCCCATCATCGCCAAGTGCCTAGAGGGCATGAAGGTGGCCGCAGATGCCGTGGATCCCAAAAACGTGGGTGCTTGGTCTGGGGGTGTCCAGTGGGCAGAGGGAGGCTCCCCAAAGATTGGGCACTTCATTTTGCCCCTGACTGCCCACCCACTGTGCCTTCTCCCCAGGATTCCCAGGTCCTTATAGAGCTGCACAAGTCAGGTTTTGCCCGCCCGGGCGACGTGGAATTCGAAGACTTCAGCCAGCCCATGAACCGTGCGCCCTCGGACAGCAGCCTGGGCACCCCCTCAGATGGACGACCCGAGCTCCGGGGCTCGGGCCGCAGCCGTGCCAAGCGCTGGCCCTTCGGCAAGAAGAACAAGGTGGGGGCCAGGGCCCTTGGGGTGGGGTGGGGGGCTGGAGGACAGTTAGTGGGGACAAGCGGGGCCCCTACTGAGTCAGCCCCAGCCGCCTGAACGCTGAGTCCTGGGCAGGAATTTTCCTCTTGGCTGCGGGCCCAGGCTGGAGGGAAGGAAGGCAGGCGGCCGATTGGCCTGGGAGTCCCCCGAGGCGGAGGGGGGCAGGGTGGAGAGGCCTGTGGCGTCTGTCTGCTGCTTCTCAGGATGCTGGGAGAAGACCTGCTTTTGGAATTCAGGGCTGGCCCAAGGGCTAGAGACACTGTCCCTGGGGACTTCCCGGGTGTTTCTCTGGGTCCCCGCCCTGCACGCTCTGTTTTCTTGAGGTTTTTTGGCTTTCGATGTCAGGGATATACCTTGACACCCTTGGTTTACACCTTCAACAACTCACCTCTCCCTAGTGTAGACTTTTGCCTGCCCCCCGGTTTATACTATACTTTTGATTCGTATTGCTTAGAGTTTGGGATCCTCCTCAACTTCCACCTGCCACTGCCCGGCTTAAACCTTCCACTCCCCTAACCCATCAGATATTTCCAGCCTTCCACTCTTCTCTCAGCCTGTTCTTTTTGGCCTCTGTGGCCCTATTCCCGTCTGAGACCCCGATTTCCTGCATGTGTCTGCCCCCACCTGCTAGACTGTGAGCCCAGAAAGCCAGGTGGACAGAGACGTGGGCCTCCCGGGGCCCCATGCTAGTTCCTGGACGTCCCATTCAAGGGACGTAGGAGATGCGGGTGGGACAGAGGGGTCTGCCTTCCGGCTCACAGTCTGATGTGTCATTCTTGCCACCTCCCAGATTTTTGTGTTACTCTCGAGTGTTTTCTGTGTGTGCACATCTTGAGTTGTGGTTTTCTTACCGTTATTTTTTTCTTTCTCCATTTTGTTTTTTCCTTGTTTTCGTTTTGTGTGTGTGTGTGTGTGTGTCCATCCGTCCATACGTCCATCCGAACTCGTTCTCTACATCCTCCTACCTCCCATGACCTTCCCGACCCATCCTCCTCCCCGGCTCCTGCCGGTAGCCTCGCCCCCCACCCCTCTCCCCCCTGGGGGGCCCCCTACCCTCGGCATTGCCTAATGGACCCCCGTCCCCCCGCTCCGGCCGTGACCCCTTGGCCATACTGAGCGAGATCAGTAAGTCGGTCAAACCGAGGCTAGCATCCTTCCGCAGCCTTCGAGGCAGCCGTGGGGTAAGTGAGGCCTCAGGGCAGGAAGACATGTTGGCCTCAGCCTGCCCAGCGGCCGGGTGGCGGGACCCTGGGCTCGCTTCCTGCCGCTGGCTGGGCACCCCCTTCCCGGGTTGCCTGACTTAGACCTGCTTTGCTCTGTGCATGGCCCTGCCCCCAAGAACCTTGGATGGGGAGGAAGGTGGACTTGGTATGTCTCAGAAGGGTGCAGAGCCTGGGAGCTTAGACACCACAATCCCAGATTCACTCCTCTCCCCACCTTGCAGACAGTGGTGACAGAGGATTTTAGCCACTTGCCCCCGGAGCAGCAGAGAAAGCGACTTCAACAGCAGCTGGAAGAACGCAGTCGTGAACTTCAGAAGGAGGTGGACCAGAGGTAAGGCAGGCTGGGGGTGAGAGGGGAGGCAGGAAAAGAACACGATAAAATAATAAATGAATTACATTTAAATGGTACTCACGGATCTCCCCAACAAACCCCAGGTCCTGATGGTTTTATAGGTGATTCCTGCCACGCTTACAAGAAACAGTTACTTCTTATCTTATACAATTCATTCCAGCAAGCAGAAAAGAGTGAAAACTCTCAGCTTATTTAGGAAGCTAGCAGAATCTGGATGCCCAAATCAGTGGCCAAGAATTCAAGAAAATAAAATTACAGGCTCATTTTACCTCATTTGTCATCTTAGATGCAAAATCCTAGCCAAGCAAATCCAGTAGCATATTCAAAAATAATACATCATGGGGTGTTGCTGATTGCACAACTATGTGAATGTACTAAATGCCCCAGAACTATACACTTAAAAATTGGCCATAGTGGTAAATTTTATGTTATCCTCTATCTTACTACAATAAAAAAATGTTTAAAAAGACTTAAAAAAAAACCCCACGATCAGTTGGGTGTGATCCCTGTAATGCAAAGATAGTTCAATATCAAAGTATTTATCTATCTAATTCACCATATTAATTGGCTAAAAGAAAAAAAAAGCTATATGGTCGTCTGTTTAATAATTCAAACACTTAAAATACGAACAATAAAATTTCTGCCAGGTTAAAAAAAAATTCTTTTACTCTTTCCAAGCAACAAAATCCTCTTCCCAGTCCTGTTACATAATAGGAATGACGTTTGCCACTTGTGAACAGGCAGCCAAGTTACATTTTGCCGTCTGCATGTAACCTCTTGGACAAAATGGTTTTTATTGGTGTAAAGTTCCATTCGGAACGCTACATTTCCTGGGTTTTTATGGTGGGGAGGAGTTAAGGGTGTGTGCTCTGGAGTTAAGGACTGTTTTTTCTTTTTGAGACAGAGTCTCACTCTGTTGCCAGGCTCAAGCAATCCTCCTGCCTCAGCCTCCTGAGTAGCTGGGACTACAGGCATGCCCCACGATGCCCAGCTAATTTTTCTATTATTAGTAGAGATGGGGTCTCGCTCTTGCTCAAGCTGGTCTTGAACTCCTGACCTCAAGTGATCCTCCTGCCTCAGCCTCCCAGAGTGCTAGGATTATAGGTGTGAGCCACCGTGCCCAGCCAGGAAAGACTGTCTTGATTTCTATTATAGCTCTATCTCTGAGATCTTGGGCAGCTCCCTTTACCTTTTTATTCCTTAATTTCTTCATCTGTAAAGTTGGTCAGATATTAGAACTAGAAGGAAGTTAAGCCCAGGTCTGATATATTCCAAAGGTCTATTCTTAGAGACAGTCATTACCACCTATATATAAAGACATAGAGGAGACAGATGGGAGACTAATGATGATAACACCTGTGCATTTATTGATTGCTTACTGTATCCCAGGCACCATTCTAAACATGGATTTACTAGAATTCTCAAATTTTCTTGAGCAATTATAAGTAGAGTTAGGATCCAGACTTGTTTAGTGCCATATTTCTGATGCTTACAATAGTGCCTGGTATGCAGTAGGCACTCAATAGTGAATAATTGAATAATAACTAGGACTTACTGTATAATAGTACCTTACTAGGTACCAGGCACTGTTCTAGTCCTTAGAATGATCCACAATGAGATATATGTGTCATTGTACCCATTTTCAAGGTAAGCACACTGAGGCAGGGGTTTCATAGGCAAAGCCCACAAAACTAGGAAATGTTCACTTTGAGATTCGAACCCGTGCAGTCTGGCACTAGCATTTGAGTTCTTAACCACTGAAGCAAAGCCTCTGGGGTCTTTTGCTTGTTAAATCACATGGCGCTGTACTTTCTTTTCTGCCTGCCTGCCTTGCCCTAGGGAAGCCCTGAAGAAAATGAAGGACGTCTATGAGAAGACACCCCAGATGGGGGACCCTGCCAGCTTGGAGCCCCGGATCACAGAAACCCTGGGCAACATCGAACGGCTGAAATTGGAAGTGCAGAAGTATGAGGTAAAGGAAGGGCCCTGGGGAGGGGTGGGGGCCAGCGGGGCTGGCTGAGTCACCGCCTGGGTGGGGTAGGGGACAGGGAGATCCTGGGGCGGGTGGGTGTGGGGGGGGTTCCAGCTGTTTCTCATCACAGCCTTGGGTGTGCATGGTGATCTCAGGAAACCTCCAGGTCCAGGGGGGGCTGGCCCCGGAGCCCTGCCCTGGAACTGATCCTGTCACCCTCTCCTCCCAGACTTGGCTGGCAGAAGCCGAAAGCCGGGTCCTAAGCAACAAGGGGGACAGCCTGGGCCGGCACGTACGGCCTCCGGACCCTCCAGCCAGCGCCCCACCAGACAGCAGCAGCAACAGCAATGCGTCGCAGGACAACAAGGAGAGGTGAGCGGGGAGGCCAGAGCAGGGACCAGAGGTCCAGCCCCAGGGACCCAGGAAGGGGCCATCTCGATCTGCCCAATTCTCCCCAACCAGCTCGGAAGAGCCTCCCTCGGAGGAGGGCCAAGATGCCCCCATTTATACGGAGTTCGATGAGGATTTTGAGGAGGAGCCTGCGTCCCCCATAGGCCACTGTGTGGCCATCTACCACTTTGAAGGTGAGGATGGCTGGGGTGGGCTTGTGGGCAGGGGCACAGGGCAGTTGCTTGAGCAGAGGGTGTGTGTGGCCGCTTTCTGTTTAAATGTGCCTAACCCTAACGCTAACCCTGGGTGCACCCCCACCCCACAACAGGGTCCAGCGAGGGCACCATCTCCATGGCTGAGGGTGAAGGTCTCAGCCTCATGGAAGAGGACAAAGGCGATGGCTGGACCCGCGTTAGGCGGAAAGAGGGAGGAGAGGGCTATGTGCCCACCTCCTACCTGCGAGTCACGCTCAACTGAACCCTGCCAGAGGCAGGAAGAGGAGGGGCTGTCAGCTGCTGCTTCTGGGCCACGGGGAGCCCCAGGACCTATGCACTTTATTTCTGCCCCCGTGGCTTTGGCTGAGACCTGTGTAACCTGCTGCCCTCCTCCCTGATCCCACGTGTCACTCTAAGTGGACCCGCTGTGCCTTCCACCACTGATGTACATACTCATGTTTCAAAATCTTTTCTTCCTGCCACTCAACTTGGGCTGTTTTGTTTTATATATAAAAAAAAATTAGATAAAACTCTTGGAGTCTGTGCCTTGTTAGGGGATTTAGATATTGGGGCTGCATCTTGGTGGGTGTTTGTTTGTGACTCCAGTATAGGGAGACATCTGTATGCAGTGGCACTTACTGAGAACAGGTAGTGTTTACTGAGTGTCTACTGTGTACCAGGCATTCTCCACCTACCCACGATCTCATTTAAACATCAAGCTTTAATCCCTGCAAACCCCTCTAGGAAGTACACAGTCTCGATTTCATGTTGATGGCAGACACAGAGAGGTCAAGTGATCTGCTAGAAGTCACACAGCTTTTAAGGGGTGGAGTCATATTTGAACTCTGGCCTCTGATGTCAGATCTGCAAGTTCTCTTACCATGTTCACAATGTTGCTGCTGTTTTCTTAAGTGTCCCAGCTGTAGGGGGCATGTGGGGTGGTCTTACAGTATAAGGGAGGACCCCCCAGGATCCATGTGCGTTTTTAGGGGGCAGGGTGGATTCTTGTAAGCCTGCCCCCCTTCCTTCTGTTGGTGGGGACAGGTCTCCACTGCCTGTAGCTGTGTGAGAAACATAGGGCGATTTCCTTGGTCTCCTTGGCGGGTCCCTAGAAGTCTTGGGGTCCCAGCCTGTCTGCGCTCAGTGGTCAGGTTCCAGGCGCTGCGACAGGACGCTGAGGACGCGCTGGAACTTCTCAAGGCGTTGGGCTAGTGGCGCTCCCAGGCCCCGGGTACCCCAGAGCAGCCTCCGCAGGAAGCCGGTGGTCAGGGCCTCCCTCAGCTCCGGGTTAGGCCGGAATCCTGGAGACACAGTCAGGTGGGCTGAGGGCGGGCCCCAGACTCCCGCCTCGACCCTCCACCTCCCGCACCTGCCTTTCCTCTTGGGGACTTTGACCCAGCAGGGACCCAGAGGGACTCTGCCCTCCGAAGCGGGATGGCTGGGCGGAGTTAGTGGGGAGGGGACTCCTAGGTCGCTGCAGGAATGGGGGTGGGGTGCTTGAGAGGCTTGGTGGGGGTGGGCTCTGCTGGGGTGCATGAGGGTGCCCCATTCCAGGTTCAAGATTCTGGGGATCCCACTTTAGGAGCTGTCTGGAGATAAGGTGCCCCAGGGGCTGGATTTCAGGTCACCAGGGAAGGTGGGGGTGTCTGGGAGGCTGGGCTGGCCCAGAAGAGAAGGTGGCTCAGCGCAGTGAGGGCGCTGTTCTCCCACCAACTTGAAGGACTGAGTTATTTTGGAGGGAGCTGGGCGTTCTTGGGGGTTGAGATCCTCTGGGGGCGGGGTCGCCACAGGTGGGGGCTGGGAGTGGAGCCCTGGGGGCGTGGTTATGGGGGCGGGGACTCCCCATTTGGTGTGGAGAGCCCTGATCCTGTCAATACTGCTTGATGCAGCAGGTGCTTGCGGTGAGGACCTCACGGGGGCGGGGCGGGGGGGGCGTCCCAGTTTGGGTGGGACTGGGGGCGTGGCAGGAGGCTCCCGTCCTGGGGCAGTTGGGTTTGTGGCATCTGGTTAGAGCAGGCTGGGTGTTCCTGAAGGCGGAACCCTCGGGCAGCCTGGCACAGGGGGGCGCTTACCCCGCAGGCGCTGGGCCGCCACCTGGCGGAATCTGGGCGCGTCCCGGGCCACCTGGCGCGCCCCGTACAGGGTGCGCAGCAGCCGCTCGCAGCTCTCGTCCAGCGGGCCCCCGAGTTCCTCGCCCTCCAGTAGGCGCACCGCGGGTGCCACGTGCGGCAGCGCCACCTCGCCGGGGTCGCAGGGTCCTGCGAAGCGGGAAGGTCTGAACTGGGTTTGGGGCACAGGATGGGGCATAGGGCCGAGGGCATAGGGCCGAGTGCGCGGCTTGCGGCCGACGCGGAGAGCAGAGCCCGACTGGGTCCGGGGCGGGGCCTAGGGCAGGAGGGGGGCTTGGGACGGAGCTGGGGCGGGGCCTAGGGAAAGGATCCAGATCCGGGTCTGGTATGGAGGGCGGGACCTACAGCGAATGGGCGTGGCAAGGGCGGGATCGGGGCGGGGTCTGGGGGGGCAGACGTAGATAGCGGAGCATAGCGCAGGGCAGGACTGGGTCCAGGGCGGGGCTTAGGGCGTGGCGTGGCCTAGGGCGAAGGGGCGTGGCCTAGAACTGGATTCCTGTTAAACTTCGTCTGGGGCTGCAGAGGATGCTCTCGGACCCTCACTCACCAGCGCCCTCATCCAGAGCCCGTATCAGCGGCTTCAGCTCCTGCTCAAAGGCCAGCGCAGCCTCTGTGTGGCTCCGTCGGAGCTGGCGCCACGTGTGCTCCAACCGGGACACCTGGGGGAGGAGACCTGAGCATGCCTCCTCTCCCCTCTTCCTCGTCACCTGCGCTCTTGCTTCCTCCCCATCCCTGCTTCCCACGCACCTGGGGCATGAGCAGGGCGCCCATGACCGCGGCCATCCCGGGCAGGTCCCCAGCCGACCCTGGCCGCAGTGCCAACGCCAGCTCTACCAGGCCCCTGAGTGCAGCCGCGCGTTCCTCCAGAGGTCCAGAACAGCCAAGCACGGCCAGCGCCCCGGCCAGCACCAGCGTCTCGTGCCTGCGGAGGGGAGGGCAAGGGTCTGGGGACAGTGGGGAGGTTGGTAATGCGGGGGTGAGGGGAGACCGGAGGTGGCGTTTCCCAACTCCCCTCTTCTGTGGGAGGCTGCGAATGGGGGAGATATTTGCCAACCCTGGGGAGTGGGGTGAATCGGCCCCCAACCAAGGTTCCAGGAGGCTGGCTCACCTCTCTAGCAGTTCCAACCTCAAGCGATGCCCATGGGGAAGCGTGAGCAGCTCCAGGCCAGAGGCCACCCCCATGTTGGCCCTCCGAAACCTGGTCACGCCCAGGAGGCCTGTGGCCTGTGAGAGGGAATGGGGAGGTCAGGTGAACAGTAAATATATAGGTGCGGTAGGGCCTTGCTGGGCTTCAGCTCTCTGCCTGGGGAGAAGCGACTTGGCAGGTGACCCACCTGGCAGTCCACCAACAGCAGGTGAAGGGCAGTGCTGTCTGGATGGTGCTCCAGGAACAGCCCACGGAGCTTACGCAGGACTTCGGGTTCCAGGGGCCGATTGTGGGGGTTCAGCAGGCAGGATGGAGTGTCAGGGGGACAGAAAGAGACCTCAGCCTGTGGTCTCCTAAAACATCTGTTCTCTTCCTCCTCCTCCTCCTCCTCCTCCTCGGCCTCCCACCACAAGGCCTCTGGCTCTGGCCAGCTCTGACCAGGGGGCGTCTCCTGGGCACTGGCCACTCTAGGCACAAGCTCACAGTATGTTGAGGGGCGTCCAGAGGCCTCAGGCAGCACCAGTGAGGGTGTCCGGGGGGGCTTGGTTGGTGCCTTGGCATGAAGCTGCCCATCGGAAGCCCTGAGAGTGTCAGCCACAGTCCCAAGGAGAGCAGGGGCCTTCAGCAACACCGGGTCGCTCCCTGTTCGGGGCAGGGCAGCTACAGGCGTAGTGGAAGCTCCTGGGGTCACACAAGAAGGGACAATAGAAGTACGCAGAGAAGATAGCTGGGTGGAGTGTAGGTGGGGGGTTCATGGGCTACCCCACTCCCAATTTATCCATTATTCAGCCAATAACAGGGTATCCCAACCTATCTCGGTGCAGCTTGGAATGTGAACAACTTCACCAATAGAAATGCTACACACTTACCCATGATTTGAAAACATTCCTTCGGGACTTCTGTAGTTTTTTGAATTCTGAATACTACATTTAAAATCTGATTTCTTTACTTTTGCCCCTCTAGTTGAAGATGGGAAGCATTGACTGAACGCAATTAAAATGTTAAAAAATGTAGTATTCAAAATTCACAAAAACTACAGAAGTGTCAATGAAACGAAACATATTAAACTTTCAAATGATGTCTTTTGTATAATTTATGGCATGTTTACCTCTGGGGTTATTAGTACTTAAAACTGTACCAAGACTTTTGGGAGATTCTGTATTTATTTATGAAGCATTTGATAATGTTCTAGAGCCCCAGGGTCTCACTCCTGCTGCTTCAGCTACCCTCGCCAAGTTTTGGTTGAATGTCAACAGTTCAAATTTTTGCTTCTACCCCAGGGCCTTTGCACTGGCTGTTCCTTCTGTTTGGGCCATTCTTTCCCCAGTTATCCACATTGTTCCCTCCTTCATTTCCTTCCATTTGTTTTCTCAATGAGGCCATTCCTGGGGACTATTAAAATTGCAGGGCAGCATGGTGGCCCACACCTGTAATCCTAGCACTTTGAGAGGCCTTGGTGGGAGGGTTGCTTGAGGCCAGGAGTTGGAGACCAGCCTGAGCAACATAATGAGACCCTCATCTCCACAACAAAATTAAAAAAAAAAAAAAATTAGCCAAGCATGGTGGCATGTGCCTATAGTCTCTACAAAAAAAAAAAAAAATTAGCTGGGTCTGGTGGAGCAGGCCTGTAGCCACAGCTACTCTGGAGGCTGAGGCAGGAGGATCGCTTGAGCCCAGAAGTTTCAGGTTGCAGTGAGCTCTGATGCCACTGCACTATATAGCCCAGGTAACAGAGTGACACCTTGCTCAATAAATTAATAATAAAGAAATAAATTGCAATATCCACCTCCATCCCTATTCTCCCAACCTCCCTAACTTTGTTTTAATTTTTATCCCAAAGCATACACTATTGGCTTATTGTTGTGGTTCATGGTCTGTTGTTCTTTAATAGAATGTTGGCTTCCCTCAGGCAGGGATCTTTGTTTTTCTGGTTCTTTGGTGTGTCCTAGCCCTTAGGGCAGGGCCTGCCATGCAGTGAGGGCTCATGTTGAATGGGGCAGGTGGGGCATGTAAAAGGAGCACAAGGGGACATGCGGATGAGTCCTCTTTTAGGTAAGACAGCTGGAGTCAACTGCTCTGAGGAGCTCCCATTGGATGCAGAGGATCCACTCAGGAAAAGATTAGGGGAATGGGGATGTTCCCATCAATAGTGGGAACAGCAAGTGCAAAAGGCCCTGGGGCAGAAATAAGTCTGAAAGTTTCCAGCGACTGCAAGCAGGGCTGTGTGATTGGAATGAGGAAGGTATGCAGCAAAAGTTGTTAGAAAGGTCAGCTGTAGTCAAAACAGATAGGGCTTCTTGGAATAATTGTAAACAGGCAAAGTCCTCGTGTATTTTAGATCACTGTGACAACACTGAGGACATGATTAGCCCCATTTTCCAAAGCAAGAAGTTGAGGCTCTGAGAGGTTCCATCACCTGCCCAAGACTGCTCAGGTGGTGAGTGGCAGAGCCAATCACTGAGCTGTGTGCTGTCCTAGTAGACCCTCACCTGGTTCAAGGTGGTCTTCTCTTGACCGCCCCATATGCGCCAAGTCTGCAGGCTGACTGTTGCTCCACTTCCTTTCCCTGGGGAACAGAGGTGAGAGAGACCTGTAGAACAGCCTAAGCAGGGCAGCCCTCACCAATACCCAGAAATCCCTGCATCCAGTCACCCTGTACCAGTGGGTCTACTCAACCAAGGTGAGCTACCTCCAGGGGATGCTTGCAAAGTGTGGAGACATCTTTAGTTGTCACAACTAGCAGGGAAGGGAGGGTGGCTTGCTACTGGCATCTAGCGGGTGGAGGCCAAGGATGCGGCTCAACATCCTACAATGCACAGGACAGCCCCCCACAACCAAGAATTATGGGTCCCTAAGTGTCAATAGTGCTGGCATAGAGAAACCCGGGGGGATGTCGGGTGTTTTCAAGGAGGTGGAGAAACTGTGAGTACCTGAGAGGCTCTACCTGAGCCGGGCTGTCCATAAGGGTGTCCTCACTAAAGCTGCGCCGCAGAGGCCCCTGCCGAGTCACAGGCCTGCAGGCCACAGCCCCTGTGGCCTGGGACAGTGGGCGCTGGCTGGTCATATAACTGTGAACCAGGGCAGGCATGCTGGGGAATTGTTCATCTTCCAGCTGAAAGAGGGCCACAGGCCGGCCTGGCCGGGGACGCAGGGCCACACGGAACACCTCGAAGTGGAGGACTGAGCCCCGCCAGAGGCAGGAAATCACAGGGTGGCCTCCGAGGGACCCAGAGGCACGAACCAAGAAGTCACCATCTTGCTGAAGAAGAGCTTCAGCCTTCTGTGAATGGAAGACACAGGGCAGGGGGCTTAGGAATGAGCCCAGACCAGCAGTTAGTGGTGACTCCCTCCCCACTGCCCTCCCAAGAAAAGCCACCCCACTGAAACCTCTGTGGCAGGTGGAGACTAGGCAGATTTGCATCAAACCATTTTCCCCTTTCTCATGGACACCTGTGTGAACTACATTTCCCAGGCTCCCTTGCAGCCAGGGTCATCATGTGACAAGATCTGGCCAATGGGATGTGGGGTAGAAGTGCTGTGGCAAATATCTGGACCTGGCCCATAAAATCGTCCTGGTTCTGTCCCATATCTGTCAGCTGGATATCCCCAAAGCCCTGGGGGAATGGCAGAACCACAAGATGGACTTGGCCCCCAATTGGTTTACTAAGTTATACTGTCTCTCATGATTTATTTTATTTTCATTTTTTAATTTGTTTTAGAGACAGGGTCTCGCTCTGTTGCCCAGGCTGGAGTGCAGTGGTGTGATCACAGGTCACTGCAGGCTCAAACTCCTGGGCTCAGGGAATCCTCCTGCCTCAGTCTCCCAACCTCCGTGTGTCATCATGCCCGGCTAATTTTTAAAAATTTTTTGTAGAGATGGGGTCTTGCTGTGTTGCCCAGGCTGGTCTCAAACTCCTGGCCTGAAGTGATCCTGCTGCTTTGGCCTCCCAAAGCACTGGGCTTATAGGCATGAGCCACTGTGCCTGGCCTCTCTATCATGATTTCACTGGATGTTCAGGTCCTAGGATTCCTGAGGGTGACACCTATGTTGGAGATGGGGGTGGGGAATTTTGAATGGAGAGAGAAATGTCAGGAGGCAGATGGGGCCCAGAGGGAGAGATGGGCAGGGCCAAGGGTAGTTTTAGAGCCATTAAGACCCTCCTCAATCTCTGTCACCAACCTCAACACCACCCCAAAGAAAATGATAATTTAAATATAAAGAGTGACAGTTCCCAAGCAGCCAAACTTCAGGACAGTCCCTAGCCCCCAGCTACCTCTCCCCACAGACCCTGGCCCTACACCTCTAATCCAGGACTCAGGAGTCCTCAGCAGGTCAAGGGTGAAAGAGGCTCCCCCTAGATGGAGCTGAGGCCCTGCAGAAGGCAGTACCTGGCGGGACAGGGAGCCGTGGTACCAGGGTTGGCCAGCAAGGTCCCCTCCATCCTGTGGTACCTGCATGGAGCTCTTGGGGACAGAGGGTGCCAGGGCTGAGCTCTGCACTTTCAACAGGCCTCAGTCTTTCACATCTGTAAAATGGGAATAATTAGCCCTGCTTCCAGAGCAGCTGGGCCAGCTCCTTCTCTGCTCCTCTGGGTCTTGGAGACAGCAGCCCATATTCTATTAAACCTTAAAATGCAACAATATGACATACACACACACACACACACACACACACACAGTCAGCCTTCCATATTGGCAGCTGTTGCACCTGCAGATTCAACCAACTTAAAATCAAAAATATTTGCAAAAGAAAACTACACAATAAAAAATAACAATACAATAAAAAAATACAGTATGATAACAATTTACATAGTATTTACATTGTATGATATTAGGTATTACCAGTAATCTAGAGATGATTTATATGTTTTTATATATATTTATCCAGAGATAAATATATATTTATGTATAAAAAGATATAAAATCTGGCTATGAGTAACTTGTTTAATTTAGGACTGGCTGTGATGTCATGGAAACAGCATGATTCTTGCAAAGGAAGAAGACATAACATATGCATCACTTTCAAAGGTAATGCAATTTTTATGAAGTGAACAAATTAATGAAGATGATGTCATGCCACCACGTTTTGTAAAAATTCAATTAGCAAATTCACTGACCCCTATTTATGGGACACCGAAGCTGTGCCAAACAGCTGTTCTAGGTACTAGAGACCCAGCTGTGGACAAAATGGATGGGAAACCCTGTAGTCAGAGAGCTGAGATTCTTCTTGCGGGGTGGTGGCTAAGAAATAATTAGATGATAGACTACACTGGAGTGTGCTAGGCAGAGAACCTAAACCAGGGACAGGATATGATCAAGGTTCCAGTGGTGGGGCAAAAATTTCTGATAGCGTGGCCAGGTAGGATTTTGAGGGAGTGAGTGACTCTCTGGGTAAAAAAAAAAACAACATTCCAGGCAGGGAGAATTTAACTTAACAAATGTCCAAGGCTTCTCATCAATCTATGGGCACATTCAGGTATTCTCAGGATGTGTGGAAACCTAACCCATGCATTGCTTTAGATATAACTCCACTATTCAGATTGTGAAAAGGTCACATTTTGTAGTAAAGTCAGCAAATAGGAATTTGGCGTTTGCAGATTTTTCTTGTACCTCGGAGCCAGTGCAATTTGTTATTGTTATTATGATGGTCAAATTTAGGTCTCAAACATTTTGGTAGTTTCCTAATCATCTTGTAGGTTTCAGTGTCTCAAGTGTCTGGTGGGGAAAATTGCTCTGGATGGGAGGGAAGAGGAGAATCTGCTTCTTACCCTAATCCCCCAAGGTCTTCTGGGTCTGGAGGGGTCTACAGGGAAATAGCACCAGGATTCCAGCCTCCTGAGTCAGCAGGCTGCGGGCCTGGAAGGGGCAGGAAGTTCCCAGACCAGCCCTAGCAGCTTTAGGGGAGGAGAGCTGAGCTGGGCAGGGACCCATGCAGGGAGCTGGCTGCAGGCCCTGCATACCTGAAGTCAGGTGTGTCTTCAGAATGCTGTGCACTTCCTGTTTGTCAGCTGGGCCAGGCCCAGCCTTGGTCTTAGACACTGCCAACCCCAACTTCCTCTGTCTCAAGCCCCCTTTAGTGGGGAGGGCTGGTGTGGGGCGGTGGCATGATTTGTTAGTTCGGGGACGCATGTGTGCATGGCGGGGGTGAGGTGGGGGTACACCAGCATAGAGAACATGGACACAGATGGACATGAGGACTCACACTTGACACTGAACAAACATTGATTGGTTGAGCACTTACATACTGCGGGCCAGGCTCAGTCCTAGACCCTGGAAATACAATGACGCTAAAGAGATCAAAGCCCTGCACCACCCGCCCTGCCCTCCAGAGCTCACACACAGTCTGCTTCGCAACACAGACAAACAGACAAGCACACAATGAATGAAAAAGATAATTTCTAAGAGTAATCAATGAAGGTGCTAAGACAGAGAGATTTGATAAAAGGGGGGTGGGGTGGACAGGCCACTTTAAATAGCAAGATCAGGACAGGCTTCTCCCAGGAGGTGACATGGGAACTGAGACCTCAGTGCAGAGGGAGGCGGTTAGGGAAAGATTTGGAGGAGTTGTCCAGGTGGGGGGTACAGCAAGGGCAGAGACCTGGAACTTGCTTTTTAATAGTTTACATCATCAGGGAGGCCGGTGTGGCTGGAGTACAATGAACGAGGAACAGAGAGGAGGAGGTGAGGTTGGGGAGACCAGCAGGGGAGGCCACTCAGGAACTGGTGCACCCTGAATTTTAAGCTCAGTGGGACGGAATGGGGCGTCTTGGAGGAGTTTTAAGTGAAGGAGGGACACGATCTGATTCATGGTTTAAAAAGATCACTCATGCAAACATAGAAACAGAGGCTTTCGCTGTTGCACAGGACACACACCCAGAGGCGCACGCCTAGGTACATACACCTGGCTACAGACATGCGTGGCGCACGGCGACCCACCTATTCACTCCCTCTGAGACCTCTTCCATGTCCGCGGACGCGTGGAGGCAGACCCCAGCAGATCCTCCCTGACAGCCGCTGGCCCCACCTGCACAGAGAGGACTCCCCACCCCACTCATCCCCTGGTCTCTGTCCGGGGGCTCCACTTACCAGGGAGGGACCCGTGGGGCTCCCACGAGCCTGGGGCCAGGTGGAAGCCTGAGGCTCTGCGGCTTCGGGCCGCTGCCCACAGCGCCACCCGTCCCCGCCCCAGCCACGCACCGCCTCCCCGGGCCGCACCTAATGGGAACCGAGCCCTGTCACCTGTCCACACCCTCTTCAGGCCCCGCCCCCATGCAGACCCCGCCTCCAACTGTAACCTCCCAGGCTCTCATCCCGCCCCTTGGTCTCGTCCCACCCCCTTAGAAATTTTTTTGGCTACTAACCACTCCCCCTCTGGAATGTACCTCTTTCCCATGCTCTGCCCCTTCGGGGAACTCAGCGCAGCCCTTCCTTCCGATGGCCCCGCCCCCTTGAGCGTAGCCCCGCCCTCTACTGGCCACACTCACTTTCAACCCCACCCCTTCTCCTAGTCCCGCCCCTTAGAACCCTGGCCCCACGTCCCACCCAGGCTGGCCCTTTGGGACCCATGTCGGGGGCGGGGAAGTGTCTCTCTCCCCGCGCCCCTCCCCAGGGTTCCGGGTGGGGGCGGGGCAGCTCCCTGGGACTCTCAGGCCTGGACAGGGGTGGCGGCTGCGGCTGTGACGTCCCAGAGAGGAAAGCGCTTCCTCCAGACTGCCCCCGTGGGTTTCCCGGAAAGGAGCCCCAGTGGGGTGGCCGGTTTTGTGGAGGGAGATGCGGGAAGACACGACAGCCTCCTCCAGAGCCAGCACGTTGCTGGTGCTGGGCGGACCTTTGAGGGTGTTGAGGGCAAAGCGCTCAGGTGGTTTCCCAGGTTGGAGGGAAGTGGGGGGGCTTCCATCATGATGCCCGCAGACGAGAAAAGGGGGCCACGGTGATTAATAAAGGCTCATCCTAACTAACAGTCTTGAAAGCTGTAGCCGCCGCAGCTAGCATTTATCGAGCGCTTACCGTATACCAGGACTATTCTACTTGCTCGGCCTGCCTCAAAGCATTTATTAATAGTTTTAACCTAGGCCACCCTACAAGGGTGGTAGGTGCTATTTCCATCATCCCCATTTTCCAGATGTGGAAACTGAGGCACCGGACAGCTAAGCCATCTATTTGCCCAAGTTAACCCAGCTCGGAGTGGTAGAGGTGGAATTCGAACCCAGAGCCCTGGGGCGCTATCCTGTCTCCGTCGCTTTCGCCATTATTTCTGGTCCTGAGGACATTTCCGTGCGGTGGAAGTTACTCACCCATTTTACAGATGAGGAAAGTGACGAGAAGAGACCTAAAGATGCTTGGGGGTGAAGTTTTGGTGCTTGGAGGATTGCAAAGCAGGGAATTTCCAGGCTGGGCTCCCCGCAACTTTCCAGTAACATGGAAAAGACTCCTGGCTCAGGAGGGGTAGAGTTTTTCAACCTGAACCCTCACCCTGCCTAGTTTGGGCACAGTAGGAGGGTAGGGGCCTGTCCAGTGAAGGGGTCTAGCGCCTCTTAGTGGTTACAAGAATTATCAAAGAAACCCCAAGGCGGGGAGCGTGTCAGATGCAGGGGTAGGGGGCTACTTACCCCCTAGCCGGGTGGAAAGTGGGTGGGGGAAGAGACCTCGTAGTGAAGATAATTTCAGCTAATAATTATAAGGTAAGGGCTACGAAGACAGTACGTGTTTGTTAAATGAATGAATGAATGAATGACACTATCCCAATCTATAAGGAGAGGGATAATAGTGGCTTGGATTTGTAGGGTGGCCACTGTGGGGATGTTAAAGACATGGATTTGGGATGACAGAGGTGGAACCAATAGAGCTTTCAATCTTTTTTTTATTATTCATTCAACAAATATTTGTGTGTATGTGCCCGGTGCTGGGTGGGGGAGGGGCTAGCAGTGAACAAAAGAGAAACAAATTCCTAAGTAGACAATAAAGAAATAAATATAATAAATATCTGGTTGGTTGGAGGATGATAGAAGCTTAGTGTGGGGAGGTGGGTGGGATGGGATGGGATGGGATGGGATGGGGGAAAGGCTGTGATTTGAAACAGGGATATTGGGGAAGACCTCATGAAAAGGTGACATTGGAGGAAAGACCTGTGGGAGGCGAGGGAGCTAGCAATGAAGTTGCTTGAGGTGGAAGATACAGCCCGTGCAAAGGCCCAGAGGCAGGACCACACCTGCTGTGTTGGGGGCACATCCAGGAGGCCCCTGTGGCTGGGGCAGAGAGAGTGCAGGCGAGAGAGGGAGGAGGGGAGGGCAGAGAAGTGATGGGGGCAGGTTGTCCAGGACCTGGTGAGCTGCAGGGAGGACTTGTGCTTTTACACTGAGGAAGGTGGGAGCCATGGAGGGCTGTAGGCAGAGGAGGGCTGGGGACCTGACTCAGATGCTCACAGGCGCCCTCTGGCTGCTGCAGGGAGAACAGACTGTGGAAGGCAGGGCGCCGGCTAGAGTCAGCGGACCAGGCCGAGGCGAATGCGCTGGTCTAGGCAATGATCCCCCGGCTTGAGCAGGGTGGAGGCAGAAAACGGGGGTGACAAGTGGGTGGATTCTGGGTATGTTTCAAAGGCGGCACCGCTCATCGCGCCAATGGGTTGGACGTGGAGGGAGGCAGTCGACCTCCTAGTCTAGCTAGCCTGACTCCCCCAGCGCCCCACTGCCCCGCTGTCCAGGTCTGTGTCCAGCTGGTGGGGAAAGAGAGGCCAGATCCAGTGTGGAAGGCGCGGGGTGGGGCTGGGCTGCAGGTGCTCCCCTCCACCCCACGGCTCCTCCTCCACCCCCTCCCAGGGCGACAGTTACAGGCAAAGAAGAGGAAGTGGTAGCACTAGCTGTCGCTCCACAGGCGGGCGGGTGGGCGGTGGAGGCCTCGAGGGTGCACGGCCCGGCCCGGGCAGGCAGCAGCCATGGAGCTGTGGCGCCAGTGTACCCACTGGCTGATCCAGTGCCGCGTGCTGCCGCCCAGCCACCGTGTGACCTGGGAGGGGGCTCAGGTGTGCGAGCTGGCGCAGGCCCTTCGAGATGGAGTCCTTCTGTGCCAGCTGCTCAACAACCTGCTGCCCCACGCCATCAACCTTCGGGAGGTCAACCTGCGACCCCAGATGTCTCAGGTGAGCCCAGCGCTGGCTGATGTGCCCAGGGGTGGAGGTGGGGGGCGCCCCTGGCTGACACAGGAGGAGCTAATGCACTCCACCTCTAGGCCAGGAAAGTAGCAGGGGTGGGGGGGGGGGCGAGGGGGTATACTTTCAGGTTTAGGGCTGGCTCACTGTGGGTGGTAACACTTGGAGATTCTGGGGTGCCCCCGCAAAGGTTAACAAGCCCCCTGAATGGGTTAATGGGCTGAGCTGTCCCGCATCTAGGCTGAGAACTGGCAAACCAGGGGTTAACTCTCCCAAGCCCCAGGCTGACCTTACTGGGTGGGGTTCAAGCCCTCATATGTGTGGTGCCATCTGGGGGGTCAGTACTGGGGGTGCCTCGGAACCCCCTGGGTGGCCAACAGGGTGCCTGAGGTTTTGGAATCCTTTATCCCCCCCACACCCCCAGATTCTGGCTGTGGGGGTGGGGCCTCCACCGGCTTCTTCCCCCACATGTGTCTCCTCCTCCGGGGCCCTGGGCCCCTTCCTTCCCCTCACATCTTCCTTCCTCTTGGCTTCCTGCCTGGGCCTGGGGCAGCGTGGGGCAGGCGGGTAGGGGGCTGCAGTCCCGGGCTATAGGTTTCCTCTCCCCATCCATCCCAGGTGGGCGACATTGCGGAAGGGCCCGGTCTTGGGCTCGGAGAGCCGGTCCCGGGGTTTTGCAGTCTAGAAGAGCTACATTTTCTCTGCAGGGATCTCTGCAGGGGCCCAGGTTCTTCTGGGCTGAGGGGTGAGGTGGATTTGATTGTGCCTTCCCCCCGCCCCCCACTGGCTCAGGAAATATATTCAAATCCCTATTTGAATGCGGTTGGGGTGGGGGTGGTTATGGGGACTGGATCCTGTCTCTGTAGCACCTTGTCTGGGTCCCCAAGGCCGCTGGGTGGGAACAGAGAACAGAGATGGGTTGGCCGTGCCCCACCTGCCCTGGGGGGTGAGGGACACGGCCCTGCCTGAGGCTCTGAGGGGACAGCTGCATGTGGACTCCTGTGTGTGTCTGAGCTATGGCCCGTTTTCTGACACAGGGCCAGGGTGGGGGACACTGATCTCTAGGGGAGCAGATGTACTTTCCTAAGCAATGCTGGGAACCCAGGCCTGGCCCTCCAAATGCTCCCAGGCTGGGGGAGACCCTATGTGGTCTGGGCTGGGAGCCCTGGGATGAGGGCAGGCCATTGCCTGGTGAAATTGGGCTTTATGCAAGAGGGGACACTTGTGCTAGGGTTTTGAAGAGTAAGTAGGAGTTTTCTCATTGTTCTGGCTTCCTGTGCTCAGTTGTGTCAGGCCCTAGGTGGGGCAGGGGTGTACCCCGACCCTCCCCACCTGTGAGGGGCCTCATTCTTGCCCCTGCCCATTTTGTCTCCTTGTGAAACTCAGCCCTGTACGTGGTATGTTGTGGGAATACATGTAGGAAGCTGAAAGGTACTAACAATATGCCACAGAAAGGTGCCACAGAAACAACATTTATGGGTTTCTGGGTGCCTGTCTGTCAACAGATTTAAGGTGGGTCCATGAATGGGCTAAGAGAAAAGGCAGAGACAGGAAAGGGAAGGCGCTCCTCACAGGGCAATGGCATAAGTAAAGGTGTGGGAGCTGGAATTAGAGTTCTTCCAAGTTCCTCTCATTTCTTTTCAGAGTTCCTCACTTGTGTTTCCAGGAAAGAGGGTGGAAAGAACATATTCATCCATCCATCCACCCACCCACCCATCCATCATCAATTCATCCACCCACCATCCATCCATCCACCACCCACCCACCAATCCATCATCAGTTCATCCACCCACCATCCATCCATCCACCACCCACCCACCCACCCATTCATCATCAGTTCATCCACCCACCATCCATCCATCCATCCAGCACCCACCCGCCCACCCATCCATCATCAGTTCATCCACCCACCATCCATCCATCCACCACCCACCCACCCATTCATCATCAGTTCATCCACCCACCATGCATCCATCCACCACCCACCCACCCATTCATCATCAGTTCATCCACCCACCATCCATCCAGCCAGCACCCACCCATCCACCCACCCATCATCAATTCATCCACCCACCATCCATCCATCCATCCATCCACCCATTCATCAGTTCATCCACCCACCATCTGTCCATCCAGCACCCACACAGCCACCCACCCATCATCAATTCATCCACCCACCATCCATCCATCCACCCATCATCAATTCATCCACCCACCATCCATCCATCCAGCACCCACCCATCCACCCACCCATCATCGATTCATCCACCCACCATCCATCCATCCAACAATCCGACAATGACAACAGATGCTAGGCCCTGTTCTTGGGGCTGGGGACAGTAGGAATAAGACACATGCAAACCCCTGTTATTGAGGAGGCTGCATTCTTGGGGGGAGGCCAACAGTGAACAAATACAGAAATGTACACATAGTCAGGATGTGGTACCTGCCGCTGTGGAAGACTCCAAGCAGGAAAGGAGGCTTGGGAGTGTACGGGGGGCACCTTTGAATAGGGGGGTCCAGAAGGCCTCACTGATAAGGTCACATTGGATCAGAGTCCTGGGGACAGTGGAGGAAGGAGCCCTGTGGATTTGGAGAAATGGTGTCCCAGGCGGTGGGTACTGCCAGTGCAAAGGCCCTGAGGTCGGTGCCTGTATATTCAGGGCAGTGACTGGCCTGGCTGGTGGGAGTGCTGAGGGCAGGTCAGATTGGAGTGAGTCTCCAACCCAGCGGGTCCCTCCGAGATCTGAGGCCCAGAGATAGCAGGATACCATCATGAACAGCTGTAGCTACAACCCTCCTTCACTGCTCTCCTAAAGTCCAGCATCTGCTTCAGAGCTGGAACTTGAAGGCCAAGGGACTGGAGAAGAAGGGAAGGATTGTGGCAAAAATCCACCAGGATGTGGAGGTTGATTAGACTCAGGGTGGGGGACAAGTTCTGGGGCCCAGATGAAGTTAAGGTCCCCAGCCCCAGTACACAGTAGTGCCACTGGGGACAGGGAACGGAGAAGGGGGGACAGTTAGAGTAGGAACTGGGCTGCGGGGGTCTGGGGGAGCAGTAGCTTGGAGGAACCAGACCTGAGTTCAAATCCTGACACCTCCGCTTCCTGGCTTCACCTCTCTGAGCCTCGGTTTCCCCATCTGTGAAATGTGGATAAAAATAGCACCTTATTAGTGTCTGGTACCTGCTAAACTCTCACTAAAAAGTCTTTTTAGGAAGGATGTTGGGTGGTGAGGGCATATGCAGTGTAAACACACCAGATTGCAGTTTGGCCTGGGATAGTCGTTCTCAACTGGGGAGATTCTGCCCCCGCATTCCCCCACTCTCCCCTGATTTTGGCAATATTTGGAAACATTTTTGGTTGTCACAACTAGAGCAGGTGTACTGCTGGCATAGAGTGGGTGGAGTCCAGGGACACTGCTCAGCATCCTACAGTGCCCAGGACAGCCCCCACCACAGAAAATGACCCTGCCCCAAATGTCAAAAGTGCCAAGGTTGAGGAACCCTGGGTGAGGGGTCCGAGAATTCAACAGGATCTTTAAAACATTTAACTGTTTGGTTAAATAATACATGTGTATCACTTGAATATTAAAACACACAGAAAGATGTATAGGGGAAAATTTAACTCCTAGTCTTGTTTCTTTATAAAACACGGCTGCCTGATATCCCATTTATTCAATAAACACTTACTTATTTTGCTTGGTATGTGCTAGACATTAGTCTAAACCAGGGGCCGGCAAAACTACAGTCTGAGGGCCGCATCTGCATCGCAGTGTGTTTTTGTAAATAAAGTTTTATTGACACACAGCCACGTCCATTCATTTATGTGTTGTCTACTGCCGCTTCCAGGCTAGGGAGGCAGAGTTGAGTAGTTGTAACAGACTGGGCTGTGGAGCTGAAGACATTTACTATTAATATATGGACCCTTGTAGAACGAGTTTGTTGATCCCTGGTCTAAATACTGTCTCTACAGTAACGTGTTTAACCCTCATAACAACCTAGGAGGTAGATAGTATCATTATCCCCATTGTTTATGTGGGGAAACTGAGGCACAAGGAAGTTAAGGAACTTGCCCCAGGTCATCCAACTTGAAAGTGGCAGAGTTGGGATTTGATTCTAGGCCGTCTGGGCTCCTTACTCATAGCAATTACTCTAAATGACCTCCACCCATTGTATGTTTAGACCATCATTTATGTGACCATCTGCCATATTGATGGACACTTGGATTGTGCCAGGCATTTGTTATGACAAGTTTATTGTAATCAATACCCTTGTCCATAGATCTTCAATGTCCTTAACCACCCCTCACCCCTACATACACACAAAAGGTAAATGTGAGACGATGGATCTGTTGATTAATTTGATTGTGGTCATGATCACAGAAGGTAAGCGTATGTGTATATCAAATCATCATATTGCACGCCTTGAATATGTACAATTTTTATTTGTTCTTTATGTCTCAATAAAGCTGGAGTTAAAAAAAAAAAAAAAGAATTTCTTGGCCAGGCATGGTGGCTCAGGCCTGTAATCCCAGCACTCTGGGAGGGCAAGGTGGGAGGATCGCTTGAATTCAAGAGTTTAGATCAGCCTGAGCAAGATCAAGACCCTGTTTCTATTAAAAATAGAAAAAAATTGGTCGGGTGCAGTGGCTCATGCCTGTAATCCTAGCACTCTGGGAGGCCGAGGCGGGAGGATCGCTCGAGGTCAGGAGTTCGAGACTCGCCTGAACAAGAGTGAGACCCCGTCTCTACTAAAAATAGAAAGAAATTATCTGGCCAACTAAAAACATATGTATATGGAAAAAGTTAGCTGGGCATGGTGGCACATGCCTGTAGTCCCAGCTACTCGGGAGGCTGAGGCAGGAGGATCGCTTGAGTCTAGGAGTTTGAGGTTGCTGTGAGCTAGGCTGACGCCACGGCACTCTAGCCCAGGCAACACAGTGAGACTCCGCTCAAAAATCAAAAAACAAAAAACAATCAAAAAAAAAAAAAAGAAAAAAATTAGCTGGGCCTGATGGTGCGCACCTGTGGTCCCAGCTACTCAGGAGGCTGAGGCAGGAGGATCGTTTGAGCCTAGGAGTTTGAGGTTGCAATTTTGTTACTGTGTGAATATCACAGAGTGCACTTACACACACCTAGATGGTAGAGGCTGCTACACACACCTAGGCTATGTGGTACAGCCTGTTGCTCCAAAGCTACAAACGTGTACAGCAGGTTACTCTATTGAATACCGTAGGTAACTATGACATAGTGGTGAGTATTTGTGTATCTAAACATAGAAAAGATACAGTAAAAATACCATATTATAATCTTATGGGATCACCATTGTATGATATATGTGGTCCATCATTGGCCAAAATAACCTTATGTGGTGCACGACAATGTTATTATTGCCACCATATTTATTATTATTTTACACATGAACAACATATCCATGTGATAATTTTTTTTTTTAAAGTAACAAGGTCTTGCTCTGTCACCCAGGCTGGAGTGCAGTGGCACAATCATAGCTCACTGCAAACTCGAACTCCCAGACTCAAGCAATTCTCCTGCCTCAGCCTCCTGAGTAGCTGGGACTGCAGGTGCATGCCCCACCATGCCTGGCTAATTTAAAAATTTCTTTTGTGGAGATGGGGTTCTCACTCTGTTGCTCAGGCTGGGTCTCAAACTCCTGGCCTCAAGGAATCCTCCCACCTCGGCCTCCCAAAGTGCTGGGATTACAGGCGTGAGCCACTGCACCTGGCCCAGAAGTGGGATTCATGGGCTAAAGTGTATGAGCTTTTGTGTTTTTGGTAGATATGGCCAAGATGTTCTCCTTACGGGATTGTTTCCACATAGATTGTTCCGATTACACTACCACCAGCCATGCACGGTTGTTCTTGTTTCAATATCATCTTGCCGACAGACTGTTCTGTTGTCAAACTTTGGGAGTTTTGCCAGCTTGATGGATGATAAATGAACCTCATTATGGTTCAATTTACATTTTCTCTTATTGTGAGTGAGGCTGAGCCTTGTTTCCTATGTCTAAGAGCTATTTATATTTTCTCTCTGCAAAATAATATCTGTTCCTATCATTTGCCCACTAATGTTGTCCCCTTTTAGAACTACTGACCTTTTTCCTTGTTGATTTTTGGGAGCTTTTTATGTATTAGGCTGGCTTGAATTTCAAGTCCAGTACTTAGTAGCTTTGTGATCTCAGAGAAAAAAAAATTACTTAACCTGTCTGATCCCTAAATGTTTTATCTATAAAATGGACATGTTGATAGTGCCTTTATCTCAGTGAGTTAAACATGATAAGGTAAGTTAAATTCCTAGCATGGTGATAGAGGTAGACAGCAAGTGCTAAATGCATGGGAGTCATTATTTTCATTAATTTGATTTCATTGAGTTGCCTGTAGGCCATGGTATGGAAGTCGGGGTAGGTAATGTCAGCTGCTATAACAAACTGGGTTGTTTCAATGGTAATAAGAGTCTACCTCTTACATCACAATTCAGTTTGGGTTGGCTAGAGGGCTGGAAGCAGATGGCCTTACTTTATAAAGTCCCTCCAGGGCCCAGGTTCCTTTCTTCTCATGGAACCACCCTCCCAAGTCTTGGTGTCTTTCCTAGAGGAGAAAGGTTGCTATGGGAGGGTGTCACGGGCCAGGTCTGGAAGTGGCACCATCACCTTGATTCTTGTTCCATTGCCTAAAACTCAGTCATGAGGCTCCATCCACTTGCAAGAGAGACTGGGAATGAGGTTAAGCTGGGAGCAGGGGAGGAAGAAGAAGTGGGTTGGGTGGACACAGAGAAGTCATTGCCCGAGAACCTCAGGGCAATGCCTAGCTGGCTTCAGAAATGCCAGTCTTGGGCTTGGTGGCTCCTGCCTGTAATCCCAGCACTGTGGGAGGCCAAGGTGAGAAGATCACTTGAGCCCGGGAGTTCAAGCTGGGCAACATAGCAAGACCCCATCTCTACAAAAAGTAACCAAAATTAGCTAAGTGTGGTGGTGCACACCTGTAGTCCCAGCTACTCGGGAGGCTGAGGCAGGAGGATCACTTGAGCCTAGGAGTTCAAGGTTGCAGTGAGATATGATCATGCCACTGTACTCCAGCCTGGGTGACTGAGTGATACTCTGTCTTAAAAAAAAAAAAAAAAAAAGACATGGAGATCTAGAGGAAATCTCAGTGGGATGAGGAACCAGGAGGACCTGAACCATGGCTGGGGGAGGGATTCAGTTGGGGATGAGCGTTCTGGGTGGGGAAGATCTGATTGGAAGATCTCCTTCCAGCATCCTGTTAGGGCCAACACGGACGGAAGCCTGGGAGGGTCAACATCTGGCACTGTCCTTTCTTTTCCATTCCATTCTGTTGTGTTCACCAACCTCCTCTGTGGGCCCAGGGCTGGGAAATGTCACGCTGCAGGACTTTCACAGAGGATGCTGGAAATCCCTGTCTCTCCCTACTCACAGCCCTCCCATGGTTCCCCATTGCCCTTGGCAAAAAAGACAAAATCCTCACTGTGGCCCACAAGGGCTTAAGCATTTAACGTCTGCCCACCTCTCAGCCCTACCCTGCTTCCTCTCACCCCCTCGCTCACTGCACCGCAGCCACACGGGCCTCGCCACTGTTCCTAGAACCCACCGGGCACAATCCAACCTCAGGACCTTTGCACTTGCTGCTGTTTCTTCAGGGGTCTCTCTTCTCCCAGATACACACTGTGATTGTTCTCTTATCTCCTTCATATTTCTTATCAGAGAGATTTTTCTTGGTTTCCCTCTATAAAATCATAGCTGTCCCCCCACCCTCTAACTTCCCACTTCCTTCCTTGTTTTATTTTTCTCCATAGCACTTACTAGTCTCTGCCCTACCATAGTTTTTACTTATTTGCTTATAAGTAAAATGCAACCCCCACTTGAATGCCAGGGCAAGGATTTTTGTCTATTTTGTTCACAATGGTATGCCCAGTGCCTCAGGACAGCACCCAGCATATAGTAGGTGCTCAATTAATTATCGAATTATTCATTTATGAAATGAATGAATGACTCTATTCATTTCATTCATTCCCTTAATCCAGGGGCTCGCAAACCGTAACTTGTGGCCCGAGCCCTCTCGTTTTGTAAAACAGGATTTATTTGATATGTGGTCATGCCCATTTGTGGACATTCTGACGATGACGGCTTTCAAACCATAACAGCAGAGCCCAGTACTCGAGACCTTATGAACTGTGATGCCAAAAATAATTCCTATTGCCTCTTTATGGAAGGAGTTTATGGATCTCTGGCTTTTGGTATTTTTGAGTGCTTTACTGGTAGCTGGTGGTAGCTGGTTAGTGGTGGTTGGGTCTGGGTTGCCTGAATAAATCCTGCCTAGTTATGTGATGTCGGGCAAACATCTGAGCTTTCTTACCTTTCGTTTTCTCATCTGTAAAATGGGGATGACCATAGTAATACTACTATTAATGATAATGCCACCCACCTCGTAGACAGTTCTTTGTAAGAGGCTGTGTGCTGGGTGATGGAGAATTCCATGATGAATGAGACGCCGGCTCTCACGCAACTCACAGGAATAGACGAGGAAATAGGCGTTGCAACACAGCGTAACACATTCAGCGACTGCTGGGAGAAGAGAGGGGGAAACTCCCAGATGCAATCAGGGCAGGCTTCCTGGAGGAGGTGACATGCTAATTGAGTGTGACAGGTTGGGACCTATTGGAGGGGGTGTTTTCTTTGCTAACCCTCAGGAAGTGGGTGGTCCCTGAGAGTGTGCTGGAAGGGCATAGCTGAGCTTCTAGAGATCTTACCACGTTGTAGAGATAGAGGGTCTTTGTTTGAGATCAGGGATGGTGTTCTGAGGAAGAACTTGGGAGTCAGGTCACTTGGGGGACTGTGGAAGAAATAAATTGAGTGTTCTGTTAGAGAAGTTTAAGGTTTGAGGAAATTCTAAACTCGTTCTGCAGAAGTTTCAATCAAGAGTCTTTGATCTTGTGGCATAAAACCCAACCCACACTGGCTTGGTCAAAAATAACATTTATTAGCTCACATACCCAAGAAGTTTAGGAGCAAACACCTTCAGGTCTGGCTGGATCCACGGGTACAGACAATAGCTCAGGACTTCTTTCCTCACCCCTGCTCTTTCCATCTTTTAACTCTGCCATCGTTTGGGTGTCCTCCTCCATTCTGAGTCATTCTGTCCCTTCATGGAGGCAGATATGGGTGCCCAGCTGCTCCAAATTTATATTTCCACAATTCTGAGTTCAGTGGAAAATGGGAAGATTGATTTTCTGGTCACTCAAGCCAAAATTCTAGGATTGTCTTTCATTGGACATGATATTTTTTTGGGGGGGGCGGTGGTATGTCCATTCCTGAACCAATTGTGATGACCAGGAGAATACTTCGTTCTGATTGGCCAGACTAGGGTCACATTCCCACTCCTTGAGTTGGGGGTGGGGTGGCTTCATAGGGGAAACTGAGGGACTGTTAGCAGAAGAAGGGGGAATCAGATGTCAGGAAGCAATTGATGTTTATACTGGCATCAAGGACGACATTTAGGTCTGAGTTTCTCAACCTCGATACTGTTGACATTTGGGGCCGGATCATTTTCCATCCTGGGGGCTGCGCTGTGCATTGCAGGATGTTTAGCAGCATCCTTGGCCTCCACCCACCTGCTACCGGTAGCACCTCTGCCCCCCCATTGTGTTCACAAAATGTCTCCAGACATTTCCAAATGTCCCCTGGGAGGCAGAATCGCCCTGGGTGAAAAAAAAAAAAATCACTGTTTTGGTGGGAGTGAGCTTCCCATCTTGGGGAAGATCCAAAGAGAGCCGACAGTTACTGGCTGGGAATAGGGAGGAAGGGTTTCTTCCAGTTAGGATATTTGTTTCTTTTACCATCAGCGACAGGCGCTGCGCTGATTGCCCGGGTTACGGGAAGGAGTATGACAGACATGGTCCATGCGTTTCTGAGTTCATGGCCTCGTGGGGGAGAGGGACAGTGTATTTGTTTCTTGTGGTTGCTGTAACAAAGTACCGGAAACTGACGGCTTAAAACAGGGACATTTATCCTCTCACAGTTCTTCTGGAGCCCACAAGGCTGGACTCAGGTGTCTGCAGGCCCACGCTCCCTCTGGAGGCTCCAGGGAAGAATTCTTCCCGGCCTCTTCCAGCGGCTGGTGGCTCTAGGCATTCCTTGGCTTGTGGTTCTGTCTTCATGCGGTTTTCTCCTGTGTGTGTGTGTCTGTGTCTCTCACAGTGTAATACATTTAGTGACGGGTATGTGAAGCCCAGGGCATTGTGGGAGCAGAGAAAAGGAAACTCCAGGATACAATCAGGGCAGACTTCCTGGAGGAGGTGACATGCCCATTGAATGTGGTATTGGATTGAGGATATACCCTAATGAATCCTGGATTATCCAGGTAAGCCCCACATATCTCCTTATCTCAAGATCCTTGAGATATCGCCTCATCTTAAGATCCTTAACTTATATCTTGCAAAGTACCTTTTTTTTTTCAAATGATAGTCACAGATTCCAGAAATTTGACACGGATGCATCTTTCTTTTGGTGGGGGTGGGGGGCAGGTTGGGCGGGAGAGGCACTTTCCAGCCCATTCCAGACGGTAAACTAGCAGACAGGCAAATCAACAAAACATTGGTGTGTTGTAATAAGTGTTACAGATGAAATAAACCAGGTGTCAGGGTGGAGAAGAACGGGAGGGACATGCTTTCTGGAGGGTGAGCCAGGAAAGCCGAGAGCCAGAGGAGGGGACTAGCTCTGGGAAGCATGGGGCAGAGAGGGCAAAGGCCGTGCAAAGGCCCTGCAGGGTGAAGTATGTGAATGAAGAACCTTCTGGAGGGACGTGGGTGAGTGAAGGGAGCGTGGTGGAAAATGAAGTTTGGGAGGAAGGTACTTCACTGGAGTGGCTGTGCGGATGTGTGTGAGGAATTTAAATGGGATGGGAAGTCCTTGGAGGGTTTAATTAGATTGGTGGCTTAAAGAGGTCCCGTGGGGTGGTACAGGTGTCATCAGAGGGAGACAGGAGGAGGAGGAGGTGGATGAAGGTATCCCGGCGAGAAGTGGTGGTGGGTTGGACGGGGAGTGGGGTGTTGTGGATTTGGCTCACATTTTGGTTGAAGGAGAGGGGTGGGGGGTGGATGTCAAACGGAGGCAGGCTGATGGCTAAGTTTGTAGCTTAGGGACCTGCATGAATTAGGGTATCATTTGCTGTGATGGGTAGACGGGGGAGAGATGGGTCTTGAGGAGTTCTGATCGTGAGATGGAAGGCAGGACAGTGGTTGGCACGTGGTTCTTAACCGTGGGGCAGAGGGGCTGAGAATGGGGATGAGGGGAGAACCACTCTGTCCTCTGAGGGGACATTTGGTGACGCCTGGAGACATTATTTTTGGTTATCACTACTGGAGGGAGTGGTGTGCTATTGGCATTGATATTGAACAGAGACCTAAGATGCTGTTGAGTGTCCTTCAATGCCGGGGACAGCACCCTCTCACACCAGATGTCAACAATGCCAAGACGGAGGAACTCGGTGTCAGGGGCACACACTCCAGTCGCCTGCGGGTCTGGGTTCCAATCCCAGCTTTGGGATCTTGGGCAAGTGACCGAACCTCTCTGTGACTCAGTTTCCCCATCTTTCAAATAGGGATAAAGACAGTCTCTAGCTTATGGGCTTGGCCTAAGAATTAAAAACGAGGTAATAATTGTAAAGTTGTAAAGTGCTTCAAGAGGCACCTGTGAGTGACTGGGAAATAAGTCCATGGGAGTGGGTGAAATCGTTTGGGAGAGCAGGTGGAGAGGGAAGAGAAGGTCGGGTCCTAGGGTACAACAGAAAATTTGGAGACATGAGAAGGACCCAGCGAAGTAGTCAGGAGAGGAGAATTTAGTGACTTAAGAGGAAAACCCAGAAAGATGTCGTGTCAAGAGACCAGAAGAGGAAAGTGTATCCGCATTGAGGTCATGGTACTTTGAAAACAAAACAAAACAAAACAAAACAAAACAAAAAAACACCCAGTTTTAATGAAGTGGAGGTGAGTAGATTCAGCATCAGGAATAGCCACACAAACAGCAGGTCACGTTCATTTTGCAGGTGACACTTACACTCCGTGCAGGTGTTTTTCTAAGTACTTTATACCTGTTCACTCTTTTGGTTTTCACATCAAACCTATGGTGTGGTTATTAGACCACCACATCTTTAGGTTATCGGCTATTGCTCTGAAACAAACCACCCCACACTGAGTGATGTCAGACCAAAATGATTTTATAATTCTTGCAGATTCTGTGTGTCAGGAATTCAGACAGGGTATGGTGATGATGGCTTCTCAGCTCCCTGGTGATAAATCTTGACTGTCTGGGGACTGGATTTGGCCGGAGGACTTTTCACTCATGTATCGGGTGCGAGGGCAGGGATGACTTGTGGCTGTGTTCGGTTGGGACTACAGACTGGAGCACTTACCTGTGCCCGCCCCACGTGGGCTTGGGCTTCCCCACAACATGGCAACGGAGTTTCAAGAAGAAGTGGGGAATGAGAGCAAGTGTTCCTCAAAACATCAAGGCGGAAGCTGCAAGGCTGCTTCTGATCTGCTAAGAAATCAGGTGGTGTCACTTCACTGCATTTGTAGGGACAAGGAAGCACTAAGACCCGCCAGATCTGAGAGGAAGGGAATGGAGATTTCGCACTGCAGAAGAATTGCAGAAGGGTGATATTTTTGTGGTCATCTTTGGAAAGTACAACCTCATCTCACAGAGGAGGAAATGGAAACAAGGGAAGTTTAAGTAACTCAGCCCAAGGTGATGTCATGAATACGTAACTCATGCTTGGATTGGAATCCAAGTGGCCCGGCCCCCAAACCTATGACCCGAAGTACTATAGGAATATTACTTCCTGGGGGTGGGGGAAGAAGGCATGTGAGTCGTACAAGGTGTTTGGTTATGAAAACAGTCCTGGATTTATATTTCTGATTTTCCCAGTCAGGGTTCAGCCAGGAAAACAGAAATCATCTTAGGTCTTTCAAACAGAGAGAATTTGATTCAGGGACTTGGTTAATGGATGATGAGGGGGCTGGGAAGACAGACGGGGGGCGGCGAGAGAGAGAGAGAGAGAGAGAGAGAGAGAGAGAGAGAGAGAGAGAGAGAGAGAGAGGGACCCTGGCTTCTCGCCTCCCACCCTGGGCACCTGTGAGGACCTCCCACTGGCCGAACCTACCTGGAAGCCAGGTTGCAAAGGAGCCTGGGAAATGCAGTTCCCTTCAATGTAGCCCTAAGGAAAGACAGGGAGTGACCTTGAGCAACTGACTCTACCTCTCTGAGCTCAGTGTATTGCCTGCAGAAAAGAAGCCCTCATTGCAGGGCTTTTTAGAGGGCAGGGGAGCCAATTAAATTGCCCGCGACCTGCTTCACACAGTGCCTGGTTCTCAATGCAGAGGGGCTGCCATGATTGCTGTTTGTCTGAGAATGGATGACAGGTAATGGTTTACGGCTATCTCCCAGGAAAAGGCACTCCTTAGCTCTGCTGGCTCTGCTGGCTTTCGGGTTTAGTTCATTCTTAGGTCAGGCCCACATCTCCTTTCTCATGACTCTTCCTGCCATGGGCCACCAGCACGCGGCTAATCTGCCTTCTTCCTCCCTTCCCGTCAGAGATCTGCCTGCATGACTTAATCACCACTGCCCTGGGGATTAAGTTCCCACCGTGTGAATTTTGGGGGACACATTCAAACCACAGCAGCATCCGAGCACCCCAAGGGATGTGGAGCTATTGCCTTCAGCCTGACCTGCTATTGAGTGTGGTGCTGGGGTGGGGATTTGGGAGAAATGATTCAAAAGGCATCAGTTAGCCCGGTGAGGTGGCTCATGCCTATAATCCCAGCGCTTTGGGAGGCCAAGGTGGGAGGATTGCTTGAGGCCAGGAGTTCAAGACCAGCCTGGGTAACATAACGAGACCCTGTCTCTACAAAAAATACAAAAATTAACCAGGTGTGATGGCGCATGCCTGTAGTCCCAGCTACTCAGGAGGCTGAGGCAGGAGGATCGCTTGAGCCCAGGAGTTTGCAGTGAGCTGTGATGACACCACTGTACTCTACCCAAGGTGACAGAGCAAGACTCCATCTCAAAAAAAAGGCATCAATCATTTATTTGTGCTTCCTTCTCAGGGACTCTGGGAGATACGGCAGGATGGTGGGGTGCTTGGGGTGACAATCACTTGCTTCATTTTGATTACATAACCCCAGTTTGGGGAGATCAGCACCTGACACCACCCTCGTTTCCCTCCCTCCCTCTTTCTTCCTCGCTCACTCTGCTCCTGCCACACGGGCCTCCTCACTGTTCCTCCAATGCACCAGGCAGGGTCCAGCCTCAGAGCCTTTGCACTGGCTGTTCCCTGTGTCTGGAAAGCTTTTCCTTCAGACACTGACCTGACTCATTCCCTCGCCTCCTTCAAGCCTTTACTCCAATGTCACTCTCTCAATGAGGCTTTGCAGACCTCCCTATTTTAAATCGCATCTCCTCCTGGAGTTCCTTTTTCCTACTTATTTTTCTCCCTTAATACTTACCACCTTCTAACACGCTCTGCAACGTATTCCAGTAATATGTCTGTTGTCTTCCTCTGCCAGGCGTCAGCCTCACGAGGGCAGAAATGTTTATCTCTCCCATTCACAGCCATATCCCCAGCACCTAGACCAGTGCTTGGCGCACAGTAGGTACTCAGTAAGTATTTGTGGAATTAGTGACACACAGGATCAGGACGCCCCTCACGTGCTGATCCTTCTGGTTGGAGCACTTCCCCTCCTCACGTCTAAAACAATTTGAATAGAAAGACTACATATTTGTGTCTCATTTAGGACGTTGTATCAAGACTAGGAATAAAAATTTGACTGAAGAGTATGTTTTGCATGATTGACCAATGGTGGTTCACATTATTTCCTTCTTTTTCTACCCCTTCTTTCACCCTTGTTTCCCTAAAGCCAATGTTCATCCCATGCTCCTACTTTTAGGGCAGAGACACGGTTGGGCAGCAAGTAAACCACTGGCTTTTTTTTTAAAAACAGTTATGTTGACATACAATAAATTACATATTTCAAATACATGATTTGATAAATTTTGACATATGTTTGCAAGTGTGCAACCAACCCCGCCATCAACAGGGTACTTCCTCCATCCCCCAACATCCGACATCTGCTGATCTGCTGTTTCAGTCCCTATAGATTGGTTTGCATTTCCTGGAGTTTTATGGAACTGGCATCAGACCATAGGTGGTCTTTTGTGCCTGGCTTCTCGCACTGCGCATGATGTCTTCAAGGTCCATCCACATGGTTGCAGGACTCAGTGGTCCCTTCCTTGGTTACTACCGAGTAGTATTCCACTGAATGGACTTGCCATCTTTTGTTTATCCATCCATTGGTGGATGGACATTTGGATTGTAGATAGACCTTTTGGCTACTATGAATCAAGTTGCTATGAACATTTGTGGACACGTCTACGCACTTTCATGCCTCTTGAGTTAAATGCCTGGGAATGGACCAGGTCATATGGTAGACGCCTGTTGCATGTTTTAAGAAAACTGACCAACTTTTTCAAAGTGGATGCAGCATGGGACGTTCCCGCCAGCTGCCTAGAATGCTTTTCCTCTTTGCTTTTCCAACTCTTTGTCCCGGAGCGGGCAGCCTGCACTGTACGACTCATTTCTGCACCACCCCAAAGCCTCAGGAGATGCCTCCTTTATTTAATCAGATTCCGCAGCTTCCTGTGCCTTGTGGCATGCTCTCTCGCACCACTGCTGCCATCCATCAGTTACTCATGTTACTACCTGCTCAGTGGCTGTCTTCTGGCCAGACCATAAGCTCCATAGGGACACGGTTCTGTTTGCCTTGGCCCACTACACGGTCCTGTGCACAGCATACAGTAGGCACTCAATACATGCTTGCCGCATTAATGCATGACAAAGGCCTGGGATGGCTGAGTTTTGCACTGAGCGCTAGAGTAGAGCTTTGGTTGGTATTTTTATTCCCAATGTATAGATGAGTAAACAGAGGCTCCAGAACATTAAAACGACCCCATCCAAGCTCCCTCCGCTTGCTGAGCTGGGCTGGGAGTTGAACCAGATCTGTCCCAGCCCCTGCGGGTGCCCAGAAGTTGCTTGTGTGCGGAGGTGGAAGGTGAGGGGGGCAAGAGGAGAGACAGGCTGGCTCCCAGGAGGCTTTGAAGGCCAGGACGAGAAGGGTACACCCTGCACCCCATCTTCGGACATTTGAAAGGGTGCATGGCACGTCCAGCCTCTCTGGGCAGCACGTGGGTCCCTCAGGGAGCCTGAGCTTGCATGATTAGGGGCTGAGGGGCTGAATGCAGAGGCCACCCCACCCACCCTATTTCTATCTCCCCAACCAAGCCCTGGTGACAGGCGTTTCCGGTTTCCGGCCAGCTCCCTGGGGCTTGGGTGGGGGTGGGGAGCTGACTCTGAGTCCCTTTCTCCGAGCCCCTAGGAGCCTCTGTTCCTGCACACACACACTGCTTCCTTGCAGGAGCGTGGCAGCCTGGTCGGCCTTTCTGGCTCTTTGTCTTGGGCACGGGTTGTGCTGATGGGAGAGTGTGCTGGCAAGTGGGGGAAGAGGGAGTCTCAGCGCACCTAGGGGTGCTGATTTGCATATGGGCAAGATGCCAGCCCAACCCGTGGCCCTCTCTGAGATCCTGCAGGAAAGAAGAGGGGAGCTGAGGGGGTTGTCCCCCAACAGGGAGGAACTGCCCTCACATGCCCCCCCCAACATTTGTTTAAAGGGCATTCTGTCTTTTGCCACGTTCTCTCACGCTTTCAGTAGACCAGGAAGTCCTTCTGATGGTCTAACCACAGTCACTGCTGCTTTCTGAGGGAGCCTGGAGGGGTGATGAATCATACCCCCTTTCCCCTCTTTGAGGGGTCACATGACTGCAGGGAACAGTCTCAAAAGGCTCAGCTGATCTCCCTGAGGTCAGGAGGGAACTTCCTCCCTTGGGCTCTGTTGCCTCTGGTGATCTGCCAGCCTTGTATGGGGCCAGCCCACAACTGCAAAGGCTGCTGGGCTGGAGAGTGGCACATGTGCTTTCTGTCACGTGCTGACTCCCTTTCCCCCGGTCCCCTACGATGCCACCTCCTCTGAGGCACCCAGAAGAGCTTAGTGTGGTTCAAAAGAGGGAGGATGGTGCAGTGGTTAGGGGTAAGGCCTCTGGGCTCAGCATGCTGGTATCTGGTTCCCCATTCCTACCTGCGTGGCCTTGGGCAGGTGATATTCCCTCTCTGAGCCTCTGTTGTCCCATCCGTCAAATGAGGATTTATTCATTCGACAACTTTTATTGAGCATCTACTGCGTGCTGTGCCAGGCATGGTACTGGGTGTTGAGGCCACAGCAGTGAACAAAATGCACAAAGAACCGTGCCCTCATAGAGCTGATGTTCTAGTGTGTGTGTATGTGTGTGTGTGTGTCCGTGTGTGTGTCCATGTGTAATTTGCATAGACAGACAATAATAAAATAAGTAAATAAAGTATATAGTGTGCCAGACAATAAGTTCTATGGAGAGAAAAGTAAAGTCTAGAAGGGAGATGGGAAATGCTGTCTGTGTGTGTGTTGCAGATTTTAAATAGAGTGATTAGGGAAAATCTCACTAAGAAGTGACATTTCAGCAAAGGCCCAAAAGAGACAAGGGAAGGAGCTATGGGGAAAGGAGCTATGGGGATGGACATGCTAAACAAAGAAAACAGCCAGTGCAAAGGCCCTGAGGCTGGATCATTGCTGATATGTCCTAGGAACAGCAAGGAGGAGGAGGCCCATGTCGCTGGAGCAGAGTGAATGAGGGTGAGAGAGGGAGGAGGGGAGGGGGAGGGCAGGGAGGGGACAGGGCAGTTTGTGCAGAGTCTTGTGGGCTGCGGAGAGGACTTGGGTTTGCATCTGGGTGGTCTGAGAGCCCTGAAAGGTATTGACAGTGTTACTCTGGCTGCTGTGTTGAAAATAGATTATAGGTGCCCTTGGGGAAGAAACAGGGAGCCCAGTGAGGTGCCTTGCAATCATCCAGTTGAGCAACGATGGTGGCTTAGACAAGGAAAGTGGCAGTGGAGATGGAAAGAAGGAACTTTTTTTTTTTTGAGATAGGGTCTTTTTCTGTCACCCAGGCTGGAGTGCAGCATAGTGATCATAACTCACTGTAACCTTGACCTCCTGGGCTCAAGCGATCCAGGTGGCTGCGACTATAGGCATACATCACCACACCCAGCTAATTCTTTTAAAAAAAATTCTTTGCATTATAGATATGGGGTCTTGCTATATTGCCCAGGCTGGTCTTGAACTCCTGGCCTTAAGCTATCCTCCCGTCTTGACTTCCCAAAGTGCTGGGATTACAGGTGTGAGCCACTGCACCCTGCTGGATTCTAGGAACATTTTGAAGGGGAAACCAAAAGGATTTGCTGATGTAAGTGGAGTGAGAGAGAGATAGAGACATCATGGGGATGCCAACATTTTGAGGCTGAATAACTGGAGGAACCCGTATTATTAGAGCCCACTTCATAGATCCCTGTAGCAACACTATTGGGAGGATGCAACAAAGTAACCCACCTTAGTACAAGGTTTGGAAAATGGCTAAGTCCTCAACATACAGTGCTTTGCAAGAAGGGCTGGGGGCACCGGAGGCCAGTGGCTGGCTGGCACGGGCTGTGTAGATGTACAGGGGGACACTTCAGAGACAACTCTGGGAAAATGAGGCTGTAGCACTGGAGGGAGGGCAGGACCCAAGACAGAAAAGAATGCATAAATGTGTTGCTTGATGAATACATGTATGTGCAGTAACAGAATACAAACATGAACGGAGGAATAATATGTAAGCATGTTTGGATGCCAGAGGGGAGGAGAAAAGGGAATGAGATTAGGGAGTGTTGCACATGAACTTGAGATCTAAGTATAATATATATATATATATATATATATATATATATATATATATATATATATATATATATATTTTTGAGGCAGAGTCTTGCTCTGTTGTCTGGGCTAGAGTGCCATGACGTCAAGCTAGCTCACAGCAACCTTAAACTCCTGGGCTCAAGCAATCCTCCTGCCTCAGCCTCCCGAGTAGCTGGGACTACAGGCATGCGCCACCATGCCCGACTAATTTTTCTATATATATTTTTAGCTGTCCATATAATCTCTTTCTATTTTTAGTGGAGATGGGGTCTTGCTCTTGCTCAGGCTGGTCTTGAACTCCTAAGCTCAAATGATCCGCTCGCCTTGGCCTCCCAGAGTGCTAGGATTACAGGTGTGAGCCACCACGCAAGTATAATATTTAATTAAAAAGAAAATATATTTACCTGAAGGAGTTGAAAATTTCTGTCCACACAAAAACTTGCACGTGGATGTTGATAGCAGCTTTATTCATCATAGTCAAAACTTGGAAGCCACCAAGATGTCCTTCAGCAGGTGAATGCATCAATACGCCGTGGTGCATCTGGACAATGGGATATTAGTCAAGGCTAAAAGAAATGAGCTCTCAAGCCATGAAAAGACATGGAGGAAACTTAAATGCATATTACTGAGTGCAGGAAGCCAGTCTGAAAAGGCTATGTGTTGTATCAATCCAGCTATGTGATGTTTCTGAAAAGGCAAAACTATAGGGACAGTAAATCAGTGGTTGTTAGGAGTTAGTGGGCAGGGAGGGGTGAACAGGTGCAGCGCGGAAGACTTTTAGTGCAGTGGGACTACTCTGTGTGATCCTATAATGGTGGAGACATGTCATTGCACATTTGTCCAAACCCAGATCAAGAGTGAACCCTAATGTGAACTATGAACTCTAGGTGATAATGATGTGTCAATGTAAGTTCATCAGTTGTAACAAATGCACCACTCCATGGGGGATGTTGATAGGCTGTGTGTGTGTGTGTGTGTGTGTGTGTGTGTGTGTGTGTGTAGGGGCAGAGGGTATTTGGGAACTCTCTGTACTTTCTGCTAAAGTTTGCTGTGAACCTAAAACTGCTGTAAAAAATGCATCTCTGATCATTAGGGAAATGCAAATCAAAACAATGAGATATCACTTAACTCCAGAGAGAATGGCTTTTATCAAAAAGTCCCAAAACAACAAATGCTGGCATGGATGCAGAGAGATAGGAACATTCTTACACTCTTACATTTGCTGGTGGGACTGCAAATTAGTACAACCTCTATGGAATGTAATATGGAAATACCTCAATGAACTAAAAATAGAACTACCATTTGATCCAGCAATCCCACTAGTAGGCATCTACCCAAAGGAAAAGAAGTCATTCTAGCATAAAGACATCTGCACTCGAATGTTTATAGCAGTGCAATTCACAATTGCAAAGATGTGGAAACATCCCAAGTGCCCATCAATACATGAGTGGATTAATAAAATGTGGTACGTGTATACAATGGCATTCTACTCAGCCATAAAAAACAACAGTGATCTAGCACCTTTAGTATTATCCTGGATGGAGCTAGAGGCCATTCTTTGAAGTGAAGTATCACAAGAATGGAAAAACAAGCACCACATGTACTCTCCATCGAATTGGTACTAACTGATCAACACTTAGGTGCACACATGGGAGTAATACCCATCGGGTGCCAGGCAGGTGGAATGGGGGTGGAGGGGATGGGTAAATTCACAACTAATGAGTGTGGTGCGCACTGTCTGGGGAATGGACACACTTGTAGCTCTGGCTTGGGTGGTGCAAAGGCAATATATGTAACCTAAAAATTCGTACCCCCATAATATTCTGAAATTTAAAAATAAGAAAATAAAATCTATTATTAATATAACTAAAAAAAAAAAAAAAGGAAAGGAAAAAAGAAAAGAGAGGGAGAAAAGAAGGAAGGAAGAGTAGACTAGAGCCCCCAGACTGCACTGACCGAGGTGTCATGGAAGCTGAAGGGGGCTTATTGGGTCCTTCCTCAGCTCCCTACAGGGTCTGGTGGTTCATCAAGGCAGTAGGGGAAGCCCCCAAGGAGTTTGCCCATGACAGAAAACCTAATTCAAGGGTCAGCAAACCATGACCTGTGGGCCAAGTCAAGGCTGCCACCTGCTTTTGTAAATTAAGTTTTACTGATGCATATATAGCCATGGCTCGTCATTTACATGCTGTCGTCTATGGCTGCTTTTGCACTACGATGGCAGAGTGGCATAGTCGCAACTGAGAACGTATGTCCTGCAAAGCTGAACATTTTTCTTATCTAGCCCTTGACAGGAAAAGTCCTAAATCAAAGGGGCTTACACCATTCAAGGAATTTGTTAACTTGTGCAACAGAAATCCTATGTGCATTTTAGGTATGGCTTGATACAGTAGCTCCAACAATGTCATCAAAGGCTGGATGTCACTCTGTGATAGATTCTTTTTCAGGCTTCAGGCAATATAAGGATTTTCCCCCCTCAGGGCAGAAAAGTGGCTGTGGTTGCTCCAGACCTCACAACCTCTTCCCTGACCACCATGAGGGAAGCAAGTCACTGTCCTGGAAGCTGGAGCTTAAGTTCTGGGATTCACACTCTCCCATTGGTCTGAATTGGGTCACATGGTGATCTCTGAGCCAATAGTCCTGGGAAAGGGGATGGGCTACACTAATTGACTGGACCTGAGCGTGGCACCTCTCTCATTCCATGTGGCTTGAAGAGAAAGGGGAACGGGCTATTTTTTTCAAAGGTAAATCAGGGTTCTGGTGTGTGTGTGTGTGTGTGTGTGTGTGTGTGTGTGTGTGTGTGTGTATGAATGGATTTACATAGAATTGAAGATGATTTCCTATGCAATGATCTGGGCTTAATCAGTTCAAGGCTGACATGGCCGTGTCATAGTGTCAAGGACCAGTGTCTTCTATTTTGTTGCTGTGACACCTGTGGAATATTTCCTTTGTCCTCTGTTCCCAAGTGAATTCACCATGATACCACTTCCTAGCCAGAGAAAAGATGATACAGTGTCCCTCCCCTTTAAGAACCCAACGTAGAAATTGCATCTTTCATACCCCATTGGCCAGAAAACTTGGTCGTGTGACCACTCCTGATGTATCAGTCAGCTATTGCTGCAGAAATGCTGTGTAACAAACAACCATGAAAGCTCAGCATTGTGAAACAATAAGTTAGCACGCATGTGAACATTGGCTGGATTGGCTGACCTCAGTTGGCTTGGCTAGGGTGGCTCTGGCCTATTTGCCTTTCATTCTCCTCCTACTACCAGCAGACTAGCCCTATTGGTCCTTCCTAGTGTGATGGTGGAGGTGCAAGAGGGAAAGTTGAAACGTCCACTGCCTCTTGAGGCTTAGGCTAAGAACTCTTTTTGGCTTTATTCTATTTGCCAAAGCAAGTCACATGGCCAAAGCCAAATCCAAGAGGTGGGGAAGTACATTCTGTCCATAGTGGGAGAGTAGGCAAAGGGATATAGGGAGAGGTCAAGAACTGTGGTCATTAATGCTGTCTAACATAGCCAGATGTTAAGAGGCTGAGAAAAGTTGTCTTTATTCCAAGAGGCCATGTACCTAGCTAAAAATTGAGAGCCTTATTGCTATGCAAAAGGGAAGAATGTATATTGAGGTCAGTTTCAGTTTATACCCCAAAGGTAATAAAGAGGAATCTCAGGGAGCTTTGGAAGCCTGGAGGCAACTCCTAACCTGGTCTAGGAGGAAATATGTGAAACAGGGATTCTAAAAAGGCTTTGCCATTGTTAGAGGGAGTCATGTCTAAGATGAGAGGATGAATGTATCAGTTAGATTTTGCTACATAACAAACCACCCCAACAATGAATGGCTTGAAAATAACATTTGTAATTTCTATTGATTTGGTGAATTGACTGGGAAGATCGGCTGATCTATGTGGTCTACTGACAGCTTGACTGGGGTAAGTGGTCCAGGATGGCTTCATTCACATGTCTGGTGTTTGGCAGGCAGGTTAACATAGGGCACCTTTAGCCAGGACTGATCCATGTGGTCCCTCATCCTCCAGTACTGTAGCCTGAGCTCTTTAATTTGGTAGGAACATTCCAGGAGAGCAAGAGGAGAAGTTGCAAGGTCTCTTGATGCCTAAGCTCTTTCTATCAGCCAAAGCAAGTCAAAAGTCAGTCCAGGCACAAAAAATGGGGAAATAGATTCCACCTTTTGGTGGCAGGAGTTGGGAAGTATTTGTAATCTGCCATAAAGGGCATTCAGGCAGAGACAACCTAATATACAAGGCGTGGAGAAAAGAGACAGTAAAAATATGTTGCATTTAGGGTGTGGAAACCATTTCTACCTGGCTAGAGCAGAGATAGGACAGGTAGAGTGAAGAAAAGGGTACAGTCATTGGAGAAGTCAGAAGGAGCCATGGTGAGGTTGGACTTCATCTTGGGGATGATGGGGAACTGTGGCAAGGTTTCAAGCAGAGGTCGAGATGATCATATTTGCTGTGTGAAGGTGGGCTGCGAGGAGTAGAAAATGAATCAGGGGGAGGCCGTTGCAGTCACAAAGTTGAGCAATGGTGATGACCACTCTAGGATTTGGTAATGAGGATGGCATGAAGGGCTTGGATGTGAGAGACATTTTGGATGTAGAATCCAAAGGAGATTGACTGACTTGAAGTGGAGGATTCAATGAATCAATATTTGCAATCATTCCTGGCTTGTGGAAAATGCTCTATAAACTTACTGTAACTTGTTGGTGAAGGAGGGGGGATTTTTGAGAATCATTTTGGGGTTCCTAAGACAAGTCTTGGGTTGATGAGGGAGGCATCGCTGAGATGGGGAGGCTGGGGAAGGGAGTGAGTTTGAGTCATCAATGATGTCAGTCTTGAACCTGCAAAGTTTGAGGTGCCCATTGTTGAATGAATGAACCTGTTTCCCCAGCTGTGAGCAAAGAAATTGATGACAATGGGATGGGTGTTGTGGCTCATCCCTGTAACCCCAGCACTTTGGGAGGCTGAGGTGGGAGTCTTGCTTGAGCCCAGGAGTTCAAGGTTGCAATGAGCTGTGATGATGCCACTGCACTCCAGCCTGGGTGATAGAGCAAGGTCCTGTCTCTAAAAAGAAACAAATTGATGACAAAGAAAAGTAGCTTTTAGCTGTTCTGAAAACTTGGCCCTGGGCTGGAAAAATGGTCCAGACAGTCTTCTAGTTACTCCCACGTTGTTTGTTTATTTATTCAATAAATATTGGGCACTACTACATGCCACCATGTGATGTTCAGGCTCCGGAGATAACTCAGCCCTAGGCTGTGCCTTCATCTTGTGGCGGAGACAGAGCTGGTCACAGACCTTGTGATCAGGCCCTGGGTAGGGAGTGACTATATTCTAAGGGAGCCTGCAGTCAGGGGAGAGTGAGGACTCTGCCTAGCTGAATAATTTGGGGGCAGCTTCCTGGATGAAGAGATATTGGAGATGGGCCTTGAAGGATGTGTAGGAGTTCACCAGGGAGCTGTGAGAGAAACTTTCAGCCCAAACACCAGTCCTTGTTCATCTCTATGCATGTAATGACTGGAAGAATTTGCAACAGGAGTGGAGAGTCATGGAACCTCTGAGAATCAGAGAGATCACAACTGGCTCTGGCCCTGAGGGTAGTCTGTATGAGGATAACACTAGCTACTGTAATAAACAAGCCATTTCAGTGACTTAACACAGTAAAAATTCATTATTTCTTGTCCACATAATAGTCCAATATGTGTGTTCCTGGTCCTAGGTGAGGGGACTTTTCCCCACAGGGTGATTCAGGGACCCAGGATATTTTCATTTGTGCCTTTGCCATGCCTTAGAGTCTCAGCCTGCAGAGAATGGGGAGAAAGAGGGTATGGAGAAGTCATTTCTACTTCTTAAATATATCACCCTGAAAGTGATGCATATGGCAAATGCTCATATTCTATTGGCCAGAACTAGTCACATGATCACAGGACCACACCCACATGCAAGGGGGGATGGGAAATGTAGTCCTTTTCTGGGCAGCCATTTTTCCAGCCACAATTCCATATTATGGAAGAGAAGGCATGATTGTGGAGGGTGATTAGTGGCCTCTGCTGCAGGTAGGCAACAGGAATAGAACTGAGGCCTGGGAAGCAGGAGACACTCAGTTTGCTTTGTGCCCTTGAGTAAACCCTTCTCCCTCTCTGGGTTTCTCCTGCTCTCTGGGTGATGAAGGTGGGAAACTGGTTGATATCTGAGGTCTTTTCTAGTTTCAGAAATTTATGGGTCAGTGAATGCTCTTGGGCTTCTTGGCTGGAGCTAAGATGATGATGGTGATGATGAGGATAGTGATGATGATGGTGGTGACGGGGATGGTAATGAAGATGATGGTGATGATTGTGATGATGATGATGATAGCGACGATGATGGGGATGGTGGTGATGGGGATGGTGACGAAGATGATGTGATGATGGTGGTGATGCTGATGATAGTGGTGATGGTGGTGACAATGGTGGTCATGATGGGGATGGTGATGAAGATGATGGTATGATGGTGGTGATTTTTTTTTTTTTTGAGACAGAGTCTCACTCTGTTGCCTGGGCTAGAGTGCCGTGGCATTAGCCTAGCTCAGAGCAACCTCAAACTCCTGGGCTCAAGTGATCCTTCTGCCTCAGCCTCCCAAGTAGCTGGGACTACAGGCATATGCCACCATGCCTGGCTAATTTTTTCTATATATTTTTAGTTGTCCAGCTAATTTCTTTCTATTTTTAGTGGAGACAAGGTCTCGCTCTTGCTCAGGCTGGTCTTGAACTCCTGAGCTCAAACAATCCACCCGCCTCGGCCTCCCAGAGTGCTAGGATTACAGGCATGAGCCACAGCACCTGGCTAATGGTGGTGATGTTGATGATAGTGATCATGATGGTGGTGATGGTGGTGACGATGGTGATGATGGTGATGATGATTGTGATGGTGATGAAGATGATGGTGATGATGATTGTGATGGTGATGTTGATGATAGTGATGATGATAATGATAATTGCCATCTATTGAAATGTCAAGCCCTTACAACAACATGATACCGTTGGCAAAAACTCTTTATACTGGTTTATTTGTCTTTATCCTTATATTACCTGTTTATTGCTGAGTAACACATTATCCCCAAACTTATCAGTCAAGGAAAACAACAATTTATTATGCTCAAGGATTATTTGGGTCAGGAACTCTGAAATGGTTCAGCTGGGCTGTTCCCAGTTGGGGTTTCTGATGGGGTTGCAATCAGATGTCGGCTGGGCCTCTAGTCATCTGAAGGTTTGGCTGGAAGATCCACTGCTCATGTGCCTCAGTCACATAGAGCTTCCATTCCTTTCCACATGGGCTTCTCCACAGGACTGATTGAGTGGCCTCACAACATGGTGGCTGATGAGTGATCCAAGAGGCCAATGTGGAAGCTGCAATGCTTTTTCTTATTTAGTCTTGAGAAATTGCATCTTGTTACTTCCACCATATTTTGTTAGCCACACAGGCCAGTCTTGGTTCAATGTGGGAAGGGATTACAAAACAGCATCAGAACTATGCATGGATACTGGGAGCTATGAACCACTGGGGGCTACATCTTGGAGGCTGGCTACTACAATGGCATTGTCTTAATTACTGTAGATTTATGATATGTCTTAATATCTGGTAGGACTCATATCCCCACTTTATTTTTCCTTTGTAGGAGTGTCTTGGCTGTTCAAAACTCTGTGCTTTTTGATATAAGTTTTAGGATCCATGTGTTAAGTTCAATGAAAAACCATTTAGGGTTTTTTTTTTTTTTTTTTTGAGACAGAGTCTCCCTCCCTTGCCTGGGCTAGAGTGCTGTGGCATCAGCCTAGCTCACAGCAACCTCAAACTCCTGGGCTCAAGCGATCCTCCTGCCTCAGCCTCCCGAGTAGCTGGGACTACAGGCATGCGCCACCATGCCCGGCTAAATTTTTCTATGTTTTTTTTCAGTTGTCCATATAATTTCTTTCTACTTTTAGTAGAGACGGGGTCTCACTCTTGCTCAGGCTGGTCTCGAACTCCTGACCTCGAGCGATCCACCCGCCTCAGCCTACCAGAGTGCTAGGATTACAGGTGTGAGCCACCGTGCCCGGCTCATTTTGGGGTTTTAATTACAATTGCATTGAATCTATAGTTCAATTTTGGAAAGAGTTGAGAGCTTTAAAATAGTGAGTCTTCCTAGAAAAGAAAGAGAAAAGGAAGAGAAAATAATGGGGGAATACTTTCTATTCTATTTAGGTCTTCTTTCATGTCTTTTGATAAAATTTTATAATTTTCTTCATGAGGGACTTGCACATCTTTTTGTTAGATTGTTACATGTCACTAGCTTTATATGTTGGTTTGTTTTACATCTTTTAGCCTATGGTAAATAAATGGTACTATTAAAACTGAAGTCTGATCGTCCTACAGTGAAATGCTAAATTCTTCAGTTTGCCATTCAATCAGTTCTACCAAATGCGTACGCTTGTGCAATCCACGCCCTTATCAAGACACAGAACATTTCCATCACTTGTGGCCTCTCTGAGTCAATCTCTATCTTCCCTTCTGCCCCAGAAGCAACCACTGATGTGATTTCTATCACCCTAGGTTAGTTTTGCTTATTCTCAGATTTCACAACATACCTTTTTTTTTTGTTTTTAAAGGTAACGTTTTCTGTGCGATTGTTGCTGATGTACGGACTCACAGTGGACTTTGTATATTGGTTTTGTATTCTGCAACACTACCAGATAATTTTTATGAATTACAGCAATTTATCTGTATAGTCTTTGGGGCTTTCTAGGTCAATGATTGTTTCTTCTGCAAAAATGACCACTAGTATTTCTTTCTTTCCTTTTTTCCTCTGTCTTGTCTTGCATTGTCGGCTGAGATCTTCAATACAATGTAGAGTAGAAATTGTGATGGCCAGCATCGTTGCCTTCATTCTGATTTCAAAGGAAATCTTTTCAATATGTTGTTATTAAGTAACATGTTTTGCTCTATGTTTTTTGAAGATTTTTTTTTATCAGCTTACAGAATTTCCCTTCCGTCCTTACTTAGCCAAGAGTTATTTTTTTCTCCTCTTTCTTTTTTTTTTTTTAATCACAAATGAATGTTGAATTGCTACTCTGTCAGTTATGTGTCTCTGTTGCAAATTTCTCTTTTTGACAGAGAGAACAGACCTTGGGTCAAAGCCTTGGGCAAGCCACAGGATCTAGCTATAATTGAATCACATTGTTTGAATCCTATTTATTTTATAGTTGCTTCTGTTTGTAGCAAATGGTCTTAGTTTTCTTTTTATAGTGGGAAGTAATGTTCTCTTCTTAAATACGTTTATGTGAGTTAACATTAATTTAAAGTTCATGTTCCATATGTAATGGGTTAGAAGACTGTGGATGTGGCAGTAATTGAGAAGATACAATGTGAAGATGGAAGAGAAACACAAATACAACAAAAACTGGGTATTGCATCATTTCATACAGGCAGCTGTGGCGTAGTGATTAAATTCAGGCTTCAAAGTCATGCTGCCTGAGTCTGCATCCTGGCTGTGTGTCCCTGCCACAGTTTCCTTATCTGTGAAATGAGGATGATAATAGTACTTACCTTGCAGGGTGGTTGCAAAGATGCCACGTTATCTCTGTATTGTGCTGGGAATTAAGCCCATGGCAGGCAAGTGCTCATGTTAGGTACATGTGGGGGAAGGAGCTGTGGTTCAGAGAGTGGGCTCTAGATTCACATCATCTTGGAGCTCAGTTGTAGCTCCTCTACTGACTTACTCTTGCTATTAATAACCTTGTGCAGCTTTCCCTCCCAATCGGAGCCTGCTTTCTTGTAGGTAAAATGGACATAAATACAGTATAGTTGTGAGTGTGGAATTCATCTGGGTGCCCAACCACGTGTAGTAGGCATTCAAGAAATGCAAAGAATGTCCTGGTCAAGGCGCAGAGCAGGAGTTAGCAATTATATCAGAATCACCTGGGGAGGTTGTTAAAATGCAAATTCCCAGGCTCCACTGTGATCCATTCGTTTGACAAATATACGTGGAGGGTCTTCCACATGTCAGGCACAGTTGAAGATGCCAGGTATCCATCAAAGAACCAGATGACAGCCCTGCCCTCAAACTGACATTTTATTTGGGGGAGAAGGATGGTAAACAGAACAAATGAAGCGCAGTAGTGGGGGTACAAAATGCCAGAGTAGGGGCTGTGATTTTAAATAGGGTGGTCAGAGGGGTCTCACTGAGATGAACTTTGAGCAAAGGCAAAGAAGGTAGCAGGGAACCTTGTGGACAACAGGATGTATTCACCTGCTTGGGCTGCCATAACAAAGTACTATATCTAATAATAAATGCTCCCGTCCCCTCCCTTCCCTTCCCTCCTCCTTCCCTCCCCCTCACTCACTCTATTCTAGCTACACCAGCCCCCTTGCTGTTCCTCCAATGCACCAAACATGATCCCCAGGGCCTTTGCACAAGCTGTTCCCTCTTCTTGGAATACATTTTCTCCTGTGTTAGGGGTTGAATTTTGTGCCTCCAAAATTTAAATGCTGTAGTCCTAACCTTCAGTGCCTCCTAATATGGCTGTATTTGGAGATAGGGTTGTTACAGAGGTAATTAAGTTAAAATGAGGTCATTAGGTTGGGCGTTAACCCAACATGACTGGTGTCCTTAAAAGAAGAGGACACGAGAACACAGACAGGCACAGAAAGAAGGAAGACCACGTTAGGACTCAGGGAGAAGGTGGCCCATCTGCTGACCAAGGAGAGAGACCCCAGAAGAAACAAACCCTGGCAACACCCTGATCTTGGACTTCTTGTCTCCAAAACTCTTCCGGATATTTCTTTCCTATGAATGGAATCATACAGTATGTGGGCTTTTGGCTCCTGGTATCCAAAAGTTCAGGGATATTTCACACACATGAAATTATACACTATGTGGCCCTTTGTGTCTAGATTTTTTTTTTATCTTAGCAGAATGTTTTTGAGGGTCATCCACATTGTAGCATGTGTTGGTGTTTCATTTCTTGTTATGGCAGAATAACATTCCATGGTGTGGGTAGAGCACATTTGTTTGTCTGTTAGTGATTCATTTTATGTTTGGTGAATTTGACCTTATAAAAAAAAATTCGTAGGGTAGATGTGGGCTTCAGGTACGGCTTGATCTTTATCAGAAGAGTGTAGTTTTGTGGGTGGGGGGGTCTGTGCTTTCATTTTCCTCTCCACGCAAGCTGTCTAGGGCTCAGTTTATCTTCTGCCCTTTCCTTCCCTCCCTCACCCTCATTTCCCTCTTCCCCACACAGTTCCTGTGCCTCAAGAACATTCGAACCTTCCTGTCCACCTGCTGTGAGAAGTTTGGCCTCAAGCGGAGTGAGCTCTTTGAGGCTTTCGACCTCTTTGATGTGCAGGATTTCGGGAAGGTGAGCCAGGCACCTAGAGCCCAAAGATTGGATTTCCATTCATTTGCGTTAATGTCTACACTGGACAAGCCTAGGACTGTCAGAAGATGGGCAGATGAGCCAGAACAAACCATCACACAGGGTGCAAAGGGCACTGGCTTGGAACACATGGGACTGGGTTTGAATCTCTGCTCCACCCATCGCTGTGTGACCTTGGATATGTGGCTGTGCCTCTCTGAGCCCTGGGTTCGTCATCTGTAACATGGGAATACTATCATCCCGTCCTCTCTGAATGGCAGATGAAGATCAAATAGGGGACAGGAGCTTGGTTAAGGGGATGTGGCATGGGGGACGGGCAGGTACAGCAAATCCTGAGTTAGGGTCCCAAGAGGCATGAGGTCTAGCCTCAAGGTCTAGCCTTGGACCCTTGGAGTCAAGGCTGAGTTCTGCTGTGGGGGTGGGTAAGGGGCTTGCTGAGCAGCCGTGGCCCTTGTCACAGGTCATCTACACCCTGTCCGCTCTGTCCTGGACACCGATTGCCCAAAACAAGGGGATCATGTAAGTAACCATCTGGGCTTTGAGACGTTCAGCCCCAATCCTCTGCCTCCTTGAAGCCCTCTTCCCACCCAGTTCCCAGGCCCCTGGGTCAAAGCTTCCTGGCACCCCTCCCCCAGGCCCTTCCCCACTGAGGAGGACAGTGTGGGTGACGAGGACATCTACAGTGGCCTATCTGACCAGATCGAGTGAGTGTTGGGGGGTCTGCAGGACTCACTGGAGCACTTTCTTGGGGCGGGCGGTATGGGGGGCACATGGCCCTTCCCTCGGGTCTGAGGGGACACAGCCTTGATCCGGGAGGGGTCTGGGCGATCTGGTGGCCCTGCCTGACACCACGTCCTGCAGTGACACGGTGGAGGACGATGAGGACCTGTACGACTGCGTGGAGAATGAGGAGGCCGAAGGCGACGAGATCTACGAGGACCTCATGCGCTCGGAGCCAGTGCCCATGCCGGTGTGTGGGGCGGAGGGGCCGGGCCTGGACAGGTGGGTGGGCGCAGCGTTGGGGGGGGCCCAGCCCTGGGCACCCCTCCTCCAACACCAGCCTGTCCTTTCCGCTCTCAGCCCAAGATGACAGAGTATGACAAGCGATGTTGCTGCCTGCGGGAGATCCAGCAGACGGAGGAGAAGTACACGGACACGCTGGGCTCCATCCAGCAGGTGCGAGCCTCTGGCCCCTCCCGCCCCGCACGGCGCATGCGCAGGCGCTGGGCCGGCAGGTGCGCGTCCACCTGTCTGGCCGCCTCTGGGGCGCGCCAAGGCTTTTCCTTGTCCTTGTTGTTTTGTGTTTCTCTGACTTTTTCTCCTGTCTGTCTGTCTGCCTCTGCTATTGCCTCTCTTACGTTCTCCCTATTGAATCTCATTCCTTCGTCTATTTCTTTTAAAAATAGCCTTGTGAAGATTTAATTAACGTGCCATACAACCCACCCATTTAAAGTATACAATTCAGTGGTTTTGGCATATTCACGAGGTTGTGCAACCATCACCACTGTCTAATTTGAGAACACTTTCAATATCCGCCAAAGAACCTGCACACTCCTTAACTGTCACCCCTCAATGTCTCATCCTCCCCCAGCCCCTGGCACCCCAAAATCCGCTGTCTATCTCTGTGGATCTGCCTGTTCTGGACATTTCATATAAATGAGGTCACACACTCGGTGGCCTTCTGTGTTCGGCGTCTCTCACTGAGCACGATGTCCTTAAGGTCCATCCATGTTGTGGCCTGTGTCAGAGCCTCGTTCCTTTTCATGGCCATGTAATATTCCATGATAGAGACGAACCACATTTTATGTATCCATTCACCCGTTGATAGACATTTGGATTGTTTCCACTTTTGGGCTATTATAAATAATTATGCTATGAACATTCTCTAGAAGTTTTTTTTTTTTTTAAAGAGATGAGGTCTTGCTCTGTCACCCAGGCTGGAGTGTGCCTGTAGCTCCCTGCAGCCTCAACCCCCCTCAGCCTCCTGAGTAGCTGGGACTACAGGTGCATGCCACTGTGCCGGGCTAATTTAAAAATTCTTTTTTTTCAGAAACGGGGTCTTGCTATGTTGCCCAGGCTGGTCTTGAACTCCTGGGCTCAAGCAATCCTCCTGCCTTGGCTTCCCAAAGTGCTGGGGTTACAGGCATGAGCCACTGTGCCCAGCCTCCTGTACAAGTTTTTATGGGGACATTCTTCATCTCTTTCCATCTCTCTGTCTCTTTCTCTGTCTCTGTTTCCTTGTCTTCCTTGTCTCTGTCTTTGTCTCTCTGTTTCTGGTTGTCTCTTTTTGTCTCTGTCTCCTTATCCCTGTCTCTCTGGGACCAGGCTGGAGAGAGGGGGGTCTCATGTTCCTTCCTTCTCTGTCTGGTCTCACAGCACTTTCTGAAGCCCCTGCAACGGTTCCTCAAACCCCAAGACATTGAGATTATCTTTATCAACATTGAGGTGAGCCGGCCTTTGTCCAGATGGGATAACTTGCTGGCCCCTCCTGCCCCTGGGGTACGGGAATTGGGAGTTGAGCAGCATGGGGTGGGTGGAGGACCCTGACCAGCACAGCTCCCAGAGCCCCAGGCTCTGGCCCCAGCCCTTGCCCTTCCCTGCGAGTAGGACCTGCTTCGTGTACATACACACTTCCTAAAGGAGATGAAGGAAGCCCTGGCCACCCCTGGCGCATCCACCCTCTACCAAGTCTTCATCAAATACAAGGAGAGGTGAGCCGTGAGGGGTCACTGCCCTTCCTGGGCTGGTCATTTGAGAGACCTTACCCTCAGAGACCACTGGACAGGGAGGACTTTTGGCTGTGTGCTCATGGCCAAAGGGGCTGCCCATCTCTGGCTCAATTCCCAGCTCTGCTGTGTGGCACTGGGTAGCCACTTAACCTCTCTGTGCTTTAGTGTGGTACAGGAATGTACCTCCTAGGGTTGTGGAGAGGGCTGAATCAATTGATGCATAAAGTGCTTAGCACAGGGCCTGGCATACAGTAGGTGCTCAATAAGTGTATGTTAAATAAATGAGCAGTGGGAAAGATGGTATGATATGCCAGGCACTGTGGCAAGAACTTATGTGTTATCTCATTTAATGGTACGATAATCTCTTGTGGGAGGTGCTATTGATATGGCCATTTCACAGATGCGGAGAGTGAGACTCAGGGTCATCTAGATGGGAAGATTGAGGTCAGGACCAACACCTAGATCACCTGACCTTGGTGCTGGCCACCCTTACCTGGTGGCCTGTCCTCTTCCTGTAGGTTCCTCATCTACGGCCGCTACTGCAGCCAGGTGGAGTCGGCCAGCAAGCACCTGGACCACGTTGCTGCAGCCCGGGAGGACGTGCAGATGAAGCTGGAGGTGGGGACCCGGCCACCTCTGGGCTATTTCACTCCTTCCTAGGCCCTAGAGGCAGTGGGGAGGTGACCAGGTTGCAGATGGCTCCACTTTCCGCTGCAGCCCAGCCAGGGATTCGCCCAAGGACTGGGGAGGGAGGTACTGGCCAGCCGAGTAGAGGAAATGGAACAGGACAGAACTGGGCTGGCCCCGAGTCTGACCCTAAACAGAGCTCTGACCCCCACACTGAACCCCAGCCCTAGGTTGAGCCCTGACACTGTGGCCCAAGCTGGACTGAACTCCAACTTCATACTGAGCCCTGATCCCACCACCAAACCCTCATCCCAGGCTGACCCCTGATCCTGAACCTTGGATCCATGTGTCCAGAGGAAACACAGACAGGGCTTGAACAAGGAGGATGAGGAGCCTCCAGATCTGTCCCTCTCCCTGTCTTTCCAGCCACACTTAGCTGGCAGAATTGTGGGGCCTCGACCCCGGCAGCATTTGCCAGCCTCCCAGTAGTTTTAAACTGCCCCTCACCTCATGGCATTCTTTTTTCCTTATCTTTTGGGAGCTCTAGAAAAACCCACACAGCTCTGGGGGTGGAGATCTGCCCATATATTTATTCAGATCTGCCCTGCTACCGGCTCATCCCGGGCACCTGCTTCCACCTGGTCTTGATACCTGTGTTCTCTCACTGCCCCCAGGAATGTTCTCAGCGAGCAAACAACGGGAGGTTCACCTTGCGCGATCTGCTAATGGTACCCATGCAGCGGGTCCTCAAGTACCACCTCCTTCTCCAGGTGCCGGGCACGCCCCCAGGCATGGGCTTGGGCTGTCCACTCTCGGGTGTCTATAAGAGTAGGGATGGGGATGGCTGGCTGCTGGAGGTTGGGCATCTAGGACTGTCCGGGAGGGGTCATTTGGGTCATGTCCCAGCTTCCAGAGACAGCAGGATGAGGGTTAGGGTTAGGGGAAGCTAGCATTGCTTGGAAGGCTCCCCAGGAGGAGGCAAGCCCAGGTGACATCTGACTCCTTTGGGTCACAGGAGCTGGTGAAACACACGCAGGACGCAATGGAGAAGGAGAACCTGCGATTGTCCCTGGATGCCATGAGGGTGAGTGGGGTGTGGGTGACAGTCACGCACATGCTGCAGACACCTTCTCTAAGCCTCCTGGTGGGGGCTCACCTTCTATCCCAGGTCCAGGTAGGAGGCTGGGCCAGGTGTTGGGGGTGGGGCCAGGCTCATCTCTGTCCCACCCCCAGGACCTGGCACAATGCGTGAACGAGGTCAAGAGAGACAACGAGACGTTGCGGCAGATCACCAACTTCCAGCTGTCCATTGAGAACCTGGTGAGGTGGTGCGGCTGGCTGGGCCAGGGTGTGGCCACGCGGGGAGGGTGTGTCTGGTGCCCTTCTTGGCGACCCCTTGCCAGACCCCCTGTGTGCTGTCTAGGACCAGTCTCTGGCACACTACGGCCGGCCCAAGATTGACGGGGAGCTCAAGATCACCTCGGTGGAACGGCGCTCCAAGATGGACAGGTAGGTGGAGCCAACATGGGCCTGGGGGTGGAGCCTGGGTGGGGCGGGGCCAGGCTCCCGGATGGACAGGTGGGTGGGGCCAACATAAACCTGGGGCGGAGCCTAGTCAGGGGTGGGGCCAAGCTCCTAGATGGACCGGTGGGTTGGAGCCTGGGCAGTGGCAGGACCAGGCTCCTAGATAGGCAGGTGGGTGGAGCCAACACAGCGTGGGTGAAAGATGGGTAGAACCGGGCCTGGTTCCTAGATAGACTTGTGGGCAGAGTCAACATGGATTTGGGGAGGACCCTTGGTGTGAATAGGGACAGATTTTTAAATAGGTGGGTGGGCCCATCCAAACAAGGGGGTGGAGCCTTGCTGGACAGGCTGGGCAGGGCCAGTGTGGATGTGTAGGGTGGAGCCAAGACCTACAGGTGGTGGGGACAGCACGGATCCACGTGGGTGAGGTCACGACGGACAGGTGGGCATGGCCAAGTTGGCCAAGGAGGAGAAGGGCAAGGTGGGGCCAGGAAGGTGGAGGGAAGCAGGCGGAGATACGATGAGGACAGTTGGGAGGAGCCAGACAGGGGCACTTTACCCCATCCTCTCCCAGGTACGCCTTCCTGCTCGACAAAGCTCTGCTCATCTGTAAGCGGCGGGGGGATTCCTACGACCTCAAGGACTTTGTGAACCTGCACAGTTTCCAGATTCGGGATGACTCCTCCGGAGAGAAAGACAACAAGAAGGTGGGGATCTGATGCTAGGACTGGGGGTGGGGGCGAGCAGGGGCAGCTCTCCACTTGGACGCATGGGTGTGTTTGTGAGAGTACATGGACGTGTGTGTTAATTAAGCCACTCACAGTTTTTTAATCGAGCAGCTACTTTATTCTGGGCACTTTTCTAGGCACTAGGAGAAAAATGGAAAACAAAACAGACATGGGCCCCTCTTGTATGGTACTTACATTCTTATGGGATGCGTTCTACAAAGAATATAAAACACGGGGTGTGACCCTGGTGAGTGAGGGTGGGAGGGTGGGGGCTATCTTACCTCCACTGGCCAGGAATATTCTCTGTGAGCTGAGGCCTCTCTCCCTCTTGACATTCCCCACTTCCTTCCACTCTTTCTCCTTCTTACTCTTTTCCTGTCCCTGTAGTCCTCCTCCTGGAGGTCCCCCCTGTGTCCTGGTCTGCTGCTTCCCTGTTTCGAAGCCCCTGTGTCCCCCACATGGAGGTGCTAATTGCTTTCTTTTAATTGCCTGTTTATGGGTGTGTCTCTGCTACCAGGCTGCAGCCCTGGGGGCAGTGTTCACTGCTCTGTCCCCAGCTCCTAGCAAGGTGTCTGTCTCTCAGCAGGCGCTCAGCAAATGCTTGTTGAATAGACAAATGGATGAATGACATGCTGTGTCTATTGTGCGTTCTGCAAAGGTGTGTGTGTGTGTGTGTGTGTGTGTGTGTGTGTGTGTGTGAGGGGGGGATAGAGAAAGGGAGAGAGTGTATGTGTATGTGTGTGTGTGTGTGTGTGTGTGTGTGTGTGTGTATGGTTTTGGGGTTTGTGGATGTGTATTTGGATATCCTAGGCTGCCACTTACAAGGACACTCTTGCATGGTGCTAGCAGAGAGACTGTTATAGGCCGGACCTTGGGCTCCCTGCAGGGGGAGGGGTTGGGGTGTGTGTGCTCCCACCCTCTGCGTAGGGCGTGGCCCTCGGTCTGAGCTCTGCTTCCCTGCAGTGGAGCCACATGTTTCTCCTGATTGAGGACCAAGGTGCCCAGGGCTATGAGCTGTTCTTCAAGACACGAGAACTGAAGAAGAAGTGGATGGAGCAGTTTGAGATGGCCATGTGAGTCTTCCCTCCCTCTGAGGATAGAAAGAGGGCTCTATCTCGTGGGGAAAGGGGATAGGAGACAGGACAGTGCTCTAGTCTCCCTAGAGAATGCTCTGACATGCCATGGGACCACTCTGAACCTCAGTTTCCTCATCTGAGAAATGGGAGAGTCAGGCTCAAGGCTGTCTGCAACTGTGAAATCCTGAGGTTTTGTGCAAACGTCAGCCACCAGCCTGGAATTTTCTCTTCCTCTTCCTCCTCCTCCTCCTCTTCCTCCTGCTTCTTCTTCTCCTCCCTCCTCCTTCCCTTCTTCCTCCTCCTCCTCCATCTCCATCTTTTTATATTGAGGTGAAATTCACATAACAAAAAATCAACCATATCAAAGTGTACAGTTTTGTGGAATTTCATACATTTACATTGTGCAACCACCACCTCTATCTAGTTCCAAAACCTTTTCGTCACCCTCAAAGGAAACTTGACACCCATTAAACAGTCACTCCCCATTTCCCCCTGTCCCAGCCCCTGGACACTATTAATGCTAATCTTTCTGTCTTGGCCAATGCTCAGAGCAGCATTATTCACAATAGACACAGGGTGGAAACAACCCAAATGTTGATCAGTGGATGAATGGACCAACAAAATGTGCTCTATCAGCCCATGGAATAGTATTCAGTTATAAAAAGGAATGAAATATTGGCCTTCTCTTCTTTCATTTCCCCTCGCCAGCTCCAACATCTACCCTGAGAATGCCGCCGCCAACGGGCATGACTTCCAGATGTTCTCCTTTGAGGAGACCACGTCCTGCAAGGCTTGCCAGATGCTGCTGAGGTGGGTGGCGGGGAGGATGGGCCTGGGTCCTGGGCATGGTCAGCTCTTCCTCTCCAGTGAAGCTCCCCCAGTAATTGGTCCCCTAAATTGGGAGATGGGGAGCTCTACTTTGATTTTCTCCATTGCTTTCTGGCTCTAAAGAGAACCCAAGGGAGCAGCATGGCTGTCCATGTCTATAAAGATGACTTTTCTTTCTCTCTCCCCTGCATCCCAGAGGCACCTTCTACCAGGGCTACCGCTGTCATCGGTGCCGAGCACCTGCACACAAGGAGTGTCTGGGGAGGGTCCCTCCGTGTGGCCGACATGGACAAGGTACCACAGGGAAGGAGGGAGGGTGGGAGGTGGGCTTGGTTCTCCATGGAGAATTTCCCAACCTAACTATTCCCTTTTCCCTCCCATAGATTTCTCAGGAACTATGAAGAAGGTAAGACCCCCACCTCATCCCCACGCACATTTCTGTGCATGGTGAATCTGGAAGGCCAGGAGGGGAGGCCCCAGGAGGCCCCAGCCATGGGCGTGGTCCTTTGTTGGATGAGGACAGTGATGGAGCATAGGTAGCCATGATGCTTTCTTGGTCTCTCTTTTCAGGACAAACCACACCGCAGGGCTCAGGACAAAAAGAGGAATGACCTGGGTGAGTCAACAGGGGGCGCTGTGTGGGGCAGGGAGTGGGAAAACTGATCTCCAGGGACAGATCTCCATCATCATATTAATGCCCGCAGAATGTCCCACTTATAACACTGCGATTCATGAAACCCGAAAGCAGTTTAAACATAACTAACTGAAATCCATTACTCATTTGTTCAAACACTGTGAAGGGAATGCATGGGGCATAGAAATACTGGTTAACATCCTGCTTGACTTCCATCCAATTTTATCTTCACAATCTCCCCCCACTGCTGTAGTCTTAGCTGTCTAGGCACATGGCTAGTGAGATCATGGATGCAGCTGTCTGCAGCAGGAGCTCTTCCTTTTTCATTGCCGCATTGTATTCCATTATGTGATTGTATCACCATTTGCTATTGATGGTTAAACCTGCCAAGGACATTTGGTTTGCTGCCAGTGTTTGGTCATTGCGAATAAAGCTGTTGTGGACATTTTTGCCCATGACTTTTGGAGGATGTGTTCTCATTTTTCTTAGGTTGCTGGGTTGCAGGGTAGGCATATGTTTAGCTTCAGTAGATACTGCCAAACAGGTTTCCAAAGGGAATCCCCCACTGGCAATGTATTAGAGTTCCAGTTGCTCTGCATCCTTGCCGACACTTGACTGGTATCACCAGTCTTAAATTTTAGCCATTCTGGGGGTGGCAAGGCTCAGATTTGAAAGTCCTTGACTACTAACCACCTTGTACCACCACCTTCCCTGTCCTCCAGGTCTACCCAAGATGGAGGTGTTTCAGGAATACTATGGGCTTCCTCCACCCCCTGGTGCCTTTGGGCCTTTTCTGCGGCTCAACCCTGGAGACATCGTGGAGCTCACCAAGGCAGAGGCTGAGCAGAACTGGTGGGAGGTATGCACTGGGGCCATGGTACTGCTGGCCAGGACTCCAGTGTGGGGTTAGGGGTTCAGGTGACCTCAAGGAGTGGGGTCACAGTCCCACTGGGCTCTGGAGGTGGTGCCTGGGGAATGATGCTATAGATTGGGATTTTGGGGTTTGGCTTGGCGGCTCTTCTGAGCTGGCCATCTTCCTGGGAAGTTGACACTAGTTGGTACCTCTCTGGGTCCTCCAGACCATCCAGAGGTAAATAGATAAGCAGAGTGGCCACCGAACAAAGAGGTGGACACACACATGTACACATACACACCTGGATAACCTCTCTGTCCCTGTTTTTGTCTCCTGGGTTTTCAGGGCAGGAATACAGCTACCAATGAAGTTGGCTGGTTTCCCTGTAACAGGGTGAAGCCCTACGTCCACGTGAGTGCCACAAATCTGGGTGGAGCAAGGGCAAGGGGTCCAGAGATAATGCCAGGAAGGTGGCAGACTCAGGAGGACACCCCTAGAGCTGGGGAGGGGCGCCCATCATGGCAGGTCATTCCCCAACTCACGGCTTTACCTGTCCAACCAGCTGAAGCCAGAGTGGGGCCATGCTGGGAATGTTCCCTCTTGAGTCTTTTTATCTGAAAGTCCTTCTTCCTATGTGGGTGCGATAGAGGAAGATGCAGGGGTCCAGAAAGTGGGCCAGTCCCTGGCTTCCTTCAAAGACACTGAATTGAGTCCTATCAAGGCATCATGCCACCTCTACCTCCTTGTCCACCTCCCGATGGACACATCTGTCTACCCTGGCCTCAACTGTTCTTCAACTGTTCTCTGCTCAGCTAATCCCTCATTCTTTCCCATGACTTCAGATCTTTCCCACTCTCCCCAAACCTCAGGTGCCTGCTTCCTCCCTCATTCACACCCATGGATCCCACTGTCCAACCTCACAGCCCAAATGGAACCTACAGAGAGGAACTCTCTCCCATGTTTGTTTTAAGATCAACTTTATGTCCTTTCAGACTCTAGCAATGAGCTCCCATAGAGCCTCGACCTAGATTCACCAGTTGTTAACATTTCCTTCCCTTTACTCTATTGTTTGCTCTCTTTACACACACAGATTTATTTTGCCCTGAAACAGTTAAAAGTGAGTTCACAGACATCATTCTCCTTTGCCCCTGAGTACTTCCTAAGAATGAGAACCTTCTTGTATATAACCATAGCATGATTTAAAAAAAACATAAAACTCAACATTGTCATTATACTATTATTTAATTCATAGTCTACATTTAAATTTTGCCAATTTCCCAAAAAATGTCACTTAGGGATTTTTTTTTTTGGTTCTATGGGTTCTCCACTGTCAATTTAAATTATGAGTTTCCAACGCCATCACTCCTTCCAAATTTATTAGCTGGTATTCTGATGTTAGGAAGAGCTGTCCCTTATACCCTATCTGTCTGTCTATCCATCCATCCATCATCCATCTACCATCCATCCATCCATCCACCATCTATCCATCCATCTGTACATCCATCTACCATCCGTCCATCCATCCATCATCTATCCATCTATCAATCAATCATCTATCTATCCGTCCATCATGTATCATCTATTTATCAATTATCTATTATCTATTGATTTACCTATCATCTAGCTATCTGTTTGTCCATATATCATCTATATGTTCTATCTACCATTTATTCTTCTACCTATCTATCATTTATTTATCCATCTATCATCTGTCTACCCTGTCTACCTATTTATCCATCTATCTGCTGTCAGGAACAGCTCACCGATTCTTATTTTAAAAGTGGCCCAGCTTTGGCCAGAAGGAGCCTGTTCAGCCTGGTTTCTCTGTCCTTTTAACATGTCCCCATCATTCTTTGAGTACTTCCTTATTTTCTGACACGATGCCATATTTATCTCATGCTTTCCCTGCCCCAGTCTTGAAATCAACCATTTTTCTCCAAGGAGCTCTGGTCCTTTCAGTGGGGCATGGTGTTCAGAAACCAAGATCTGGGCATCTTTTCAATGTCTGTCCCTAAATGTAGCTGCCTACTTAAAGTAGCTCCTCCTCTCCCGTTATAACGAAGGCTCCAATAAGATACCAAAAATGACAGTTCTCCACCTCATTCAAGTTCCCATCCTTCCAGTACCATCCACCTCACAAGATAACAACTGCTATTATTTTTTAATTTGGCAATTTGGCATTTGTTAATGCAAATATAAATAGATACAAATATGGATTCTCAGTTCTCCCATGGTTTATTCAAAAGGTTTGATACCCACTATTCTGCAGCCTGTTTATTTTTCCCACTTAATATATCTCGGGATCTTGCCATATCACTATTTGTGGAACATCTCTTTTTTTTTTTTCTTTTTAAAACAATTGAGGTGAAATTTGCAAAACATAACACTATCTATTTCAAGTAAAAAACTCAGAAGTATTTAGTACATTTGCATTTAGCATATTCCATTTATATGAAATATCTAGAATAGGTAAATCTATAGAGACAGAAAGCAAATTGATGATTGTCAGTGCTAGGTGTGGGGAGTAGGACAAGGTAATGATTACTTAATGGGTAATGGGTATAGGATTTTCTTTTGGGGAGATAAAATATTTTGGAACTAGATATTCTCTTTCTGATATGAACATCACCACCATCCATCTCTAGAATTCTTTCCATCTTGCAAAACTGAAATTCTGTGCCCATTAAACAACAACTCCCCATTTCCCCTTCCCCAGCCCCTGGCATCCACCATTCTACTTTCTCCTGTCTTTATGAATCTGACTATCCTAGAGACCCCATATAAGTGGAATAATGCAGTGTTTGTCCTTTTGTGTTTGGCTTATTTCATTGAGTGTAGTGTATTCAAGGTTCATCCATGTTGTAGCCTGTATCAGAATTTCCTTCCTTTTTTTTTCATTTTATTTCTTTATTTTTATTTCAGAATATTATGGGGATACAAACGTTTTGGTTACATAAATTGCTTTTCCCTTTTAAGGCTGAAAAACACTCCATTGTATGCATAGACCACATTTTAAAAGATCTATTCTTCCATCAATGAACACTTGGGTTGCTTCAGCTTTTGCCTCTTATGGAAAATGCTGCTATGAGTATGCGTGTACAAATAAATATCTCTTCCAGACCCTGCTTTCAATTCCTTTGGGCATGTACCCAAAGGGGGATTGCTGGATCGTGCAGTAATTCTAATATTTAATTTTTTTGAATTCTAATATTTAATTTTTTGAATTCTAATATTTAATTTCATGCTGTTTTCCACAGTAGCTGCACCATTTTACATTCCCACCAACAGTGCACAAGGGTTCCAATTTTTCCACATCCCCTTCCCTAGTTATTTTCTGGTTTTTTTTTTTGTTTGTTTGTTTTCCTGATAGTAACCATCCTGAAGCGTGTGAAGTCATGGAATTGAGCACTTTCACATGTATTTAGATCAGCGGTTGGCAAATGTTTTCTGTAAAGAGCCAAATAGCAAATATGTTCAACACTGTGAGTCACAAATTTCACAACTCATGAACTCTGCCACTGTTGTGCAAAAGTAGCCATAGATGATCTGCAAAGGAGTGGGCATGCCTGTGTTCCTATAGCATGTAATTCATGGACACTGACATGTGAATTTTGTATAATCTTCCCATGCCAGGAAATGCTTTTTTGATTTTTGCCAACCAGTTAGGAATGCACAAACCATTCTTAGCTTGAGGACTGTGATAAAACAAGGGGGAGGATAATGCCTGATTTATTATATATGATACTGGGATAGTCTCTCCCATGAGATTTTGGGACTGTATCCCCAATGAATAGCACAGTGCCTCACACATAGTAGGTACTCAATAAATGCTAGTGGGATGAATGAATGAATGAATGAAGTGCCCTGCAGTCTGTTGTGAAGCTGGGGTCTTTATCCTAAGTTGGGGTCTCTGTCTGTGTTCCTAGGGCCCTCCACAGGATCTATCTGTTCATCTCTGGTGAGTAGAACTGAACCACATTCTTCCTTTTTTTCCCAACTAGAGGTTTCTGGGGTGGGGACTCAGGCTGGGCTTGGGAGGGGCCTCTGAATCAATCAGTTACTTATTCTTTGAACTCTGAGCATTGACTTCTGAATCCAGCCCAGGGCCCCTCCCACAAGAAAAGTGCTTTAAAAGCTCCTCACTCGCTGGCTCTTTTTCCTCGGGTGCTGGGGAGGGGACAGAAAAAGGAAGGTCCCGATCTTGGGAGATTATGGTCTTGTTGGAAGCATAATAGTCACATGACAATGATGATGGCAGCGGTGGTGGTGGTGGTGGTGGTGGTGGTGGTTGTGGTGATGGTAATGGCAGTCCCAATTGTTTTTGAGCATCTATTGCATGTTGGGCAGCTAGGGGTGGAGGTTTACAGTGTGGCTCTTGAAGCCTGCTAACCTAGGTTCAAATCCTGACCCTGATATTACCTAGCTGTGTGATTTTGGGCCCCTAACTTAACCTCTCTGTGCCTCAGTTTTCCTCTCTGGAAAAATAGCTTAATAACAGTATCTACTTCATAGTGTTGTTAGGAGGCTTAAATGACCCCGTTAAATGCTTAGTTCTGGTCCTGACACATAGTAGTGACTTCATATAGCATCAGATGTTGTTATTATAACATTTCATCCACTCTAAGATGTACATTTTAACATCTCTGACATTGGAATGGCTCTTGCAACCAACGGAGGCTCAGTCTCCTGCCAAATTTTGTAGGTAGTAATTTTTCTTTCATAATGGCACGTAAAAGAATGGTGCATTTAACAGTCGCTGACAGCTCGGACTTGCTGCAATATGGTATTGTTTTTATGGCCATGTGTTGGCTCTTTAATGCGTTCCTTTAATTTTCACAAAACCCTCTGAAATAGATGCTAGTTTTCCTTTCTTTTCTTTCTCTTTCTTTCTTTCTTTCTTTCTTTCTTTCTTTCTTTCTTTCTTTCTTTCTTTCTTTCTTTCTTTCCCTTCCTTCCTTCCTTCCTTCCTTCCTTCCTTCCTTCCTTCCTTCCTTCCTTCCTTCCTTCCTTCCTTCCTTCCTTCCTTCCTTCCTTCCTTCTTTCTTTCTTTCTTTCTTTCTTTCTTTCTTTCTTTCTTTCTTTCTTTCTTTCTTTCTTTCTCTTTTTTTTTTTTTTTGCCAGGGAGGAATCCTTTTTTTGCAAGGGAGTTTCAGGGAGGGGAAATGATTTGTTCAATGTCACACAGTGAGGAAGTGACAGGGATGGGATTCGAACCCAAGACTGTCCCACTCCAATAGTAATAGTAACAGAGTGAGTGTGATGACGCTCCCATCTCCCCATGTTGTGCCTCACCTGCTTTACTGCTCTTATCAAAACATCCCTCAGCAGTGGGTATTTTCATATTCTTCTTTTTACAAGAGGAAATGGGGGCTCTGACTGGCAAAATCAGTTCCTAAGGTTTTAGAGTGAGTGAAGGGTAGAGCCGGGATTTGAACCCTGGTCTCTCGAGGCTGGGCTTGCTCTGCCCTTCCCCACTGAGATGCAGACCCTAGTGAGAGGAGGGAGGCTGTCACCTTGTGTGCAAGATGTAAGGGAGCGCTAAAAAAACTCAGTGATCAAGATACATAATATTTTAATGCAATATTTTAAAAAATAAAGAACAAGGCAAAAAAATGAGAGAACAAAATAATAAATAAAAGCAGGATCCAAAAGGACATAGGAGGAGGAGGGGAATGAGGGGAGCCCAGCACAGTCAGATTCTGTCTTTGTTTAAAATTTTGGCATTTTGTTCATCACAGGTTTTTTGCATCTATTTTTTCAAAAATGGAGGTGAAATTCACTTAATATAAATTAACCATGTAAATATTAATGACATTTCTATTAATATTCATATTTGCATTTATATTATATATTATATATAATTACATATGATATATCGTCAATATTTATTATTTATATATTGAATTATATCATATTATTATATATCATATATTATAATATATTTACATTTATATTACATATTTACATATTATATATTATATATAATTATATATTACACACATTTTTTATTTTTGTTTTTATTTTATATTGCATATCTATGTGGATAGCATATTATTATGTATCATATTATAATATATATTTTTACATTTACATTATGTCATTTATCACATATAATTAATATTTATTATTTATATTGTGCATTTACATTTAAGTCATATTGTTATATACCATATAATAATATTTATTTATTTATTTTGAGACAGAGCCTTACTCTATTGCCCGGGCTAGAGTGCCATGGCGTCAGCCTAGCTCACAGCAACCTCAAACTCCTGGGTTCAATCAATTCTTCTGCCTCAGCCTCCCGAGTGACTGAGACTACAGGCATGTGCCACCATGCCTGGCTAATTTTTTTTCTATATATATTTTTAGCTGTCCAGATCATTTCTTTCTATTTTTAGTAGAGACAGAGTCTCGCTCTTGCTCAGGCTGGTCTCGAACTCCTGACCTCGAGCGATTCGCCTGCCTCAGCCTCTCAGAGTGCTAAGATTACAGGCATGAGCCACTGTGCCCGGCCAATATATTTATATTTTTACTTTTACATTTATATTATATTATATTATATTATATTTCATATATAATTAGTATTTATCATTTATATTGTACATTAACATTTAAATCATTATATATTAGAATATATATTTCCATTTGTATTACATACTTGCATTTATGTTATATATTATATATAATCATATATTACATATAGTTAATGTTTATGATTCCTATTGCATATTTAGATTCACATCGTTAATTCATGTTTGCATTATATTTGGTGGCATTTAGTGCATTCAAACTGGTGTGCAACCATCACCTCTATTTAGCTCCAAAATATTGTCGTCATCCCCAAAAGAAACCTCATCCCATTGTAGTCATTCCCCATTTCCTTCCCCTGCTCCTGGCACCCACGAATCCACGCCCCATCTCTGCAAATTCGCCTATTCCGGACATTTCACGTAAACAGGATCACACACCAGGTGGCTTTTGTGTCTGGCGTCTCTCAGTGAGCATGTCTTCAAGGTCCATCCACGTCGCAGCATGCATCAGATGCTTCATTTCTTTTTATGGCTGATTTTTCATTCATTTTGACTTCTAAAAATATTGCATTAAAATACTATTTGTTTTATTTATTGTTATTTATCTTGATGACTGTGTTTTTTTGTCTCCCACTTAAATTTTGCACCTGAGGCTCATGCCTTACTCTCCTTACCTGACTTCCATCCTGATGACCTCAGAGACCAGCATACAGTGAGGACTCAGTAAAATGCCCATCGAAGCAGTCACCAAATTCCAGAGATCCAGCAAGCCCCAGAGGGCTGAGCTGTCCCCCACAATCTGTGTGTCAAACCTTGGGAGTAACTTACAGAAGTCTGGGCTCTGGCCACTCCTCCACCCATGGGGCTATCTTGATGTTTAAGGGCTGTTAGACCCAGGCTGTCACCAACTTAAAAAATCAGGAGATTGGGCAGGGGGAAAGCAACATCAATATGGCAATATTAGGGCCCAGGTACGGGGACTGTGTGACCTCTCTCCTTGGTGTATCTCTGCAGGTACGCTGGCCCCATGGAGCGCGCAGGGGCAGAGAGCATCCTCACCAACCGCTCGGATGGGACGTTCTTGGTGCGGCAGAGGGTGAAGGATGCTGCAGAATTTGCCATCAGCATTAAGTAACTCCTCCCTTCCTGACCCATCTCTGTTCATGACCTGGGCCCTTCAGGTGCCTGGGAAGCAGGGCATTCAGTTTTTGCTTTTTAGTGTACCATAGTAACAGCCACCTTTCTGAGCTCCTGTTGGGTCCTGAGTGCTTTGACCTGTCTTATTTTTTTCTAATTGACTGAAAATCGACAAGGAGATAGGAGTCCTACAGAGGCTGAAAAAGGCCTTTAGCATCCTCTAGGAAGAGGCTGAAACACAATTGGAACTGAAGGATCGCAGATCCTGGCTCCCTTGCTTTTCTGTGTGTAGTGTAGTGTGCTGCTTCTCACTCATGGTGACTTGTTTCCTTGTCAGCTTTATAATTTTGTGTTGCAGTCTTAAGTGGGGCTTTACCTGTGGGAGTCTTATGCTGCTTTGGTCTCCAGAGACATTTTGCATTTGCTTCTGTTGGGATCAATGATAGGCTAATTTATTTTTTAGGTTAATTGTGTTTAAGGTTAATTTCTTAGCTTCCCAGCCTACACAGGTGATTTAAGTTCCAACTCTAAATGTACATGGTAGAAAGTGATGAATTCTCAAGAGTGCTTTGGGTCTGAGACACGCAAGCTTTCTTATCATTTCTTTTATGTTGATGGGTGGAGTTTTTCCAGCCCATCCCTTTTCCTGAGGATGTGGCTCTTTTTTTGTTTTGTTTTGAGACAGGGTCTCACTCTGTTGCTGGGACTAGTGTGCAGTGACATCATCACAGCTCACTGCAACCTCAAACTTCTGGGCTCAAGTGATCCTCCTACCTCAGCCACCCAAGTATCCGGGACTACAGGTGTGCACCACCACACCTGGCTAATTTTTAATTTATTTTTATAGAGGAGGGGTCTTGCTATATTGCCCAGGCTGGTCTCAAACTCCTGGCCTCAAGTGATCCTCCTAGCTTGGCCTCCCAAAGTGCTGTGGTTACAGGCATGAGCCACCGTGCCCAGCCAGATGTGGCTCTTTGACAGTCCAGCATTACAGGGTATGAGCAGGTCTCAGTGCCAACTCCCCACTGTACACAAACCCAGTAATACATTTCATGTTTTCACGTGATCATCAAGGTGTGAGCTCCTTGGTTACCAAGATCAGCAGACCCACTCAGGTAGCCCTAGCATCAGTGTGTGTTTAACATTCACCTCTTGTTTCATCTTTATTTTTCGCTACTGGGGATTTCCCTTACTTTTTTGAGAGCTCAGCAATTTTTTTCTCAGCATTTCAAGGGGTTTTGGAGTAGGAGGATTTTTTGTTGCTGTTGCTATCTAGTTTTTCATATGAACAGAAATAGATGTTTTCTCCCATGTCCTGGCCCACCATATTGGCAGAAGTGGATGTCTTCTATATTTTTTTTCTATTCTGAGGTTCACTGTATTGCCATAAATGGGTCTCTCCTCCCATATCCTTTATAGTCTATGGTCGTCTATATTGGCGGAAATGGAGATCTCTTCCTGTCTATTCTAGAACATCCCTTTCTTTACCAGGTCTTATTGGCTTCTCAACCAACCTGTGAGTCAGGGGATATGATTCCTCTTCTATGAGAGGAAGACATCAAGGCTTAGATTAGCAAAGGCTCCAGGGAAGGGGTTCTGCTGGACAGCCTCCGTCTTTGGGTTCCCGTGGTCACCCCTCCCTGGAGAAGCCAGGATTGCTTCTCCCACAGTTGGGGCTTGGCAGGGGATGGGCCTGGTCCTCGAACTCAGGGCTCAGTGACCACCTGGTCCTCTTTCTCCCTCGTTTCCAGGTATAACGTCGAGGTCAAGCACATTAAAATCATGACGGCCGAAGGACTATACCGAATCACAGAGAAAAAGGCTTTCCGGGGGCTTACGGTAAGGGCCAGTGTCCCCCAAACCCTGGCCTCCCAGGACCTAGGTGGGACCCTCCCTGCACCTCTCTATGGGGACTCCCTCCTCCCTCCAAGGTGCTATGGAGCAATTGGCCTTAAACGTATTCTCTTAATGACCAACAATAAAAGTAATAGTGGATAAGAGCAGTGAGTACTTACAGAGCATTTATGGTCAGACACGTTACAGACAGACTCTGATTAATCCCCTCATCCTACTCTCTGAATGTCCATTTCACAGATGGGTAAAACTGAGGCTTCGTTCTCATCTGGTGTCACAGACTAGCAGCCCATAGCTTAGCTCTGCCCAATCTGCCAAACGACCATTTCACTGAGCGTTCAAATGCCTTTCAGGTGTTCTCACTTCTGTTCCGTGCCCTGTAATTTTTGATCATCTTTTAGACATTTTAAGCCTATTGGTATAAGGCACATGGCTCTTACCTGTGGTCTATGGGTCCTTGAGGAGCTGTGAGTTCTCTTAAAGAAAATCCAGAATATGGCATGTATCTGCAATTGTTTTTGGAGAGGGTGTCTTAGATTAAGGGATTCTTGACTCCCCAGAAGATTAATTCATTCCACAAATCTTTTTTCTCCCCCAAACTTTTTATTCAGAAACATTTCCCTCCCCCAATTTTTTATTTCCAAGAAATTTCAGAAAAGTTGCTGGGATAGTGTCCTGAACACCTGTGAACCTTTCACCTAGGTTTACTAATTGTTAATATTCTGCCTCTTTTACTGTCACACACATACACTTACTTTGCAGTTTAAGAGTAAGTTGGAGGCATCAATATCCTTCAGCCATAAATATGTTAGCATGAATGCCCTAAGAGCCAAGATATTCTCATACTTCACCATAATGTCATTATTATACTCAGGAAGTTGAACATTGATGGAAAATTATCATTTAATATACCATCCATATGCCAAACTCCCCAATTGCCCCAATTATATCTTTTTATCATAAAAATTATTTTTAACTATAGACTCACTAACACACCATGGAAGACTAAAATCACAGTAATATATTACCAAAAATTATTGTGAGCCATTTTTCGTGAAGTTGCACTTCAAATGGGCAAAAGCAAAGAATTAAAAACCACCTTACTTGGAAAATGATTTGTTGCCCAGTCATGGCGATCCACATTTTCTCAATATCTGGGAGGTAAACTGAAAAGACTTTACAAAGATACGACATAACTGTAAATGATACCTGCTACCCTTGTTATCTTGTTTAATATGACACACACAAAAAGGGTTAGGAAAAAATCAAAATGTTCATTACGCTCTTTCCAATACAATATTTTTATATTCAATTATTGTGTCTTATTATCTACTTTAAATATATACTGGTCAATACTTGGATGTTACAAAAGTAACTATTTTTTTATTTCAGACTATTACAGGGGTACAAACGTTTTGGTTACATGAATTGGCTTTTGTACAGTTTGAGTTGAAGTTATGTTTGTCCATCACCCATGTAGCATGCATTGCACATGTTAGGTGTGAATTTACCCATCCCCTCCTCCCCTCTCCCACCTGCTTGATTTCTGTTGAATTTTACTACCATATCTTTTTAAAATCTGTTCCCCCACCCCCAGGATCTAATTAGTTATCACATGTTGCACTTAGTTTTTACCTCCTTAATCTCCTCCTAGGTTTCAATAGCTCCTTAGTCTTTTTTGGGGGTGGGGTGGGGGGGGGAGATCTTTCATGATATTGGTGTTTTTGGAGTCTATAACTACAAACACAGGGCATTTCGTTTTGCAGAACGTCCTTTAATTTTGACTCACTTGATTGTTTTTTCACTATTAGAATCCATCCAAACATTTGCAGAAGAAATATTTATAAATGCAACAAGTCTGAGACTTGAATTCAGATCAGTCTTATTATAGAGGCTGACTCTTAGCTACCACACTCGACTGCCTCCCCTAGGGGTTAAATCCAGGTTTTTTTCTTTCCAGCTATGGGACCCTGGACAAAGAACTTGGCTTTTCGATGTCTCGCTTTCTCCATTTGCAAAATGGGAGAATCATGAATGTATACACCTCTCAGGATTGTTAGGAGATTTTGGTGATGTGTGGTGTGCACACTGGCCAGCACATAGTAGGTGCTTAAATAACAGTGATGATGATGATGAACACATGGACTGCCCTGTGAGTTGTATTTAACTCAGGCTAGTTTTGAGCCCAGGGCCTCGTGAAGCAAAACCCTGAAGTGGGTTGGTGAAAAATCTTACTTGTTGATGTTCTTATTGTTACAAGTAATATTACAATCTAATTCTAAAAATGTGGATTGGGTTGCACATAACTCACTCACAGAAAACAATACAAAATAACAAATTAGAAAGAGTTGTTTTGTTTTAATAAAACACCATGGCCCCAGGGGAAAAAATCTTTTTTTCTAGCGTGGCAGTCAATGTGTTAACTGTAAAAATAAGGCACTTAGTACCCCCATAGAAGGCTTTGAATCAGATGAGCTGATTATTTGGTAAATTTATCATGAAGTGAATTAGTTGGCTATTAGGAGAGCTGGCTTTAGGCAATGTGGTCTCTTCCCCATAAAATAGTCCTGGCTGCTCAGGAAGGTAATGAGCTCCCCATCGGGGGGAGCATTCAAGGAGTCACTTGCCAGGGAGACCAGAATCTTGTTTCATAGGAGGAGTTGGATATGGCTCTTCCCAGCTCTGCCCTCTTGTGGGCTGGGGTAGCTGGGATAGCATCTGTCTTGTTGTCCCCCTTCTAGGAGCTGGTGGAGTTTTACCAGCAGAACTCCCTAAAGGATTGCTTCAAGTCTCTGGACACCACCTTGCAGTTCCCCTTCAAGGAGCCTGAGAGGAGAGCCATCAGCAAGCCACCAGGTAGGCGGTCTCAGGCTGGGAGCTTGCAGCCCCAGCCCCTTCCCATTCTGGAGGGAAGGTTTGGGGATGCCATGGACATCCCTTCCAATGGTCATGCAGGGATCGTATCTGTGCAACAGCAGGAACTCCTTCCCACTCCTGTCTGTCCCTTTGCTCTTGAGTGGTTTGCATATTTATTGGCTTGAATGCAAGGCAGGGCAGGGAAGATGAGGATCCCAGGAACCAGAAGGGGACTCCACCTGCACCTTTTTTTGTTTTTTTTTTGCTCTGTCTCCCAGGTTGGAGTGCAATGGCACAATCATAGCTCACTGCAGCCTGAAGTTCCTAGGCTCAAGTGATAATTATTGTTATCACTTGGGGGCGACAGAGCAAGACTCTGTCTCAAAAATAATAATAATAATAATAATTAAAATTAACAGTCTATGATGACTTTTTCATGCTTTCCCTCTTATTTCTTTTCCTGTAAATATATATGAGTCATGAAAAATTCGAAGACAATCTTATTTCCTAAGTTTGGCCCTTGCTTGGTCCGAGAGGATGATGCTGGGAGCACAGTGGTGTTCCCTCAAAGTACAGGGCACACAATACTCTGCACAAGGGAGCACTCAGGAGCCTTCATCCCAGAGTTGCCCTCCTGAGAGCGTGTGTCCCCAGCACTGCCTCCAGGCGGTGGGTGGGTATCTGCCACGGACCCTCTTCTAACCTCCGTTCTCTCTCTGCAGCAGGAAGCACCAAATATTTTGGCACAGCCAAAGCCCGCTATGACTTCTGTGCCCGGGACCGGTCGGAGCTGTCCCTCAAGGAGGGTGACATCATCAAGATCCTCAACAAGAAGGGACAACAGGGCTGGTGGCGAGGGGAGATCTATGGCCGGGTGAGACAGGCGGGGCTGGGTAACCAGGGCATTTGCCTGTTTGAATTCAGACTGTCAGGAGTCGAACGGTCTGCAAGACTCTTCAAACTGGCTTCAAACCTAGTTCTTAGTTTTGTTCCACAAAGGCAGAGAACCTTCTTTTTTTTTTTTTTTTATCCACTGACGAATTCCCAGCCTCTAGAATTCAGCCTTGCTCATAATGATTTCTCAAAAATATCTGTTGAATGAAGATGGGGACACTGGTTAGAGCTTATATTCTACTGGGGGAAACACATGTGAAAAAATGATCTAGATGATTGCTTAGATGAACAGTTTTGTTAAGGACATTGGAGGGTAAATTTAGTGAGCAGTGGAGGGCAATTAGGGTTTGAGGGAGCTTTTTGGAGTTCGAGGAAGGTCTGGGATGTAAAGGATTCATCCATCCATCCATGCACAAATCATCCATTCATCCATGCATCTGTTCATGTCCACCTATGTGTCTGTCCATCCTTCCATCCATCTGTTCATCCATCCATCCATGCATTCATCTGTTTTTCTATCAATCCATCCACCTACCCATTAATCCATTAATCTATCCACTCATCTATCCAACATGGATCCATCCATCCATCCATTCATCTCTGTGCATTCATTCATCCATCTATGCATGCATCCATCAATTCAGCTACCTATCAGTTCATTAATCTGTCCATTAATTCATCCATCCATCCATTTATCCATGCATGCATCCATCCAATCCCCATCCACCCACCCATGCATTCATTAATCCATCCATCCATTAATCTATCTATCCAACCAGCTACTCATCAATCCATTAATCTATACATTAATCCATCCATTCATCCATCCATCCATCTATCCATCCATCCATCCATCCATCCATCCATCCATCCACCTACTGATCAATTCATTGAGCTATCCATTAATTTACCCATCCGTCCATCCATTTATCCATGCATCCATCCTTCCAGTTCCCACCCATGCATGCATCCATCCAACTAATATTTATTAAGTGTCTGCTGCATGGCAGGAACTGTTCTAGGCCTTTGGAATTCAGTGCTGAATAAGACAGACACCCCCCCCCTTTGTAGACCTCACATTGTAGTGGGGGGAGGGGCACAGTGAACAAGCCTATAAATAAGCAAAATATATAATCAATCAGTTGCGGATAAATGCTATGGAGAAAAATCAAGCAAAGAAAGTGGATAAGAAGTGTTGGGTGGGTGGGGCTTGCAATTTTAAATAGGGTAGTTAGAAAGGCCTTACCAATATGGTGCCACATAAGCAGAGACTTTGAGGAGGTGATTGGGGAGGGAGGTCAGCCTTGTGTATGTGCGGGTGAAGTGCTTTTCCAGAGTAGAAAAAGGAACAGCAGGTGCAAAGGCCCTGAGGTGGTGTGTTGAGAAGCAGGAAGGAGGTTGTCCTGACGAATCTCTCATCTCTTTTCAGATTGGCTGGTTCCCTTCCAACTATGTGGAGGAAGACTATTCCGAATACTGCTGAGGCCTGGAGTGCTGGCAGAGAGATGAGAAACTCCAGGCTCTGAGCCCAGGGCGAGCATGCAGCGGGGCCAGGGGCTGTGACAGGTCCCAGGCAGGTGGAGAGTTCAGGATAGACTGTAGGAGGCCAGCGTCCAGCTGGCATTGCTCCCGGGACGATGCCCTGCTGTGGTTAATTTATAACACACTGATTTCCTTTTGGGTCCCCTCAAGAAGGCAGGGCTCAAGTGGTTACTTTTAATAAAACAATGAAAGTGAATGGAGGTGTCATTGAGGAGGACCTAGAAGGGGAAAATGAGGAGAGAGCATCATAAAACGCCCACTTACCGACCACTGTCTCCCAACTTGATTGCTGTTTATTTACAATAGGACTTGGAGGGAGGAAGTGGGATTCCCCTGTAGCAGGAAAGAGTTCTACACTCGCAGATGCAGGGTCACAGATAGGTACAACTCGTTTGTTTTTTTCTATAATGGAACTTATATTATTTTGAGTCCATCTCCCCTCTCAATTTTGCTGAGTGGTAGGAACTTCATCTCAGCCAGTTCTCCTTAAGATCCTGTTTAAATTCCAGGGGCTTTGCTGAGACTGCTGGATCTCAGTGATTGTCTCTTATCACACTGCCACCTGCTGAGATGTCATTGTTTTTTCTGCTTGGCCCTTGGGTCCTTGGCAACTTCTACCTGCCCTGTTGGCACATGCAAGACACCTGGCTGTTTCCCCCTAAATGCAGGGTGAGACGACAGACGGTACATCCTGGTTTGCCTGGGCTGATGCTGGTTGTTTTCCTGGTGTCATTAATCATGATACTTTTCATTCACCAAAGTGTTCTAGTTTGGATGATATATTACATGGTCACTGTTTTAGGTTGGTTTGCCCCTCCCCTGGCCCTGAGGCAGATCCCCAAGACAAGATGTGGGGGTACAAACTTTATCTGGGAGATGATTCCAAAAAGCAGCTGGGAAGGAGTGGGGAAGAAAGATGGGAAGGGGAGCTGGGTGCAGTGGCTCACACCTGTAATCTCAGCATTTTGGGAGGCTGAGGCATGAGGATCACTTGAGGCCAGGAGTTCGAGACCAGCCTGGGCAACATAGCGAGACCCCATCTCTATGAAAAATAAGAAAAATTAGCCAGGCGTGGTGGCACACACCTATAGTCTCAGCTACTCAGGAGGCTGAGGCAGGAGGATGTCTTGAACCCAGGAATTCGAGGCTGCAGTGAACTATGATGACGCCACTACACTCTAGCCAGGGTGACAGAGCAAGACCCTGTCTCTAAACAAACAAAAAGCCTGGACTCTGGGGGGGATCCAGAGAACCCTCTTTTCTTATATCACCCTGAAGCTATCTGTGTAGCCTGATAGGGTAAAGGGATGCATCCATATCTGGATCTGGACCTCCTCAGAGTTCAACTCTATTTTCTGTCTAACTGTTCTTATCTACAATGAGGAACCCTGTTCTGTCTTGTTATAACAAAATAGCCTGCACATTCAGACTGCTGAATGTTCTTCTACATAGATTATTTATGGCCAGATTTCTTTTTTATTCAATAGCCTTTATTTATTTTAAAAATTGTGGTGAAATACACATCACATAAAATTTACCAGCCTAACCATTTTTCAGTGTGCAGTTGAGTGGTGTTAAGTCTATTTGCAACGTTGTGCAACCATCACCCACCACCTACCTCCAGAACTTTGTCATTGTGCAAAGCTGAAACTCTGTATCCATGAAAAGGCAACTCCCCATTTCCCTCTTCCCCCAGCCCCTGGCCACCACCGTGGCCAGAATAACCCTTAGTAAGCAAAGAGATGGGCTGGCACGAGTAGCCAATCCTGGGGAAGGACCATGTGCTTTAGGTTAATTTGGGGAAAAAGTTAGTACTTTCAAATGTCACCGTACCACACTAAGAATGGAAACAGTGCACCATGTCAAGCACTCAGCATTGCCTGGTGCCATGACAGTAAGTGCTTCATACCCGTTAGCTAATTTGCTGTCACAACCAGCTCCGTGGCAGTCAGTGTTTGTGTGTATCTTTGGGGATGTTTTTTTCATGAATATCTGTGTGCCTGTTTTGGCCAGTTGCTTGTGTATTTTATAAGGGCCTTTGTATACAGTGTGTGTGTGTGTGTGTGTGTGTGTGTGTGTGTATGTCTCCAGGTTGAATGGCAGGCCCCCTGCCCCAAATTCATACGTTGAAATCCTAACCCCTAGGATCTCAGAATGTGACCTTATTTGGAAATAAGGTCTTTACAGAGCATGGTAGCTAAGGCTCCAGGAGGATTCTAAGGTCCTCTCTGCCACTGTAAAACTAGCTGTAATTTTTTTTTTTTGAGACACAGTCTCGCTTTGTCACCCCGGGTAGAGTGCAGTGGTGTCATCATAGCTCACTGCAACCTCAAACTCCTGGGCTCAAGCGATCCTCCTCTCTCAGCCTCCTGAGTAGCTGGGACTATGGGCCTGCGCTACCAAGCCCAGCTAATTTTTCTATTTTTAGTAGAGATGGGGTCTCGCTCTTGCTCAGGCTGGTCTTGAACTCCTGAGCTCAAGTGATCTTTCTGCCTCAGCCTCCCGGGTAGCTGGGACTACAAGCACGTGCCACCATGCCCAGCTAATTTTTTCCTATTTTTAGTTGTTTGGCTTATTTCTTTCTATTTTTAGTAGAGACGGGGTCTTGCTCTTGCTCAAGGTGGTCTCGAACTCTTGAGCTCAAGGAAGCCTCCCGCCTCGGCCTCCCAGAGTGCTAGGATTATAGGCGAGAGCCACTGTGCCCAGCTGCTGTAAAATTTTGGGAATGACTTTACCTCTCTCAACCAGAGAAAGATGAAATCACCTGCCCAAGGTCACAGAGGTATCAATAGTATGTATCAGAGTGCAAAGCCACCCTCTTAACCATTCCTCTAGTGGCCGGTGGGGACCTTGGCATGTCCCAGTTCCCTCCCCAAGCTCAGATAAGCCAATGCCCAAATGGCACTTGCGAACACCTGGCCAGGTGCAGGATATAGTCTCTGGAACCCTGAGCAAAGTGTTTGCCATGTTCGAGGAGCCATGAAGCCGAGAAGAGGGTGTTGGGGGAGGCAATGGAGTCACAAGGGATCAGGGACAATGCTGGGAGGTTTCTGCCCCTCCCTATGACTCCCCCGGTGAGTCACGCCATGAACTTACCTAAGACCTAAGGTGGCCACCTGGGTTGTCTAGTTCCATGGTGTTGGTGAGGTTGAGTTCATGGACTTGTTCTTGGAGTTCCCGATTGTCACTGACCTCAGCCCCAGATGGTAGGAGTGAGTCAGGCACAGATCTGTCTGCAAAGTGTGCCCAATTGAATAGAAGATTCTAAAAACCAACTAGGCAGTTATGACACAGTGATGAGTTTCAAGATAAGAGAACCAAGGACGTGGTGGAAGCAAATACATATCTTACCCAGGCTTGGGTTGGGGGAGGGTAGCCAGGGAGGGCTTCTTGGAAGAGGAGACATCTAAGGTGCCACCTCTGTGATGAGCTGGGTGGAGTTGCCTAGGTAAAATGGGGAGATGCAAATGAGGGTGATTGTGGTGGGTTGTGGGAACTTTAAGGGGCTCATTTTGCTCAGAGGGAGAGGGAAGTGGGGGTGGGGGCATCTGGAAAGTTGTTGGGACTTGAATCAAGCCCAGGTAATGCCTGATGTGAGACCCCATACTTATATGTTCCCTGGAGGGACTAGGGACAGAGGGGGGTAACTGATTCCTCAAGATATCTTGATGGGGGAGGCTACTCCTTGCTCGTGGTGGAGAGGAGGATGATGATGGCTCTTGGTCACCCCTGAGGGCCACATGTGTTCCCTGAAGTGGCCTGCTGATGGCTGGGGAGTTGGGGTTGAGGGAACAGCTGGTACCCCAATATGCTGGCACAGAGGGTCAAAGATCACAGGGCAGCCTCACAGGGCCCTAACTCGGAGTCCTTTCGTGCTGGCTGTCTGTTACTTCTGGCCGCCTGGGGGCATGCACATGCATGCACACATACACACATGCACGTGCACACATGCATGCACACATACACACATGCACGTGCACACACGCATGCACACATACATGTACACACACATGCATGTGCACACACATGCACACATACACACATGCATGTGCACACACGCATGCATGCATACACACATGCACGTGCACACACGCATGCACACATACACGTGCACACATGCATGCACACATACACACATGCACGTGCACACACGTACACACACATGCACGTGCACACACGCATGCACACATACATACACATGCACACACACATGCACACATACACACATGCACGTGCACACACATGCACACATACACACATGCACATGCACACACACATGCATGCATACACACATGCACGTGCACACACACATGCACACACACTGTATTAGTTTGCTGGGGTTGCTCTAACAAAGTACCACAAACGAAGTGGCGGAAACAATAGAAATTTATTCTTTCACAGTTCTGGAGGCCAGAAGTCTGAGGTCAAGGTGTTGGCAGGGCCACGCTCTCTCTGAAGGCTCCAGGGAAAGATCTGATTTTGCCTCTTCCAGCTTCTAGTGGTGGCCAGCAATTGGTGGCATTCCTTGGTTTGTAGATGCATCACTCCAATCTCTGCCTTCGTCATCACATGGTGTTCTCTGCACCTTCCAAGTCTCCCTCTCTTTTCTTCTATAAAGACACCCGTCATTGCATTCAGGACCTATCCTAAATCCAGGCTGATTTCATCTCAAGATACTTAACTAATCCTATCTGTAAAGACCGTGTTTCCAAATAAGGTCATGTTCTGAGGTCCTGGGCATTAGGGTTTCAACATGTGAATTTTTGGAGGGATGCAATTCAACTCGTAAGACAGACAGACAGACAGACACATACACACACATACTCTGTATACAAAGACCCTCATAAAAATAGAAGCACAAATGGTTAGAACAGTCACATAGATGTTCATAAAGAAAATAGCCCCAAAGGTACACACAAACACACGCAGTAAATAGAGACTCACAGATATAAAGATTCTGTCCCCCTCGGGTGAGCAGAAGCACAGAGGGACACAGACCCAGACAGACAAAGAAAAAAAATATTTGCTCACCTACAACAGGCAAACACAGCAGACGGAAAGCTGTAGAGACACATAGACAATGTGGCCCGTTGCAACATGCCAGAGGACCCCAGACCCAAACACTTCTCTCTGCCCCCAACAATGCCGAGAAAAACACTGAAAAATGAATAGAAACACATACACATAGATGCAAAAATACACACTCCCTCTTCCAGCAGGCAATTGCATGTGTACACACACACACACACACACACGTATACACATAAAACACTCACAATGCCACCTGCATGAACATCAGGTAGTCCCTGTTAAAGACTGTCTCTCTCTCTCTTTCTCTCTCTCTCTCAAACAGACTCACTCTTACACCCTGTCCTAGGAATTTAAAAACACTGATAAACACATGCAGTGGGTGGAGAGAGACTTCAAACACAGGCAGACAGACAGACACCCACTAGATCAAACAGGGACATTTGTGAGCAAGCATCGCAAAGACAGATACACAGGCAGGCAGACTGTCTTCCCGCAGACAGCCCCAATTTAAATCCATGCTTGCCCCCTGGTGGACAGTAGCAGTAGTGAGCCAATCTCAGCATACCTCCCCAATTATAATATATACCCCCATTTATTCTCCCAACAAGCCATAGAAAACGACCCACCCAGAGGCACCACATGGGGGGTCTCATTCAAGAGTTTTGAAGAGAAAAAAAAAAACCCTCACTTCCTCATGGTGGGGAAGCACAGGGTTGGAGGAGTCTAGAGGACTGAAAGTTTTCCTGGAAGGGGAGGCAGGATCTGGGTCTTTGAAGGGTAAGTAGGAGTTCCTGTTGTTGAGAAGGCAGAGAAATATGGTGTAGGCGGAAGGGGCTCTCTGTGGCCTGAAGGTTCTTCCAACCTCTTTTAACCTCTAGTGCTTTACAGAAGTCTCAGCTTGGGCTATTGAATCGGTACCCTGTCTTTTCTGGAAGAGAAATGTTTTTTATCCAAAGGAATGAATCCGTAGTGGTGAAATTCCAGGCAGTGAAGTCAGGTCTGGGGCAGATTTTCACATAGGGTGCCGTCCTGTTTCATGGGGACCATTCACTCAGGGGAAAGTTGTCCTCAAGGAATTCAGCACACTGTTTTCCCTGGTGTTTGAGCCTGGGGTGGGGGGTTCAGGTTCCAAGAGATCATTTTCCATGCTGTCCTCTGAGCACCGATTTGAAGCTATGTGATGCCCTCTCGTGGCTTTTGCTGATTTGACTTCAGCACCCAAAACTCTGCCTAGACTGTTCTGAAAGATCAGGCTGGAAGGGTGGGCTTTGACATTTGAGAGCTCTAAGCTGCAGGACAAGGGGAGCTTAGAGTGGGGGGATTGAATCACCAGATGTTGACATAGCACCTGCCCATTCCCATGGTGTAAATACTCCCACCACATCTGTGTATTTCAAGTCATTGGTGTTGTTATCATCACCTCCCCTTTTTTTTTCTTTTTCTTTTTTCTTTTTTTGAGACAGAGTCTCACTCTGTTTCCTGGACTAGAGTGCCATGGCGTCAGCCTAGTTCACAGCAACCTCAAACTCCTGGGCTCAAGAAATCCTCCTGCCTCAGCCTCCCGAGTAGCTGGGACTACAGGCATGTGCCACCATGCCTGGCTGATTTTTTCTATATATATTTTTAGTAGTCCATATAATTTCTTTTTATTTTTAGTAGAGACGGGGTCTCGCTCTTACTCAGGCTGGTCTCGAACTCCTGAGCTCAAATGATCCGCCCGCCTCAGCCTCCCAGAGTGCTAGGATTACAGGCGTGAGCCACCGCGCCCCGGCCTATCATCACCTCCCTTATCTCTAGTTTCCCCCACTTCCACTCCACCCAGCAAAAGCACCACCAGCGTCAGAGAGAACCCAGGCACCAGGATAACCACAAAACCTTGCGTAGTTTGCATCTTTCTTCCTGCCCTGGCCACACTAGCCTAATAAAGCAGGAAGGGGCAGAGAGGGAAAGAACTGAGCAAGGATGTGGCCTCAGTGGGAGTTTATTTAGAGATCAGTTCCACAAAGAGAAATAAAGCAGTGTCACAGGCAAGAGAATGTCTTTTTAAATTTTTTATTATTTTTTTTCAAATGGACAAATAAAAATTGTATATATTTATGGTGTCCATCATGGGGTTTTGAAAATATGTATAGATTGTGGAATGGTGAAACCGAGCTAATGAATATATGCATTACTCATATATGTATTTTTTTTGTGGTGAGAACACTTAAAATTTACTCTTAGCAATAGTCAAGAATGCAATACATTGACTGTGGTTTTTTTTTTTGGGGGGGGGATGGATAGAGTCTCACTTTGTTGCCCAGGCTGGGGTGCAGTGGCATCATTATAGCTCACTGCAGCCTCCAACTCCTGGGCTCAAGTGATCCTCCTGCCTCAGCCTCCTGAGTAGCTGGGACTACGGGTGTGCACCACCACGCTCGGCTAATTTTTCTATTTTTAGTAGAGACAGGGTCTCGCTCTTGTTCAGGCTGGTCTCAAACTCTTGACCTCAAGCGATCCTCCCACCTCGGCCTCCCAGAGTGCTATGATCACAGGCATGAGCCACCGCGCCCAGCCCTCTCACTGTGGTTTTGATTCCCTAATGATTAGTGATGTTGAGTATCTTTTTGTGTAATGGAGGGTTTTGAGAGAGAACAGTGATTCAGACCCAAGAGTAGAATTGTTTGGCTTGGAATTAGCATCAGATGTCCTGTCCACAGTTTTCAGGGGTGACCTTTGAAAACTGGGACAGGACAGCTAGAGAGGGCTGGAGTTGGGTATTTCCCTTCTCCCACGTGGAAAGCTAGAGTTGAACAGAGTTGGGTATTTCTTTTCTCCCATATCATTTAGGCTTTAATATAATCTCAGCAGGGGCTGGGCGCAGTGGCTCACGCCTGTGATCCCAGCACTCTGGGAGGCCGAGGTGGGAGGAACACTTGAGGTCAGGAGTTCAAGACCAGCCTGAGCAAGAGCAAGACCCTGCCTCTACTAAAAAAAAAAATAATAAAATAAAAATTAAAAAAGAATATAGATCTGTGTTGTTCAAACCACCCAGACTGTAGCACTTTGTTATGGCAGCCCTAACAGAATAATGTAGTGCAACTAGTTCTCTGCATGCAACAGGAAAGCCAAACCTCTAAGCTGGCAGAACATATTGCCCCTTATTTAGGCTAATTTTTGAGGCCCGTCTACCTTCTAGAACCTTCTCCTTTCTCAGAGGCTTAGGGCTAGAGACCCATTTTCTTTTTTGTGTAGATTCTTTTGAGGTAGGAAACTGGCAGTCCCTGTTGGATAAAGAGTCCTAAATCCCAAATCAAGTTCTCTGATAAAACAAGAGACAGTGGTGTAGAAACCCACCCAAACTAGCGAGAACCCAGATGGTCGGGAAAAATGAGCTCCAGTTTCCCCTCACTGCTCATTATCCACTAGTTTTAATAACGTATTAGCTTACTACAGAAACTCCACCCAGGGCCATGACCTGTTACAAATGCCATGACAACTCCCGGAAGTTGCCCTATAGGGTTCAGAAAGAGGAGGAACCCTCAGTTCCGGGAACTCCCCACCCCTTTCCCAGAATTTTTGTAAATAATTCTCCCTCTGCTCAACATAAAATTAAATAGAACGTATAAAAGAAGACTCCAGAAACTCACAAGGTGCTATTCTGTGTTGCCCTGAGAGACAGCAGATGCCCAGTCTATGGGGCAGCCTCCTTTCTTTTAAAAAAAAAATTAATACTTTTATTACTTTAATAAACTTGTTTTTGCTTTGCACTGTTGGCTCACTCTTGAATTCTTTCCTGCGTGAAACCAAGAACCCACTGGGCCTTCAAAGAGACCCCAGTTTGGGGGTCCACTTTCCTATATTTCTTTGAGACCCACTTCCTTCAAATCCAGGCCACTGTTTGCCTGGGCTCAGGGGCCCTGTTTTTGGGGAGCAAATCTGATGATGTATCATTTTGCTCTTTAGTCTTTGACACTTCTATATCTGCTTCTGGGTCTACTTGTGGTAATGTCCAAAGGCAGTCTAGAATAGCAGTTCCTCTAGCTGTTTCTTCTGCCCCTTGTGAGATGAAACGATAATCAAAACCATTTGGGGAACTGGCTTGGAGCTCTGCCAGAAACCCTTGCAGAAATTTGCAGAGGGAGAGTACGTGCACAGTCGTGCTTGTGCAGACACCCGGTATCCACTGCACGGGGGTGTGGACGAACAAATTGCACACAACAACATACTGTATAACTTCGAAAGGATGTGGCCTAAGCTGTAAATAGGGATACGGAAGGATTTCCAAGATATATTTCCAAAGTATATTTCTTATCACTCAGGGTACAGTCAGGAAACAGAAATTGCACCAGTTTTTGTGGGTTTATTTTTGTTTTTAAGGAAGTACATGGTTAGATTGTTGCTTAGTTTTATAAAGTTACACGCATTTATCATTGTGTAGTGAGATCAACTCTATATGAAAATGAATTCGAGGCCACATTTCATCAGAGAAACTCAAAACACATGATGTCTTTAGTTCCCTTTATATAGCATGCACCATAAAATAATTTGATTATTTTATTTAGCATGCACCATAAAATAATTTGGTCACTTTATATAGCATGCACAATAAAATAATTTGGCAGGATGGTGGGTGCCCTTTGTTTTGGGGCCAGTCTCTTCGATGTTATTGAAAAGTAATTTACGTACGACACACAACATTCTTTTGCAGCATAAGGTCTGATGTTTTGACAACCACTACCAGAGTCAGAATACAGAACATTTCCACCATCCCCCCAAATTTCTTCGAGATCTCTTGTAATCCACCCCTGGCCCTAGGTAACCACTGATTTGCTCTCGCCACCCACAACTATATGTGGTTTTGATTTTCTAGAGTTTCATATACACAGGATTGTGGGGGTGAATTTTATGTGTCAACTTGGCTAGACTATGGGAAGATATATTTTTAAAGAGATCATGAACGTTTATGGTCAGTTGACTTTAAGGAAAGCGGATGACCCGTCATAGCGTGGGTGGGCCTTGTCCAATCATTTGAAGGCTTTGAGAGCAAAGACTGAGGTTTTCTGAAGAAGAAGGAATTCTGCAACACAGAAATGTAGAAATACTGCCTGAGTTTCAAGCGTTTGGACTCAAGACTGCAGCATCAATTCTCACCTGAATCTCCAGCATGTCAGCTTGCCTAATGGATTTTGGACTGGCAACACCTATAATTGGGAGCCAATTCCTTAAAATCTCTCTCTCTCTTTCTCTCTCTCTCTCCTGTTAGTTTTCTTTCTCTGAAGAACCCCAAATAATACAGGATCCTTTTACTTTTTATTCTTTTGTGTCAACTTCTTTCTTTTTCAGCACGATGTCTTTGAGATTCACCCATGTTCTTGACTGTGTCAGCGGTTCATATCTTCATTGCGTAGACTCATCATCTGTTGATGGGCACTTGAATGTTTCCCTGTGTTTGGCAATTTTGAATAAAGCCCCTGTAAACATTTATATATGAGTCATTTCATGGATCTATGTTTTTATCTCTCTTCAGGTAAGCACCTAGGAGAAGGATGGCTAAACTACGGACAGACTTTCATTCTAGGTGGTAAGTGGTCATGACTTCAAGTGCCCTGAATGTCCAGCCATTACCCTAAGACTTCCCGAGATCCAGCTACTAAGGGGTTAATTAATGCCTGGAATCTCGCTTTGGGATCTTAGCCAGCGTGCATTCTGATTGGTCAGTGCTCCACCTCTACCAGGTGTCCTATACTTCAGATACCACCTGTGCAGAAATGAGTTAACATAGTTGGTTCTTGGTGGGGTCTGGGAATTTGGATTTGGGGATGTTTCCTACCATTTCCACACTGTTAGTGCAAACCCGAAGGAAAGACCTTCCGGGCTTTCCTTGGGCCCTGAGTCTCTAATGAGCTGTCCCGGTAGACCACATTTCACACCTGCTTTTGCTAATAGTTGCTGGAGGAATTAATTACCTAATTAATTAAGTTGTGACTCAGCCGGGAGAGGACTCTTGGGTGCTTACCTGGTTTCCCTTGGACTTCAACCCACGTGCATTTTCCTTATGCTGATTTTTGGTTTGTATCCTTCTGCGGCAATAAATCCCAGCCTGACCGAGCCTGCGGGTGGCCTTGGGGACCACCGGCAAACCACCCCTTAGGAGCTGTAGGTAAACTACAAACTCCTCTGAGGAAAACGTGGCCATGCCCCTCAGGATCCACCTCCCTCCCAGGGCACCTGACCCTTCTGTCCAGCCAGAGGGCAACTCCTGTTCATCTCCCACCTCCTCAAAATCCTGGTCTGGGGCAGTGGGGTAGGGGTCCGAGATCAGGAGATTCATCTGTTTCTCTTTCTTCCTTCTCTCTCATCTATTTCTTCATTTTCTAGGACATGGTAGCAAACAAAATGACTCCCCTGCTCTGAGGAAGCTCCCAGTCTTTTGAGGGAAACAGACATTTAAACAAGCATAGAGAGTGTGGTGATGGGGAAGCATAGAAGAAGCCCCTCACCTTAAAGTGGGAGTCAAGGAAGGCTTCCTGGAGGAGGTGATATTTATGCCAGAAGGATGCATAGGATTTGGATGAGTGCTCATTGCAGATCTGGATTTAAGAAAGAGCTAGAGGGGAGGCTGAGGTGGGAGGATCCCTTGAGGCCAGGAGTTCAAGACCATCCTGGGCAACATAGCAAGACCTCATCTCTACAAAAAAAAAAAAAAAAAAAAAAAATTTTTTTTAAATTATCCAGGCATGGTGGCACACACCTGTAGTCCCAGCTACTCAGGAGCTTGAGGTGGGAGGACGGCTTCAGCCCAGGAGCTGGAGGCTGCACTGAGCTATGATCTCGCCATTGCACTCCAGCCTGGGCGACAGAGTGAGACCCTGCCTCTACTAAAAAGAGAGAAGTAGGGGCTGTGGCTGTACGCAGGGGGCCGGCTGCGATGGCTGCAGTGTCTGCGGGGCTGATGAGAAACTGCTAAAGTTCCCAGGGAAGCAAAGTAGAATTTCCTAAGAGCATAAAATGGAGGGAGAGGAGAAAGCCTATGGTGGCTGTGAAGGCCCTGATGCCATGGATGCCAAATCGATATATTCTGATGGGCGTGACTTTACTGTAAAAAGAGAACATGCGCTAACATCAGGAACAATGAAAGTATTTTACCCGCAAGCTTCGCTACACTAACAGCTCCACGGAGATTCCTGAATTCCGAATTGCACCTGAAACTACACTGGAACTGCTGATGGCTGCAAACTTCCTAGATTGTTCAATCAAACACATTATAATAAACTATTAGTTTTTTCAGTATTTCCTACCTGTAGTTCAGTGAGTAATTTTTTCATATGTAGCATGTTGCCTGTGTGCAGTTAACTATAAAGTTCACTGCAAAGCAGATTCTCTTTTGGTTTTTTTTTTTTTTTTTTTTTTTTTGCGTAGCAATCAGGGTTAATATTTGTTTGTTACCTCAACAAATTAGGGACGTTTTCACAAATGGAAATAAAGAAATATGCCAGTTCAAAGAGAGAGAGAGAGGGAGGGAGAGCGCTTGAAGCAGAACTTGCTGCTGAGGAGTCTTGTGCATGGGGGTTATTGAGCAGAAAGGGAGTGAAGGAGGGGAAGGCCTGCAGGGCAGGGAAGAGGTGATCTGAGCTGGAGCCTAGCCTCAGCCGGATCCCACTGGGCACGAATGGCACCACCCAGTTGACCTCACCTTGAAGGCGAGGGGCTGGCCTTTTGCATGCATGGGGCTGGGTGTGAGGGTTTGTGCAGCTAAGTTCGGCTGAGGTCAGTTCTCCGGAGAAGGGGGAAGCTGTGAGCTATCAGTAGGCAACACTTGCAGCAGCAGGGGGATGGGTGCACCAGCTGGTAGAGGGTGGCTGGGCAGGGCGTCGACAGCATTCACTACAGGGGCCTCAATTATTTTAGGATCACTAGAGTTTGGGGTGGAGAATGGAAAACAATGAAACAAGATGGGGAGACCAGAGTAAGGCTAGGTAGGGTCTTGAGTGCCATATTAATTAATGAGGCCAGACTTTACCCTGAAGGCGCTAGGGAGCTATAGAAGGGTTTGTAGTACAAGAGGGACATGGTCAGGTGAGGTAGAGGCTGCCCTGGGGGCCCCTGGGGTTTCCCAGGTTTCCTGCTCCTCCTCCACTCGGTGTGACAGGGAGTGATGTCCCTGAGGCTCCTCTGCTGGGCTGACTTCTTCAATCCTGAGCATCCCTTGCTTTCCCCATTTGCCAGGAAAGTCAAGAGTGGTTAGATTTTTGCAGAATGGTTCATTTCCTCCACCCATCCTTCCCCTTCTTGTCTCTCATCCCCACCCACATCCCTGCAGAATCGCTGCAGTCTGGACTTTATAGCCTGGGTAAGCTCTCGTGGGTCTGAAGGGAGTCTGGAGTTTTTGGGTCTTCAGTTACTCACTGGGGACCCAAGCCCCCCACCTGTGGTAGGTGGGATCATGCGCTCCCCTCACCTCTGCAAGTTGTCCACAGCCCACCTGATCCCTAAAACCTGCGGATGTGTTGCCTTCTATGGCAAAAGGGACTTTGCAGAGGGGATTCAGTTAAGGATCCTGAGAAGGGCAGGTGATCTGGGGTCACCTGGGTGGCTCTATGTTGTTACAAGGGTCCTTATAAAAATATGAAAGGCAGGAGGGTTGGGGAGAGAAAGGGAGATTGAGAGAGAGACTGAGAGACAGAGACACAGAGAGAAATTGATTGGAAGATGCTACATTGCTGGCTTTGAAAATAAAAGAAGGGGCCACAAGCCAAGGAACGCAGGTGGCTCCCAGGAGTTCAAAAAGGCAAGAAATGGATCCCCCGCTACAGCATCCAGAAGGAACACAGCCCTGCTGACATCTTGGTTTCAGCCCCATAAGACTCATGTAGGACTCTGACCTCCAGACCCATCATATAGTAATCCACATTTTTTTCAAGCCACCAAGTTTGTGGCAATTTGTTGTAGCAGCCGTAGGAAGCTCATCCCGTCCCCATCCCGAGGAGGGATCTGGGCTTGACTGCAAAAATGCTAATTCTTTAGCCCAACCTCCACCTTCCAACTTCTGTTTCAGACTCTCCACCAACATGCAGATGATCCCCAAATCCTGCTGTTCCTGCCTCCTGAAACCCTGTCCCTCCCCCACAGCCTCTGTCCTAGACCGGATAACCATAAAATAGCCATCACTCTTTTCTTTATCCTGGGAGCAGTCCCAGCCTCCTCCCCGTCTGCTCACCCCTGGCCCCACCCTGTCTATTACCCCTCTGCATGGCACAAGTGTTGTAAAATACTAGCCTGTGACTCCCTTGCTGAACTCCCTTTTATTGTCCCGAGGTTAAAGTCTAAACTCTTTCACCCGAGATAGGGAACTGGCAGGCTTTGTGCAAGAAAGAGTCGTAAGACCCGGACCAAGATCTCTGATAAAACAGGAGGTGGGGTCGGGTGTGGCGGCTCACGCCTGTAGTCCCAGCACTCTGGGAGGCTGAGGCAGGGAGGATGGCTTGAGCTCAGGAGTTCCAGACCAGCCTGAGCAAGAGTGAGACCCCATCTCTACTAAAAATAGAAAAAATTAGCTGGATATGGTGGTGAGCGCCTGTAGTCCCAGCTACTAGGGAGGCTGAGGCAGGAGGCTCACTTGAGCCCAGGAGTTGGAGGCTGCAGTGAGCTATGATGACACCACTGCACCCCAGCATGAGTGACAGAGTATGACTCTGTCTCCAAAAAAAAAAAAAAAAAGAGCAGGTGTTAGTGGAAAAACCAGCCAAAACCAGTGAAAGCCCAGATGGTGAGGAAAACTAACCTCAAGTCACCTGCACTGCTCATTATACTCTAGTTATAGTGCGTTAACATGCTACAAGAAACTCCCACCAGCACCACGACTGTTTCCAAATGCCATGGCAACTCCTGGAATTTGCTCTATGTTGACTGCCACACTAGAAAAAAAAAATTTTTCCCCCCTAGGGCCACAGTGTTTTATTATGAAAATAGAATAAAAACTTTGAAAACACAGTGAGCCTTTCTAATTTAATGAAAAATTTGTTATTTTTTATTGTTTCCTGTGTGTGAGTTATGTGCAACTCACGTGGGGCTAGAATCAATTTTTACACTGCATGCCGCTTGAGTTGTATGTGACTCATGACATACTTACTGAATTTGTTTTGGAGAATTGAGTCTTCATAGGTGAGGCCCTGGGCTCAAAACTAGCGTGAGTTAAATACAACTCACATGGCAGTTAATGTGTTAAATGGGAGAGGGACCCAGGGTTCCAGAGACTCTCTACCCCTTTCCGAAGACACTCATGAACAATCCTTCTTTTGTTTGACATACAGTCAAGAGATAACCATAAAATAGCCATCCAGCAGCACAGAAATGCTCCTTTGTGTATAGGGCAACTACCTTTTTCTTTTTCTTTTTTTTGAGATGAAGTCTTGCTCTGTCGCCTTGGGTAGATGCAGTAGTGTCATCACAGCTCACTGCAGCCTCAAACTCCTGGGCTCAAGCAATCCTCCTGCCTCAGCCTCCTGAGTAGGTAGAACTACAGTTGCACCATGATGCCCAGCTAATTTTTCTGTTTTTAGTGGAGATAGGGTCTCACTATGTTGCCCAGGCTGATCTTGAACTCCTGACCTCAAGTGATCCTCCCACCTCTACCTCTCAGGGTGCTAGGATTACAGGTGTGAGCCACTGCGCCTGACCTCTTTTTTTCTTAACTCAGTAAACTTGCTTTTATCTTACCCTATTGGGTTTCTCTTGAATTCTTTCCTGTGTGAAGCCAAGAACCCACTTGGCCTTCAGGCCAGACCCCAGTTTTGGGGTCCACTTTCCTGTATCACACCCACATTTTAAAGTCCTGCAGGATATGAACTTTGGTACATTTTCCAATTCAGTTTTTGCTGGCATCAGGATTTCTTCCAGGCAGAGCTGGGACTATTTGACATCGTGGAATAATAATAATAATAAATAACAACAATAACTGATAGTGTTAAGCATTTAATCTGTGCCAGGCAGGGTTTTATGACTGTACCACATTAAACTTCAAATCCTGTGAAGTAGACACCTTATTATTTTGTTGATGGTAAAAACTGCTTCTGGGTATATTCATTGTCTCTTGCTATGTAACAAAATTACTTCCAAACTGAACAGCTTAAAATAGCAAACTTTTATTTTCCTATAGTTTTTGGGAGTCAGGATCTGGGGGTGGCTTCATTGGGTGGTGCTGGCTCAGGGTCCTGCATGAAGTTATAGAGAAGCTGTTGGCCGGAGCTGCATCATCTAGAGCTCAGCTGGCGCTGGAAGATTTGCTTCCAAGGTGGCTCACTCGCATGGCTGTTGACGGGAGCTCTCAGTTCCTCCACAGCACTGTTTGAGTGTCCTCACAACATGGTGACCGTCTTCTTTCCAGTGAATGGTCCTGCAAAGACAGAAGGCAAGGAGGAAGCCACAGTGCCTCTTTCTATCTGGTCTCGGAAGTGACATACTGTCCCATCTTCCTTTTTGTGTTCGTGAGAAGCAAGTGCCGCCCACACTCAGGGAGAGAGGGATTTGGCCCAACCACTTGAAGGGAGGAGGATCCAATACTTTGCAGATGTATGTTACAACCGCTACACGGGTCCATCTGCCTCTAGGAGCCGCAGTCCTGGATCTATTGAACAAAGATTACAGAAGAAAGTGCAAGTCCCTGGTGGTCCCTCCTAGTTGGTAACATTACCCCACAGGGAATTGTCAGGGGAGAGAATTGGGGTGTCATATTACTAGGAGAAGGGAGGTGGGAGGAGAGAGCTACATCTGTGGTTTCCTCAGAGCTGGTATGTGCCAGGGGAAATCCTCTTAATTCTTTTTGTGAGTCCCCAGAAGGCTGTTTGGCCATCTGGGGCCTTCCCCTATACTATGATACTTCCTTCCCCTACGATCAGAAGCATCGTGAGAAGACATGGGTGGAGATATGTTGGTTAAGGCTGTGGTCCCCAACCCCCTGGCCTGTTAGGAACTGGGCTGCACAGCAGGAGTTGAGTGGTGGGTGAGGAGTGAAGCTTCATCTGTATTTACAGCTGCTCCCCATCACTGGCATCACCCCCTGAGCTCTGCCTCCTGTCAGTGGCATTAGATCCTCATAGGAGCATGGACCTTACTGTACACTGCGCATGCGAGGGATCTAGGTTGCGGCTCCTTATGAGAATCTAATGCCTGATGATCTGAGGTGGAGCTGAGGCAGTGATGCTAGCACTGGGGAGCGGCTGCAAATACAGATTATCATTAGCAGAGAGGTTTGACTGCACAATAAATATAATGTGCTTGAATCATCCCAAAGCCATCCCCCCGTCCACACCCCCATCCATAGAAAAATTTTCTTCCATGAAACCGGTCCCCGGTGCCAAAAATGTTGGGGACCACTGGGTTAAAGGATGCAAATTTCAGTTAAATAGGAGGAGTAAGTTCAAGAGATCTATCCTACAACATGTTGACTATAGTTAAGGACAATGTATTGTATACCTGAAAATTGCTAAAAGAGTAGATTTTAAGTGGTCTCGCCACCAAAAACTGATGTGCATGTGAGGTTAAAGATATGTTAATTCTCTCGCGTTGGCCAGCCATTCCATATTTCAAAACCTCATGCTGTCCACCATAAATGTATACAATTTTGATTTGTCAGTTAAAAGTAGAAATTAAAAAAGAAGAAGAAAAGAGAAACAAATGGAAAAAAAGAACGCACAGATCTCATATCTCAACTAGGGGAAATTAGAAGTCAAAATAAACCAAGTTGGAGCTGGTGTTTCTGGTTGGTAGAAACCATGGAAGGAATCCGGAGTTATGGAAGTATGGAGAGATCCCTTGTTTGGAAAGCAGCTTCCCTTGAACTTTGTGGGCCTTTGCATGTGCTTTATTTACTTCTCATGCTGTCTTTTCTCCAGAGCTCGGCTGGCTACCGCTCCTTCCTCAGGTCTCAGCTTGGGTTAGACTTCCTCTGGCCAAGCCGTACACCCCTCACCTCTGGCTTTCTGTTTCTCACAATGAGGAGAACAAACCTGTCTTTCTCCACCACCCTGGGGGGTGGGGGGTCTGACGTCATCTGTGTCTAACAGCCACAGCCAACACTGGGGACTGAGCTCTGGGTATACTCTTGCCTGCAAGGCTATGTGCTGAGCACTTTAATACCTCCCTGGCCATAAGGATCTTTTGGGACAGGGCTGATTGACTATCCCTGTGCTCCAGGTAAGAAACTGAGACCCAGAGAGCTGAGTCACCTCCCACAGACACTTTGTGAGCACCCTGTAAAGTCAGGAGTTGAACCCATGGCTGTCCGACTCCAGTTTCTCCCGCCGTTATAGCCAACGCTCAGAGCGTTGGTTGTCTGCCAGCCTCTGTTGTGGGCATGTCGTAGACACCAACTCCTCTGAGGCTCGCATCAGCCCCATAAGGTAGACCCATCCTCTTAATAGGCCCATTTTACAGATGAGAATGTCAAGGCAAGTGGAGGCAATGGGATTTGAACCCCCAGCAGTCTGGTTCCAGAGTTTGGGTTCATCCTCTAGCACTTCTATAAACCATAATGCAGCTCTGTTTATCCTCCTCCCTGGTGGAATTTTTTTTTTTTGTATTTTCATGCCAGCTCTTTACTGCGACCTCACCAGGCAGGGTCCCTTCATGCGCAAACAGGAAGTGAAGCCCTAGATGCACCTTCTTCAGGGTGTTGACTCCAAGGTGGCTACTTTGCCTTGCAAAAGAGCAAAAAGGGAGACTGCAAAAGCAAGTGGAGATTTTTCTTTCCAAGAACATAGGGGTGGCCCTTGCAACCTCCTTGGGAGCTTGTAGCAGACGCCGTTGGCGCTCCATGGCCTTGAACCCTTCGGGAGACTCCAGCCTGATCTCTTCTGGTTGCTGCATTTTGTGGTCCACAGGGTTCTATCCACTGGAGCCCACTCGACCTGCGAGGCCAGGCCCGAGTGTCATCGGGTTGACGTCTGTCCTCCCACCCCCAACCAGGGAGCAAGCCTCACCCAATGACTGACAGTTGTTGGGGTAAAAATACTCCAGCTCCGTCACCCTTCAGTTGCAATAACTCTAAGGAGTGTGTTCTATGCTGCCTCCCAGATATCCCTGGGGAAGTTAAGGGCCACTTTCTCGCTGCATCACCTCTTTGATAACACACCCATTATTGACTCTCTTCCTTTCTCACTTCCCCTCACCGCCCAGCTGGTGTCTTCTGGGGTCACCTCCCTGAGAAACGTTCACTAAAATCCTTATCTCAGGGTGTACATTTGGAAGACTTTTTTTGTTCGTTTGTTTCTTTCTTTTTTTTTTTTTTTTTGAGACTGAGTCTCGCTCTGTCACCCAGGCTGCAGTGCAGTGGTGTGATCACAGCTCGCTGCAGCCTCCAACTCCTAGGCTCAAGCAATCCTCCTGCTCCAGCCTCCTGAGTAGCTGGGACTACAGGTGTGCACCACCAGCCCCAGCTAATTTTTTGTAGAGATGGGGTCTTGGTATGTTGCCCAAGCTCGTCTCAAACTCCTGGTCTCAAGCAATCCTCCTGCTTCAGCCTCCCAAAGTGCTGGGACTACAGGTGTGAGGCACTGCACCCAGCCATTTGGGAGACCTTAAGATATTACTAGATCTCCTTATTTATGAGAGAGAGAGAAGGGGGGGGCTGGGAAACTGAGCATGGGCTGGGAGGGGTCAGACAGAGTTGAGCCCTGAAGGAAGATGAAATGGTTAAAGCTCTTGATCCTGGAGTCAGGGGGTGTTCATTTCATATCTTGGGTTTGAGTGGCCTTGGACAATTTATAACTCCTCTGCAAGCCTCGGTTACCTTTTTTGGTGGAAGGAGGGGAATTCCTACTTTACAAGGCTGACATGAGGATGCAATTAAATTTTGTTGGCAATGTGCCAGCAGAGCGCCTGGTATATGATGGTTACGACGGTCGTTTGTTTTCGTGGGGCAGGCTGAGAAGAGACTCTTAAGTCTGAGACTTGCTTCATCAGGGGCAGGAGGTGGAAGCTCATTTGCTGGGTGCAATGAAAGAGGGTGATGAGAGTTGGGAGATGGATGTCAGAGAGCAAAGCAAAAAGAGAGAGAGGGGAAGAGAACAGCACACGTTAGCCAGATTAACTTCTCTTCATTATGGAGGAAGGGGCAAATTAGGAGTTTTCCAGGGTGTCCTATAGTGCCAACGACTCAGCAAAAAGGGCTGTGATGTGCTGGGGACATTGAGCAAGCCTGGCCCCGCCTTCCTCTCGCCCCACACCTTCCGTTACTGAAAACCCAGAGTAAGAAGAAAAGGTTCCCCTGTTGGGACGGCAGGACCACGACATGATGTGGCGCTTCAACCTGCTCCTCTTCTGGGGTGAGTGTGCGGTGAGTGGTGGGGGTTCCTGGGGGCAGTCTGGGCTGGAAATAGGCTACAGAACAACAGGCAGAGCTATAGACAGTCTCCAGCCAGGGGGCCATGGAGTGTCTCCAGGCAAGAAATCCTAATTCTAGGCTGGATGTTGCAAACACCTTCCTTGGGGCATCTTTGACAGAATTCCATAGGGAAGTCCATCTGTCAGGGCAGATTTTCTTTGCAGTCATTCGCCTGCCCTGAGCACCTGCTGTGTGACAGGTGCTGTTCTAAGCACCAAGGGTATACAGCAGTGGACAAACAGATGAGGTTTCTGTGCTCGTGAGGTGAGAGCAGACAGAGAAGAAGACACGGAGGGTCATGGTGGTTACCCACTGAATACACTGCTCTAAGTCCTTTAAACGTAGAATGTATCCAGTTGCCACATATGATTTCTATGATATTAGGTCAATATGAGCCCCATTTTGCAAAGGTGAGGAGGGAGGCAAAAGAGATAAAATAACTTGCCACGACCGCTTAGCCAATAAGGAGTAGAGCCAGGGTTCCAAGCCAGGCGATGTGATTCCAGAATCTCTATGCTGTATCATGTACACTATATTGCCCCCAAATAATAAGCAAATGAAAGGAATGTAGGGAGTGGTAAGTGTTATGGAAGAGGTTGTTACAGAATGTGACTGGGGGTTACGGTGAAGGGGAAGTCAACAGTGGGGGTGAAATTTGTGCTGAGACCTGAAGAATGAGATGGAGCCTTCCTGTTTGTTCTTCATTTCTCTTTCATTGGACATCAGTTTGTCCTGCCTGGCTTTGTTTATCTCTCGTGTTGCTGGATTTCTGTTTCTGTCTTGTGAGTTGGGGTCATTAGTTCAAACGTAAGAATAGGGGTCATTTTTTAAGTAGCAAGGCTGAGTTTCCTCCACTGTGGCACAATGGATCTGGTTCCCCTGTTTTACCGAGGAGGAAACTGAGGCACAGAAAGATTAAATAGATTTCCTGAGGCTACCCAATCAGTAACTGGTGAAGCCAGATTTTTATTTTATTTTATTTTATTTTATTTTATTTTATTTTATTTTATTTTATTTATTTTATTTTTTGAGACAGGGTCTTGCTCTGTCACCCAGGCTGGAGTGCAGTGGCGTCATCATAGCTCACAGCAACCTCTAACTCCTGGGCTCAAGGAATCCTCCTGCCTCAGCCTCCCGAGTAGCTGGGACTACAGGCGCGTACCACTGTGCCTGGCTGATATAAAAAAAATTTTTTTTTGTAGAGATGGGATCTGGTTATGTTACTCAGGGTGGTCTTGAATTCTTGGGGTCAACCAATCCTCCCGCCTCGGCCTCCCAAAGTGCTCACAAGCGTGAGCCACCACGCCCGGCTACTGTGGGACTTGTTGACGGGCAGGCTTCATTAGAAGAAATTGTTGGCTTGGTGACATCAAATGTAGGGACACAGAGTTGTTACTTTGGGGCGTCGGCACTGGTGTTAACCATTAGCAGCCCTCAGTCTGCCCTGAAGCCGATCAGCAAAGACTTGTGGTGATGATATTGATGATATTGGTGATATTGATGATGGCAGTGACGATGATGATGGTGTCAGTTGCGCAGCGAAGCCAAACGCTGCAGGCCTGCACTGCCTTTTAAACATTAAAAAAACAAAAACTAATCACCCTACCCTCTCATGAAATTTTAATATCACAGATATACTGTATATCTATATATGTTATATGTAAATGTCCACATGTGTCTTTTTTTATTTCAGCATATTATGGGGGTACAAATGCTTAGGTTACACGTTACACGTGTCTTATACATAAAAGAGCAAGACTTTTTTTTTTAAAATCTCTTCCTACGAATAAAGTTTGGCTCCCTTGGGGGAGATATCCCCCTTTGATAATGCATGCTTTAATGTGTGTATGTGTGTGTGTGTGTGTATATATATATATATATATATTTTTTTTTTTTTTTTTTTTTGAGACAGAGTCTCACTCTGTCACCCTGGGTAGAATGCAGTGGTGAGATCATAGCTCATAGCAACCTCAAACTCCTGGACTCCAGGGATTCTCCTGCCTCAGCCACCCAAGTAGCTAGGACTAAAGGCACGAGCCACCATGCTGGGCTAATTTTTTCTATTTTTAGTAGAGACGGGGTCTCACTCTTGCTCAGGCTGGTCTCGAACTCCTGACCTCGAGTGAGCCTCCTGCCTCAGCCTCCCAGAGTGCTGGATTACAGGCATGAGTCACTGCACATGGCCCTAATGTATGTTTTTGAAAAAAAAAAAAAAAAAAAAAAAAGCTGGAACTATTTTTGTAATTGAAAAGACAACAAAGATAAAGACAAAATGAAAAACAAAAACAAAGTGTAGAAAATCAGGAACAGTCGCTGGGCAGATTATGTGAAATAGTATATGTTTGTCCCCCTGAGGCCAAGCCTGGAGTCATTCTGCAGGTTGAGACCAAAGGGTTATTTTTTTTGGTGGTTATGGTGTTTTTCTTTTCTGTCTTCACAGGGTGTTGTGTTCTATTCAGCTGGAAAATGCACACAGTGTCCACAGTGGATCTAACGACAATGGGTAAGTTAGCTGAAGAGAATCCACATGCCTGATGTGGTGGAGGATGTTCCTGGCGAGAAGGGGTCCTCCATCGGGATGCTTTCTGGGAGCTCACTTGGGTGCTTGCTGGGAGATATTTAGTGGCAGAACAAGGGTTAACATGCAGGTCTCCTGATTCCCACTCCCAGCTCTTTCCTTTGGAAGTGCTGTGTGATCTTAGGCAAGTCACATAACCTCTCTGATCTCCAGCTTCTTCAGCTGTGAAATACAGATAACAATGAGTCCTATCCCCCAAGGATGTTGTGAAGCTTTAATTCAAAAGAGGTAACTTTGTAAACCGCCTCGCTGGTAGTATGAGCTTTATAAACGATAGTGGAAGAGGAGTAGGGATGGAATTTACTCATACTACAACTCCATGTAAAAAAAAAGTGGCTCCTTTATGTGTCATTAAATGTTCTCGTCTCTACATAAGCTCTGGATAGAGGGAGAAAGACACTGTCAGCTCTTAATTGCTCTCAGCATCTCCAATTCGTGGTTCATACAGTCTCATTTGGGCAAGTCAGTCTCTACTGTGTGAAAAACTAATTTTTTGAACTTTCTCACCTTTCCCCTTGCTCTTCCCCAAGACAGCATCTGAATGTTTGGTGTAGGGGCAGCTGATGGAATCTTATAGCTATGAGGCAGGGGAGCAGGTGGGTTCTGAAGGGGGTGTCTTATCTACGGGTGGTGTGTGGTGCCATCTCGTTTACCCAGCAACCCTTTTGGAAGCTCTGCATCTCCCAGGGGTCCATGCAGGAGACCCTGGTCCCATGTTCAGGCTATGGGAAACGAGAAGTCTTTTTTTTTTGAGATAGAATATTGCCCTTTTGCCCAGGCTGGAGTGCAGTGGTATCAGCCTCGCTCACAGAAACCTCAAACTCCAGGGCTCCAGTGATCCTCCTGCCTCAGCCTCCCCAGTAGCTGGGACTATAGGCATGCGCCACCACACCTGGCTAATTTTTCTATTTTTAGTAGAGATGGGGCCTCGCTCTTGCTCAAGCTGGCCTCGAACTCCTGAACTCAAGCGATCCTCCTGCCTCAGCCTCCCAGAGTGCTGGGATTACAGGTGTGAGCCACCACGTCTGGCCACCAGAAGAGTTTTGTTGGGCCACTTCCTAGCCATGTCTCTCTACTGATTCCAAAGCTCTGCTCCCACACACACCACGTTGGATGCAGCAACTGAAGAAGGCAGGCTTCGCTTGTAGACTCAGAATTTCCACCTGCCCTTTACTGGGAGAAGCCAACCTTTAGACTTCATGCCCCTGGATTCATCCATTCCTATTTGGAAGTTTCTAAGGTCACCCATCTCCATCTGGGTTTAGCCCTGAAGTGAAGTGGTTGAGGAACAAGAATCCTGCACTCATAGCTCCCTCGATTAGCTTTCCACAGCTGCTGCTTTCCCCATGCGACAGATACTACTCTGAAATTATCTCCCGCGTCCTCAATGAAAACTCTACCTTCCTGTCCTCCAAGCTTGGCTCTTGAAATGTTAATAAATGGGAACTTGGATATCTGTTTATTTTTTTTTTGCGAGTCTTTGCTTTTGAAACTATTGTCTTGCTGAGAACTCCATGATCCAATTTGGTAATTAAAGCATGCACCTGACTGTTTTGTGCTTGTTGTGTGTCTGGTGCTAAAACGTCTTCATTTTTCTCTGAATGAGTAGAAATCCTTTGGCAGACTGTTTAGGGGAGGTCACAGCCATAAAAGTGGGAAAGAGAAAAATCACACTGATATGTTTCCAAAACAAGGCAACCTTAATGAAATAGTTATTATTATTGTTGGTGTTGAGCGCAGAAAGTGGAAGGTGGGGAAAAAGCTGTATTAATCTCGACAGCCCCGGACCCAGCCCAGGCCTGGCACAGTATACACAAGTAAGGTAGATCAATAAAAGGAGGATTATGTGCTACATATAGAGAGTGTGAGAAATGTTACAGTAGAGGGATGTATAAGGAACTTATAAATGGAAATTCAAAAGGCTTAATATTTGAGCAAAATTTGGCACTATCAGGATTAAAAATGCAAACACACAAGTTTTCCCACTTAGTGAGAGTTCATGTATTGCACTGTACACTTACAATACCTTTTCTACACATATTACACTTAATTAAATATTATAAAAATGCACATACAGTTGGACACATCAGCGGCTCATCTAGAAGTTTACTCCAAAGAAATGTTCCTGTAATGTGCAGAGATATCTCCCCGTGCATCTAAGGATATGCACCCTAATACTCCCCTCGAATAAACTAAATGTTTATTTATACAAGGGGACTGGTTAGATAAATTGTTGAGTTGGTTCCAGTAACCCTAGCTGCCGTACCAAATAAACCCCAAGCTGTCAGTCCATTACTAAAAAGAAGTTGCTTCATACAAAAAGTTTAATTCTTGTTCATGTGGGAGTTCAGTGCCAATGTTTCTGGCTAGTGGGTGGTTTTTCTCCATGCAGAAATTCACGCACCCAGGCTCCTTCTGTCTTGTAGCTGAGCCATATTGGTGTTTCCGAGTCTTCTGCAGACAGTGGCAGAAGAGGAAAGAGACAGTGGAGAAGGCACAGCCACTTTATAAAAACCCTGATCTGGGCTGCCACTTGTGGTCACCTGACTGTACCTGGCTGCAATGGAATCTGGGAATTGTAGTCCATGATTGGGTGGCCGCCTCCTAGTGACAAAATGATACCATGGAAAAAGGAGTGCAAATTTTTTTGTTTTGATATTTGGCTGGCTAGATATTTTGGCACAATTCTACTCTATGGATGGATACAATGGAATACTATGCTGCTATTAAAAAGCACGAGGTAGGTCTATAGAAACGGACTTGGAAAGATGCCCCAAACATATTCTTTTCATTTATAGAACTATTTAAATATTCAAAGGTAGAGAAAACAGTACAATACTCCCCTCAATTTATTCCTCAACCAGTTACAAAACTTGACACGTTTTGCGGTTCTTGTTCTGCAAGACATACTATGAAGTGAACGAGCAAGTAGTAGAACAATGTTCTCCAACAGGACTTTCTGTGAGGGTGGAAATTTTCTAAGTCGACACCGACCAATAAATACAGTAGCTGTCTTGGTTTGTTTTGTGCTGTTATAACAGAATACCTAAGACTGGGTGATTTATAGAGAACAGAAATTTATGTGCTCATAGTTTTGGAGGCTGGGAAACCCAGGAACAGGGTGCTGGCATCTGGCAAGGGGCTTCTTACTGTGTCACCCCATGGCAGGAGGTAGAAGGAGGAAAGGGAGAGTGTGTGAGACAGCAAAAGAGGACCTAACTCCCTTTTATGACAAACCCACTCCCATGATAATGACATTACTCCATTCAGGAGGGCTCCTTCTTTATAATCTAATCACCACTTAAAGCTCTCATCTCTCAACACTGTTGTCTTGGGGATTATGTTTCCAGCACATGAACTTTGGGGCATACATTCAAGTCATAATGTTTTGCTCCTGGCTCCCAAAAGTCATGTCCTCACATGCAAAATACATTCATTTCATTGCAACAGCCTCAAAGTCTTTTTTTTTTTTTTTTTTTGAGACAGGGTCTCACTCTGTTGATCTGGGTAGAGTACAGTGGCATCATCATAGTTCACAGCAACCTCAAACTCCTGGGCTCAAGGGATCCTCCTGCTTCAGCCTCCTGACTAGCTGGGATTACAGGCGAGTGTCACCACGCCTAATTTTTTCCTATTTTTGTAGAGACGGGGTCTCACTCTTGCTTAGGCTGGTCTTAAACTCCTGACCTCAAGTGATCCTCCTGCCTTGACCTCCCCGAGTGCTGGGATTACAGGCGTGAGCCACTGTACCCGGCCTGTGCTAAGCTTTTTACAGTAATTACCTCTGTGTATAAGGATGAGGACTGAGGACTCTTAATTTTTTATATACTTCTGCATTATTTGAGTTTTGTTCCAAAAAGCAATTATTACCTTATTAAAAAAATGAAAACAAATGAAAAAAATGAGCAAAAATAATGACTAACATCTCCTTTTGGATGACAAGGGCATGCCACCACACCTGGCTAATTTTTTCTATTTTTAGTAGAGACGAGGTCTTGCTCTTGCTCAGGCTGCTCTTGAACTCTTGATCTCAAGTGATCCTCCCTCCTTGGCCTCCCAGAGTGCTAGGATTACAGGCATGAGCCACTGTGCCCAGCCAAGGGTCTTTTAAAAAATTATGGTATCTGGCCAGGCATGGTGACTCATGCCTGTAATCCCAGGGCTTTGGGAGGCCTCGGCAGAGGATCTCTTGAGCCCAGGAGTTTGAGACCAGCCTGGGCAACATAGTGAGATCCCCATCTCTACAAAAAAAAAAATAAGAAATTGAGCTGGGGGTCCTGGCATACACCTGTAGTCCCAGCTACTCAGGAGGCTGAGGTAGGAGGATCGCTTGAGCCCAGGGGTTGGAGGCTGTAGCGAGCTATGATCATGCCACTGCACTCCAGCCTGAGAGACAGAGCAAAAGACCCTGTCTCAAAAAAAAAAAATTATATTATTCTATAAGGGTGGATAATAAAGAAGGCTGAGTCAAAACGGGGGCAGGGATCTGAAAAACTTACTTTTTCAGACAATAAAAAACCTAAATGCTTTATTTACTGTGTATGGTAACAGAGCACATCTATGAAGTATGGTGAACAAAGGTACGGAAAAATTTGGATCATTTAAAAATGTTTCTTTATCCCTAATATGTGTGTTTGTTGCTTTTTTCCACCCAGACTTGCATTTGATAAAAGAGCAATTGTTTTTCTTTATTTATGATACACTTTAGACTTGCCCCAACTTATTTTTCTTCTGAAAATTATTTAGGTTCTATTATATTTTTTTTAAAGATGTGAGCTGCCACTTGTGGGGATTTTTAAAAAATTGTTTTATTTCTGCATATTAGGGGGGTACAAATGTTTAGATTACATATATTGCCTTTGCACAGCCCAAGCCAGAGCTTCAAGCGTGTCCATCCCCCAGACGGTGTGCAACACACCCATTAGATGTGAATATACCCATCCCCTCCTCCCTCCTCCCACCTGCCCGACACCTGATGAATGTTACTACTATATGTGCACTTAAGTGTTGATCAGTTAATACCAATTTGATGGTGAGTACATGTGGTGCTTGTTTTTCCATTCTTGTGATACTTCCCTTAGTAGAATGGGCTCCAGCTCCATCCAGGATAATACAAGAGGAGCTAAGGCAATCACAGCAACAACAAAAATCAGCAAATGGGGCCTGATCAAATTAAAAAGTTTCTGCACAGCCCAGGAAACTATCACGAGAGCAAACAGACAACCTACAGAATGGGAGAGAATATTCACATGCTACACATCTGATAAAGGGCTGATAACTAGAATCTATATAGAACTCAGGAAAAGCAGCAAGAAAAAAACCAAACAATGCTTTGCCTGAAAAGTGGGCAAAAGACATGAACAAAAACTTTTCAAAAGAAGACACACTGATGGCCAAGAAACATATGAAAAAATGCTCAACATCTCTAATCGTCAGGGAAATGCAAATCAAAACCACAATGAGATATCACTTATCTCCAGTGAGAATGGCCTTTATCAAAGAGTCCCAAAACAATAAATGTTGGGATTTTTTTTTTAAGAAGGGGGGTTTTATTGAGATGGTTTGGAAAACTTTCTTGAGACAGTGATGTTTCCGTGGGCACAGAAGGATGGATTGATTGACGCCATGCAGGCAAAGGAAGAGGGTGGGAGATGGCGTACCTGGCCAGCTGGAGCAGCAGGAAATGTTCCTGAGGCTGGGAGGACTTTGGCGACCTGAGCAAAGGTGGGCTGATGGCAGGTGACCAGTCACTCAGGACTGGGCTGTTATTCTGGTTTTGGGTGGATCTGAGTCGTGAGAGATTGGGCTGGAGGAAGAGGGTGGTGTGTGGGAAGCTCACGGGATCAAGATACCACACACAGTAAATTACTGGAAGTCTGCAAAGAGAAATATGGCCTCTGCAGATGGAAGGGGAAGCTGGAAATGAGAAGAGAGATATCATCGGAGGCCCCATGCAGGCAAGGGAAAATAACAAGGCACATTGGAGGAGCAAGGAGCCTGGATCTCAAAACCAGTGTTACAAAAACAAGAGTGAAAAATGTCATAATACTACTACTAATAAGCCATCCTTTCCATTTTTTTCCTGGTGTTTTATAAAGAGTTTTCTCATCCTACCAATGGATGTTGGCATCATCACTGGTTCTATTCTTTTTGAACCTCACATTTAGTCCACTGGCAAATCTTGTTAGTATCACTTTCAAAAATAAATCCAGAATTTCATGCTCTCCATGCCCGCCTCCGGAATGTATGTGCTGACATCGTTCGCCAGGACAAGTGCAGGTCACCTCCTCCTTGATCATTTTGCTTCTGCCCTCCTGTAGTTCTGACGAGTGGTGAGAAGGATCACATTAAAACCTAAACCACGTTGTGCCCTTCCTCTGCTCAAAAGCCTCCCATGGCTCCCATCTCTCTCTGATAAAAAGGTTAATGTTAACTATAGATGCCCTATTGTGCTACTGAACATTAGATCTTATTTCTCCCATGTAACTATATTTTTGTACGCATTAACTGTCCCCTCTCTACCCCCCACTCCCCTTCCCAGCTTCTGCTAACCATCATTCTTCTGTCTACCTCCATGAAATCAATTTTTATTTTTAAAGAGACAGGGTCTCACTCTGTTGCCCAGGCTGGAAGGCAGTGGCATCATCATAGCTCACTGCAGCCTCCAACTCCTGAGCTCAAGCGATTCTCCTGGCTCAGCCTCCTGAGCAGCTGGGAATATAGGCACATGCCACCAAACCTGTCTAGTTTTTAAATTATTTATAGAGCTGTGGTCTCACTATCTTGTCCAGGCTGGTCTCAAACTCCTGGTCTTAAGCTATCCTCCTGCCTCAGCCTCCCAAAGTGCTGAAATTACAAGCTGGAGCCACCGGGCCCAGCCCAGAGTTCAATTTATTTTTAGCTCCCACGTATGAATGAGAATACATGATATTTGCCTTTCTGTGCCCAGCTTATTTCACTTAATATTACATATTCCGGTTCCATCCACGTTGTTGCAAATGACAGAATTTTGTTCTTTTTTTATGGATGAACAATATTCCACTGTATATATGTACATTTTCTTTATTCATTCATCTGTGGGTGGACACTTAGGTTGATTCCATATCCGACATGACACTTTGGATTTTTAAAGGCTTGGCTCTGTTGCTTACCAGCTGTGTGTCCTTGGGCAAGTCACTTAACCTCTCTGAGCCTCAGTTCTTCCTATCTGGATACTGGGAATTATATTCATTTCCTATGGCTGCTGTGACTTGTTGGCTTAAAACAACAAAAACTTATTATCTTACAGTTCTGGAGGTCACAAGTCCAAAATGGGCCCCACAAGGTTAAAATCAAGGCATAGGCAGGGCTGCATTCCTTTTGGAGTTTCTAGGGGAGAATCTGTTTTCTTACTTTCATCTTTAAAGCTAGTATTGGTTGATCAAGTCCTTCTCACATCACATCACTCTGACAGTGCCTCTCTTCGATTCATCTTTCGTTTACAAAGACCTTTGTGATTACATCGGATGCACCTGGATAATTCAGGCTACTATCTCCATCTTGAGGTCTTCTGATTAGCAACCTTAATTCCACTTGCAACCTTAATCGCCCCTTGCCATGTAGCATAATGATTTTGCAGGTTCCAGGGATTAGAATGTGGTTATCTTTTGTGGAGGGGTCCCAATATTCTGCTTCCCACAGGAAGGATAGTATCCAATGAGCATCTTCTCTATCACCTGGGAGCCTGTCCCCACCTGCAGCCTTGTCCTTCTGAAGCACACAGTGCAATGGAGCTGGTGGCCTTGTAGAAGCTAATCACAGAGACATTCAAGCAATTATAATAGTAATCAATGCCATAAAGGGGGAGCTCAGGGCACTATTGGAGAATCAAGGAAGGTTTCTTGGAGGAAGTGACATTAAAGCAAAACCTGAGGAATGGATAGGAGCTGGCCAGGCAAAGCAGAGGCTAAACAGGTAAACTGAGGTATAGAGAGGTGAATTAATTGACTTCTAGGCACCTTCCATCTTTTTGTCTGTCTCTAGGTGTGAACTGTATTCCCATGGCTGAGGATGGATCACCCCACTCTGTCCATCTTACAGCCTAGGTGAAAGGGGGAAGAAGGGTAGAACATGCCCCTCCTTTTTAAAAAGGTGCATACATCACTTTTGTTCATCCCCATTGGCCAGAATTCAGCCATGTGGCCACACCTAGCTGCAAGAGAAGCTGGGAATACAGTCTTCAATTGGGTCATGATTTTATTAAAAGGAAGAGAGCGGAATGAGTCTGGGGGAACAGCTACCATTCTTGGATTTGAGGTTTACTGTTGGAACTTGAACCCAAGTCTGTCTTGCTTCCAAAGCCTGCAGTTTTGACTCTCATCCTTTTCTGTCCAGTGCTTGCATGTGTATAGTGTGGTCCATGAACCAGAACCCTTAGCATCCTCCAGCAACTTGTGGGGAATGCAGAATCTGAGACCCCCACCATCCCCATATCTGTGGAATCAACATCTGATTCACGATCTCCTTGGAATCTAAGGGGAGGCAGAGGCTGCTGGACCACACTTTGGACAGCAATAGTCCAGAGCAGCATTTCTTTTTTTTTCATTTCAGCATATTATGGGGGTACAAAAGTTTAGGTTATGTATATTGTCCATGCCCCCCCACCCCCCCGAGTCAGAGCGTCAAGTGTGTCCATTCCCTAGACAGTGCACATAACACTCATTATGTAAGTCTACATTCTCAAACTTTCTTGTGGGCACAAACCAGCTGGGAATCTTGTCCAAAATGCAGATTCTGATGCTGTCGATCTGAAGCTGAACCTGAGATTTTGCATTTCCATAAAACTCCCAGGCAGTGCTTATGCTGCTAGCTCACAGACCACACTTTGAGTAGCAAGGGTCTAGGGTCTTTGAGGTACTTGATAAGCATAGTTGGTTGACATTTCAGAGTCCTAGGGCTACCCTAACTAACGGCCACAAACTGGATGGCTTAAAACAACAGAAATTTATTTTCTCACAGTTCTGGAGGCAAGAATTCTGAAATCAAGGTATTGGCAACCCCATTATCTCTCTAAAGGCTAATAGGGTAGAATCTGTTCCATGCCTTTTTCTTAGTGTCTTAGTCCATTTTGTGTTGCTATAAAGGAATATCTGAGGCTGGATAATTTATAAAGAAAAGAGGTTTATTTGGCTCATGGTTCTGCAGGCTGTACAAGAAACATGGCACCAGTATCTGATACTGGCAAGAGCTTCAGGGAGCTTCCAATTCAGGTGTAAGGCAAAGAGGGAACAAGTGTGTCACATGGCGAGAGCAGGAGCAAGAGAAGGAGGAGGGAGTGCCAGGCTCTTTTCAACAACCAGCTCTTGCATGAACTAATAGAGAGAACTCACTCATGACTGTGGTGAGGGCACCAAGCCATTCATGAGGGATCCACCCTCATGATCCAAACATCTCCCTCCAACACTGGGGATCAAATTTCAACATGAGATTTGGAGGGGCCAGACATCCAAACCATACCATATAGCTTTTGGTGTTGCTGGCAATTCTTGGCATTCCTTGGCTTGTAGACATGTCACTCCAATCTCTGCTTCTATTGTGACATGGTGTTCTCCAGGTACCTGTCTCTTTGTCTCTTCTCTTCTTATAAGGACTCCAGTTATACTGGATGAAGAGTTCACCCTACTTCGGTACTATGTCATCTTAACTTATATCTTAATTACATCTATGAAGACTCTATTTCCAAATAAGATTACATTCACAGGTACCAGCATTTAGGGCATCAACATATCTTCTGGTGGGGGACACAATTAAACCCACAGCAGTCACCTCCGCTGTTTTATGATGGGTTCCCTTGCACCTCACTCTGATGCTCTAATCTTGTCCAAACACTCCCTTTTGTACTGCCTAGGTTTGAACGCGTGTGCTTACACCACCACATGCCCAGCTTATGCAACTTGCACCACCACTACGAACAGTTACTATTGCACTTGCAAAAGAGGCTTCCGGGCTAGCAATGGACAAATGCAATTCAAAGATCCAGGAGTAAAATGCAATGGTGAGTTCACAAGCCCCTCAAAACCCTCCAGCATTTGGTAGGAAAATCAGGTGAAAGCTGGCTGGGTAGTGGATGTAGGTACTGCCCCCTTTCCTCCAAACATGAACCCAACCCTTCCTTTTCCTCCTTTCCTTTCCTTTCCTTTCCTTTCCTTTCCTTTCCTTTCCTTTCCTTTCCTTTCCTTTCCTTTCCTTTCCTTTCCTTTCCTTTCCTTTCCTTCCCTTTCCTTCCCTTTCCTTTCCTTCCTTCTTTCCTTCTTTCCTTCTTTCCTTCTTTCCTCTCTCACTCCATTTCCCCTCTTCTCTCTTTCTGATTATGAAATATGATGGTTGGGCTTCCTCACAATATGGTGGCTGGGTTATAAAGATGAGCATCTCAAGAGAATAAGGTGGAAGTACGTGATATTTTTATGACCCAGTATGGTATGTTTTTGACTTAATGTCACTTCCATCATAGTCACAAGTATGCTCAGCTTTAAGAGCAGAGGGGACATACACCCCACCACTTGATGAAAGGAGTACCAAAGTCATGTTTAGGGAAGAGCATGTGGGATGGGAGATATCGTTTCAACCACTTTTGGCAAATACAATCTGCTACCTGAGATGAGGTATATTTGTAACTCCAGCTCTTTCTCTGTCCAGATATTGATGAATGTTCTCAAAGCCCCCCAGTGTGTGGTCTTCATGCAGTCTGCGAAAATATGAAGGGCAAATACAAATGCAGCTGTTTGCCTGGTTTCTCTTCTCCCACTGGAAATAGCTGGAACCCGGGAAAGCCAGGCCGTTTTGCCTGTACAGGTAATGCTCTTGGGCTCTCAGGCATGGGCCTTTGGTGGACATCTTCCATTGGGTTGAGTTCCTGTGTTTCTAGACTTACACAGCCAATCTCTTGTCCACTCACTCTTCTCTACTCCTTCTCAGACATCGATGAGTGCCTCACCAGTGGGGTCTGCCCTGAGCATTCTCACTGTGCCAACTCTGTGGGAAGCTACAGTTGCAACTGCCAAGTTGGATTCATTGCTAGCAAGTCCACCTGTGAAGGTATAAAGGACCAGCTCTTCATTATTTACCTACTTAATTAATTAAGGATGGCGTCATTAGAAGATCATATGAGGAAGGGATTTTCTCACTTTATTTTATTTTATTTTATGATTGTTTGAGACAGGATTTCACTCTATTGCCCAGGGTACATGCGGTGGCATCATCATAGCTTGCAGCAACCTCAAATGCCTGGGTTCCAGTGATCCTCCTGCCTTAGCCTCATGAGTGGCTGGGACTATGGGCATGTCAATTATGCCTCGCTAATTCTTCTATTTTTTGTGGAGACAGGGTCTTGCTATGTTGCCCAGGTTGATCTCAAATTCCTGGCCTCAAGCAATCCTCCTGCCTTGGCCTCCCAAAGTACTAGGGTTACCAGCATGAGCCACTATGTCTAGTCTGAATTTTCTTATTTTAGGGAGAAAACTGGGGCTCAAGGAGGTGAAGTAACTTTCCCAAGTGTATGCAAGTATTATATGGAAGAGCTGGGACTTGAATTCTGGTTGTGGGTCTACTATGAATCAAACACTGGGTCACGCTGTACTTGAGTATAATAGAAAGCTCTTGTTACTAAACAAATCAATGGGCTTGCAGTCCAATGTGCATAGAAGCCAATACTATGGCACCAGCCTCTGAAAAAAGAAAAGTTTTATTGCAAGTTGACTGGTGACTGGGAAGGAGAGAGGAGGAAATGCTCAAATCTGTCTGCTGGATCTGGGGCTGCCTTGGTTTTATGAGCATAGGTTATTGAGGTGTGATGTGATTGGATCTTGCAATGAGGTGATGCTAGGAGGCATGATCTGATTGGGTCATGCCATGGGTGATGCCAGGGCTCGATCTGATTGGACCCTGGAACCTGCCGTGTGGTGTCCCCTTCTGAAGTCCGTCCCCACTTCTCAGTCTGAGCATTTATGTTCTGCCCACCGTTGCATGCTTGGTTCAGCTGGGGGTAACATTAAACCTGGAGGTCCATGGCAACTGCAAAACTACTCATGATTTTATTACATAAACAAAGACCCTATTTCCAAATACTAATACATTCACAGGTACCAGGGTTTAGGACTTCAACTAATTTCCTTCCTTCCTTCCTTCCTTTTTCCATTACTTTTCCTTCCTCTCTCCCTTCGTCCCTCTCTCCCTCTCTTTCTCCCCCCGTTTCTTTTTCTGATTACGAAAATATAAAAGGTCACTGTAGCAGTTCAAGGATGGATGGGCTTCCTGACAATATGGTGGCTATGTTCTAAGGAGGAGCATCTCAAGAGAACAAGGTGGAAGTACATGATACTTTTATGACCTAGTATGGTATCTTTTTGACCTAGTGTCACTTCCATCATAGTCACAAGCATGCTGATATTTGAGAGCAGATGGACATATATCCCACCACTTGATGAAAGGAGTACCACAGTCATGTTAACTGAAGAGCATGTGGGATGGTAGATACTGTTTCAATTGCTTTTGGAAAATACAATCTCCTAACCAGAATGAGGTACATTTGTAACCCTAACTGTTTCTCTGTCCAGATGTTGATGAATGTTCTCAAAGCCCCCCAATATGTGGTCCTCACTCAGTCTGCGAAAACATGCTGGGGACATACAAATGCAGCTGTTTGCCTGGTTTCTCTTCTCCCACTGGAAATGGCTGGATCTGGGGAAAACCAGGCCATTTTTCTTGTACAGGTAATGCTCTTGGGCTCTCAGGCATGGGCCTTTGGTGGACATCTACTATTGGGTTGAGTTGCTGTGTTCCTAGACCAGCTCTTCATTATTTACCTACTTAATTAATTAAGGATTGCATCATTAGAAGACCATATGAGGAAAAGATTTTCTCAGTTTATTTTACTTTATTTTATTTTATTTTATGATTGTTTGAGATAGAATTTCACTCTATTGCCCAGGGGTAGATGCAATGGCATCATCATAGCTCACAGCAACCTCGGATGCCTGGGTGCCAATGATCCTCCTGCCTCAGCCACTTACCACTGTGCTAGAATAATTTTTCTATTTTCTGTAGAGACAGGGTCTGGCTACATTGCCCAGCTTGGTCTCAAACTCCTGGCCTCAAGCAATCCTCCTGCCTTGGCCTCCTGGTACTTTGGGAGTGCTAGGATTACAGGCATGAGCCACCATGTCCGGCCTGGATTTCCTCATTTTAGGGGGAAAATTAGGGCTCAAGGAGGTGAAGTGATTTTTCAAGGATATGCAAGTGTTAATTGGAAGAGGTGGGACTTTAACTGTTGTTGAGGAGTTAGTATGAATCAAACAGTGGGTCAGGTGTATTTGAGTATAACAGGGAGTTCTTGTTACTGAGCAAATCAATGGGCTTGCTTCCGGTGTACATAGAAGCCAATACTGTGTGGCACCAGGCTTTGAGAAAAGAAAAGTTTTATTGCAAGTTGACTGATGACTGGCAAGGAGGAAAGGCCCAAGTCTGTCTTCTGCAGCTGGGGGCTGGGTCAGTTTTATAAGCATAGGTTAATGACATGATTTGATTGGCTCTTACAATGAGGTAATTCCAGGAGACATGATCTGATTGGGTCATGGCATGGGATGATGCAAGGGCTTGATCTGATTGGATCCTTGATGGTGCCTCCTGGTGTCCCCTTCTGAAGTCAGTCCCCACTCCTCGGTCTGAATGGTTATATTCTACCCACCATTGCATGCTTGGTTCAGCTGGGGGTGGCATTCAACCTGGGGTCTATGGCAAGTGTAAAACAAATCATAATTCTGTTACATAAACAAATAAGATTACATTCACAGATGGCAGGATTTGTGACTTCAACTAATTTCCTTCCTTGCTTCCTCTTCCCTCCCTCCCTTCCCTCCTTCTTTCCTTTCCCTACCTCTCTCCCCACTCTTTCTTTTCTGATTATGAAAATATGAAAGGTCACTGTAGAAGTTCATGGATGGTTGGGGTTCCTCACAGTATGGTGGCTGGGTCTAAGGATGAGCGTCTCAAGACAACAAGGTGCAAGTACAAGATATATTTATGACTTAGCATGGCATCTTTTTGACTCAGTGTCACTTCCATCATAGTCACAAGCATGTTCAGATTTGAGAGCAGAGGGGACATATATGCCACCACTTGATGAAAGGAGCACCACTGTCATGTTAAAGGAAGAGCATGTGGGATGGGAGCTATCGTTTCAATCGCTTTTGAAAAATACAATCTGCTAACCAGAATGAGGTACATTTGTAACTCTAACTGTTTCTCTGTCTAGATGTTGATGAATGTTCTCAAAGCCCCCCAATATGTGGCCCCCACTCAGTCTGCGAAAACATGCCAGGGACATACAAATGCAGCTGTTTGCCTGGTTTCTCTTCTCCCACTGGAAATGGCTGGATCCGGGCCAAGCCAGGCCAATTTGCCTGTACAGGTAATGCTCTTGGGCTCTCAGGCATGGGCCTTTGGTGGACATCTACTATTGGGTTGAGTTCCTGTGTTTCTAGACTTACACAGCCAATCTCTTGTCCACTCACTCTTCTCTATTCCTTCTCAGACATCGATGAGTGTCTCACCAGTGGTGTCTGCCCTGAGCATTCTCATTGTGCCAACTCTGTGGGAAGCTACAGTTGCAACTGCCAAGTTGGATTCATTGCTAGCAAGTCCACCTGTGAAGGTATAAAGGACCAGCTCTTCATTATTTACCCACTTAATTAATTAAGGATGGCGTCATTAGAAGACCATATGAGGAAGGGATTTTCTCAGTTTATTTTATCTTATTTTATGATTGTTTGAGACAGGATTTCACTCTATTGCCCAGGGGTAGATGCAGTGGCATCATCATAGCTCACAGCAACCTCGGATGCCTGGGTGCCGATGATCCTCCTGCCTCAGCCACTTACCACTGTGCTAGAATAATTTTTCTATTTTCTGTAGAGACAGGGTCTGGCTATGTTGCCAGGTTGGTCTCCTACTCCTGGCCTCAAGCAATCCTCCTGCCTTGGCCTCCTGGTACTTTGGGAGTGCTAGGATTACAGGCATGAGCCACCACGTTTGGCCTGGATTTTCTCAGTTTAGAGAGAAAATTAGAGTCAAGGAGGTGAATCGACTTTTCAAGGTTATGCAAGTGTTAATTGGAGGAGGTGGGTCTTTAACTGTTGCTAGGACCTACTATGAATCAAACAGTGGGTCAGGTGTATTTGAGTATAACAGGGAGTTCTTGTTACTGAGCAAATCAATGGGCTTGCTTCCAGTGTGCATAGAAGCCCATACTGTGGCACCAGGCTTTGAGAAAAGAAAAGTTTTATTGCAAGTTGACTGATGACTGGCAAGGAGGAAAGGCCCAAGTCTGTCTTCTGCAGCTGGGGGCTGGGTCAGTTTTATAAGCATAGGTTAATGACATGATTTGATTGGCTCTTACAATGAGGTAATTCCAGGAGACATGATCTGATTGGGTCATGGCATGGGATGATGCAAGGGCTTGATCTGATTGGATCCTTGATGGTGCCTCCTGGTGTCCCCTTCTGAAGTCAGTCCCCACTCCTCGGTCTGAATGGTTATATTCTACCCACCATTGCATGCTTGGTTCAGCTGGGGGTGGCATTCAACCTGGGGTCTATGGCAAGTGTAAAACAAATCATAATTCTGTTACATAAACAAATAAGATTACATTCACAGATGGCAGGATTTGTGACTTCAACTAATTTCCTTCCTTGCTTCCTCTTCCCTCCCTCCCTTCCCTCCTTCTTTCCTTTCCCTACCTCTCTCCCCACTCTTTCTTTTCTGATTATGAAAATATGAAAGGTCACTGTAGAAGTTCATGGATGGTTGGGGTTCCTCACAGTATGGTGGCTGGGTCTAAGGATGAGCGTCTCAAGACAACAAGGTGCAAGTACAAGATATATTTATGACTTAGCATGGCATCTTTTTGACTCAGTGTCACTTCCATCATAGTCACAAGCATGTTCAGATTTGAGAGCAGAGGGGACATATATGCCACCACTTGATGAAAGGAGCACCACTGTCATGTTAAAGGAAGAGCATGTGGGATGGGAGCTATCGTTTCAATCGCTTTTGAAAAATACAATCTGCTAACCAGAATGAGGTACATTTGTAACTCTAACTGTTTCTCTGTCTAGATGTTGATGAATGTTCTCAAAGCCCCCCAATATGTGGCCCCCACTCAGTCTGCGAAAACATGCCAGGGACATACAAATGCAGCTGTTTGCCTGGTTTCTCTTCTCCCACTGGAAATGGCTGGATCCGGGCCAAGCCAGGCCAATTTGCCTGTACAGGTAATGCTCTTGGGCTCTCAGGCATGGGCCTTTGGTGGACATCTACTATTGGGTTGAGTTCCTGTGTTTCTAGACTTACACAGCCAATCTCTTGTCCACTCACTCTTCTCTACTCCTTGTCAGACATCGATGAGTGCCTCACCAGTGGTGTCTGCCCTGAGCATTCTCACTGTGCCAACTCTGTGGGAAGCTACAGTTGCAACTGCCAAGTTGGATTCATCGCTAGCAAGTCCACCTGTGAAGGTATAAAGGACCAGCTCTTCATTATTTACCCACTTAATTAATCATGGATCACGTCATTAGAAGACAATATGAAGAAGGGATTTTCTCACTTTATTTTATTTTATTTTATTTTTGATTAAAAAATAAAATTTTTAAATCATTTTAATCATTTAAATTTTTTTAATCATTTTTGATTATTTGAGATAGATTTTCACTCTATTGCCCAGGGGTAGATACAATGGCATCATCATAGCTCACAGCAACCTCAGATGCCTGGGTGCCAATGATCCTCCTGCCTCAGCCACTTACCACTGTGCTAGAATAATTTTTCTATTTTCTGTAGAGACAGGGTCTGGCTATGTTGCCAGGTTGGTCTCCTACTCCTGGCCTCAAGCAATCCTCCTGCCTTGGCCTCCTGGTACTTTGGGGGTGCTAGGATTGCAGGCATGAGCCACCATGTCCGGCCTGGATTTCCTCATTTTAGGGGGAAAATTAGGGCTCAAGGAGGTGAAGTGACTTTTCAAGAATATGCACGTGTTAATTGGAAGAGGTGGGACTTTAACTGTTGTTGAGGAGTTAGTATGAATCAAACAGTGGGTCAGGTGTATTTGAGTATAACAGGGAGTTCTTGTTACTGAGCAAATCAATGGGCTTGCTTCCGGTGTGCATAGAAGCCAATACTGTGTGGCACCAGGCTTTGAGAAAAGAAAAGTTTTATTGCAAGTTGACTGATGACTGGAAAGGAGGAAAGGCTCAAGTCTGTCTTCTGTAGCTGGGGGCTGGGTCAGTTTTATAAGCATAGGTTAATGATGTGATTTGATTGGTTCTTACAATGAAGTAATGCCAGGAGACATGATCTGATTGGGTCATGGCATGGGATGATGCAAGGGCTTGATCTGATTGGATCCTTGATGGTGCCATATGGTGTCCCCTTCTGAAGTCAGTCCCCACTCCTCGGTCTGAATGGTTATATTCTACCCACCATTGCATGCTTGGTTCAGCTGGGGGTGGCATTCAACCTGGGGTCTATGGCAAGTGTAAAACAAATCATAATTCTGTTACATAAACAAATAAGATTAGATTCACAAGATGGCAGGATTTAAGACTTCAACTAATTTCCTTCCTTGCTTCCTCCCTCCCTTCCCTCCTTCTTTCCTTTCCCTACGTTTCTCCCCACTCTTTCTTTTCTGATTATGAAAATATGGAATGTCACTGTAGAAGTTCATGGATGGTTGGGCTTCCTCACAGTATGGTGGCTGGGTCTAAGGATGAGCGTCTCAAGAGAACAAGGTGAAAGTGTAAGATGTATTTATGACTTAGCATGGTATCTTTTTGACCCAGTGTCACTTCCATCATAGTCACAGCATATTCAGATTTGAGAGCAGAGGGGACATATACCCCACCACTTGATGAAAGGAGCACCAAAGTCATGTGAAATGAGGAGCATGTGAGATGGGAGATATCATTTTAATCAGTTTTTGAAAATACAGTTTGCTTTACCAGGATGAGGTGCATTTGTAACTCTAACTGTTTCTCTGTCTAGATGTTGATGAATGTTCTCAAAGCCCCCAAATATGTGGCCCTCACTCAGTCTGCGAAAACATGCTGGGGACATACAAATGCAGCTGTTTGCCTGGTTTCTCTTCTCCCACTGGAAATGGCTGGATCCCGGGCAAGCCAGGTCATTTTGCCTGTACAGGTAATGCTCCATGTTTATCTATAGGGATGATGACTAAAGACTGTGAAAGGCCAGGAGTGATCAAGCCCTTATCACATGTCCCCTGGCTTGGTCTAAGAGATGTTGGATGTCATCTCTGCTTTTTCTCATCTATTTGTAGCAGTGAGTTATGGCTGAGTAACATATCACCCTGAAAGTTAACGGCTAAAAACAACCACATTTATTTAGCTCTGGAGTCCATGGGTTAGCAATTTAGGTTAGGCTCTCTTGGCCAGTTCTTTTGGTCTCACCTGGGCTTGTTCTTGTGTCCACAGTGAGCACATCCTGGCTCGGCTGTTTCACATGTCTGGGACTCATCTGGAATGGTTCATTTCGCTTCCACTTGGTCTTTCATTCTTCATTAGGGTAGTCTGGGGTTTATTTCTATGGAAGAGGTAAGAGGGCCAGGAGAATGAACAGAAGGAAACAGATTTCTTAAGTCTCGAGTTTGCGTCTGGCTCTTGTCACTTCTTCTGCATTCTACTGGCCAATGCAAGTCATAGGGCCAGCTATATTCAAGGTATGGGGAAACAGATCCCACCTGTTCGTGGTTGGCATGGCAAAGTCACATGCATGCAATCTACATTCCAAGGTGTGAATACAGAGAAGAGTAATGGACTATGGCCATTTTTGTAATCTCCGTTAATTATGTTTTGAAATTATTTGCCACCCTTCTGCTTACATATCATTGGCCAGAATTTATTCTCATGGCAATGGCTAAGTGTAGGAGGCGACTGGGAAATATGTCCCACTGTGTGCCCTGGAAAAGGGGAGAACACAGATACTGGAGTGCATCAGCCCAGTCTGCTGCAAATGAACATGCAGGGTGAATCTCCTATCTGCCGTCTGCCGTCGTCTTTCCTCATTTTCCTTGACCTGGGTTTGGGGTTTTCTCTTCCACTCCTCAGAGGTGAACGAATGTGCCAACCCCAGAGCTTGCCCGGAGAACGCGACTTGTTATAACACTCTTGGAAACTACTCTTGCGTCTGCAACCGAGGATTTGAATCCAGCAGCGGCTCCCTGAGTTTCCAGGGTGTGGGGGGATCCTGTGAAGGTAGGCGGAGGTGTCTTTTGGAGACTCGGGTCCACATCTGTTTGCAAAGACGCCAGTGACAGGGTTGGGGAGAGTCTTGGCTGAGTTCATGACCTTCATCTGCAAATCTGGAGCCTATAACTATTCATTCATTCAGTCACTCACTCACTCATTCAACAAACACCTCTTGAGCACCTATTCTATACTCTATAATAGTTAAGGCACTTGGGATAGAGCAGTGAATAACATCTCCAAATACCATCATATTGGGGGTTTGGGCTTCAACATATGAATTTGGGAGGAGGGGGGGCCACCATTCAGACCATCGCACCCAGGATCACCAAGCCCTTCAGTGACAGAGCCGGGCTTTGAACCCAGAAGAAAGTTCACTGGGAGAAAATCAACCTGTGTGGACTAAAGTTAATCTATGCACCTGCCTCATAAATTGCAAGGAGATTAGGAGCAAACGATTCAGTAGGTGAGCTTGGTTGGGGCCAGGTTCTCAGAGCCTTGCACATCTAATGAGGAGTTTGGATTTTATCCTGAGCCGTGGAGAGTATTGTCGGAGTAGTTTATGGGTCATCAATATGCCTCTAATGGTTGCTCTCTGCATGGTGAAAACGTGGTTCAAGAAGGTGAGATTGGAACCAGGGAAACACATTGGCTCCAGTCAGCAGTGAGGCTATGAGGGGCTGTAGCCCCAGTGTCCTTCCTTCTTTTGACTTAGACTGGTTTTCTGCTTAGATGTGGATGAATGCTCCAGGAACTCAACTCTTTGTGGTCCCAATTCCATCTGCATCAACGTCCCGGGAGCATACAGTTGCTCCTGCCTGGCTGGCTTCTTTTCACCCAATTTTTGGACCCTCAAGGATCCAGGGGCTTTTGAATGTGTAGGTAAGTCTCCCAGCCATGCTGAGGACGTCTCAATGGATATCCAACGACCTTGAAACATAGCGGCTTTAGAACAATGACCCTTTATTCTTGCTCACTATTCTACAGGTTGAGCACATGATTTTTAAGGATCTAGGATGGCTGGCACATCCAAAATGGTCTTGCTTATGTGACTGGCAATTGGTGCTGGTCTCTGACTGGGATCTCCACTGGGACCCTGAGCTTTCCTCATGAGTCTTTCCACATCGCTGCTTGGGCTTCCTCATAGCATGGCAGCATCTCTAAGACAGAGCATTTCAGGAAGAAAAAAGCAAAAAACTGCCAGTCTTTTTATGGGCTGGGCTTGGAAGGGACTTGGGACAAACAGTCCTTCTACCACACTCTATTGACCATGGGCCCAGGGCCCGTATAGATTTCAAGGAAGGGGAAATAAACTCCCTGTCTCACTAAAGGAGCAACATGTGCCTACAGGAAGTGGAGGAATTGCTGGAGGCCATCTTTGGAATATCTATTCTATTGCATTTTATATTCTTCAACTGTGAAAAACGCATGCTTCTCTTCATTAAAAAGGCTGTATTTCTTATTATTTGTTGATATTCGCTAGCTGCTGATATTGTTAGAAGCAGAATAATGGAGGGGTCAAGTTGAAAAGGACCTTATAAATAAGTTAGTACAGGTTTAGGTGCTCCCAGGCACCCAAATGGGATCCCATCGAGACCAAGGCAGAAGCCATGCAGGCAAGGCCATGGGCTCTCCCATCCTGCTTTTGTCAAATTATCACCTCTTTTATTTGTTTTATGTATGTGGGTTTCACTTCACATAAAGAAAAGCTTGCTGGGTGAAAAAGTTTTGAAAACGGTGCATCTAGCCCAACTCCATATGCAAATTTCAGCCACTAGACCACCAGGGACATATGCGCATTTCATCTGTGCTCCCTGTGACAAGATGTCACCTAGTTTATGCTTAAATGTTTCTGGAAGTGGGGATCTCTCTCCTTCTAAATGAGGAGACGTCTTCCGTGATACTAACAGGAAAACCACTTCCCCTTACCTTCCAACGACGGCCCTTTCTTGTGTGTCTTTGGGGGCCTTCAAATTAATCCACATTCATATCACAAAGACTTTTTATTCCAATTCTCCACGGTAACGCCCAGTGCCAGACACCATATACTGGCTTGAGTCACTAGTCAATGTTGCCTGTTTAGTCCTCCTATTTTGTGAGTTGTTATAGAAATAAGAAAACTTTTGTCTTTACCACCTTCCTCATCATTTTTTCCCCCCATAACATTCTAGTCCATGTATCTGCTGCAATTCAGAAACCCTCCGAGGGAGACCTAAGCCTCTGTTGGCATAGTAACCTGGCATCCCCCTGGATTAGTTAAGTCAGAGTTTCTCAGCCTTAGCACTATTGACATTTTGGGCTGTATACTTTTTTGTTGCTGTGGGGAGCGTGTTCTGTGCAGTGTAGGATGTTTGGAAGCATCGTTGGCCTTTACTCACTAGATCTCAGTATCACTCTTTGTTGTGATAACCAAAAATGTCTACAGATACTGCCTACAAATTTCCCCCCAATTATAGCTTAACATAATAGAAATTTCTCACTCTTATAACAAGACAATATGGATATGCCTGGCCAGTGGGCAGCCTTCCTTCACATGGTGATGAAGGCACCAGGTCTTTCTCCATCTTTTGGTCCTCCTATCCCTTAGAGCCTTGGAGTCCCTCGTTCTAGCCAGTGGAGGGGGAAGAGAGAAGAGAGAGGTCACACCTACTTCTTGACCAGTGTGGCCCACAAGTGACGTGTATCTCATAAGTTCTCCTATTCAACGAGTGAAAACTAGTCACATGGCCGCACCTAGATGCAGAACGTTCTGGAAAATGTATTCTCTGGCAGGGACACCATTGTCTAGTGGACCACGACTCTATACTTTGGAAGAAGTATGACTTGGTTGGACCATTGGCCCACCTCTGCTTCACACTGATTCCGTACCCTACAGATATCGATGAGTGTGCTTTCAAGACATGCCCCGTCAATGCAACCTGCACCAACACTCCCGGGAGCTACTTTTGCACCTGCCACCCTGGCTTCGTACCAAGCAATAGACAGACGAATTTCACAGACCAGAAAGTGAAATGTAGAGGTGAGGGAGAGTTTTCTGGGACAGCCCTGAGAAGTCATTTCTCCTCCTTGTTCCTCTGGGTTTCCTGATATTCTCCAGTTCCTTGCAGATATCGATGAGTGCTTCCAAGATCCATCACTGTGTGGTCCACATTCTGTCTGCACCAATGCCCTGGGCTCCTACAGCTGCAGCTGCATGATGGGCTTTCGTCCTGATCCAGAACGCTTCCAGAAATATGGCAACCTCAGCTGTAAAAGTAATAATCTCTTTGTATGTCTTGGCGATGGAATCTGTGTCTTGCTTTGGTTCTAAAATTTCTCACTCTACTCAACCCCTGGATCCTTCTCTTACTTCCACCCCATTCACTAAGTACTGAGCATTCTTCAGTTCTGGATATGATGGGCATGATTCTCATTCTCAGAGGGCTTATTATCTAGGGAAGGAGCCAGGGGGCTCCTTCACACACAATTACGTAATATTTAATAGTTATTAGGATGAGTGCAATGATTGAAAATGCATAATGTGCTTTGGAGTGGTCAATGGAATATTGAATTTGCTCCATGCAAAGGATATTTAAGTGGAAACTTGAAAGAGGAGTAGGAATTCTCTAGATGAAGAGAGGGATCACAGTGTTCTGGGTTATGGCATGTGCAAAGGCCCTGAGGCTCACGCAAAGTGAGTACAAGAGGAAGTGGCATTAGATGTGTGCAATGAGGTGGAGAGAGGTCAGAGTCTGCAGGGCCTTGTGTGTGTGCCATGTGAAGAATTTTGGAGTCTTTTTTCCCCCAAGAACAATGGGGAACCACAAAAGGTTTAAAGTTTTAAAATTATGGATTATGGGATACATTAAAAATATATGTTATTAATACTTATAGGGAAGCAATGAGGTATAACAATAAAATGAACATACCTGAGGCCTTTCCCAACATAAGAAAGAGAATATCATCAATACCATTGTGTCTTCTGCATGTTCCTTCCCACTATGTCTCCTCCTCTGAGGGACCCACCTGGAATTTTGGGTTCATTATTCTCCTACTTTTAAAAAATATTCCCTCCTGGGTATGTATCCCTAAACAATATATCTGCTTAGTTTTGCTTGCTTTGGAGCTTTGCAAAAATGGTATCACACTATTTATGGTCTTCTCTGATCTGCTGTTTTCACTCAATATTGCACTCTGTAGAATCCCTCATGTTGTAGTGCACAGCTGTAGTTTGTTTAGCTTCACCATTTTGTGTTATGGCTATGGGCCATTTTTAAGCCGGAGAGGGGGAATGAAATCTGACTTTTTTTTTATCCTGCCTTGCTGTGGTTGACATTTGGTTTTGTTGCTTTTGTTTTCTTCCTAGGACTTCCCTTCAAGTGTATGGAAGATGTGATACCCAATAATAAACAGGTCCAGCAATGCCAAGGGGGAGCAGCATTGAAACCTGAATATGTAAGTGTTTTTGAAGTTTCCTAGTTCTTGAGGTTTTCCTAGAAGCCACTTAGGTAGAATGTTGTTTTTGCAGTTTTAACAAAGGCAAAAATAACAGTAGCATAAACCAGATAGAAGTTTGTTTCTCTCTTCTGTAACAGCCTGAGTGTAAGATGTGCAGAGCTGATAATGATGAGTCCATAAAGCTCCCATGTTGTGGCCCAAGACGGCTGCTCCAGCTCCTGCCATCACATCTGCATTCCAGATGGTAGGAAGGGGAGAAGAGGAAATGGAAGGCACAGTCTTTTCTCCTTTAACTGCATGACCCAGCTTCACTTCTGTTACCTGACTGGCCAAAAATTAGTCACATGGTCACACATAGCTGCAAGGGAAGCTGGGAAGGAAGGATATTTGCTTATCTAAAACTTGAGGAAGAAGAAGGGGAGACTGTATTGGAGTCTCCCCAACAGTGAAGGTGTTGTTGTTGCATCCAAGTGATATGGGACGGGTGATACTCAGCTAGCCTAGCAGTGAGGAATTTGGACCTCCTATCTAATGAAGTCATTGCTGTGTGTAAAAACTCTATAGTCTATTTAGAAATTGTTGCTACTGTTCTAAATAAGAGCTTGTAAATTAGCGTTGGAACTACCACACACCTTGGACCACTGTTTTTACTTTTAAATTGTAAAATACACATAACATAAAATGTATCATTTTACATATTTTAAAGTGCACAATTCAGTGGCATTTAGTCCATCCACAATGTTGTGCAACTGTCACCATTATCTGGTTCCAGAACATTTTCATCACCCTGAGAAGAAACCCTTCCCCATTAAGCACTCACTCCCCATTATTCCCTTCTCCCAGCCCATGGCCAACACTAATCAGCTTTCTGTCTTCATGGATTTGTCTTTCCTGGACATTTCCTATACATGGAATCGTACAATATTAGTTCCTTTGTGTCTGGCGTCTTTCACTGGGCATGACGTTTTCAAGCTTCATTCACTCTATAGCATGTATCAGAAATCCTTCCTTTTTCAGGGTTGAGTAGTATTTCATTCGAACCACTGTTTGCTTACACATTTCCCCATCTTTTTGTACCACTAAATAGTTTTGCTGTTTGTTCATGTTTGCTTCTTTTATTCATGGAAAGGAAAGGTGATGTGATTCTAATTTTGATCAAAGGATAGTTTTATTTCCCTGGGAATTCTAGATACTTGGGGATTCAGGAGTACGATGGGCTTGATGGCTCAATTTGTGGATTATGTGCTTGGAGGAATGGATGGGTCAGTGCTCACAAATGCTCTTTCTTCTGGGGCACAGGTCTCCTTTTGTGCACTGATAAATGCCATCTTCAGCATTCTGAATGATGTGTGTGAAAACAAAACCACTGTGGTTTCTCTGAAGGTAAAAATAAAATTTTTGTGTCTTGAGTTTCAAACATCTCGGGTACATTTGGGGAGTGCGGAAAGTCCTCTTTGTAATTCATGGGTTGTGAGTTAACATTTAACATATTATAGTTGTAAGGTTTTAAAAATTAACATGAGGTAAAATTACTTTATTTATTTGTTTTTTTTTTGGTGTATAGTTCTGTGAGTTTAATCACGTGAATAGATTTGTGGAACTACCACCACAATCAGAATACAGAGCAGTTTCATTTCCTCCAAAAATTCCGTTTGGCTTTCTCTTTATAGTCAGATACCCCCTTCACCCCTAACCTCTATACATCTCTGTCACTGCAGTTTGTCTTTTCAAGAGGGTGATATAAATGGAATCACAGAGTATATGGCCTTTTGGGACTGACTTCTTTCACTCAGCACAGTGCATTTGAGACTCAAGGATGTTGCGTTTATCAATAGTTCCATTCCTCCTCCTCCTCCTTCTCCTTCTTTTCTAAATTTTTACCATTAGTGACATTTAGTGTATTCATAGTATTGTGCAAACCATCACCACCCTCCATCTCCAGAACTTTCTCATCTTCCCGAACTGACACTCTGTCCCCATGAAACGCTCACTGCCCGCCCTCCCCCCCCCAGCCCCTGGCACCCACCACCTACTTCCTGTCTCTGTGGCTCTGACGACTCTAGGGACCTCCTGTGAGTGAAACCACACAGGATTTGTCCTTCTGTGTCTGGCTTATGTCATGGAGCATGATGTCCTCAGGGTTCATCCATGTTGTAGCATGGATCAACGCTTCATTTCTTGCTTCATTTGTCTTTTATTGCTGAGTAATATCCCATTTTATAAATGCACCGTGGTTTGTTTATCCATTCATTTTTGAAGGACATTTCAGTTGTTTCCAGCTTTTTTTTTTAAAATAATTGTGGCCTCTTTATTTATGTAAACTTTTGTTACATATATTGCTTTTGGTGGTTATCGATAGAGCTGCTATAAACTCTCCTGTGCAGTGTTTTTGTGTGTGTGAACATGAATTTTCGTGTCTCCAGGGTAAATACCTAAGAGCAGCTCAGTTATTACAGTTGCAGACATGAAAACTCAGTTTTTCTTAAGCCTTTAAGTTGGACTTAGGGATGTTGTTTTATTTATAAATCTGGTTATTTTTGTATGAAAATAAGAATAATACGTTTACTTGTAATTTTACCAATTTAAAGTTAATTTAACATATTTATTCATTAAGTTTACATTTTCATGAATGGTTGACCTTGTTTACACACTTAATTAAATTTTCTCAAATGTTTTATGCTATCTTTACAAATATCCTAATTTCCCCCCAATTTCAAGTACCTAATGAGGAAGATTTCCAAATCTAACAGGCAAAGTCACTAGAGCCCTTGAATGACCCATAAATCCAATTGATCAAACCTATTAATATATTAATAATAATTCAGATTCCCTTAAACATTCAATACAGTTTATAAACAGCCATGTTGTCTGAAATTGTTCGTTTTAAAATCACAAGTCTAATCGTTTTTTGCAGCAGAACCATGTGGTTAACTGGTTAGCTTCTCCAATGTGCCAAATTGTTCTAAACCCTTTAAATAACAGATGTTTCCAGATTATGCTAAAGATCTCAAAACCTTTTAAATTTCCCACACAAGTATTACCGCTAAGGATATTTAATTTGTCTATTTTTTTTTTTTTTTACTTTCCTGAAAGTATGAAATAACCTTCTGAACTAAGAAGATTAGAGTCAACATTTCAGGGGGTGGTTTTGATGAGATTTCATCAGCTGTAGAATTGTGGACCATGTTTTTCTAAGAGGCTTCTAGTTGAGATTTTTTTCTCCCGTGTCAGGGTTGTGGCGGGTGTGGACTCCAAAGCCGTGCCTTTCCGGGATACTGTTACAGAACTCAGGACATCCTGTTTCTCCTGGACAAACACCACTCAAATTTCACCCCTATCTCATAACATGAACAATACTATTATCATTATTGCTTTTCTTAATCCTATCCCTCCAGACATAACCAATGCTAACAGTTAGATGCTATCTTTCGATATCTTTTTGTGAGTGTGTGTATACACAAACACATTTTAGAATCATCTATTGAGCATTTACTATAAGAGGTTGAGGGCAGTTACTAGTGAGTCAGCATCGGGTGCTGCCAAGATTCAGATCACAGGTCTCTCACCTACTAGATACACGTCCTTGTTTCCCTATCCAAAAATGAACATAATAATGGTCTCTATTTTATAGTTATCTTCGCCAAATTAAACAGTTTATATATGTGTAAGATACTCAAAACAATACCTGGCTCTTAACAAGTGTGTGTTATTTTTATTTCAATATGCCAGCACATAAATACCATAAATATAATTTAAAAAATTAGAATTATTGTTTCTGAACTAAATGAGATAATACATACATGTCACTCTGTAATTTGCTTGACTTAACAATAGGCCATTTGCAAGTGTTGGTCACTGTCAAAAAAAAAAAAACAAAAACGCACATACGAAACAATAGCCCATGGACTTTTTTCCTGTTAATACATGTAGGTATGCTATGACATTCTTTTTTTTTTCAGTTTTATTTTAATTTTAATTTTTTATTTCAGCATATTACAAGAGTACAAATGTTCAGGTTACATATATTGCCTTTGCCCCACCTGAGTCAGAGCTTCAAGCATGTCCATCCTCCAGACGGTGTGCACCGCACCCATTAGGTGGTGAATATACCTATCTCCTCCTCCCCCCCTCCCACCTGCCCAATACCCAGTGAATGTTACCACTAACTGTGCACTTAAGTATTAATCAGTTAATCCCAATTTGATCAATGACATTCTTGTTAACAGCTGCATACTATCCCATGGTTTGACTGCTTAATCTTCATTTATTTAACCAATGTAGTGGGCATTTAGGCTTTCCACAAACCATCCCAACGTGAACATCACTGGACAAGATCCTTGTACAAATTTTAAGTATTTCTGGAAGGATTAATTCCTGGAAGGGAAATTGCTGGGTCCAAGAGTATGTGAAGTTTATGTTGTCATAGGTGCTAAATTACTGAATTCTATAAAGGCAACACCAGTTTGTATTCCCAGTGGAGCATCTTGAATTGGGAAGAGGGGCCTGAGTGAATGGTCTTTTCAGTTTGCCTTTGCTCTTGATTCCCAAACGTGTCTTCCTAAAGAGAGAAAGGACGGCTGTTATTTCATTAGTGTGAGTGTGTGTGTGTGTGTGTGAGAGAGAGAGAGAAAGAGAGGGAGAGAGAGAAAGGGAGAGGGGGGAGAACACTAACAAACACATCTTTCCTTGCAGAGTACGGCCAAGAGCCTTGCCCCTGTGCTTGAACGAGTATCTACATCTTCCAAATTCACCAAGGAAAAGATGTCCGCGCTGGGCACGGTCGTCCTGCAGAGTGTGGAAAGCACCGTATTGGCAGCTCTTCTGGACCCCTCGGCGAACGTCAGTCAGACTATTCGGACGGAAAACCTGGGTAGGATAAACCACTCATGGCAAGGTTTGATTTCGAGGAGTGACTCTGGCAAAGGGATTTTCCGTGACTCTCCCACTCACCTTTTCCCCAACTGTTTCAAAACCCTGATCTCCCAGCAAAGCAAGTCTAATCATGTTAATATTTCCCATTTGTTGAGTGCTTGGCAAGGGCCAGCCACTGTGATAAGAGCCTGTCATTAATTTATTCAGCCAATATTTGTGCTGGGTTAAGGTACGGTGGTTATTTGCTGTGTTCAATTATTTCCAGCTCCCCCTGCTGGGAACGTGGTAGGACTGCACTTCCTGGCTCTCTGGGATTAGCTGGGATTTTGTGACTAGTTCTGGCCAATGGACTGGGGAAGAGAATAATTGCTGGTGTGAGACATTCCAGAACTTTCTCTCCCTCTGACATAGTGACTGGCAGTGTTTCAGGTCACAGCTGCTCCAAATGCCTGGGTGCCAGAGTAAAGAAAACACAGAGCATGGCCCCCAGTTAATCAATGGCAAACACAAAGCATTAAGGACCAATACATCCTTGTTATTTTCTAATCCACTAAGACTGGGAGTTGTTTGTTACTGTGGCATGACTAATCCTTTCCTGACTGATGCATGCTTGATGGGTGGCCACTTGGGCATACTGGGTGCTGTGGATCTTTTACAGCAACAACCCACTCCCAGTAGTAGTTCCTGTATCAGTCACACAAACCTAGGAAATTCCATCCTAATGGATGCCCAGGAGGCCAAGATGTAGAGTTTGAGTATTTGATGGACTCCCAACAGTAGTGAACACAACTGACCTCACCAATCTTTTTTTTTTTTTTTGAGAGAGAGTCTGGTGCTGTCACCCAGGCTGGAATGCAGTGGTGTCATCGTAGCTCACTGCCACCTCAAACTCCTGGGCTCAAGCAATCCTCCTGCCTCAGCCTCCCGAGTAGCTGGGACTATAGAGGCATGCCACCATGCCTGGCTAATTTTTCCATTTTTTTGTAGAGATGGGCTCTTGCTCTTGCTCAGGCTGGTCTTGAACTCCTAACTGGAAGTGATCCTCCTGCCTCGGCTTCCCAGTGTGCTAGGATTACAGATGTGAGCCACCACACCCAGCCACAAATCTTATATTTTAGTGAGTTGAATCAGACAATAAACAAAACGGACATCTGGTATAACAGATAGAGATAGCTCTATTGAGGAAAATACAGCAGGCTAGGGAGGTTAGAGAGGGTCTAGAATTAGTGGGGGAGTTGTTATTTTATATAGTGTGGTCAGGGGATGTCTCATTGGGGCAGGGACCTCAAAGAAGGGAGCTGTGTAACTATTAGGAGAAAGAGCAAGCGTAGAAATACTTGGTGAGTTCAAGGAACAATGGGGTGGCCTGTGTGGCTGAAGTGGCATACGGCAGTGGTCCCCAACATTTTTGGCACCAGGGATCAGTTTCATGGAAGAAAATATTTCCACACACAGGGTGGGGATGGGGGGATGGTTTCAGGATGATTCAAGCACATTATATTTATTGTGCAGTCAAACCTCTCTGCTAATGATAATCTGTATTTGCAGCTGCTCCCCAGTGCTGCATATCACTGCCTCAGCTCCACCTCAGATCATCAGGCATTAGATTCTCATAAGGAGCCACAACCTAGAGCCTCAGCACACACAGTTTACAGTAAGGTTCATGCTGCTATGAGAATCTAATGCCGCCACTGATCTGACAGGAGGCGGGGCTTATGCGGTGATGTGAGTGATGGGGAGCGGCTGTAAATACCGATGAAGCTCAGCTCTCTCACTTGCCACTCACCTCCTGCTGTGCAGCCTGGTTCCTAACAGGCCATGGACTGGTACTGGTCTGTTGCCTGGGGTTTGGGGACTGCAGGTGTAGAGGATGGTGAGCACAGTAAGAGAAGGGGTCAGAAAAGAAAGGAGGAGGCAGATTTTGCAGATAAATGGAGGGACTTAGGGACTTTGAAGTAAGATGTGGGGCACTGGAGAATTTGGAAATAGGCATGGCATTATTTAATTTATATTCTGAGAAGACACTTTTGGTTCCATTATCTGTTTTATTTTCATGAAGAGTCAACGGGATAGGTCTTGCAATTATTGCCACATTACGGATGAGAGATGGGAGGCTCAGAGAGGTTTAAGTCACTGCTCAAATTTGCACAGCTGGTGAGTGGCAGAGCTGGGTGCCCTAGTTACCACCATGTGACTGCACAACCTGAGCCCTTGTCCACTGTGCTATGCTTGCTCCAGCCCCTTCCTGTTTCCTCTGGCTTTGGAAAACTTATAAATTTGGAGTAGCCAGAAGATCTGGCTTTTCATTGCTGTTGACTTCACCTCCTCTCTCCCTGATGCCCCTGCTACGATGTGAGACCTTTCTGTTCTTTCCTTTGCTTGCAACCGTGTCTGTATACCTTTCTTGGACAGACACTAAATTTGGGACCCGCTTTCAGGGTGATCTCATACAAAGTCTCCGTTTCTCTTTTTAGACATTGAGAGCAAAGTTATCAATGAAGAATGCACTAAACAGAATATAGTGTTTAACCTGAAAGCCAAAGGGGACGAGATGAAGGTTGGGTGTTCCATCATTAAAGAATCCGCATCCACAGGTACTGACCCCATGTCCTAGAATCCAGGCTGGGGCCCATTCCCTCAGCAAATATTTACCTTCTAGATGCAAGGACCAGCGCCAGGGGGTTGAGAATCCATGAGAGTGGAGGCAGAAGTGGCCCATGCCCTCAGAGGGTTTTCCACCTGCTAGGGAATCAGGCATTAATTAAATAATCTTACAATACAATTTTTTTATGGTTTTGGGAAGGGTCACAGTCTGGAAGTTCACTGGGATTTCAACCCTCAGAGCAGCCCAGTGAGGTGTGCGGGGTGAGGTGTGTGGGATATTAAAGTGTGTCTTTGTGTGTGTACATGCATGTGTGTGTGTGTGCATGCGTGTGTTGGGTCATCTATAATAACTATTCACCAAACGATTACCCCCCCTTTTTTTTTCCACTGTGGGAAATCTGCAGGGACCACCGGAGTGGCTTTTGTCTCCTTTGTGGGTATGGAGGCTGTTTTAGATGAACGTTTCTTCCATGGCCTCCAGACCCCCTTGGCCGACTCCAAGACAAAACTGAAGATCAATTCTCGCGTTATTGGGGGCATCATGACTGGGGAGAAGAAAAAGAACTTCTCAGACCCAGTCGTCTACACTTTGGAGAACATCAAGGTTTGTGAAATTCTCTACTGAGACCCCTGTCGACCTATCGAGAACTCCCCGGACCCTCCGTGGCCTTAACTCCCATTTTCAATGGGACACCCATAAGGCAGCAGCTTCTGTCATTCCCAGCACCTCCAGCCAATTCCCAAAATCCAGCTCCAGAGGGATGAGCTCTCCTGTTTCCCTGTGGGGCTCTTCCATTCAGCAACTGGCAGGATATTTAGGATGGGTGAAGTCACATCCATGCAGAAACCTTTATGGGTAGTTTGTTTACACAAACTATGTTCTAGTCAGTGGTGGAAACATGTCTGGCCTCTAAGACATTTCATTTCATCACTGCATTTTGAAATATCAGCATTCTCCTCCATTTCCCCATCTTCTTGCCCCAAATTTCTCTTGAGGTTGGCCACATCAACTTCATTTGAGGGGGATTCTCAGGTGACCAGGGCCTTTGTTTTTCAGCCAAAGCAGGAGTTAGAGAGTCCCATTTGCGTTTCCTGGAGCACAGATGTGAAGGGCGGGAGATGGACAACCTCTGGCTGTGTGGTCCAGGAAGCTTCCGAGACACATACTGTGTGCAGGTGCAATCGGATGGTGAATCTTGCCGTCATCATGGCTTCCGGAGAGCTCACGGTCAGTACGGATGGTCTGTTCTCTGGCTTCCTGAGTACCCCGCCCCAAATCCAATGGGGAAATATTGACTAAACATCAGTTGCGTGTCCCCCGAGGTGTCAGGTGTTGTGGGAGGGAGTCCTAGGGACAGAAGGCGTGTGTGCCATGCCTTTGCCCCAGCAGAATTCTCAGACTGGTGGGGAAGCCATGATACTCAAGTATAAAATGAGAAATAAGGACCCAAAACAGGTGTGGGCACCACAGCAATCACAGATCTTATTTAATGAGCACTTGCAGTGTGCTGGGCTCTGTATTTTAAGTGAAGTGTTTTTGGACCCATTTCACAGGATGGGAGACTGAGGTTCTTTAGCCTGCCCAGTCATGAAGCTAGGAATGGGTGGAAGTGGTGTTCAAACCCAGGGAAGTCTGGCTCCAGAGGTCTCTTCCCACCAAACCATACAAATGGAGCAAGAGCTTGTGCTGTAGGAATTCAGAGGTGTTTCAGGGAGAGCTGATGGTAGGTCAGGGAAGACACGGGATATGAAGTGAGCCTGGGCGAATGAGTAGATTTGGTAGAGAGGAAAGACATCCTCAGGGTGCTGTGGAGAGTATCTTTGCCTGTCATGCTAGACCTGAGGCTCGATTCCCTGCCAGGATGTCTTAAATGCTGCTTAAAGGACCATGTGGCTTAGCATTTAAGACAAGATCCAGAGAAAGACTTATCTATTTTCAAATCCCATCTCTAGCCCTTCCTAGCTGTGTTTTCTTGGACACGTCACTCAACCTCTCTGAGCTGAGCCCAGCTCTCTCATCTCAGAAATGAGAACAAGAAAAATAAAAATAACGATGACGCCTAACACTTATATAGTGCTTAGTATCTTTTGGGCACAATTGTACTTTTAAGCATATTTGTTTAATCCTCCTAAAACAACCCTCCAAAGCAGTTACTATGAGCATTCCCATTTTAACAGATGAGGAAACTGAGGCACAGACCAGTTGAGTGTCTCATCCAAACTCATACAGCTGGAAACTGGCAGAACTGTAGTCTGTTTTCTTAACCACTTTGTTGACAATATTATGAAATGAGGTCATGAGGTGGTGCCTGACTTATCTTTAACACAGAGGAAGCACTCAAATAAATTTAACATTAATTTTAAAATGAATTATGAATGAATGGCACAGGGGAAGGGCTGAATACACACCCAGAAGTCGAAGCATTCCTGAATGTTTGAGTGTCAGTCAGGATTCAGTGCAGGAAGCAGAAACCACTCCAGGTATTTCAACCAGAAAGAGATTTAACCCAGGGAATTGGGTGCTCATAAAATCGCTGGAAGGTGATAGAGGAGTTGAAGTCAGGGAGCTGCCACTTGGATTTTGCCTTCAAGGTGACAACCCCACCCGCAGCTGTAATCCAGTGGTCAGATATTGCTACTGTCATGTCCCCTGCCCTACCCCCATAAAATTGGGAACCGAACTGTTGGGATATGAAATTTAGCCACAGCTGATTCCTGTCTGAAGAAAGCTGGTACTGGCTTCCATTCTGCCTTCCAAACCTTTCACAGTGTATCTCTTTGGAGAAGCTGAATTACACTCATGACCTTAGTCCCGAAGGATTCTGGGAGATGTAGTTTGTGGACATCCAGCCCCAGGAATACACAGGGCAGAGCACAGGACAGGGCTGGGAATGCATGGATTGCAATGCATTGCAAAAGATGATGATGGACCTAGCTCACTCTGAGTGTCCAAGGAAAAAAATGCTCTGAGTCCTTTCTGCTCAAGCCGGGGGTCTGGATAATTTTTTTCCCTGCCTGGGGAGGATTTGGATCCCCTTCTGAGGCCAACAGCTGAATTTCTTCCCAACAGATGGAGTTCTCCTTGTATGTCATCAGCCACGTGGGCATGATCATCTCCCTGGTGTGCCTCATCTTGGCCATTGCCACCTTCCTGCTGTGCCGCTCCATTCAAAATCGTAACACCTACCTCCACCTGAACCTCTGCATTTGCCTCTTCTTGGCCGAGATTCTCTTCCTCATTGGTATAGACAAGACTGAAAACCAGGTGCACATCCCTTGGGCTGTGTCCCCGTCATCTCCCCATCTGCCTCAGCTTGTCCCAACTCAACTCCCTTGATACTTGTTCTGACCTCAGGGCCTTTGCACATGCTGTGCCCTCTGCCTGTAGCACTCTCCCCCGAGCTCCTCAGTTTAAAATCACTTTCCTGATCATGTTATGGAGTTACTGTCTAAACAGTGGCTGTCACCCCAGGCGATTTTGCCCCTCCAGGGGCAATGTCTGGAGACATTTTTGGTAGTCATGACCGGGGGGAGAGTGCCACTGGCACCTAGTGGGTAGAGGTCAGGGATGATGCTAAACGTCCTATAATGCACAGGACAGTGTCCCACGACAGAGGGTGATCCAGCAACAGTGTTACAAACGTCAATAAGCAGCAGCTGAGAAGCTACTCCATCCTATCACTCTTTCTTGTCCCCCCTAGCACTTATGTGAAGCCATATTGATTATTCATTGATTTATTTCCTTATTTCTACCTCCTCCACTTGACTGTGAGCCCCGTGAAGGCATGAACATTGGCCAGTTACCCCCATAACCTTTTACCAGACACATAGGCTCTTAGGATTTCCTAAAAGGAGTACTATTCACATTTGGGATGAGATGGTCATTCTTTGTGCCCCTCTCACTGTGGGATGCTCAGCTTCTCTGATGTCTTGAAAACCAAATGCTGGTAGGGACCCTCACCCCCCATCATTTGGCTAGAGGTGGGCAAAGGTTTTCTGTAAAGAGCTACACAGTAAATATTTTCAACTTTGCAGACCACACAGTGTCATGATGACTCAACACTGCTGCTGTAGTGTGAAAGCAGCTGTAGATCTCACACACACACACACACACACACACACACACACACACACACACACACACGGGTGTGGCACTGTGCCAATAAAACTTTATTTACAAAACAGGCAGCCAGCCCCTGGGCTGCAGTTTGCTGAATCCCCACATCTTCAAACACTCCCTAAAGTAGGGTGATCAACTATCAGTTTTCCCAAAACTCTTCCAGGCTAGCACTGAAAATCACATGTCCTGGGGAACCTCAGTTCCAGACAGACCAGGACCATGGGTCCCCCTTCCAGGATACGGCGCTGCCCCTGGTTAGGAACCACCGTGTGCCTATAAATGTCTGTGAGACGGGTGAATGGGCCAGGGTTGGGAAACCCCAATCAAAGCAGTCCCTCCCCTGCCCCCTTCTCCTCCGTCTGCTCTCTGGGCGGGGGTTCCTGACGCACCTCTCCTCCCCAGATGGGCTGCGCCATCATCGCGGGTGCTCTGCACTACCTGTTCCTTGCCTGCTTCTTTTGGATGCTGGTGGAGGCTGTGCTGCTTTTCCTGATGGTCAGGAACCTGAAGGTGGTGAATTACTTCGGCTCTCACAATGTCAAGTTGCTGTACCTCTGTGCCTTTAGCTACGGACTCCCGGCACTGCTGGTGTTTGTCTCCGCCAGTGTGCAGCCGAAGGGCTACGGGATGGATGACCGGTGAGTGACATCCTCTTTCTCCCCAAAGACCCTGCTGCCAGGGTTCATGATAATTAATACTGAAGAACAAGAAGAGTAATAACAGCAGCAGTAGTTGTGGCTACCATTTATTGAGCTCTTACTTTCTGTACTGTTGGTCCCAGGGCTAACATGTACAGCAGCACAGGTTGTGCACTGTACAAATCCAGAAGTCACTACTATAATACTTGAGGCTCACATTCCAGGGAGAGAACGTCTGCTTGGCCTAACTTCATTATTTTCCTTCTCTCTTCTGTGTGTGTGTGTGTGAATGGGGAAGGGGAAAGAGTACTTCTGCTAAAGGAATATTAAGATGCTGTTATTGGACGTGGAAAAATGGTTGTTGTATGGTAAAAGGAGCAAGTATGCACCAGTAACATGATAGAAAGAGGCAAGCCAGTCTTCTTTCCTTCCTTCCTTACTTCTAGTAAACAAGTACGCAATGCCTTTTCCATGCCAGGCTTTGCCCTGGATGCTGGGCACACAGAGATAACCATTTTCAAGGTCCACATTCTTATGTAGCTCCTGGTCTAGTAGGGAAGCCAGTCTGCAAGTATGCAAAGATTTGTATGAGATGATACTTGTGATAGTGATAGCTGCCATTTGGAAAGAAGGCTGTGAGTTCTGCTAGAGAGTGGACAGGGGTAGACATGGGATATTTTAGCTAAGGGTAGTCAGGAGTGGCTTCTCAGAGGAGGTGAGATTGGAATGACAATGTGTACCAGCAGGGAGTTTTGCATGGCGGGGGGAAGGTATCACAAAGATTATGAATTGAGGATGAACTGAAGATCGGACACCAGGTGAACATTTCAGGAACGTTTTCCCAGGGAAAGTCTGAAAGAGGGAGAGCTATGGTCCAAAGGAAACCAAAATGCAACCTGAACCATCAGGAGAATCATCTGAGTCTCACCTCCCAATGTGCTCCTCCATTTGTGCTGTTGTTGGGGCGTGAATAACTGTACAGTTAGGACTCTGAGACCAGCGCTGACTCCTCCTATTTCTCTCCATAGCTGCTGGCTGGATGCAAAGACGGGGTTCATCTGGAGTTTCTTGGGGCCAGTTTGTGTAATCATAACGGTAAGCAAATTGCTTGGCAAAATGTATCCTGGAGCAGGAGGAAGGAGTCCTGAGGGATCGGGAACCGCCAGAGCAGTGCACAGCTGAGGTCACTTATTCCCCTCAAACATTCTCCTTCTGATCCTTGATTCTTGGGATTTCCAAGTTACAGAGTGATTTCTTTGACTTGTGATTTGTTTTTTTCATGCTGAAATGCAAACGCCCCTGAGAGGGACACCAATCTTATCCATCCCCCTTGTCCTTTGTGCTCCAGTGAGAATGGGTCTATCAGTCTCTCCTAGATGTAGATGTTGAAGGAAAGAAGAGATAAAAACAAATTAAAGGAAATTATAAGGGGGAACAGTGGGGTGACAGAGGGAATGGTGGACAAAGGCAAAGAGAAGTCTGAGGAGGTTGAACACCATCTCTTTGCCTCCCTGCCTCCAATCCAGCCTCTACTGTCCCGCCAGATGACGTTTCTTCTGACTCTCATTCATGGTGGCTCCTTTCCTTGTGTCACTGGTAATTTTTAATTATGAGCTCATGTTTGACTGATCTAGGTCTTGGAAATACTCCAGAGAGGTTTTTCTCTGATGTCCATCAGATTTTTGCCCTAACAAGGTGTCACACTCTGCATCTTAGAACAACAGACATTTATTGTTTCAAGGTTCTGGAGGCTCAAAGTCTGAAATTAAGGTATGGGCAGGACCACACTCCCCCTCAGGGCACTAGGGAGGGATGTGTTTCAACTTCTGGTAGGCTCAGGCCTTCCTTGGCTGTAGTTGGTGGTGTTCTACCTGTGTCTGTCTGCACATCATCTTCCCTGTGCGGGTGTCTGTCTGTGTCTAAATTTTTCTGTTATGACCTCATCTTAACTTGATTATGTCTGTACGACTCTATCTCCAAATAAGGACACATTCAGAGATCCTGGGGTTAGGGCTTCAACATATCTTTTTCAGGGACACAATTCAACCTGTAACAGGGCACTACCAACCTGAAACAATGTTAAATAAATTTCTCACTGCAGAGTTTCCCAAACTATGAAGGTAACATAAATTTCAACTCCCAAACCATGCGAGGCCAGAGCTATGGTTCCTTCCTGTCCCCTGACGCCTCCTCCTCCTCTTCCTCCCCTCTCTCCCCACCTCTCTACCCCTGTCCTCTTCTTTCTTTCCTCTCTCTCTCTCTCTCTCTCTCTCTCTCTCTCTCTCTCTCTCTCTCTCTCTCTCTCTCTCTCTCTCTCTCTCGTTTTTCTTGAGCCAGGGTATCAGTTTGTTACCTTTTCTCTTTTTTTGTTCGCTAACATCCAACCTTTTCTGGACAGAAAACTTATCTCATTTTCCAAGATAATTTTTTGTGTATTCATTCAATGAGGATGTGGTCCTTGCTATATTTTGTGGACTCCTCACCTTCCGTGGAATCAAGGGCTTGCCCCTGTCTTCATGAATGACCCCTAAATCCCTAACACTTGAGAGTCTTGATTTTAGGAAACACACTTCGGACAGCTCCAGTATTCTGCCTTCATAATTACTCTTTCATTGTTGGTCTCTGTGGATTTCTTTTATTTTTGTACAAGCTCTTCTACTGAGCTTGCACAAAGGTTTTACAGAGGGTTTTACAGAATGATATTCCTAAAACCCCAAATCGATCCTGACACCATTCTGCATGAAACTCTTCTGTGGTTTCTCTGTTGCTCTCAGGGCAGTGCCCATCCTCTAAGCCTGACACCTAAGGTCCTCCCTGACCCAGCCCTGCCCAGCTTCCCGAGTGTCTCTTTCTTCCCCGACCCTGCAAGTTCAGCCCTCCGGCCGTACCACCAACTGTCTCCTTCCTTGGCACGCTAAGTTCTCCCCTGCAGACCTTCCCCACAGAGGTGCTGGTGGGGTTCAAACCACCAATGTGAGATGCTTGGTACAATGTCTGGCATGGATCAGAGTGCAATAATATTAGGACTGAGCAACAATGGGAAAGATATTGATACTGATAATGATAATGACATGTTTATGTTGCCCATTCTGAAATTTTCATGGACATTGAGCTCTCCTGGAAGTTTTACTCATTTGGAAAAAACAGTCCCCCTGGAGCAATTGTTCTCAGCTGAGACAGTTTTGCCCCTTAGAGGAACTTGGCAAAGGTTGGAGATATTTGTGGTTATCACGAGGAGGAGGGTGGGTGCTGCCAGTATCTAGCAGGTAGAGGCCAGTGACGCTGCTCAACGTTGTGCAACACCCGGGACAGCAGCCCCCGCTCCCCGCCACGAACACATACCAAGAATGATGAGACCCCACACATCAGCACTGCCAAGGTGGAGAAACCCTGCCCTGGGAGCGTGTGTGTCCCAGGCTCCGGTGGTTTTGAGGGAGAGCCTGAGAAGTTAACAACTCTCCACTCAAGCTCACAGTCTGTGTCCTAACTTAACAGATGCATCCTGTGGAAATAAACAAAGACCACTCAGCTGAGAACAAGCAAAGGCTATTTACTCAGAGACTGCGATGGCACAGCAGTAAGGGAGTCAGACACTGTCATTTGCGTTTGTCTTAGACTCAAAGGTGGGCAGAGGAGTGGGATGTCTTTATAGTGGAAAAGAGAGAGGGCTTCAGGCTTGCCCTGATCAAAAACTGTTGGCACTGGGCAGTGGCAGGTGGCTAATTAGACGCAGGCTGTCCTATGTGATGGGTTAGGAGTGTCTATTGGCTTCCCCCTTTGGGTCTTAAGTTAGAAGCAGGGGTAAAAATTAGGGACGTTATCAGTTATTAACCAAGTCCTGGTTGTCCAGGGGTGATTGCCACCGGGGTCATTGTTTGGCTTGCTGTGTTGGACTGTGGGTCAGGGTTCTCTTTGTATAGACGGTCTCACCATTGTCCAATTGTATATTCAGTCTCTTGAACTTTTCTGCTTGACTTTGTAGGTCAACTTCGTCCTCCTGACTTGGACATTGTGCATCCTGAGGCAGAAGCTTTCCAGTGTCAACGCCGAAGTCTCGACGCTAAAAGACACCAGGTGCAGCCCTCTTTCCTTTCCTTTTCCAGTTTCCACGCCTTCTTCCCACAAAAGTTCTCTGTGCATCTTTTGTATGCTGGATCCTGTGCCCAACACAGAGGTGACGAGGCCTGGTTAGAGCAGCACAGGGTCTAGATCAGGAGGCTCCAACCCCAGTGCTGCTCCCTAATAGCTGTGTGACCTTAGGCAAGTTACATAACCTCTCTGAACCTTGGTTTCCTCATCTGTAGAATGAGGACATTAACACTGCTTATTATATGTGGCTTATGAAGAGTTTAGCACAGTAACTAGGCACAGTGAGTGTTGCATATATTCCAACTATTCATAAATTTTCTAATTCTTCTCTATGCATACTTATATGTGCATATTTACAAGAAACAGAATCATACTATTTTTGTAATTTTTAAATCTTAATCATTAATATTTTATCACTTAATTAGAAATTATTCCACAATAATTTTTTTCCATAGCATTTCAGTGCAAAGATGCAGTTCATTATATTTATATTATCTCTTATTCATAGACACTTAAGTTGCTACTATATATTTTTTTAATAAACAATACTGCCTTGAATACCCTCGTAGGTAAATCCTTCTACATGGGAGTTATTTAATTACAACGCTATGTGCAAAATTGCCTGGATATAGGATAGATTGGATTAGAATGCTTTTAGTATATACATACGTATACCTTCCAAACTGGTTTGCAGTAAAGTTGTTTCTAATTATGAGAGTGCTTGTTTACCTGCAGCATTGCCAACACTGGAGTTTATCATTGTTTTTGGTTTTGTTTGGTTTTACTGATCCAATAGGTAAAATATACTGTCTTATTATTTTAGTTATTAATACATGTATGTTATTGTATATTAAAGATGTAAGACTTCTTCATATTTCTATGTATCATTTGTATTTCTTAACTTTCTTACTCTCCTACTGTTCATTTTAAGAACCTACTACAACCATTGTCTAGGTTTTATTGTCCATAACTTGATCATATTCTTTGCTGCTGCTTTTTTTTAAAATTGAGACAGTGTTTCACTGATTCCTGGGTAAGATTGCTGTGGCATTATCATAGCCCACTGCAACCTCAAACTCCTGGGCTCAAGTGATCCTCCTGCCTCAGCCTCCTGAGTAGCTGGAACTACAGATATGCATCACTGTGCCCAGCTAATTTTTCTATTTTTTGTTGAGACGGGGTCTTTCTATGTTGCTGAGGTTGGTCTTGAACTCCTGGCCTCAAGCACTCTTGCCACCTCAGCCTCCCAAAGTACTGGGATTACAGTCATGAGCCACTGTGCCCAGTCTGCTGCTGCTGCTTCTTTTTTTGTCAGTATCTTATCCCATATCCATTTTAAATATTTTTGAAATGTTAGTATAAAAGTTAAGAAGCTGAAACAAAGTTAACACACACGAATGGCAAAAATTTAAACAGTACATTTCACATAAGATGAATTTTACCATTTTAACCACTTTCAAGGGTACAGTTTAGTGGCTTTTAGTGCATTCACAATGCTGTGCAACCACCACTGCTATCTAGTTCCAGAATATTTCAATCATCCCACAAGGAAGCTCTGCGTCCATTAACATTTCTTTATTTCCTGGTATACTCCCAGATCTCCTGATCTGCCCCAACCTGAAGCAACCATTATCACTCAAAGTGTGCTTCCTTCCAGAACACTTTATGGCTACATATCCACCTAATGTTGCATAAACGATAGGGTACTATATATGTTGTTCTGCACTTTGCTTTTTCCAAATAGCATAGAGCTTGTTTCGTATCGATACTTGTGGCTCATAACAGCTAACAAAAATGCTTACTTTGGGCCAGATACTGTTCTAAGCACCTTAAGGGTCTTGCTATCTCATCCTCTAATCTGGAGAACAAGTTGATCATACAGGTATTGTATTATTATCCCTATGTCAAAGTGAGAAAATTGAGGCACAGTGAGGTTAAATAACTTCCTGAGGCCACATAGTTAGTGAATAGATCAGGGAGACTTAGAATGCAGGCAGTCTGACCCAGAGCCTGTCCTCTTACCTGCTATAGCATATTGTCACTCTCATATTATTTTTTAAAATGTCTTTATCATCTGCTTTCAATCTCCATAAATTTGCCTATTGTGGAAATTTTATATGATTGAAATCATACAATATGTGGTCTTTTGTGTCTGGTTTCTTTTACTCCACATTAAGTTTGCAAGATTTACCCATTGTGTCATATATCATTGTATCACTCCTTTTTATGGCTGTATAATATTCCATTGAATGGATATACTGCCTTTGTGTATCCATTCATCTGCTGTTAGGTATTTGGGTTGTTTCCACTTGAGGGAGTGAGGGATGAGGAACAAATGCTTAATAGGTATGGGGTTTCTCTTGGGGTCAGTGACAATGTTGTGGAGCTAGATAGTGGCAATGGTTGTTGAACACTGGGAATGTACTCGATGCCGCTGAATTGCACACTTTACGTGGTTAAAATGGTGAGTTTCATGTTAGGTGAATTTTACATCAATACAAAGAAAGTCTTCATTGTATTTTATTCTATGGCTTCACCATTTATTTAATGTGCCCCAGATTTTTGGACATGTGGATCCTCCTATCTTTTCATGACTACAAGCAAAAGTTCATTAAATACACGTGTCCAAACAGCTTTGTGTCTATGTGTGTCTGCAGGCTGACTGTGTTTTCATTCCTGTAGGATTCAGTTCCCCTGCATCTTGACTTGCAGACTCCACATTTGTCCCCACCCACGTGGCAGGTCACATGGTGGCAGCCTCAGAGGGTTCCTAGCAGCATGGCCCACAAGGACGACGGTCACTTCCTAGAACCATAATGCTCTGCAAATCTTCTCCCCCAGGTTACTGACCTTCAAGGCCTTCGCCCAGCTCTTTGTCCTGGGCTGCAGCTGGGTGTTGGGCCTTTTCCAGATTGGACCCATAGCCAGTGTCATGGCCTACCTGTTCACCATCATCAACAGCCTGCAGGGAGCCTTCATCTTCCTGATTCACTGTCTGCTCAGCCGCCAGGTGTGTGGCCACTGCCTTCCCTGTCTCCCCGCCACAAGCCCTCTGCCCAACATGCCTGCACCAGGACTGTTTCGCTTCATCTGCAAACGATTTGTCTCGGTCTCCAGGTACGTGAGGAATATAGGAGGTGGATCACCAGGAAGACCAAGCCCAGTTCCCAGTCCCAGTCCTCGGTGATCTTGCTGTCCTCTGTGCCATCCACGTCCAAGACGGTGAGAGACCGCGTGCTTCCCGCAGGCACTGGGAAGGAGGTGGGCTTGCTGCTTAGCGACGCTCCATGCTGCCAGGTGTCAAGTACCACCTGGGAGCTGAGTGCACCCACCTTAGTTAGTTCATGCAATAAAGTGAGGGTGGAGCACTGTGGGTTTGGAAGCAGGGCTTCCCTTACAATCTGTGTGACCAAAAAAGGATAAAATCGTGACTCATACAGATATCAAATGAGCACATTAAGGATTTTATTCTACTCATTAATCAGTGAAGGAACCAGATCAGGTAGATGTTAATAATTGGCTCAAAAGAGAATGCAAAAAACGTGTGTGTGTGTGTGTGTGTGTGCACAAACACTTATACATACCCATATATATACATACGTGCACACACATATACACTTAGCTCTCCATATCCAGGGGTTCTACATCCGTGGATTCAACCAACTGGGGATCGAAAACATTTGGAAAAAACACTGCATACGCACAGGCTGTTTTTCTTGTCATCATTCTTTAAGCAGTGCAGTTAATAACTATCGACACAGCATTTCCATGATATTAGGTATTAGAAGTAATGATTTAAGTATACAGAAGGATGTGTGTCAGTTATATGCAAATATTATGCCATTTTATGTCAGAGACTTGAGCATCTGCAGACTTTGGAACATCTTCCGTGGATGTAGGGATGGTTGTGTGTGGCTTTCTAGCTTCTAGAATGGGAGCTGTTGAGGATGAAGCGACTGGGAATGGTTTTTGGATTTGCCAACAGTGTCTGCCACCCTAGAGACAAGCACTTCTAACATTTCAATGTTTATCTTTCTCGTCTTTGTTGTTATATTTATCTCTGTGTATTTTTAAGACTCAGACCCTGGTAGATATGACCCTTGGAATCACATTGGTATTAACTGCTGCTGACTCTGAAAAAACTCTTTTCTCTCTCACAGGGTTAAAGTCCTTTCTTGCTTTCAAATATGCTATGAGTAGGTACAGCAAGTGCCTACTCAGAAGTCTCTTCACAGCTTAACCTGCAAATGAAGAATCCCATCAGCCCCAGAACTCGCTGGGTGATTCCGAGCTTGGATGCACGGGCCGTCTTCCCACAGTTTTACGCAGTGGTGAGAAACAAGAGTTTCTGCTCCAAAGAACCATTTTGTCTTCTGTGTTCTGCAACTCTATGAATTTCCAGAGTTCTGGGAAATAACAGATCCCAGTTCTATGACATGGCCGAGAACATCTGTCTACCGTTTTGTTTTCTCCTGCATTCGTTGGTGCGAGGTTTTGAGCATGTCTTGCTGCATCTATCGGGGCCTGACACAGAGCAGCTCTCAACAAATCAGTTGTCGTCTTTGTGACTGAATTACCCCAGGACAAAGATTCTTCCTGCTTTTAACGACATGGCCAGTGGAACTGTAGTGAGAGTCCCAAGGAACTGATACAGCACATAGACGCATAGGCTACTTTGGCACAAACTTCCCCGTGATGGTGGTTCCTGTGCCTCATGTCTGCCAAAGTCCATAATGGTTTGGACGCAGACAGGAACAGTAGACAGGGTGGACAGAGACATAAGATCGGTAACAGTGGCAGCCAATGTTAAGTGAGCATTTACCCTGTCAATCACCTTCCAGGTTCTATATCATGGACCCTCCCCAACACTCCCAAGAAGCAGGCACTGTTCTCAGCCCTGTTTTACAAGATGAGGAAACTGAAGGTCAGAGTGGTTCCAGGGCTTCCCCAAGATTACACAACAGCTAAGGGGTAGAGCCTAACATCTCGCTATGCTATGCTGCCAGTCTAGCATTTTTCATGAAGGGCTCCTACCCAATTTAAATTGTTGTCATCTTGCTCCTTTGAGTGACACCATGTTTGCTAAACTCAATAGTCTTGAGGGCCAGAAAGTGGTGGCCTGTTTGGTGCCACAGAGAAAGAGAGGGAGTGATTGTGGTAAGACTCCACCATTGCCTGTTTGGAATGAATTACATCGATATCTTCATAAACACATGCACGTGAAGTCAAATAAGAGATATACTCAATATTGAAAGTTAAAAGAAAATAGCCATCCCAATGATCAAGAATTTCACGGAGATTTTGAGTTTTCTGCAAATGAATTTACCTATGAAACTTTTTTCTAATTTGATTTTATTATCTTTTTAAGACCATGTCTCATTTTGCTTCAAAAAAAAAAAAAAATCCCACACCTTTCCTTTACATCTGGGTTTCTCAGCCTTGGCATTATTGACATTTTGGGTGGATAATTCCTTAGTGTAAGGGAATGCTCTTTGCATTGTAGGATGTCGAACAGCACCCCTGGCCTCCACCCACGAGATGGCAGTAGTACCTTACGTCTTGGTCGTGACAATCAAAAATGTCCCCGGACATTGTTGAATATTCCCCTGGGGGTCCCAGAATCACTCCTTGTTGAGAACTGCTGCTTTAAATGTCCTTTTTGGTTCCAAAGAAATTAAACATTGCATCTAGAAACAAATCGAAATGGCAACGATATGGATTGTGTTTTATTTCAACACACCCTTGGAAATTCAGGTCCGCCACTCTTAGGACACGCGCCTCGTGCCACTAGCCCTGTGGCCGTCCACTCCAGCTGGATAAGAGTATATTATAACTTTTCTAGAACTTTTCTAGTGTTTAACACTCACCACCTAGGAGAAGGGTTGTCCTCTTAGTGCTAGCTTCCCTGGCTTCTAACTGATAACAGAGAGGGAACTGTAGAATCTTATCTCCTATTTCTCAACCAGTCTTGGGGGTTTCAAGACAGCCACTCCTTGTGGGTGTAACTTCCATAGTTCAACCCAAGGTGGAATTAAAGGCAATGTAATGAATACAAAATTTTGTAGGACTTTGGGGTCTCCATTACTTCCCTTGGCCAAGAGGGGGTCCATTCAGTCAGCTGGTGGGGGAAGCCTTAAGATGTTATTTCAGTTCACATACAGGATGCCTAAAGCAGTACCTGTCAGTTCCCTGTCTCAGTCAGGAGTGTGAGACCAGCGTGAGCAAGAGTGAGACCCCATCTCTACTAAAAGCAGGAAAAAATTGGCTGGTCATGGTGGCACACACCTGTAGTCCTAGCTACTCAAGGAGGCTGAGGCAGGGGATTGCTCGAGCCCAGGAGTTTGAGGTTTGATGCAGCAGTGAGCTATGATGATGCCACTGCACTCTACCCGGGGTGACAGAGTGAGACTCTATCTCAAAAAAAAAAAAAAAAAAAAGAGTGTGGGGGCCATGTTTTAATACCATATCAGGCATGAAGCACACTTGGCATAAGAGGTTTGTTGGAAGCAAAGGTGACGATGTAAGTTAAGGGCTAGGTCCCTCTGACTTCCAGTGAACCAGGCAAGAAAGAACATTTGTAGGAGTCACTAAACAGAACCTTTTGGCACCAGGTCTGGGCTGCCATTCAGATGGGGCACAGCTACTGGGCTCTATCCCATTCCTGCAGGCCAGACCACTGGCACTGTTTTTCCAGCCAATTCGTATACTGAATACCACTATGTCAAGGCATGGGAAGTTTGCTGAGGAACAATTCCTTTTAAATGACTAGCAAAGGAGGAAGTGGTGTTTTATGTTTTGTGCTTTGGATCCCCATGCTGGTAAAAAGAATGGTATTTCCTTCTTTTCTTAAAATGTGGTTTCCTCCTCTGTGACAGTTAATAAGAAAGAGTAATGCTGGTATAGGTCCAGGGGTGTGTGTTAATGGGTGACTTGGGGAGAAGCAGCTCACCCAGTCAAATGGGTTAAATGAGGAGGGTTTAATGCAAGGACTATTTATTTAGATGTGGGCAGGACTAAGGGAACTCAACAAACGATGGTGGGACATCCTGGGATTAGCAATGTGTGGGGAGCTGTCACCACCATTGTCTTGAAAAGGTGAAGAGAGAAAGCAGTTATAGGAACCTGGCAAGGGCTTTAGCCTTCAGTGGAAGAATCTAACCAATGCCCACATGTGCAGCCCTTGCAGGGAAGCAGGAGCTGAGGAAATCAACATCTCCATCACTCACTCCTCCAGTCCTCCTCTCTCCTTGCAGGGCCAGCATTGGCCAAACTCAGCTTCAAGGCACAGAACATGGGGGTCTGAGATGTTGCAGAACACACAGGGCAACCTCTCAACGCACAGAGCAGGGTGTACACGGACGGAGAACAGATATGTTTCACAATTGCCTAAGGTGAATTCTTGCATGTCTGTTAAAGTTTGAGAGGTGACCACACCATGTCAAACAATTGGTTCTGTGATGGTAACAGATAATGGTGACAGCCTGCTTCTCTACCAAGGCCCAGGTGAGATACCCAAAGTAGAGGTTTGAGAGGAAGATTATCAACAGATTCTCATGTCTGACCACTTCTGCTTTTGTTATGTCTTAATTTGTTCGTTGGCTCATGGGTCACTCAAGTGTTTGTCTATGTCTGTCTGGGGTTTAGCATTCAAACTCCCTGGGTGAGACACAAGCTGAATGGATTGGTCAGTCAATGTCCAACACAGAGAACTGTTTTAAGGTACATTGTTCTTCTTGGCCACCTCTTACATTGTTGGTTGCCATATGGACAAATCCATGTTCCAATCAGCTGTGGTTGGGAGGTGAAGTCAAATAGTAACATGCCTGACAACATAAGTGGAAAGAATTCCTTCTGGGCTACTTTGGGAAGTGTATCAGTTAGCTTTGGCTGTGTAACAAATCATCTCCTCCACAAATTTTTTAATTTTTTTTTTGAGACCAAGTCTCACTCTGTCACCCGAGGCTGGAGTGCAGTGGTGCAATCACAGCTCACTACGGCCTTGAACTCTGGGGCTCAAGCGATCCTTCTGCCTCAGTCTCCCAAACAGCTGGAACTACAGGTGTGCACCACCATGCCCTGCTAATTTTTCCTATTTTTAGTACAAACGGGAGTCTTGCTCTTGCTCAGGCTGGTCTCAAACTCCTGACCTCAAGTGATCCTCTTACCTCTGCCTCCCAGAGTGCTAGGTCTACAGGCATAAGCCACTGTACCCAGTGAATTTTTAAAATTTTTGCTTAATATAACAACTATTTTATTTACTTCTTGATTTTGTGGCATGGCTACATATTGCTTCTGACCTGGGTTGGCTTCACTGGTCTCTTCCATGTGTTGGTGGTCAGTGGTGGGTCAGCTGATTGAATGATCTAACATGGCCTCACTCACACACCTGGTGGTCAGCAGGTTGGCAATCAGAGTGACAGCTTGTTGGTTGGTGAGCCTCGCTCCCTTCCACACGGCCCACATGGTCTCTTTTTCTCCAGCAAGCTGGCACTTTCTTTGCATCCTTTTAGTTAATGTATATTTGGCCAAAGCCAGTGACATGGCCAAGCTTTGAGTCAGTGTGGAAGAGAGACCACACTCAAAGACAGGGAATTCTTGCATTCACTTATGCAAACAATCTATCACGTGCAGAATTGGGCGGTGAGCACACAGAGTGCTCAGAATATCAGGGACTTCTCTTGGATTCAGGCATTTCAGTTTTACATTCAGACAATTTTGATTTCAGTACAGCTGAAAATGACAGACTGGAACTCTCCAATTGTCATTCACAAGATGACACAGCAAACATGTTGAGTGGTACGTGGAGAGGCTGACCACCAACCCAACTATGCAGCCATCACTGGGGGATTATTTCAATACTTTATTGCGTTTGCTGTTATTAATTTATAAAACTAAATGAGAAACAGAAAAATCAAGGCATTAATATTAGGGACAATAAGGCCATGATTCATAAATGTAGTAAAATCAAGACAAGAAGTGAATCACTAGGTGTGAATTTGGACTTGCCAGACTAGAGGGTGTATGCCATATCCATGCTGGATCTTCCCAAGGGTCTTCTAATACAAATGAGACAAATATTGCAGTACACCATTCTAGTGAAACCTGTCAGGAACTTTTACCAGCCAAGTATTAACAGATTTGTGTAAGCTTGTTGGGTGGCCCTATCCCAAAGTCCAAGAATATGGGCAAGTCATTTTCCCAGAGTGGTTCACTGAGAAGTGATTTTGAAATGGGACAATAGGTAATACAGAGACATGCTGATTTCTCCCTTCCACACTCTGGCCTTCAACTCTTGCAGTAAAACATAAAGTGTCTCTTCAAAGTTGGACCTATTTCCTTGGCATCCATGAGAGTTGAATCCACTCCCCATTATTTATTGGGTTTGTCCCGTTTTGAACGCCATCACCATTCCCAAGTTCATTTTCCAAGGCAATTCAATATGGCCCATGCTGGTAATGCAGGATTTAAATTACTGTAATGAAAGGAGAACTAATGGACCTCGGACCATTAGGCAAACTCCCTGACCAACAGCCCAGCCTTCTCGTCTACCCACAAGACTCCTTGAGAAATTAGACCTCCTGATAAGTGGCGATGCACTTCCTCTTCTGTTAGTTCTGAGGAGCTACCAGGCTGGGTTGGAGGCAAGGACTTTTCATCTTTGGGGTAAGTAGGCACAGTGTCTTCTCATAGAAAATAGAGAAATGTTTTACCTGTGATTGTCTGTCTGGAAAAGTATTCTGTCTCTGGAAACCTTTTCAAGGAGACCTCACTCCATGTCCTGTTGCTTCATTTCTTGAATGTTGCTATACAGCATCTGTCTCATGTTTATTTGTTCCCTTCTGCCGGGACAAGGAGTGTGTGTTGTTGTGTGGGAGTGTGCAACCTACTGAGATGCTTCTGCACACTCAGAGGAGGTGTCGAATTGAGTCTTAAGGGGTTTCAGGTGGACTAAAATGACAAAGTTTCAAGAGAAAAGAGCCTACAACAAATGTAGCATATAACTAATTTGTTGTAAAAAAATGAGGAAAACAAGGTCTTAAAAAAATAAGTGAGTTTCCTGAGATCATACGGTGAGTAAAGAACTTTTGCACACACCTCACCCCCATAAGAAACACACCAGCGCAGGTAGATGCCAGGCTCACAGTGGAAGGGTTGTATGCTTGATTTGTGCCAAAGAAAAGAGATTTGCAGGTCAACGTTTTTCAGCCAGCTGGTTATGACCCACTGGAGGGGGATGGACCATGAATCCAACTTAGTGCATAACAACCAGCCTGGCAACCACCAAACATGAAAAGGACCATAAAAATTATAAAATATCAGGTGCTGTACATGGTGAATATTATCTTGTGAAACTTGGTTCAGTTGCCCCCCTTTGAAATGCATTTCTCAGTTGGTTACAGCCAAAAATCTCTACAAATCAGCATCCCTAGAGACTTCAGTTGTTCTGACAAATATTTATTGTCACCTCTTTTATGTAAATATACTCACTTTAGTTAAATTTGTTTCAAATGAGGCCTCAAAAAACAATTGTCCTCACTCAGACAGGGATCCTTTGCTTTGAGCGTATTTTAGAGTAAAATATTGTTTTGGAAGGATGAGAAACGTGAGTGAAAAAGGGAGACAGGTATTTATTGAGAGAGGAAAGGCATCCAGAGAGGGACTAAGTATAATTCCTCCCGTGGGACACAAGATTCCCACTGCAGAAATTGGTTTTCAATCAGGCGATATTGTCCACTGCAGAGATTGCAAGCTGGGGGTCCCCTGGCTCTGTGTTTAGGGAAACGTGGATGTGGCTGTCTCTAGCTAGAGCCTGTGGTCTCCGGTTTCCCACGGTACCCACTGCTTTCCACCCATGGTCTGACTTACTTGCGTTCCATGTCTAGCCTCCCAGTGACATTGGGGTTCCTGACCTTGGGGAGGTGGTTGGACACGGGCTTTGGACTCAGGGAGACTTTGTACAAGTCTTAGCTCTGCATTTCCCTAGCGGCATGACCTTGAGCAAGCCATATAATCTCTTGAAACAGCAATTTTCTTCATCTGAAGAGTGGGGAGACAATGATAAGACCTACGTCATAAGGTGCTTGTGGGCTTTCAATGAGATGATAGTCAGAATGTTCCTAGCAAGGCACCTGGCCCATAGTAGAGTTCCCATAAATGATTTTAGGATACAGTAATGGAAAGGATGAGAGAGATTTCTCACCCTAACCGTGGGTGGGGCATTGAGTGTGAACTGCTGTGTAAGACGCAGGCAGCCCTAACAGATTCCAAATTCAAAGATCAAAGCCCAGTAGATATATCAAGACAGGAGTTTGGAGAAGGGACAGAGCTGCCAAGAGAACCCATTTTTAAAGTTATTTTGTGTTCTATTCTATTAAAAAACTTCATTATTATTATTAATTTCTTATCGTTAAAGCAATATGCAAAATTTAGAATTATAGCTAAATAAAAAGGGATTTAAAACCACTCATTATTTATGTAGGTGTATGCCTACATAATGAGTGTGAGGCGCACTGTCTGGAGAATGGACACACTTGAAGCTCTGACTCAGGGGGGTGGGGGGGCATGGGCAATATACATAACCTAAACTTTTGTACCCTCATAATAAACTGAAATAAAAAAAAAAAACAAAACCACTCATAATGTTTTATCAACAAACTAAGGCTTAGAGAAAAATAAATAAATAATTTATAAAATCATTCATAATGTCAATCTCCTATTCACATTTATAATTCCTTTTTTTTTTTTTTTTTTTTTTTTTTTTTTTATTTTTTTTTTTTTTATATATTTTTTTTATTTCAGCTCATCATGGTTATAATTCCTTTAAATGTGATATTATATACTTTGCTGTATAACCTGCATTTTTATTAATACATAGTAATTGTATATTTTATGGAGTACAGGTGACATTTTGATACATGCATAACATAGTGTGTCGTAATAGAATCATATAATCTGCCTTTTATCCTAATGCTATATTATAATTGCTTTCCAGGCTACTCAAATAGCCTAATACAGCATGATTTTCATTTATGATATCAAATTATGGGCATTGCACATATTCAAATGCTGTCTTTCTTCCTGCTTCCATTTTATGAAACTGTTTTCTTCAAACCGCTTAGTACATCTTCCCCATCAGCAACTTTATCATCATTGGCACCGCTGTGTGAGTGTCTTAGCAGATCAGCAGGGCACATTATCTCTCCTAATGTGCACTGGAAGTTTTATCTTAAACTCCCACTGCCCACTGGCATTACCTTAGGAGAGTGCTTTTCAAATTTTAAAATGATATCCACAGGCAATCACTTAGTGCGATGCTTCTTAAAGTCTCTTTCAAAAGGCTCATTTATAGTGATGTCTGGCACTGCCACTGTTTTCTTTGTCAGAAATGATTTATTTTTTCAGTAGAAAAGACCTTCACTTGGTTCAAACTGCAAAAGGCACAAGAAGATGAAATGTGACAAGTCTCTTTGCTTCAGCTTCCCAGCCACTCATTTTCAAAACCACTTGATGTTATGAGTTTCTTAGGTACCCTTCAGAATATTTTATACAAATACAGTATCATGACAGATATATGCATGCACTTCGTGCATTTATGTTTGTATATTTGCATGTATGACTTTGTGCATGTATATACATATACACACACATACATATAGCATTATATGTAGAATTCTAACACTTTTTGTAAAATAGGGGAGATAGTTGCCCTGTTATATAAATATAGTATAAATATATGTATACATTATTTCCAACTGTATATAGTATGCTAACATTTTCCTTATCCTCTCCCTATTTTATACAAATATTAGCAAACCTACTTCTGTCCTGTGGGAGTTGTTTATTTACTAACTTAACAGTACACCATTGAGATCAACTTCCTCCGCCTCCCCACCCCGCTCCCTGCTCCACCTTTTTTTTATTATGGAACTTTTCAAACATATAAAGTGTAGGGAGAATAGCAGACCCTTCACCCAGCTTCAACAATGATTAACTCCTGGCCAATCTTATTCATCTTTCCTTCCACCCAGTCCCCTGAACTACTCCCCCTACTCAATTACGTTGAAGCAAATCTTAGCCACTGCATTATTTCACATGCAAAATTTTTAGTTTGCATCTCCAAAAGATCAGATTTCTTCACAGAAAACCTCTTGTCCTACCTCTAGCTTCCGCTAGAGCAGACATCCAAATTGACAGGCGAGGAAGCTGAGGGTGAATTATCACGTCTATGGAAAACAGAGAGTCATTCTTTAACATCATGAAATGTTCAGCTTTATAACCTTTTAAAAGATGATTTGTTTAATTTGGGTTCAGTAAGACACTGCAATTGGCTGACTTGTTTCTAAGTCTCTTTCAAACTAGGTTCCTTTTCTATCTGGTTATTTTTAACATCTTATATATTTTTTTTTTTGGACAAAGAAAAAAGTGGAACTAATAGAAGTAGAGGCTAGAACAGTGGTTAACAGAGGATGGGGCAGGGTTGGGAGGTGGAAATAGGGAGGTGTTGGTCAGAAGGCACAGAGTTTCAGTTAACTAGGGGGGATGCTTTAGACATCTATCATACTGCATGGTGATGACCGTTAATAATAAGACTTATATTTCCAAATTACTAAAAGAGTAGATTTTAAATGTCCTCATCACAAAAAATTATATGTATGTGAGGTGATGAATATGTTAATTACTTTGACTTCATAGTTCCACAAAGTAAACATATTTTGAAACATCACATTTTACCCCATAAATATATATATATTTATCAATGAGAAATATTTTTTAAAAATCAAATATATAACAGCAATGTAAAAAAAAAAAAAAAAGAGGCTGGGTGTGGTGGCTCACGCCTGTAATCCTAGCACTTTTTGGAGGCTAAGGCAGGAGGATTGCTTGAGGCCAGGAGTTTGAGATCAGCCTGAACAACACAGTGAGAGTCCCTCTCTACAAAAATTAGAAAAAAATCAGCCAAGTATGCTTGTAGTCTCAGCTACTTGGGAGGCTGGAGAATTGCTTGAGTCCAGGAATTTGAGGTTGCTCTGAGCTATGATGATGCCACTGCACACTCTGGGTGGGGTGACAGAGCAAGACTGTCTCAAAAAAAAAAAAAAAAAAAAAGAAATGGAAACAAGGTACTTTGTCTAGGGGAATTTTCCACAGTCTGGATTATGCTGATTGCAATAGAACAGGATTTTAAATCTCAGCAGAACATTCAATCCACGAGATGCATCTCTTTTGCACCATGTGTTGGGTGGTAAGCTTGTGTCCTACAACCACCTCTGCTGTGATCATTCTTGCAGGATCCTTTCCTTGAGAGAGTTTCCCAGAAGCAAAATTACTGGGTCAAACGAGAGGCAGGATTTAGGGTTTTGATAAGCATCAACCTCCCCCTGCCCCCCAGGTTTCTACCCTTGTGACCCTGAGGAGTTGGTTTTCACGGGGCTTATTCATTCCAGGAGCTCTCACCACATCCTGCTGAAGAGAGATTCTCAGGTTGTTGCTCCTGGTGCGTCTGTGCCATGGGAAGCAGCTGCTTGCTCCTGCTCTCAGGTAAGTGGGACAAAGACCTCCCCTCCCTTCTCTTCCTGCCCCTGCTGTCCTGGCTACGTTTGCTCCCTAACAATTGGCATTTTCTCCAGCAATAACTGCATGTGCTTGTCCTACACAAAACTCTCCCGTTGCGTCTCTTAGGCTGGGCTGCCCCAAAGCAGAACTGAGATGAGAACTAGTGTGTGTAAGTATTTATTTGGGAGGGGATCCCAGGAAGCACAAGAAGGGGACTGGGGGTGTCACACAAGGAAGAGGGAAGAGCCGATGAAGGTGCGTTAATGAGGGGCCATCACTGTGCAGCTGAGGAAGCTGTGAATTATCACGTCTGTGAAAAGTGGACAATTGTTCTTTAATGTCATGAAATGTTCAGCCTTATAACCTTTTAAAAAATTACTTGTTTGATCTGGGTTCAATACGACACTGTGATTGGTTAATATGTTTCTAAGTCTCTTAGAGCTCGATCCTGCTGGGGACCCTCCGAGAGACGGTGTCATTCCCAAATGTTTCTGACATGCCCCCGTGGGCTGCAGAAAAATGCACTTTGCAGACAGATACAGTAGGATCTGCAGACTTAGGAAGCCTCTCTGGGGTTGGCTAAGGGGACACTTCACGTACCTGCTATACTGATCCACCACCAAGAAGGTCCGTGCTTGCAGTATTGTAGCTGAGCAGGTTATAACGACCTGAACCCAGCCTTCAGCCAAGCAGAGCCCAAGAGTCCTTGTCTGAATTGTCCTCTCCTCTCTGTTCTAGGTCTCGGTGTCTTGCTGGCTGTGTCAGGACCAGAAGCCAAGAATTCTGGAGGTGAGCCTACTCATAGCCAAAGGCCAGAGGAAAGGAAACTGGGATCTGGAGACTTGCTTCTGGGAGGGGAAGGAGCCCTTTGCAAGACAGTGAGCACTAAGTCCCTGGTGTCTCCCACCTGCTCCTGGGAGCTCCCGAGGGCTGTCCGCCTTCTCTGGCATTACCATCATCATCTGCATTTACTTAGCTAAGCAACTCACACACAGCCTCCCATTCAGTCCTCTGTGACATTCCTACACAGAAGGTGCAGACACTGTCTACACCTGGCCAAGGGTCCTCCTGAGAAGGTGCCAGCTCAAGGTCACACAGCTGGTGGATGCCGGATTCTGCTCTTTCTTTCCCCAAACCTGTGTCCTACGTCACTCCTCAAAATGCTCTGCCTTTTCGCCACATCGTGGGTGGGGTTCACCCGAGAATTAGATCTTGACAGCGAGTCATTATTCTGGGAGGTGACCCCAGAAGGCACCACCTGGGAGTGGGCAGTGGCATAGGAAGTGGAGAGGGTGATGTAGGACCTTGTCACGAGAGTTACATGTGGGCGACTGGAGCCCGACCCCTGGGGGAGCCGCTGGACACAGTGTGGAGCCCACACCTCACAGTTATTCACTCCAGTGGGCAAGGAAGATGTTTCACTGTTGTTATTTTTTAACTTGTAGTAAAAAATACATAACATAAAATTTATCTTTTTAACCATTGTCAAGGGTACAGTTCAGTGGCATTAAGGGCATTCACACTGTTGTGCTACCATTGCCACTATCCATGCACAGAATTCTCTCCAACTGCAGAACTGAAACTCTGTCCCTATTAAACACTGACTCCCCATCCACCCTCCCTCCAGCCCCTGACACCCACTGTTTTACTTCCTGTCTCTATGAATGTGATACCTCTAGGGACCTCATATAAACAGTCATACAGTGTTCGTACTTTTGCAATTGGTTTATGTCACTTTGGTAATGTCCTCAAGATTCATTTATGCTGTTGCATATGTCAGAATTTCCTCCCTTTATAAGGTTGAATAATACCCTATGGTGTGGTTATACCACATTGTGTTTATCCATCCATTCATCAGTGGGCATCTGGTTTATATACAGCATTGGGCTATTATGAATAATGCTGCTATGAATATGGGTGTGCAAACATCTCCCCTATAGCTTGCTTTCACTTCCTTTGCGTATATACCCAGAAGTGGGACTGCTGGCTCCTGTGGTAATTTGCTAATTCTAAATTTTGATTTCTTGAGGAATGGCCATGCTGTTTTCCACAGAGGCTGCTGCATCATTGTACATTCCCCCCAGTATGGCACAAGGGTTCCACTTTCTCTGCATTCTCCCCAACACTTGTTCTTTCCTGGCTGATTTTTTAAAATAGATTAACCAAGCTGAGTTGTTTTAATGGACTGACTCCTGTCAGTCACTGATGGAGGGAGCTGCTCCTGGAAGGGAAAGCAGTGCTAACCTGCCATGTGGTGCACAAAGCGGACTCTGGTGGCCAGAGAGAGCCCTCAGGTGAAGAAGCACAGGTGCTGGCATTTGGAGGCCACCGTCAGGCGGGAGTGTGTTGGTAGAAGAAGTGGGATCTGGGCAGGCTCTGTGCCCATCTGTGTTCAGCTGTGGGCTGGGTGCAAAAAGGATGCCATAGAGCTATTCCCAAGAGGACATCCTTCTCACCACAGCACATAGATTGTAGGTGCTTAAGGAACATTTCCGGAATAAATGAATGAGCAAATGAATGCACATATTCTGTGTTCCCTGCAGCTTTCTGTCCTCAGTGCCCCGAGCATGCCTTATGCCACAACAGCACCCACTGTACTTGTGAAGATGGATTCCGGTCCAGGTCTGGGAGGAAATACTTTTTCAGCTCCCATGAGACATGTGAAGGTAAAGATATGAATGAGATTTAATCCAACCATTCATTAGAGATAACTATTCTAGTGCTTGTGTCCTCCATCTAAAGCACAAGAATCTATGGACCAAATACAACCCATAGCTCTTCAGCAGACTAATTGCCCAGGTACAGCTATTGGGCAGGTGCACCTGTCCCTGAGTGCTTCAGACAGAGACAGCAGGTGTCAGTCCTTGCGTCTGGGCACCTTCTGTCTGTGGGCTTGAACCTCAACTTGGTCCATCGGCAAGGAAGGCTGATGAGACAGGGAGATGCAAGACACACAGACATTGCACAAGCCAGGATTTAACTAGTGTGGTCTTTCCACCTAGCTTGCAGCCTCTCCTAATAATGTGTTAACTTACCCTATATTTATTCCCTTGCTACCCACTGTGTGTTTTTAATTGATTTAACAAATTTGAGGCTCACCATTAAACAAAAACAACATTCCATTGTTGCTCTGGTGATTTGACACATCCCCTGTACTACACTGTAAAGCTCCATAGGTACTTGGTCTATTTCTGGACTTTCAGTCCATTTCATTAGTCTATTATTTATTTATTCACATGTCAGCACCTCGCTGTTTTGTCAAAGCATTATTGGATGTTTTAATGTCTGGTTCCCATCTTGCAGTTTTTATGCCTATTCTTGCATGATAGTATCAACTCATCTCACTCCATAAAATACATGTAGATGTTTTTTTATTGGGATTTCATTGGATTTGTACACGAACATAGGGAGAACTCTTATCTTTCTCATGCTGATTCATCCTATCCATGAATGGGAGATGTTATTTGGGTCCATTGATGAACAATGTTGGGTGATAAAGATTCTATGGGCAAGAGAACTGGTATCATTCTATGAAAATGAAAAACAACAGTATTTTCTCTTGATTCACAGACATTGATGAATGTAGAACTGGACTGGCAAGATGCAAGAAAAGGGCATATTGTAAAAACAAAATCGGAAGTTATGTCTGCAGTTGTGTCGTGGAATATCCTATCTTCAACTGGGTGGCTAGTTTGGTGGATATTGACCATCCAGACTGTTATGGTAAGAACCTCCTGATACTCTCTCCTCCACCAAAAAAGATGGAGGTGGGGGAAGGTGAGGAGAGTTTCTGAGAGCTGCCAGCTTCAGGCCAGGGCGAGAGAGCACAGCTCTGTCCTAACAGACATCCCTCTTTCCTTTGTTGTCATTGTTGTCCAGGCAGACGTTATCCCAGCCTATGACATAAATAACCATCTCTGTATAGATGCCTTAACAGTTTATGTCTCCTATACAGGTCTCTTTCCTGGCCTTGAAAAAGACATCTCTGATTTTTCTTCTTGGACTTGTCTACTTATTTATCTCTCACTCACCTTAAATTCAATTCCTATGTCTGTCTATGTATGTCCTAAAGCCCATGAGTTCATGCCGTTAGCTCTGATGCCAGCACAACGCCGAGGCTTGTCTCAGCCTGCCCTATTTCCTTATCTGTAATTTCTTTGTCCAACAATGAGAAGCCTGGCCCCTGCTATCCACAATATGTTTATGTAATTGTTCAATCCTAGCATAATTCCATGTTTTGAGTTAGATGGATTGGATGTAAGTGCTGCCTCATCCCCTCCCTAGCTGGCTCTCAGTTACTGATTTAACTTCTTTAACTTCATATGCCTCTTCTGTAAATGGGAGTAACACTAAGATGTATGTGTTAGTTATGTGTTGCTGCATAACAAGTAACTCCCCCAAATTTAGTGGCTTAAACAACATATTTATTTATTTTATTTCAGCTTATTATGGAGGTACAAAAGTTTAGGTTATGTATATTGCCTATGCCCCCCACCCCCCCTGAGTCAGAGCTTCAAGTGTGTCCATTCCCCAGACAGTGCGCGTTGCACTCATTATGTAGGTATACACCCATCCCGTCCCCCCACCCCCACATCTGCCCGACATCCAATTGGTGTTATTCCCAAATGTGCACTTAGGTGATGATCAGGGAAACCAATCTGCTGGTGAGTACATGTGGTGCTTATTTTTCCATTCTTGGGATACTTCACTTAGTAGAATGGGTTCCAACTCTTTCCAGGAGAACATAAGAGAATCTATATCACCGTTATTTCTTATAGCTGAGTAATACTCCATGGTATACATATACCACATTTTACTAATCCACTCATGTATTGATGAGCATTTGCATTGTTTCCACATCTTTGTGATTGTGAATTGTGCTGCTATAAACATTCGGGTGCAGATGTCTTTGTAACAGAATGACTTTTGTTCTTTTGGGAAGATGCCCAATAATGGGATTGCTGGATCAAATGGTGGGTCTACTTGTATCTGTTTAAGGTATCTCCATATTGCTTTCCACAGAGGTTGCCCTAGTTTGCAGTCCCACCAGCAGTGTATGAGTGTTTAAACAACAGCTTTATTGTTTCAACATTTCTGTGGGTCCAGGCGAGGCTTAGCTGGGTCCTTTGCTTAAGGGTCTATCACAGATATATATCTATGGTAGATATTTTCTGGACTGTGATTTCATCTGGAGGCTTAACTATGGCAGGATGTGCTTCCAAGCTCACTCACAGGGTTGGTGGAAAGATTCACTTCCTTAAGAGCCCTTGGACTGAAGTCCTCAGGATTTAGTGGTTGATGGGAGGCCATCATCAGTTTCTACATTTGTGGGCGTCTGTCACTGGATTTATTATAGCAAGCACCTGAACACAGCCAGAGAGAGTGAATAACACAAAAGTCATAGTCTTTTATAACCTAATTGCTGAAGTAACTTCCTATCACTTTGCTGTATACTGTTCATTAGTAATGAGTCACTGGGTCCAGTCCACAGTCAATGGGAGGAGATTTCGCAAGAATGTGAATCCCAAGAGGTAGGGATAATTTGAAGCTATTTCAGAATCTGGGTTACTGGGTTGAATATCGTGCTCCCTAAATTCGTGCCCACCTGAAACCTGTGAATGTGATCTTATGTGGAAATAGGGTCTGTGCAGATGTAATCAAGTCAAGATGAGTTCATACTAGTTTAGGGTTGACCCTAAATCCTATATAACTGGTGTTCTTATAAAAAGAGGGAACTTAGGAAACAGAGACACACACAGAGGGAAGATGGCCGTGTGTAGACAGACGTTGGACTTATGCTGGCACAACCCCAGGAAGGCCAAAGATTGCTGGCAACCACCAGAAGCTAGAAGAAGCAAGGCAAGATTCCTCCTTAGCACCTTCTTCAGAGGGAACATGGTCCTGCTGACACCTGGACTATGGACTTTTAGCCTGCAGAGCTGTGAGACAGTAAATTTATGTTGTTTTATGCCACCAGCTTGTGGCGCTATGTTTTAGCAGCCCTAGCAAACTAGTACACCTCTTCTGTTCTTTATGATTTTTAATGCATGTAAAATAGTTAGCAGGCTTAGGTACCTAGGAAGGCTCAGTAAGTATTAACTCTTATGCTACATAAGCCTATTATAGAACCTTCTGCATTCTTTTAAAGGAGATAGTGTAGATGTAATGTGTAGACAACTGCTTCTATATTATTAACTCAATCAACACTGAATCCTTCAGGAAGCCTTCCACATAACCCTGATGTGTTGGGGTTCTCTGCTGTGTGTCCCCATGTCATTACATTCTATTTATTAAGGGCATCACTTCCAATCACTTAATTATTTATTTGTAATTATTTCCTTAATGCCTTTCCTTCCAGACTGCAAACTTCACAAGAGGACACCCTTGGTCTCTTTTACTAACCTCTATCCATGTGGTTTAGCATTGTGTCTGGTGTTGACAGGTGCTCAGTAAATACTGCTGCCTGAAGTATTAAACTGGAAGCCCGCATTCTAACTCCCTTTTATAATCTACTGTAGAACACATTTTGGATTTCTGAGATTAGAATTGGGGTGGGCTGCAGAAGCAGCAGGGCAAGACCCAACTTGACACTGATTGGAAGAAGTGATGTGAGTGAGGGTGGGTTTTCTCTCATATCCCATTTAATGGCTACTTTTCCCCCCCAGAGAACAGCAGTGGAAATAAACAGTCACCAGCGAATATCTGGGTAAGTGGGGTGAAGCCTGGGTTTGGAAAGCAGCTGGTCCATCTCACCACATCATTCCCCTGCTTTAACACTAGCAGCTTCCCTGTGATTTTTAGGATGGATTAGTTCTCATCCAGGGACAATTTTGTCCTCTATCCCAAGTGTCATCTGTCAATGACTGGGGATACTTTGGGCTGTCACAACATTAGGGGTGAGAGGGTCGTATGTTACTGGTATTTAGTGAATGAATAGACACCAGGGACACAGATCAACATCCTACAATGCCCAGGACAGCCTCCCACAACCAAGCATTGACTGGTCTCAGATGTCAATAGAAATGAAGAAACTGTGGAAGAGTGACAATGCCTCAGCTGTCATTTAGAGACTTGTGTCAGAGTCTAGAATCTCGTGTCCACCCCCACTAGTAGCACCTTAATCAATATTGTCTTCTGGGCTCATCCCTACCACATTTATGCATATTTGTGCCTTCTGAAGTTTCCGTGAGAATCTACTAATTAGCCTTATTTCTTTCAAAGGAAAGTCTGGGGGCGAACGGAAGCAGAAAGGACCTTGCAAGAGAGGTTACCCAACTACTCCAGAAAACGGAATTAAGTATCTGGAATTTGAGTTTTGTTTCTCCTGGATATGGTGAAGATTATAAGCTTGGTATAGGTAAGAGCTGCTGAGTAGACTCCTGCGACCTCCATAAAGAGATCTGGGTCCTGGAGAGGGCAGGGCTTATGAATGATAAAATGTATGGGCTCCCAGAATCACAGTCTTCCATGCTCACATTACATGAGTAGAGCTCTGCTTTCAAACATAAAAATTCAAGGGACAAGAGAATAAACCAGTGCTCTTCCCCATTCCAACCTCCCTTAATATGGTGAAAATTACTTACCATCCTACCATGGGAGGTAGAAAGGAAATCACTTTGGGTTATGTTCCTACTCTACTCTCATATAGTCACAACAACAGAGAATACTTCATCTTTGGTCATGAAAATATGTGTAGATATTTTCCTGCACACTAAACAAGTAATTCTCCAGCAGATACCAGCTGGGTGCCTTGTCATTCAATTCTGACATTATTTACCTGGAGGTAGCATCAGACCCCACACATTGCGCACTTAGTCCCACAAGAGCATTTTCAGTTCAGACTTCAATTGCAAATCCCAGGTTGTAAACTGTACTTCTGACTGTGTCTGGCTATAATTCAGAGTCCTGTGACCTCCCTCCTTGGGTGTGATTAATTTACTCGCTGAACTCAGAGAGGCAATTTACTTGCATTTATCCATTTATTATAAAAGATATTATAAAACAAACAGATGTCCAGCCAGATGGAAGAGATGCAGAGAACAAGGAATGGGAGAAGGGGATATGGAGCTTCCAAGCCCTCTTTGGGTGTGTCACACCCCAGGAACCTCCAAATTTTCAGCTACCTTGAAGCTCCTGGAACAACATTCTTCTGAATTTTGTTGGGTGCCCTATTATTTAGGCATGATTGATTACAGTATTGGACACTGGTATCAACTCAACATTCATCCTCTCCCCCTCCCTGTCGGTGGCATGGCATGGAAAGTTCCAACCCTTTAATCTCCTGGTTGGTTTCCCTGACAACCAGCTCCCATCCTGAGCCCACAGGAGGTGGCTAAGAGTCACCTGGCTAGGACATAAGATGCCCAGGAAATTCCAAAGGATTTAATGAGTCACATGCCTCTGATCCTCAGGAAATCTCAAAGGTCTTAGGAGCTGTGTGTCAGGAACAAAGACCAAATATCAGAACAAAAGATTTTCCTAGTGTGCCTATTGCTCAGGACATTACATGGGTTTTAATAGCTCTGTGTCAGGGACTGTGGTGTATCCTTAACCTTTGCATCTGTTATATTAATAATTTCAAAGAACTTTTGGCTTTGTTGATTATTTGTATCATTTTTTTGTTTTCTTTTACATTTATTTCTTTTTTTTGAGTAGAAGGAAAGAGAAGTTTATTAATTTGCCAGCAAATGAGGAGGTTGGTAGACTCCTGTCTTAAAGTACCAACATCCTCTTTCACATTTATTTCTACTCTTTATTATTTCATTCTACTTTCTTTGTATTTCATATTTAATTTTTTAACTTTTTGACTTGATGCCTTAGATCATTGATTTTTAAGGCATCCTCTTTTTCTAATGAATGCATTTAAATTCTTCAAATTTAGTATAAATTAGAGTTATACACTTCCCTCTAATTACTTCTTTGGATGCATCTTGCAAATTTTGAGATGTCGGGCTTCCATTATCATTCAGTGAAAAATATTTTAAAACTTTCTGTGAGAGTTATCACTTGACTTATGGGTTATTTAGAAATGTGTGTTTCATTCCCAAATGTTTGAGCTTTTCTAGATGTCTTTGCATCTATTTAGAACTCAGGAAAATGAGCAAGAAAAAAATCAAACAACCCTATCAAAAAGTGGGCAAAGAACATGAACAGAAACTTTTCAAAAGAAGACAGAATAATGGCCATCAAACATGAAAAAATGCTCAACGTCTCTAATCATCAGGGAAATGCAAATCAAAACTACAATGAGATATCGCTTATCTCCAGTGAGAATGGCTTTTATCAAAAAGTCCCAAAACAATAAATGTTAGCATGGATGCAGAGAGACGGGACTGCAAACTAGTGCAACTTCTGTGGAAAGCAATATGGAGATACCTCAAAGAGATGCACTGATAGTTTCTTATTTAATTTTATTGCTGGTGGTTATCAAGAAAGGATATGAACTTTGTCAAATGTTTTTTCCACATCAATTCAGATGATCACATGATTTTTATCTTTTGTTCTGTTAATGTGATGGGTCCCAGTCATTGATTTGTGTATACTGAACCAGACTTGCATACCAGGGATAAATCCCACGTGGGCATGATGTATAATCTCTTTGATGTGTTCTTGTCTGAGAGCATACTCTTTAAAATTTCAGTCCTTTTAAATTCATTGAGACTTGCCTTATAGTCTATTTTGACAACCGTTTCATGTGAACTTAATATCTGTACTAGCATTCCAAATCAACTGGTGTAACAAAGACTGAAATAACGATATCTTAAAAAATGGCTTAACTATTATTTCCTTAACAGTTTGCGCATATGGAGCTCAGGGCAGATGTGGCTGTTCCATGGCAGCTCTGTGCTGTGTCATCTTCACCATTCAACTTCCATCTCGTGTTGTAAGATAGCTGCTCTACTTCCACATCCTCTTTCCAGCCAGTGGGAGAGGGAAAAGAGAAGTGGCATGGATACTCATTTTTTGTAGGACACATCATTCTGATTTTCCATCCGTTGGCCTGCAAATAGTTACATGGCTCCACCTAGCTGCAAGGGAAGCTGGAAAATGACTTGTGTTCAGCTCCAATTTGGTAGTCCTAGTCCCAGAAAAAGTTGGGGTGAATGGTGACTGGGGACACTGAGTTGTCTGCCATAGCTCCTAGGACAATTTTCTTACTTGTCCAGAGACAAACTCCTTGTACCAAAAAAATTTATGGGGATAATCTTTCATCAGATCTTGTGTTTATATGATATGGATAGAGTTTACTCAAAGGATTCTTCTTCAATGCAACAGAATTTCACCTAGTGATTTTACTTGAAAAACTTTCTAATACTTAGCCACTCTTGTTTAGAAAGATTATATTCCTCTTTAACAGGGACTCCAATATCACTAGTTCACTTTTTCTTGCTCCTTAAGTAGGCTACGGTAAATGCTAAATTTGCACCCTCCTTAGTTCTAGCTCATGGAGGCACAGCTGTCTCCTGTCATCTCTTGACCAGTGTGTATCTTGCTCTGGACATTGTCACCACTTCACTCCCCCCAGCCAGTGATGTGGAGGGGAAAAGCCATCTGGTCTACCCTGCACTGGGGACATGGAATCAGCAGTAAGGGGTCTTCCAAAGAACGGAGATCCTCAACAAGTTTTTTAGTCATGGGAAGTAAGTACAAAAGGACTCATTTTCTTCATGTTTTCAGTTTATGAAACCAAGAGGTGCAATGAGACAAGTGCGAAGACTCTTCTGGAAGCTGGAAACAACACAATGGATATCAACTGTGCTCATGCTTTCAAAGGAGCCACAACAGGTACTGTGCCTACAATGGATTCTCTTGACTCCAAATCCTAGGCACCATTGTCTCATTTCTAGGTTACTAGACCAAGGGATGGGGACTTATAGCATTTTTCAAGTAGGAAGATTCTATGAGATTTTAGAATGAAAAGATCTTCCTTGACCACTGATCAGGCAATTGGGGGAATAAAGTTGAAATCTTAAAAGGACTGCACACTTTGTGATACACATTTAGGTTCCAACAGGATTCCTTGACATTCTTCCTTAAAAGGGACAGGCTGACACATGCCTGTTTTCCATGTGATGTCTGAAAAGGTAACATTCGATTGTGGTAGATTACCTCAAATATCCTCTCCTTTGAAAAGAGTTTTATGAACCCTTATTTAAAGAAGTCACCCAGTCTTTTTCTGTCCTATAGCTTGGCAAACTTGTTCTGCAAAAGGATAAGAGAGTAAATATTTAGGCTTTTTGGACCAGATGATCTTTGTCGTAACTACTAAAGTATGCCATTGTAGCATGACAGCAGCCATAGGTGGTATGTCAACGAAGCAGTGTGACTGTGTGCCAATAAAACTTTATTTACAAAAGCAGGTGGAAGGCCGGATTTGACCCTCATGCCAGAGTTTGCCACCCCTGTTTTATCCCTTCACTTTTAGTCTCTGCAAAGCGTCTGCACTGTGTCATTTTTTTCTAATTTATTGATTGGTTTCTTATCCACCTCTCCCCCTACAATGTTAGCTCTCTGAGGGCACAGATTTTGTCTGTTTTGTTCACTGCTTTGTTATAATACTTAGAATGTCTTGGCACACAGTAGGGGTTCAATAAATGTGTGAGGAAAGAATGAATAAATTAACTAATGCATATAAAATATTTCAAAGAGTAAGGCCTGGCTACACAGAGAGTAACATGCCTGCTGCATCTACTCCAAAATAATTCTTGGCTACTGATTTACCTTTTCTCCTTACTATAAGGTATAGAGTAGGGGAAGAGAGGAAAGGGATCTAAAAGTGAGCTCATTTTTATTTTTTTATTTTTTATTTTTTTGAGGCAAGGTCCCACTCTGTCGCCCAGCTAGAGTGCAGTCATCATAGCTCACTGCAACCTCAGGCTCCTGGGCTCAGGCGATCCTCCTGACTCAGCCTCCTGATTAGCTGAGAGGACTACAGGTGCAGCCACCACACCCAGCTAATTTTTTCTATTTTTAGTAGAGATGGGGTCTCGCTTTTGCTCAGGCTGCTCTCAAATTCCTGAGCTCAAGTGATTTGCTTGTCTCGGCCTCCCAGAGTGCTAGGATTATAAACATGAACCACTGCACCCCACCATGAGTTGATTTTTAAGATGGAGTGAATAATAATACAGGTGGTAAGTAGCTTTGGCCAAAATCGGATGGTGGCACATGAATAATTGAAATTTGGGAAACACGCCAAAGGTTACAGAACATCCTTTGTGCATTGAGCATCTGTGAATTAAATTGCACTTTCATAAAAAGTGAAGGGGAAGAGGAAGAGAAGGGGCTGGGGGAGGGGGACAGGGTGAGAAAAGGGGAAGGCGTGAATTAAATAGAATGGGTCACCCTGCATACCTTTCCACTAAATCAGATACCCCAGAGTGAATGGGAGATGAAGGATGGGAGTGTGAGCCTTCCTTAGCCTTCCTGAGCTCCACCTGCCCTTCTGAGGGCGAGCATTTTGCCACACAACTCTGATTGTGATGTGTAAGGGCTCACATATATTTTTACTACTCATTGATGAGCATATTTTCACATAGGCCTCTTAAATGTGTGGGGCCTTATAATGTGTATTACATAACCAAAAGTGCTGCACCCCAAACTTCACATAGTGTATTGAATGGGAAATTTAAGGGATTTCCAAGGGCAGTTTTAACTGTCCATTTCTTGCCTATTGACCCTCATCTAAGACACTAGTGGACCAACTTCCCAAACTATGCACATTTCCTAATGTTATTTCTTATTTTTTTCTCAGATAGAAGGGCAGTTGCCCTCATCACTTACCTATCTGTTGGAGGTATTCTCAATGGATCCTTTTTTAAGAACAGAAGAGGATTGCAGGAAGTAAAACTAAACTCTCACATTGTGAGTGGCACCATTGGCTTGAAGGAAAAAGTTGACCTGTCTGGACCTGTAGTCCTGAATTTTCAACATACTCAGGTGAGCAGAAGCCAGGGCAGGTTCTCTGTGAGGTGTTTTAAAGTAAAGGTTGTATTATCAGCTTCCGGGTAGGGCAATGAATCCAAGTCTAATCACTCAGAGGCAGACTGACAAGAAGATGTGGAAACAACCCAAGTGCCCAGCAATATATGAGTGGATTAATAAAATGTGGTATATGTATACTATGGAGTTCTACTCAGCCATAAAAACAATGGTGATCTAGCACCTCTTGTGTTATCCTGGATAGAGATGGAGCCCATTCTACTAAGGGAAATATCACAAGAATGGAAAAACAAGCACCACATGTACTCACCATCAAATTGGTACTAATTGATCAACACTTATGTGAACATATGGTAGTAATATTCACTGGGTGTTGGGCAGGTGGGGGCGGGCCAGGAGGGGATGGATATATTCACACCTAATGGATGCAGTGCGCACTGTCTGGGGGATGGACATGCTAATAGCTCTGACTTGGGTGGTGCAAAGGCAATATACATAACCTAAACATTTGTACTCCTGTAATATTCTAAAATAAAAAAGACATTAAAAGTCAATAAATTTGAAAATTAGAAAAAAGAAGAAACGTTAAAGTGCCTTCAATGAAACATCACCTCACATCTGTTAGGATGGCTATTACCAAAAAGTCAACATATAAGTATTGGTGAGAACGTGGAGAAAAGGGAATTCTTATAGATCTGTTGGTGGGAAATGTAAACTGGTGTAGCCACTATGGAAAGGAGTATGAAGGTTCCTCAAAAAATTAAAAATAGAATATCATATGATGTAGCAATCCCACTTCTGGGTATATAGCCAAAGGAATTGAAGAGACAATTGCACCCCCATGTTCATTGCAGCATTATTCACAGTAGCTAAGACATGGAAACAAACTGTTTTCACCAACAGATGAATAGATAAAGAAAATCTAGCACCTCTTATATTATCCTGGATCACGCTTGAGCCCCTGAGTCAAAGTGAGATATCACAAGAATGAAAAAGCAAGCACCACATGTACTCGCCATCAAATTGGTATTAACTGATGAACACTAAGGTGCTCACATGGTAGTAATATTCACTGGGTGCCAGTCAGGTGGGGTCAGTGGGGGTGGGTAAACTCACAGCTAATGGAGACGGAGCTCACTGTATGGGGGAAGCGCACACTTGTAACCCTGCCTTGGACCAGGCAAAGGCATTACATGTAACCAAAATGTTTGTACCCCCATAATATTCTGAAATAAAAAAAATAATCAAACCAAGAAGGGACACACTTTCATGCTATTCTCTTTTCCAGCCTGGAGGTGCGAGGACAAAACATTTGTGTGTCTACTGGGAAGAATCGCAGGAAGAAGGGGGCAGCTGGTCCACGGAGGGCTGCTCTCACGTGTACAGCAACGATTCTCACACCAAATGCAAGTGCTACCACCTGTCCAGCTTTGCTGTCCTTGTGGCTCTTACCCCCAAGGTACCAACATTCACGGTCCCCTCTTGTCAACCTGATTGTGTCTGGGAAACTGTGAGGTCATCCTCTGCATTTCGTACAACAAGACTGTAAGATAAGGAGTCATGGGGTAGTAGTCACTTACGTGAGAGGGGATTCCAGGAAACACCAGTGGGGAACTGGGAAAATTAAATGGGAAGAAGACAGAAGCCAAGGCAGAGAGCATTATCAAGCCTGTCACCACTGGGGGCAACTGGACCCTATTCATTCTGGGGGACTCTGGGAGTCAATGTAGAACTCACATGTCAGAGTTATTCTAACTGAGTGGAAAGAGAGCTGGGGTATTTACACTCCAGTTCCCTTTCGTCATTTATTGGGAGTTGTACCCAGGAGATGTTGATTCTCTGACACTTCCATGGACATGGGCAGAGTGAGCTCAAGCTAACAAGGAAAGCCCTCAGACACTGGGGAGTTTCCTTGGCAGCTGCTACAGTGATAAGGTCCAAGAAGATCTGGGATTGAAATCATCTGTCACTCTGCAAGAGACACTTACAACTGAACCTCCCCCTTCAGACCACAGGAAGGCAACTGGCTGTCACCAATGACATAATATAGCCCTCTGAACTTCCTAGGTCCCAACCTAGTCTAGGATAGTTAAATTATTTAAACTCAGGTTTAAGGAAATTTACTGAGCTTCTCCCCCTATTTCTTTTTAACTCTCATGTATTGAACATTTGCTATATGACAACCACTGTGTTGCATGCTTGCATGCTTTATATGCATGGCCTCATTTTAATATTTATTGAGTGCCTATTATACACCAGACATTGCTCTGGGTGTTGGAATACAACACAGAACAAAACAGATAAAAAAAAAATCCCTGCCTTCATGGATATTATCTTTGAGTGTTTTCCTGTCCAACAGGATAACTAGACACACGTGGTTATAGAGCACCTGGAATGTAGCTAGGGCAACTGGTGAACCAAATTATTGATTTCATTTAATTTTAATGATCCAAATTTAAAAACTGGAGAAGCATATAATATTCTTCAGTTGAGCACAACTTTATTGTTTGGTAGGACTACATTTCACTTTCACTACTGAAAATGCAGTGTCTGAATTGAGATGTGCTGTCAGTGTGAAATATCCATTGGATTTCAAAGGCTTAATATAAAAAAAAAGAGAAAGTGTACCTCACTAATAATTGTTCACATTTACATTGATTCTGTATTTAACTCATAATATTTTGAATCTACTCAGTTAAATAAAATACACTGTTAATTTCATGCTTGTTTTTACTTTTGTTATTATGGCTACTAGAAAATTTCAACTTATACACGAGGCTCATGGCTCACCTGTACCATTTCTTTTCTTTTCTTTTTTTTTTTCTTTTTAGACAGAGTCTCTCTCTGTCATCTGGGCTAGAGTGTGGTGGCCTCATCATAGCCCACTGCAACCTCTAACTCCTGGGCTCAAGTGATCTCCTGCCTCAGCCTCCCAAGTATCTGGGACTACAGGCATGGGCTAGCACACCCGGCTAAGTGTTTTACTATTTTTAGTAGAGATGGGGTCTCAGTCTCACTCTTGCTCAGGCTGGTCTCGAACTCTTGAACTCAAGTGATCCTCCTGCCTCAGTCACCCAGACATGTCCCATTTCTATTGGACAGCACTGGTGTAGTTGTTTCAATTTTTCAATACTTCTGTGTGGAGAACACTATTACTGCCCCATGTTGAAGATGGGAACACCAAGTCTCAGACAGGTTAAGTCACTTGCTTCAGGGATTGAACTCAGAGGACCACCTGTCTTTCCATCAGGAATGCAGCAGCACAGCTGCAAACTATAACAGATTCCTCCTTTGGTGGCTTGCAGGAGGATCCTGCCCTGACTGTGATCACCCACGTGGGGCTCATCATCTCCCTGCTGTGCCTCTTCCTGGCCATCCTCACCTTCCTCCTGTGCCGGCCCATCCAGAACACCAGCACCACCCTCCACCTGCAGCTCTCCCTCTGCCTCTTCCTGGCCCACCTCCTTTTCCTCACAGGCATCAACAGAACTGAGCCTGAGGTATGCAATTAACCAAATTACTGCATTGTCATAATCTAATCCAGCTATCTTCTGAGAAAAGGTGGGGAGGGAGGCATTAATCAGGTGCGATGGTGTGGGGGGAAATGCATGAGTTCCCACGTCAGCTTTCCTTCATATAACTCTGAACAAGACCCATACTTTCTGAGAGACCATTTAGCAAAGTGATTGAGAGTCACTCTGATGGTATTAGGGCAACACTAGCTGCTGTAACAATCTACTCCAAAATGTCAGAGGCTCAGCACAATAGCAGTGACTTTTTCCCTTATGCATCAATAGAGGGTGAGCAAATAGGTTTTAAGAGTGTCTATGTTCTGCTCTCAGACTGATTGATGTTGTTCATTGTTCATACACAGCTCCCAAGGTCACCCTGGGATCCTTTCCATTTTACCCAACTGGGAGGGGGAAAAGAGCGTGGCAGAGTCCCTTGGGGGAGGTTTATATGGGCTGCACCAGGAAGTGATGGCGATCACTTCCCCTCACATTCTATTGGCTAGAACTCAGTCACATGGTCACACTTAACTGCAAGGCCTGGTGGGAAATGTAGTCCCTAGCTGGGAAGCCACTTCCCAGAGACAAATACGTGTTTTGTATTTGCAAGCTGGGGATGAACTTGAATTTTTGGTGGCCAGTGGCTTTGCCACACTGATCTACACTTGAATTCAACTCTTCATCCTACTTGCCTGTGACCTTTTTTGAAGTGACTTCCCCTTTTTATTTAGTTATATATATTTTGAAATTAACCAATAATTACATATATATTTGTGCACAATCTATTGTTTTGAAATATGTGTACATTATGGAATGGCTAAATCTCTCTAATTAACATATGCCGTATATCACATCCTCATTTTTGTGGTGAGAACACTTAAAATCTGCTCTCTTGGCAATTTTTAAGTGTAAAATAGCTTGTTATTAAATATAGTCACTGTGTTTTATGATAGATCTCTCGTGACTTCCTCTTTTTAAACTTCCTCTCTAAAACAGTGTCCCCGTCATAGGGCTCTAGTAAGGACTTAAAAAGATAAAAGATATTTAAATAGAAGAGTGTGGATTCATCGCTCAGACAGCAATACTAGCTTTTACCTTTATCGAGATCATGGCCATCATAATATTAAGGAAGAACTGGAACTAGATGTTCTCCAAGGCTCCTTTTAACTGTAAAGCAGTATAAGCTCACAGCTAGAAAGTTACAAAAGGATTTTTTTTTTCTCTGAGAAGTAGGCACTCCTTTCTGGGGCCCTCTCCCTAGTCTTGGTTGGTTTCCTTACAAGCAGGTACTGATAAGGATTCAGTCAAAGATTCAAGGAGACCCTCAGCCAATCTCCTCCTTCCCTTCTCCCCCACACCCTCTGTAGCTCCCTACTCTGTGGTATTTTGTCTCATAAATTCTAGCTAACTTGGGCTCTGTATTAGTTGTCTAGAGTTGTCGTAACAAAGTACCAAAGTACTCAGTGGCTTAACTACCAGAAATGTATTGTCTCACAGTTCTGCAGACCAGGAGTCTAAAAATCGATCTGTTGACAGAGTTGGTTCTTACTAAGGGCTGCACAGGAAAACCTGTTCCACGCTCCTCCCCAGCTTCTGGTGGTTTCTGGCTGTCTTTGGCATTCATGGGCTTGTAGAAGCATCACCACTATCTCTGCCTTTATCTTCACCTGATGTTTTTCTTGTGTGTGTGTCTGTGTTCAAATTTGCCTTTCCTATAAAGACCCCAGTAATATCAGATGAGGGGCCCACCCTAGTGCAGACCTTATCTTAAGTATTAATAATTACAACTGCAAGTCTTTTTTTTTTCAAATAAGGTTGCATTCTGAGATATGGGGGGATAGCACTTCAATGTATAAATCTGGGGAAGGAAAACACAGTTCAACCCATCACAGTCTCCTGAAACTCTGAACTCCTGTTTCCTCGATTCATCAAGACTGCTGGGGCTTATCTGGGGGTTTCCCCTCCCTGGGATGTGACCTGGGAACCCTCTTTGGAAGTGAGCAGGAGGCTTCGGGGAGTCACCTCATCTGTGTCCCTCCTTTTAGGAATCACTGTGTGCACTCCCTACTGTTCAGTATCTCAAACTCATAATCTCATGTATTTTATTCGACATTTAGTTCTTCAGAGTGGGAGGGTCAATGCAGTTCTTGTTACTTTATCATGACTAGACACGGACATCTTGTTACCTACATGGAATGGAGAACTTTGTATTTGTGAACATGTCTGGAGAATTGTGAGAGATCATAAAGCACAACTTCTAGAAAAGTATATTCATTTACTAGGGCTGCCATGAGAAAGTACCACAGACTGGGTGACTTAAACAATAGAAATTTATTTTCTCATGGTTTCGGAGGGTGCAAGCCTGAGACCTAGGGGTCTGCAGGGTTGGTTTCTTCTGTGGCCTCTCTCCTTGGCTTGGAGATGACTGTCTTCTGCCTGTGTCTTCACCTGGTTGTCCGTGGGTGTGTGACTGTGTCCCAACTGCCTCTTCTTATGTGGACATGAGTCAGATTGGATAAAGCCCACTCGAATGGCCTCGTTTTACCTTAATCACCTCTTTAAAGGCCCTGTCTCCAAGTATACAGTCCCACCATGTGGTGCTGAGGATTAGAACTGCAGCCTGTGAACTTGGAAGAACACAGTTCAGCCCGTAACAAAGACAGAATGATGTTATCAATTGAGCTTTTTAATCTTTTCTGATGTAGATAAACCAAACTGGGTTTTCTCTTTATATCAGGCAACAAACCTAAGCCTCTGTAATTTCCAAGATGATAAAACCCCACTATGATTTATGTTTTCAGAATGTTTTCACCTACAGAAGTGTAAAGGCAAACTTGAAAAAAAAATACAAGTGTTTCTGATAGTTTCCAAACATCAATATAATATAGAATACTGTTCATACTTCAATAGGAGGTCATTGGAAATGTACAAGTTAGTAGATGTATCAGAAGTTACTCTTGATGAGATCTGGGTATCTAATGTATAGCATGGTGAGTATAGTTAATAACAATGTGTGACCTATTTAAAAATTGCGAAGAGAGTAGATTTTAAATGTTCACATTGTAAAAAATAAGTATGTGAGGTGATGGATATGTTAATTAGCTGGATATAATTATTCCACAATGTGTGTCTATATATATATATACACACATATATATATGTAAAATCACATTGTACATGGTAACTACATAAAATTTTTATTTGTCAGTTATACCTAATAGAAAATAAAATTTAAAAATAATAATGTCTTGTATACTTAAAATTTGCTAAAAGAGTATACCTTAAATCTTCCCATTGTACACACAAAGAAATGACAACTATATGAGTGTGGATATGTTAATTAGTTTCATTGTAGCAATCCTTTGCTAAAGGTTTATGTACATCAAAACATCACATTGTACACCTTCAATACATACAATTTTTAAATTTCTTAATTGTATATCAATAAAGCTGAAAAAAGATCTAAAAGACACTTTAGTCATTAAATAAGATCTAGAGGTATTTGGGCTGCTAAGTTTAAAACATTCTGCTTTGGAAGAAACATCAGAACCCAGTGTAACCTAGCATGGTAGCATTTCCTTTTCTGATTGAATATTTATATATGTGTGTGTGTGTGTGTGTGTGTGTGTATGGCTTAGATAGTTTAGAAATGTGTAGTACTTGAGATGTGTCTATAATAGATCAAAAGCAAAAAAAACCAGACACAGTTAAAAATTTAATTTCTTAGTATTTATTTGTGTGGTTATTCCATTTATGGCATGTGATCCTGGTGTTTGCACCTAAGGAAAGTGATGTCAGGTGGCCCTAAAAATACATTTATTTGTGTTGAGGCAGCTTTAGTGAATGGCGGATGTTTCCTTCCATGTGCTCATTAACATTCTGTTCCCAAAACAGATCCTGCAGCAAGTGATTTCAAGTTGATTATTTGTGACTGAGCTAAGAAATATGGATCTGAGAGGGGGAAAAAAGACATGGAAGGAAAAACAGTCATTAAATAGAAGTGTTTTTTAATTTCAAAGTATTATGGGGGTACATATGTTTTTGGTTACATAGATCGCTTTTGTAATGCTTGAGTCAGGGTTAAAAGAATACCTGTCACCCAGATGGTGTTCATTGTACCCATTAGATAGATTTTCACCCATCCTCTCTGTCCCCTTCCCCACTGCTTGATTTTTTTTGAGATTTACTTCCCTATATGCATATGTGTGCTCATGGGTTATTTCCAATTTAATAGTGAGTACATGTGGTGTTTGTTTTTCCATTCTTTAAGTCTGTGGTTCCCAATCCCTGGGCCAGACCAGTACTGGTCTATGGCTTGTTAGGAACTGGGCTGCACAGCAGCAGGTGAGTGGTGGGCGAGGGAAGCTTTATCTGTATTTATAGCCGCTCCCCAATGCTCACATCCCTGCATAAGCTTTTCCACGACCCAGGTCCATGGAAAGATTGTCTTCCATGAAACTGGTCCCCCGTGCTAAAAAGGTTGGGGACTGCTGCTTTAGATACTTAGGATAATGGTCTTCCAGTTCCAACCATGTTGCTGCAAAAGGCATTAAATCATCCCTCTTCGTGGTTGAGTAATGTTCCATGTATACATATGCCACATTTTGTTGAGAAGTGTTTCAAAGAAAGTTTCCACTGAGAGCAACTGGAACGTAATCCCACTGAGGAGCTCCAGGGGGCAGCATAGAGCATGTGTCTTAGAACTTGCCCACCTGAAGGGCTTGAGCAATGGAGTATTTACCGACCAAGTTTTGTCTGTTATGCATTTGGGGAGCTGTTCCCAGGATGGCTATTCCTCGCTTTCTGCATTGCTCCATGCATGAGATAAGCAGATTTCAATGGCCAGCAGAAGTCCCCAGAAAATGTGTCGCCCACAGGCAAAATGTCCCAGGTGCTCAAAGTGAAATTCCAGTGAGCAGGATCCAGGAAATGCTGAGAACTGAGGCTATAATCAGGTACAGATCGCATCTGCTGCACGCCCCTCACTCTTCTCTCCCCCTCCAGGTGCTCTGCTCCGTCGTTGCAGGGCTGCTGCACTACCTCTACCTGGCCGCCTTCACCTGGATGTTCCTCGAAGGGCTGTACCTCTTCCTCACCGTCAGGAACCTCAAGGTGGCCAACTACACCAGCTCAGGCCAATTCAAGAAGAGGTTCATGTACCCTATAGGCTATGGGATCCCGGCTGTAATTGTCGCTGTGTCTGCAATAGTTGGACACAAAAATTATGGAACATATACTCAGTAAGCATAATGTGTCTGTTTGTGGAGGAAGTGGTGTCCATGGCCCTTACGTGATTTGAAATCAAAATGTTTTTTAATCCGTCTTCTAATTGTGAATTTTTTTTTTGAGGTAGGGTCTTGCTCCATTGCCCAGGCTAGAGTGCAGTGGCATCATCATAGCTTACTGTAACCTCAAACTCCTTGGCTCAAGCGATCCTCCTGCCTCAGCCTCCACAGTAGCTGGGATTACAGGTGCAAGGCATGATGACTGGCTAATTTTTCTACTTTTTGTAGAGATGGGGTTTTGCTCTTATTCAGGCTAGTCTTGAACTCCTGACCTCAAGCGATCCTTCCACCTTGGACTCTCAGAGTGCTAGGATTACAGGTGTGATCCACTGCACCTGGACAAATTGTCAATTATACTTCAAATACATCCTTCCTTAAGTGTAAATTCTATCTCTAGGAAATCCCTAGCATAATGGTTCTTAGCATTGCTGGGGTTGGAATTTTGGTGAAAGCCAGACTCCCTTTCCTTGGACAAATATACATAGGTGCAAAAGCTTGAATGCACCTTCAGTTAGTTCAGGACAGGTAAAACCAATCCATGGCCCTACATTAAGAACCTGCATGCTACGTGTGCTAGAGCAGGAAGAATGGGTTGAGACTAATCCCCAACATGTAAAGAATAACAATGTTAACAGCTATCAAAGGCCTATGATGTATCAGAGCTAGCGATACCTGGATGCAGGAGCTCATGTCATTCTCACCGGGACCCTAAAAGATTGACAGTATATTGTCTCATGCACAAGACATAGAAAGCTTCATTCGTTTCATAAACTTTCCCAAGGTCAGAGCTAAAAAGGACAGTAAGTTGGAATTCCCAAGACAGTACTCTTAACAGCCATGTGTTACTGCCTCACTCAAGCCCTGCACACAGCAGTTAGTTGAAGAAGTTGCTATGTTGGTCATGGCACGTGGGTTAGGAGGTAGGTTGTGCATGCACTAAATCATCATGTATGTTGCTGTCCCTCTTGAAGTCAAAGAGATGCCGAGTTTCCCGCTAGAACCCTATGTCCCATCAGAACAATTCTGGAGGCAGAATGGCAGGGGAGATTGGAGGTTGCCAAACTTTTTCTATAAAAAGCCAGATGATCACTATTTGTGGCTTTGCAGGCCACATGGTCTCTGTTGCAGTGACTCAACATTGACCTTGTCAGATGAAAGCAGCATTGACAGTACGTGAATGAATGAGTATCACTGTGTTTCAGCACAACTTTATTTACAAAAACAGGTACTGGACAGGATCTGGCCCATATGTCATGGTTTGCAACCCTTGGAACAGAACTCAGGTGTGGAAAGTTTCCTGCCCACTGAGTGTTGGCCATTTCGTGTGCCTTTTACCAGATTCATAAGGCCGGGTCCCCTGTCAGAGTAAGTTACACTATCGTGGCCAACATAAGTCAGAGCAGGAGGCAAAGTATTTGGGCAACAGAATAATTGGTACACAGAAGGTACTTATTTGGTGTTGCTTGTCTTTATGGTTGTAGTTAAATTATTATTTTTATTCTCCTCATTATAACAATGATTATCACCATGAAAACATTTATCAAGCTTTAACTCTTGGCCAAGAACTCCACCCCAAAACTTCACGCACATTATCTTATTAATCTTTTCTACAAGTTCTATGCGAGGGAAGCTACAACATTCTGGTGAAAAAAAAATTAAAGAGTCAAAATAAATTGGATTGATATCTCATGTTTATGAATAGAAAGATTCCATATGGTCAAGATGTCAGTTCTTTTCAACTTGATCTATACATGCAACACATTCCCAATCAAAATTCCAGAAAATTATGGTGTGGGTTCTGATATGGTGATTCTAAAGTTTATAGAAAGGAGGCAAAAGACCCAGAATAGCTAACATAATATCAAAGGAGAACAACAAAGGCAGAGGACTGATAATTGCCTGGCTTCAGGACTTGGTGTGTAGCTACTGTGTCATTTAATCTCTCCAGTGCTTCAATGAGCTCCACTTCCCACTTTGGGAAATTGAAGCTCAGAGGATACAGCTTGTGTCAGACGAGGACCCACACCTGACTCCATCTGAAATTCTGGTTCTGAACCAGACGGCTCCTGGCACTGTTCAGATCTTGCTCTGGGAGCCATATCCAAGCTCCCTGCCTTCTCCCAAGGAACAGGCAGCTAATGCGTCTCTTTCTCTCAACAGCTGCTGGCTCAAGCTTGAGAAAGGGTTCATTTGGAGCTTCATGGGGCCCGTGGGAGTCATTATCTTGGTAGGTGATAGTTATTTATGGGTGTGTCTGCCGTGGGGGCCAAACATACTGAATGTATTTCTTACCTTAGAGCAGAAATGAGATAAAGATAAGAAATACAGCCCCTTTGATAAGGATCAACCCCTCTTCCTGAAAATACTGTCTTCACTTGTCTTTCTCCACGTTCCCTCTTACTCAGTAGTTGCTCTGACATATTAATAATATAAGCATCTGCGGGGGATTCTGCTCAGAACCTCACATTCGTTCATTCAACAGATATTTGGTGAGTGTCCTCTCTGCACAGGTGACAGGTGTTTTCCTGGTTGTCAGGAACTTCCTTATTTTACCTGTTGTCTGGCATAGAAGTTAATAGGACCCTTCCACTTTCAAAGTGTCCTGGTTTGAATAACAAATTATATGGTCACTCAAACCAAGTACCAAGTGCTACAGGATGTATACTGTGTGTCGTCTATAATAGACCAGAGCATATGTCCATACCATCCTTATGAAGCCTGTATCGTTTGGGAAAAGAGTCTTAGGTCCACCTCAAGTTGGAGTGGATGAAATGGCCTGAAAAGAAAATTCAAAGTCATTTCTATGACGCTTCCACAGATAAACCTGGTGTTCTACTTCCAAATTCTATGGATTTTGAGAAGCAAACTTTCCTCCCTCAATAAAGAAGTTTCCACCATTCAGGACACCAGGTAAGAAGGTTCCAGAATCCTCAGTACCCACACATTATTCCTATATAACTATTCTTCCTGGGAAAGAGAAAAAGCCAGATAAAAATATGACATAAATTTTCCTACCACTCCATAAAGAATATGTGAGGGACAACTTCTAGAAGAAGTAAAAACTATGATTTTAGGATAACTCAACACACTCCTTTATTTTTTTATTTGAGAAAGATTTATCAAGTGTCTCCTTTGTATGATGCACTCCCTGTATGAAATCAATGCCAAAATCGACATTATCCTTTTCCCCACAAGAGTATATACACATCTGGACTCTGTTCTCCTTGTTGTGGAAACTCAATTCTCATCAATACCAATCTACAGTATTAAGAATAATGATGACAACAACTAATATTAGGTAGGAACTTGGTAGACACAAGGCATTTCTCAATATTATTTCCTGGAATGCTTCTAACTCCAACCTATGTGGTGGATGCTACTAGCATCCCCACTGATAATATTAATATGAGCTCACTGCTCACCTTACCCAGGAGTGGGTCAGTATCTTGCATCCGTGAGTCATGTGCATAAAACTTAAAGGAATATATTCCAATTTCAGACCCTACCTTTGGTCTCATCCACTTATGAGAGCAATGTAATCTCTCTTAGCCTCAGTTTCGTCAACCCTGGAAGTGACATCAGAGTGTCACATTTCTTAATGTTTCCCCAATCCTCCTACACGTGTGTGCATGAACGCACACACACATGCAAATGCAGATACACATGCACACGCACACTCACACACATCAGCTCTCCCTGCCAGCTGCCATCGACAATCCCACTCCATCATACCAGACACAATCTTTGTTTGAAGAAACCCAACACTCGGTTATGTTCTGAAGTCAGAACATCATCATCATCCAAATATTTCCAATACAAATTTCTAGAAGCATCTCCCACAAATCTTCCAGTAAGTCCAGGTGGAAGACTTTGCAGACAGATCAAATCATTTCCAAGACATGGGGAAGAAAGCACTATTCTCAGTGATCCGCAGTGATTGACAGCAAGAGTTCTACCTTAGCCTCAAGCTGGGTGACCTTGTCTTAGTCAGGTAACTGCACCAGGTTGTCGTGAGGTTTAAAGAAGGTAGTGCACACAAGGCATTGAGTCAGCACTGATACGAACTGAATGTGTGGTGAATACCTGATAAACCGTAGTCATTATTGCTCTTTTTCCCCCAGAGTCATGACGTTTAAAGCCATTGCTCAGCTATTTGTGCTGGGATGTTCTTGGGGCCTTGGTTTTTTCATGGTTAAAGAAGTAGGGGAGACGGTTGGCTCGGTCATTGCCTACTTATTCACCATCATCAACGTCCTGCAGGGGGTGTTGCTCTTTGTGGTCCACTGTCTCCTGAATCGCCAGGTAAGGCTCCTTATTTCATTCCTCATCATCCTAGTCCCAGCGTCTTAGTGGATGGTTGTTCACATTCTCACCCTTCCCCGGCCTTTTATTTGGGGGCTCTCTTGAGTTTGAAAAGAGGGTTTAGGTGCTGCTTGGGTGTGCTGTGTGCTTTTGGTTTCATCTGTTCAGCATCCTTTTCTACAACCTAGAAATTTGCATTTAAACAAAATGAATCCACTTGAACATGACCAAGATCAAACAGAAAACTAATGAAAGAGTCATAGAGAGTCGGGCGTGGTGTCTTTCAGATCTTTAGTCTCCCATTTCAGGGTCCTTTCTCCCAAATTTAGCTCTGGATGTAACACGAGCCTGTATACTCCTCAAACTTGCAGGTGCGAATGGAATACAAGAAGTGGTTTAGTGGCTTGCGGAAAGGGGTAGAAACTGAAAGCATTGAGATGTCTCGCTCTACCACCCACACCAAAGAGGTATGATCAGCTCACCTAGGGTGGCTTGTCTGAACCCAACATCTCCTGCTTCCAGGAGCTTCCTGGTTCTTTCATCCGAATGAAAAGAGAAATTGCATTAGGTTCCTGCATTATGCAGCTGAAGTTTCTGGGTTTTGAGACCCAAACCAGAAGAACTCTTCCTTCTTTATCTCCTTGCTTCCTTCTTCCCTCCCTCCCTCCCTCCATTCCTTCTTTTCTTCCTTGCACAAACATCAAAAGGATATTGAACACAAAATTTTAGATGAATTTAATAACATTCATTTAACAAATATTTACTGTCCCCTGTGTGTAGGTGCCAGGGAAACTGCAGTGGACACGTTGACAAAGTCCTTGCCCTCATGGAGCTAACATGCTGGGGGAGGGGGGGAGGAGCAGAAAACAAACCACAAAAAGTGAATTTTATGGCATGTTAGAAAGGATGAATGCTACAGAAAAATAAATGGAGCAATAAAGAATGGATTGCTCAGGGTGAGAGGAGTCCAGGTGTAAATAAGGCAGCCACAGTGAGCCTCAGTGAGAAGCTGACACTAAGTGAAAACCTGAAGGCTGTGCATGATAAAAATGACCTCTGGATTGTAAAATTGTCTAGATTTGCAGAACTATGAATAGACTCTAGGGGCTGTGGTTGAAAGCCATAGATTTACTGGGCTTGTCCCTTGCAGCAGCCTGGATATTACAAGAGACATGAGCTTTATCTGGGACATGGAGCTTCTAAGCCAGGGTAGCTACTGCACCTGTCATCGTGAGGATTAAATGATGTGAAATATGTTAAATGTTTAAAATGCTGCTGAGCACCATGGTACTCTACCTGTAAATGCTTGTCTCAAGATACTAAAACAAACCATTATTGCTGGTGGGTTTTGGAGGCTAAAAGGTAGTAGAGTCGTATATGAGGACATATTTAGTGAGCTTTCAATCTTACAGAAATCCTAGCTTGTCATGTCTAGGCAAGCTAGAAGTTTCAGTTCATTTCTCAGATGCTAATTTCTCTTTCGCTTTTTCTCCTTATTGTCTCTCCCCAAGTAGGAAGAACTAGAGAAGTCATCAGAAGTCTCTCCTAGAAGAGACACCACGTGGACCCCATCACAGCCTCCAGTTCATTTTGTCTCTGCTTCTTGGCTAAGGAAGGAGAACTGACCTATTTATTGATGGTGCCCCACTCTGGTCAGATATGGATTGGGAAAATGCCACCATTACTATCTTTGCCTGTGAAAAGTCCAGACTCATTTACCTAGTGTGGCTTTTTATCTGTATAGAAAGAACAGGGCATGCAGGAGCTGCAGGAGTGTGGCACATGCAATTATTTCCAAAGGATACTTTGTAATGATGAGGGGAAAAGTGGATTTTCTTCTTCCCACTATGGTCACCTTGCCTGAAACTCCTCAGCTGGGATCTGGATTCAGCGTGGTCTCTCGTTGACCTCTCTGCTACATTTTATTCTCCAGAAGATCTTGCATCATCACTCCATATAATGCAACAATTCCCATATGGATATGTACGAAAAAGGGAATTACATTCTTGCAAATGCAAAAATACACCACCATCCCAGCTTAGGGGCACGTTGTTCCTGGACAGAATCTTTTGTCCAAAGACAAAAAAAAAAAAATCTTTTTGTTCTGAGAGACTTTGCCCATTTTATTTGCCTGAGACATTTTTTGAATCTTACGTGTATACCTGGGTTAAAGATCATTTTGTTTTCTTAGTGTCATCTTGAACATGTCCCAACACAAATGCCCCTGAAACAAAGTAATCAGTGGTTCGGACTTGTTTTGCTTTACCATTTCTACTTACTTTTCCAAAGTGATTGGTTTGTAGATGTGTTTTTCAGCACATTAACAAATGTGTGGGTGACTTTGTTATCAGAAGATATTTCCAAAAAGATTTTAAATGACAAAATGACTGTCAATGTTAAAATAGTAGGCAAGAGTCACTTTCATTTATTTGAAGAAATGTCATGGGTGGTTTTTGGGTTGTGAACGAAGGAAGGATTGTGGCCTGTTCTGCTTAACCAGCTCAAATGTCTCCACCACATGACAACAATGTAAATAGAGTGTCTGATCCACGCCACCTGCTAGCTTTGAAATGATGTGATTCCTTTTGAAAAGCAAGAGTTTAGAAATAGTTACATGGTTTTTAAATGTGTGCATGAGGTGCGACTTTTCATATTGCACAATTTAAAATCTGCACAATTAAAACTTGCATGAAGCCAGGCGAGGTGGCTCACACCTGTCATCCTAGCTCTATGGGAGGCCAAGGCAGGAGGATTGCTTCAGCTCAGGAGTTCGAGACCAGCCTGGGCAACATAGTGAGACCTTGTCCCTACAAAAAATAGAAAAACTAGCTGAGCATGGTGGCTGCACCTGTAGTCCCAGCTACTCAGGAGGCTGAGGCAGGAGGATCACTTGAGCTCAGGAGTTGGAGGTTGGTGTGAGCTACGATGACACCACTGCACTCCTAGCCTGTGTGACAGAATGACACTCTGTCTCAACAAAACAAAACAAAACAAAACAAAACAAAACAAAACAAAACTTGCATGAATGCAAACTTCCTGGGCAGTTGACAAATCTTGTGCTTAATTCTCATTTGCGTTGCTATTGTTGTCTGGTCCAAGACAATTGCAAAAAGACAGAATAAATAATGCCACAGGTTTGGATTCAGTCTTTTCTATTCAACATTTTTCCTTTCTCCCCACATGAAGGCTGCCTTCTTTCTTTCCTCCTACTCCCATTCCATTGCATTATTTTCAAGAACCAGAGTGGCTTCTACTTCCTTCAAACTCTTTTCTTATTCAGGCTCTCAAATAAATCCATCTTTTTTACTCAGTTTATTAAGGACTGCACAATATGACTCCCCCCATGCGCTGTGCTGTTTCACAGACGTTGTTACGTGTGCTCATACATCATGCCTCCCTGGATTATAAACTTTTTGAAGGCAAGGACGGAGATGGCAAATTAAATGTTCCTTTATGCCACTTAATCATTTCTCAAGCTCTGCACTGTTGATACTCTGGGCTGGATGGTTCCGTGTTTGCAAGGGGCTGGTCTTGCATTGTAGGATGTCGAACAGCACCCCGGGCCTCCACCCACTAGATGGCAGTAGTACCCTAGCCCTGGGTTGTGACAGCCAAAAATGTCTCCGGACATTGCTGAATATTCCCTTGGGGGTCCCAAAATCACCATCGTTGAGAACCACCTCTTTAAATGTCCTTTTTTGGTTCCAAAGAAATTAAACATTGCATCTAGAAACAAATTGAAATGGCAACAATATTAACTGTGTTTTATTTCAACACAACTTGGAAAGTCAGATCTGCCACTCTCAGGACATGCACCTCATGCCAACAGCGCTGTGGCCATCCACTCCAGCTGGATAAGGTTATATTATGACTTTTCTAGAACCTAAGAAAATAGGATGTGTAACACTCACCACCTAGGAGAAAAGTTGTGCTCTGTTTACAGAAAAGAAGCCAAACTCTGTAAAATAATTTAAAGAGGCTTATTCTGAGCCAAATTTGAGGACCATGGCCCAGAGCCACACCCAAGAAGCCTTGAGCAAGTGGACTTGCAGTGGTGGGGTTACAGTTTGGTTTTACACATTTCAGGGAGACAGGAATTATTTATTTAAATTTATTGGTCATCTATTGACCCAGGCAGCATGTTGGCCATAATGAATTAAAACAAACACAGAATATGGAGACTGTTATTAATAAAAATACCACATTTTATTTATTAAGCATTCAACAACCAATAACAGTATTTATTCCATAAGGTTCTATTCATAGCTTTCTTATATATTTTTTTCCATTATATTTTCTTACCTCTACCAACACTGTAGGATACCAGGTCTCAGAGCAGTTCAAATAAAACACAGATGGAACTGGAGGTTATTATCTTAAGTGAAACACGCTGGACATAGACAAATATTGCATGTTCTCATTCATAAGTAGGTGCTAAAAATGTGTATACATGTGGACATAGAGCTTGGAATGACAGACAAAGGAGACTTGGAAGGGCGAGTGGAGGGAGAGGGATGGAGTGAGAGAAATTACTTAATGTGTACAATGTACATTATTCGGGTGATGGACACCCTAAAACCTCTAATTGGACCGTTATGCGATCTATGCATTAACAAAATTGCACTTGTACCCCATAAATTTATATACATTAAACAAAGGGTAAAAGTATGAAAAAAAAAGCAACCATCCGATAAAGGGCTAATAACTAGAATCAGTTTAGAACTCAGGAAAATCAGCAAGAAAAAATCAAACAACCCTATCAAAAAGTGGGCAAAGGACATGAATAGAAATTTTTCAAAAGAAGACATAAGAATGGCCAAAAAACATATCAAAAAATGCTCAACATCCCTAATCATCAGGGAAATGCAAATCAAAACCACAAGGAGCTATCACTTATCTCCAGTGAGAATGGCCTTTATCAAAAAGTCCGAAAACAATAAATGTTGGCATGAATGCAGAGAGACAGGTATACTCATACACTGCTGGTGGGACTGCAAACTAGTGCAACCCCTATGGAAAGCAATATGGAGATACCTTAAACAGATACAAGTAGACCTACCATTTGATCCAGCAATCCCATTATTGGGCATCTACCCAAAAGAACAAAAGACATTCTATAAAAAAGACATCTGCACCCAAATGTTTATAGCAGCACAATTCACAATTGCAAAGATGTGGAAACAACCCAAGTGCCCATCAATACATGAGTGGATTAATAAAATGTGGTATATGTATACCATGGAGTACTACTCAGCTATAAGAAATAATGGTGATATAGCACATCTTGCATTTTCCTGGATAGAGCTGGAACCCATTCTACTAAATGAAATATCCCAAGAATGGAAATATAAGCACCACATATACTCACCATCAAATTGGTTTCACTGGTCATCACCTAAGAGCACATTTAGGAATAACATTAATCGGGTGTTGGGCAGATGTGGGTGGGGGAGGGGATGGGTGTATACATACATAATGAGTGTAATACACACTGTCTAGGGGATGGACACGCTTGAAGCTCTGACTCAGGGGGAAGGGGGGGGGTTAAGGGCAATATACGTAACCTAAAGTTTTCTACCCCCATAATATGCTGAAATAAAAAAAAAAAGCAAAGAAAACTCAAAGTAGAATTCAGTTATTACTTAGTTCCTCGTAATTGAAAGACAAGGTTAAATGTTAGCAACTTACGTTCATATTATACAATTTTAATCCCTGAAAGTTAGGATTGGGTCTGGTCCAGCTACCTGACAAATGCACATTGCAATGCTACTGTTTTTCCCCATTTTTCTTGCTCAAAATCATCTCATCCATCTGTAGGTGTTACTGCTACTTTGCAGTTCGCTATGAACTAATCCCTGGACCAATTGTTTTCAACTGGGGAGCATTTTTGTTCCCTGGAGGAGTCTCTGGTTGCCTGGACTGGTGGGGAACATTGCTGGCCTCTAGGGAGGAGAGAGCAGAGATGTAGCTAAACATCCAACAATGCAAAGACCAGCCCCTTGCAAACACGGAACCATCCAGCCTGAAGTATCAACAGTGCAGAGCTTGAGAAATCATGATTAAGTGGCGGAAAGGAACATTTAATTTGCCATCTCCTTCCTTGCCTTCAAGAAGTTTATAATCCAGGGAGGCATGATGTACGTAAAAGCACACGTAACACAGTTTGTGAAACACAGCACAGTGCATGTCAGGGGAGTCATATTGTGCAGTCCTTAGTAAACTGAGTAAATAGGATGGATTTACCTTGAGAGCCTGAATAAGAAAAGGGTTTTGAAGAAGCAGGAGCTAGGCTGGTTCTTGAAAAGAATGCAAAGGGATGGGAGGAGGAGGAAAGAAAAAAGGCAGCCTTCATGTGGGGAGGAAGGAAAAATGTTTGATAGAGAAGACTGAATCCAAACCTGTGGCATTATTTATTCTGTCTTTTTGCAATTGTCTTGGACCAGACAACAATAGCAACATAAATGGGAATTAAGCACAAGATTTGTCAACTGCCCAGGAAGTTTTCATTTCATGCAAAGTGTTTAGTTTTGTTCTGTTTTGAGTTTTGAAACAGGGTCTCACTCTGTTTCCAAGGCTGGAGTGCAGTGGTATCATTACAGTTCCCTGCTGCCTCAAACTCCTGGGCTCAAGTGATCCTCCTGTCTCAGTGTCCCCGAGTAGCTGGGACTACAGGCTTGTGCTACCATGCCCAGCTAAGTTTTGTATTTTTGGTAGAGATGAGATCTTGCTCTTGCTCAGGCTAGTCTCCAATTCAAGCAATCCTCCCCTCTTGGCCTCCCAAAGAGCTAGGATTACAGGTGTGAGCCATCATGCCTACCCTCATGCAAGTTTTAATTGTGTACATTTAAAATCATGCAATATAAAAAGGTGCACTTTGGGCACACATTTGAAACCCATGTAAGTATTCCTAAACTCTCCTTTTCAAAAGGAATCACATCATTTCTAAGCCAGCAGGTGGCGTGGATCATACACTGTTTACATTTTTGCCTTGTGGAAGAGACATTTGAGCTGATTAAGTAGAACAGGCCACAAGCCTTTGACCACAACCCAAAAACCACACCTGAAATTTCTTCAAATAAATGACGGTGACTTTTGCCTGGTATTTTAACATTAATGGTCATTTTGCTGTTTAAAATCTTTTTGGAAATATCCTCTGAGAACAAAGTCACCCACATATTTATTTATTTTATTTTTTTAATAATTTTTTATTTCAGCATATTACGGGGGTACAAATGTTTAGGTTACATACATTGCCTTTACTCCACCCAAGTCAGAGCTTCAGTTGTGTCCATGCCCCAGACGGTGCACACTGCACCCATTAGGTGTAAATATATGCATCCCTCTCCCCCCTCCCATCTGCCCGACACCCGATGAATGTTACTACTATATGTGCACTTAAGTGCTGATCAGTTAATACCAATGTGATGGTGAGTACATATGGTGCTTGTTTTTCCTAGGCAAAGAATTTATGAAGAAGACCCCACACGTTGATTAATGTGCCAAAAAACACATCTACAAAGCAATCACTTTGGAAAAGTAACCAGAAATGGTAAAATGAAACACACAAGGCCAAACCACTGATTACTTTGTTTCAGGGGCATTTGTGCTGGGACATGTTCAAGATGATACTAAGAAAACAAAATGATCTTTAACCCAGGTATACGTGTCAGATTCAAAAATGTCTCAGGCAAAGAAAATGGGCAAAGTATCTTTGAACAAGAAGATTTTTTTTTTTGTCTTTGGACAAAAGATTCTGTCCAGGGACAACATGCCCCTAAGCTGGGATGGTGGTGTATTTTTGCATTTGCAAGAATGTAATCCCCTTTTTTCTTATTTAGCCATAAGGGAATTGTTGCATTTTGTGAACTTGGAGTGGTGATGCAAGATCTTCAGGAGAATAAAATGTAGCAGGAAGGCCAGAGAGGGACCACGCTGAATCCAGATCCCAGCTGAGGAGTTTCAAGCAAGGTGACTTTAGCAGGAAGAAGAAAATCCACTTTCCCCCTCATCATTAAAAAGCATCCTTTGGACACAATTGCAGGTGCCACACTATTGGATTCTGGAACTAAGAATTCTCCTGCATGCCCTGTTCTTTCTGTGGAGATTAGAAGCCAAAAGTGGTAAATGAATCTGGACTTTTCACAGGAAAAGATAAAAAAAAGTGGCATTTTTCCAAACCGTATCTGACCACAGTGGGGCGCCATCAATAAGCAGGTCAGTTCTCCTTCCTTAGCCAAGAAGCAGAAACAAGATGAGTTAGAGGCTGTGGTGGGGTCCATGTGGTGTCTCTTCTAGGAGAGACTTCTGATGACTTCTCTAGTCCTTCCTACTTGGGGAGAGACAATAAGGAGAAAAAGCGAAAGAGAAATTAGCATTTCAGAAATTAACCAAAACTTCTAGCTTGCCTAGAGATGACAAGCTAGGATTTCTGTAAGGTTGAAAGCTCACTAAAGATGTCCTCATATAGCACTTTACAACCTTCTTGCCTCCAAAACCTACCAGCTATAATGGTTTGTTTTATTATCTTGGGACAAGCATTTACAGGCAGAGTACTGTGGTGCTAAGTAGGATTCTAAGCATGTAACATATTTCACATCATTTAATCCTCACGATGACAGGTGCAGTAGCTACCCTGGCTTAGAAGCTCCATGTCCCAGATAAAGCTCATGTCTCTTGTAACATCCAGGCTGCTGCAAGGGATGAGCCCAGTTATAAGAGTCACAACACTCAGGAATCTATGGCTTTCAACCACAGCCCCTAGAGTCTATTCATAGTTCTGCAAATCTAGACAATTTTACAATCCAGAGGTCATTTTTATCATGCACAGCCTTCAGGTTTTCACTTAGTGTCAGCTTCTCACTGAGGCTCACTGTGGCTGCCTTATTTACACCTGGACTCCTCTCACCCTGAGCAATCCATTCTTTATTGCTCCATTTATTTTTCTGTAGCATTCATCCTTTCTAACATGCCATAAAATTCACTTTTTGTGGTTTGTTTTCTGCTCCTCCCCCCCTCCCCCAGCATGTTAGCTCCATGAGGGCAAGGACTTTGTCAACGTGTCCACTGCAGTTTCCCTGGCACCTACACACAGGGGACAGTAAATATTTGTTAAATGAATGTTATTAAATTCATCTAAAATTTTGTGTTCAATATCCTTTTGATGTTTGTGCAAGGAAGAAAAGAAGGAATGGAGGGAGGGAGGGAGGGAAGAAGGAAGCAAGGAGATAAAGAAGGAAGAGTTCTTCTGGTTTGGGTCTCAAAACCCAGAAACTTCAGCTGCATAATGCAGGAACCTAATGCAATTTCTCTTTTCATTCGGATGAAAGAACCAGGAAGCTCCTGGAAGCAGGAGATGTTGGGTTCAGACAAGCCACCCTAGGTGAGCTGATCATACCTCTTTGGTGTGGGTGGTAGAGCGAGACATCTCAATGCTTTCAGTTTCTACCCCTTTCCGCAAGCCACTAAACCACTTCTTGTATTCCATTCGCACCTGCAAGTTTGAGGAGTATACAGGCTCGTGTTACATCCAGAGCTAAATTTGGGAGAAAGGACCCTGAAATGGGAGACTAAAGATCTGAAAGACACCACGCCCGACTCTCTATGACTCTTTCATTAGTTTTCTGTTTGATCTTGGTCATGTTCAAGTGGATTCATTTTGTTTAAATGCAAATTTCTAGGTTGTAGAAAAGGATGCTGAACAGATGAAACCAAAAGCACACAGCACACCCAAGCAGCACCTAAACCCTCTTTTCAAACTCAAGAGAGCCCCCAAATAAAAGGCCGGGGAAGGGTGAGAATGTGAACAACCATCCACTAAGACGCTGGGACTAGGATGATGAGGAATGAAATAAGGAGCCTTACCTGGCGATTCAGGAGACAGTGGACCACAAAGAGCAACACCCCCTGCAGGACGTTGATGATGGTGAATAAGTAGGCAATGACCGAGCCAACCGTCTCCCCTACTTCTTTAACCATGAAAAAACCAAGGCCCCAAGAACATCCCAGCACAAATAGCTGAGCAATGGCTTTAAACGTCATGACTCTGGGGGAAAAAGAGCAATAATGACTACGGTTTATCAGGTATTCACCACACATTCAGTTCGTATCAGTGCTGACTCAATGCCTTGTGTGCACTACCTTCTTTAAACCTCACGACAACCTGGTGCAGTTACCTGACTAAGACAAGGTCACCCAGCTTGAGGCTAAGGTAGAACTCTTGCTGTCAATCACTGCGGATCACTGAGAATAGTGCTTTCTTCCCCATGTCTTGGAAATGATTTGATCTGTCTGCAAAGTCTTCCACCTGGACTTACTGGAAGATTTGTGGGAGATGCTTCTAGAAATTTGTATTGGAAATATTTGGATGATGATGATGTTCTGACTTCAGAACATAACCGAGTGTTGGGTTTCTTCAAACAAAGATTGTGTCTGGTATGATGGAGTGGGATTGTCGATGGCAGCTGGCAGGGAGAGCTGATGTGTGTGAGTGTGCGTGTGCATGTGTATCTGCATTTGCATGTGTGTGTGCGTTCATGCACACACGTGTAGGAGGATTGGGGAAACATTAAGAAATGTGACACTCTGATGTCACTTCCAGGGTTGACGAAACTGAGGCTAAGAGAGATTACATTGCTCTCATAAGTGGATGAGACCAAAGGTAGGGTCTGAAATTGGAATATATTCCTTTAAGTTTTATGCACATGACTCACGGATGCAAGATACTGACCCACTCCTGGGTAAGGTGAGCAGTGAGCTCATATTAATATTATCAGTGGGGATGCTAGTAGCATCCACCACATAGGTTGGAGTTAGAAGCATTCCAGGAAATAATATTGAGAAATGCCTTGTGTCTACCAAGTTCCTACCTAATATTAGTTGTTGTCATCATTATTCTTAATACTGTAGATTGGTATTGATGAGAATTGAGTTTCCACAACAAGGAGAACAGAGTCCAGATGTGTATATACTCTTGTGGGGAAAAGGATAATGTCGATTTTGGCATTGATTTCATACAGGGAGTGCATCATACAAAGGAGACACTTGATAAATCTTTCTCAAATAAAAAAATAAAGGAGTGTGTTGAGTTATCCTAAAATCATAGTTTTTACTTCTTCTAGAAGTTGTCCCTCACATATTCTTTATGGAGTGGTAGGAAAATTTATGTCATATTTTTATCTGGCTTTTTCTCTTTCCCAGGAAGAATAGTTATATAGGAATAATGTGTGGGTACTGAGGATTCTGGAACCTTCTTACCTGGTGTCCTGAATGGTGGAAACTTCTTTATTGAGGGAGGAAAGTTTGCTTCTCAAAATCCATAGAATTTGGAAGTAGAACACCAGGTTTATCTGTGGAAGCGTCATAGAAATGACTTTGAATTTTCTTTTCAGGCCATTTCATCCACTCCAACTTGAGGTGGACCTAAGACTCTTTTCCCAAACGATACAGGCTTCATAAGGATGGTATGGACATATGCTCTGGTCTATTATAGATGACACACAGTATACATCCTGTAGCACTTGGTACTTGGTTTGAGTGACCATATAATTTGTTATTCAAACCAGGACACTTTGAAAGTGGAAGGGTCCTATTAACTTCTATGCCAGACAACAGGTAAAATAAGGAAGTTCCTGACAACCAGGAAAACACCTGTCACCTGTGCAGAGAGGACACTCACCAAATATCTGTTGAATGAACGAATGTGAGGTTCTGAGCAGAATCCCCCGCAGATGCTTATATTATTAATATGTCAGAGCAACTACTGAGTAAGAGGGAACGTGGAGAAAGACAAGTGAAGACAGTATTTTCAGGAAGAGGGGTTGATCCTTATCAAAGGGGCTGTATTTCTTATCTTTATCTCATTTCTGCTCTAAGGTAAGAAATACATTCAGTATGTTTGGCCCCCACGGCAGACACACCCATAAATAACTATCACCTACCAAGATAATGACTCCCACGGGCCCCATGAAGCTCCAAATGAACCCTTTCTCAAGCTTGAGCCAGCAGCTGTTGAGAGAAAGAGACGCATTAGCTGCCTGTTCCTTGGGAGAAGGCAGGGAGCTTGGATACGGCTCCCAGAGCAAGATCTGAACAGTGCCAGGAGCCGTCTGGTTCAGAACCAGAATTTCAGATGGAGTCAGGTGTGGGTCCTCGTCTGACACAAGCTGTATCCTCTGAGCTTCAATTTCCCAAAGTGGGAAGTGGAGCTCATTGAAGCACTGGAGAGATTAAATGATACAGTAGCTACACACCAAGTCCTGAAGCCAGGCAATTATCAGTCCTCTGCCTTTGTTGTTCTCCTTTGATATTATGTTAGCTATTCTGGGTCTTTTGCCTCCTTTCTATAAACTTTAGAATCACCATATCAGAACCCACACCATAATTTTCTGGAATTTTGATTGGGAATGTGTTGCATGTATAGATCAAGTTGAAAAGAACTGACATCTTGACCATATGGAATCTTTCTATTCATAAACATGAGATATCAATCCAATTTATTTTGACTCTTTAATTTTTTTTTCACCAGAATGTTGTAGCTTCCCTCGCATAGAACTTGTAGAAAAGATTAATAAGATAATGTGCGTGAAGTTTTGGGGTGGAGTTCTTGGCCAAGAGTTAAAGCTTGATAAATGTTTTCATGGTGATAATCATTGTTATAATGAGGAGAATAAAAATAATAATTTAACTACAACCATAAAGACAAGCAACACCAAATAAGTACCTTCTGTGTACCAATTATTCTGTTGCCCAAATACTTTGCCTCCTGCTCTGACTTATGTTGGCCACGATAGTGTAACTTACTCTGACAGGGGACCCGGCCTTATGAATCTGGTAAAAGGCACACGAAATGGCCAACACTCAGTGGGCAGGAAACTTTCCACACCTGAGTTCTGTTCCAAGGGTTGCAAACCATGACATATGGGCCAGATCCTGTCCAGTACCTGTTTTTGTAAATAAAGTTGTGCTGAAACACAGTGATACTCATTCATTCACGTACTGTCAATGCTGCTTTCATCTGACAAGGTCAATGTTGAGTCACTGCAACAGAGACCATGTGGCCTGCAAAGCCACAAATAGTGATCATCTGGCTTTTTATAGAAAAAGTTTGGCAACCTCCAATCTCCCCTGCCATTCTGCCTCCAGAATTGTTCTGATGGGACATAGGGTTCTAGCGGGAAACTCGGCATCTCTTTGACTTCAAGAGGGACAGCAACATACATGATGATTTAGTGCATGCACAACCTACCTCCTAACCCACGTGCCATGACCAACATAGCAACTTCTTCAACTAACTGCTGTGTGCAGGGCTTGAGTGAGGCAGTAACACATGGCTGTTAAGAGTACTGTCTTGGGAATTCCAACTTACTGTCCTTTTTAGCTCTGACCTTGGGAAAGTTTATGAAACGAATGAAGCTTTCTATGTCTTGTGCATGAGACAATATACTGTCAATCTTTTAGGGTCCCGGTGAGAATGACATGAGCTCCTGCATCCAGGTATCGCTAGCTCTGATACATCATAGCCTTTGATAGCTGTTAATATTGTTATTCTTTACATGTTGGGGATTAATCTCAACCCATTCTTCTTACTCTAGCAGATGTAGTGTGCAGGTTCTTAATGTAGGGCCATGGATTGGTTTTACCTGTCCTGAACTAACTGAAGGTGCATTCAAGCTTTTGTGTGTATGTATATTTGTCTGGGGAAAGGGGTCTGGCTTTCACCAAAATTCCCAAAGGGATCCAACCCCAGCAATGCTGAGAACATTATGCTAGGGATTTCCAGGAGAAAATAGAATTCAGGCTTAAGAAAGGACTGATTTGAAGTATAATTCACAATCGTGAGGGCAGGGTGGCTCATGCTTGTAATCTTAGCACTCTGAGAGGCTGAGGCGGCAGGATCTCTTGGGCCCAGGAGTTTGAAATTACATTGAGCTATGATCACACACTACACTCTACCCAGGGAAATGGAGCTAGATCCTGTCTCAAAAAAAAAAAAAAAAAAAAAAAATCACTGTTGGAAGGCAAATTAAAAAAACATTTTGATTTCAAATCACGTAAGGGCCATGGACACCACTTCCTCCACAAACAGACACATTATGCTTACTGAGTATATGTTCCATAATTTTTGTGTCCAACTATTGCAGACACAGCGACAATTACAGCCGGGATCCCATAGCCTATAGGGTACATGAACCTCTTCTTGAATTGGCCTGAGCTGGTGTAGTTGGCCACCTTGAGGTTCCTGACGGTGAGGAAGAGGTACAGCCCTTCGAGGAACATCCAGGTGAAGGCGGCCAGGTAGAGGTAGTGCAGCAGCCCTGCAACGACGGAGCAGAGCACCTGGAGGGGGAGAGAAGAGTGAGGGGCGTGCAGCAGATGCGATCTGTACCTGATTATAGCCTCAGTTCTCAGCATTTCCTGGATCCTGCTCACTGGAATTTCACTTTGAGCACCTGGGACATTTTGCCTGTGGGCGACACATTTTCTGGGGACTTCTGCTGGCCATTGAAATCTGCTTATCTCATGCATGGAGCAATGCAGAAAGCGAGGAATAGCCATCCTGGGAACAGCTCCCCAAATGCATAACAGACAAAACTTGGTCGGTAAATACTCCATTGCTCAAGCCCTTCAGGTGGGCAAGTTCTAAGACACATGCTCTATGCTGCCCCCTGGAGCTCCTCAGTGGGATTACGTTCCAGTTGCCCTCAGTGGAAACTTTCTTTAAAACACTTCAATTTCCTTAAAGAAATACAAATCACGGTGGATAACAGATTTAAACCTTAAATGGGAAACAATTAGAATTCTAGAAGAAAATGTAGGAAAGACTCTTACAGACATTGGTCTAGGCAAAGAATTTATGAAGAAAACCCCTAAGGCAATCGCAGCAACAACAAAAATAAATGACTGGGACCTGATTAAATTAAAAAGCTTCTGCACAGCCAAAGAAACAGTCATGAAAATAAACAAACAGCCTACAGCATGGGAAAAAATTTTCGCATACTACACATCAGATAAAAGACTGATAACAAGAATCTATTTAGAACTCAGGAAAATCAGCAAGAAAAAATCAAACAATCCTATCAAAAAATGGGCAAAGGACATGAATAGAAATTTTTCAAAAGAAGACATAAGAATGGCCAAAAAACGTATCAAAAAATGCTCAACATCCCTAATCATCAGGGAAATGCAAATCAAAACCACAATGAGATACCACTTAACTCCAGTGAGAATGGCCTTTATCAAAAAATCCCAAAACAACACATGTTGGCGTGGATGAGGAGAGACAGGAACACTCATACACTGCTGGTGGGAATGCAAACTAGTGCAACCCCTATGGAAAGCAATATGGAGATACCTTCAACAGATTCAAGTAGACCTACCATTTGATCCAGCAATCCCATTATTGGGCATATACCCAGAAGAACAAAAGTCATTCTTTAACAAAGACACCTGTACCCAAATGTTTATAGCAGCACAATTTACAATCGCAAGGATGTGGAAACAACCCAAGTGCCCATCGATCCACGAATGGATTAGTAAACTGTGGTATATGTATACCATGGAGTACTACTCAGCTATAAGAAATAACGATGATACGACATCTCTTTGGTTCTCCTGGAGAGAGCTGGAACCCATTATACTAAGTGAAGTATCCAAAGAATGGAAAAACAAGCATCACATGTACTCACCAGAAAACTGGTTTCCCTGATCATCACCTAAATGTACATCAGGGAAGGATACCAATTGGATATCAGACTGGGATGGGGGGTGGGGGGAGGGGGTGAGTGTATGCCTACATGATGAGTGCGTTGCACACCCTCTGGGGAATGGTCATGCTTGAAGGTGCAGACCCGGGGAGGTGGGGGGGGGAGGGGATGGAGGTATGACTACATGATGAGTGCCAGGCGCACTGTCTGGAGAATGAGAACGGACGCGCTTGGGACTCTGACTCGGGGGGATGGGTGGGACATGGAAAATGTATATAACCTAAACTTATGTACCCCCATGATGAGCTGAAATAAAAAAAAAAAAAGAAATACTTTCTCTCTTCTTTCTCCAATATTACACGCTAATGCAGAATATGTGATGACTGTCATTTATTGAGGGAATATATACTTATGAGAGAGAATATGAGAGAAAATGGAAAGAAAAACAAAACAATTTGTAAGTGTATTTGTTTGCTAGGGCTTCCCTAACAAAGTACTGCAGACTGGATGACATAAACAAGAGAAATTTATTTTCTCACGATTCAGGAGAGAAAAAGTCCAAGATCAAGGTGTGAGCAGGGTTGGTTTCTTCTGAGGTCTCCCTTCTTAGCTTGGGGATGGCTTTTTTCTCCCTATGTTTTCAGGTCTTTCTTCTGTGAGTATGTGTATTCTAATCTCTTATTAGAAAGACCCCAGTCATATTAGATCAGTACCCATATATATGACCTCATGGTAACTCAACTACCTATTTAAAAGCACTATCTCCAAATACAGTCACATTCTGATGTACTAGGGGTTAAGACTTCAACATGTGAATTTTGGGAGACGCACTTCAGCCCATGACAGTAGATAAAAAGCAAGAGGAAAGGGGTTAATGCAGAACAGGATGCCATATCAGTATCAGTTGATTGAAGCCAGTTGTCTCTTAATCATTTTCATGGTTCATTATTTCTCTCAAAATAGAGTATAAACCCCTCGACACAAAACCTTTTGTGATGAGTCTCCCTTTCAACTCCAACTATGATTCATGTATTCCTCCTCCTTGCTCCAAACATACCAAATTACTTTCAAATTCCAACTATATCATGCTTCCTCTTTCCATGGGGCACACGCTTTCTCTCTGCCTGGGACATTCTCTCCTTTACGTTCCCCTTTGCCTAGTATCTTAGTCAAAATAGGCTAAGCTATGTTGCAGGAACAAATTAACCTTGAAATCTTGGTGGCTTCCATAGTGTTTATTGCATAAGCAAAGTCCACTTCCGATTCAGTGTCTACTCTCTTCCAACAGTGATGCAGGGATCCAGTCTGTTTTTATCTCGTGTGGTTTCACAACATCAACATGTGGTTTTCTCTTTTTATTTTATTTTTTAATTTTTGATAGAGATGGGGTCTCACTACATTGTCCAGGCTAGTCACAAACTCCTGGCCTCAAGCAATCCTCCCACCTTGACCTCCCAGAGTGCTGGGATTATAGGTGTGAGCCACTGCTCTCAGCCAACGTGTGGTTTTATTGCCGATGTGGCAGGGGAGGAGAGTGAACTGAGAGGCTCTGCAGGGTTTTACATTACTCTATTTCATGGTGATATGCATCACTTCCTCTTACATTCCATTGGCCAGCATAAGTCACATGGCCCCAACCTACCAGTTAGGGAGGCTGGAAAAAGCAGTCTGTCTTCTTCAATGTTCAACGGATATAATGTTTCAGCCACCCCTGGCTAACTTCTACTCATTCACCTGATTACCACTGAGATATTTCCCCCACATTAGAGTCTCCCATCAAACTCAGAAGAAGACCAGTGGTGCACAGAAAATATATTTGTCACTGGGAAGTGGCTCCCCAGCTAGGGACTACATTTCCCAGCAGCCCTTGCAGTTAAATGTGACCATGTGACTGAGTTCTAGCCAGTAGAATGTGCAGGGAAGTGATCTCCATCACTTCCTGGTACAGCCCATATAAACCTCCCCCAAGGGACTCTGCCATGCTCTTTTCCCCCTCCCAGTTGGGTAAAATGGAAAGGATCCTAGGGTGACCTTGGAAGCAGTGTATGAACAATGAACAACATCAATCAGTCTGAGAGCAGAACATAGACACTCTTAAAACCTATCTGCTCACCCTCTATTGATGCATAAGGGAAAAAGTCACTGCTATTGTGCTGAGCCTCTGACATTTTGGAGTAGATTGTTACAGCAGCTAGTGTTGCCCTAATACCATCAGAGTGACTCTCAATCACTTTGCTAAATGGTCTCTCAGAAAGTATGGGTCTTGTTCAGAGTTATATGAAGGAAAGCTGACGTGGGAACTCATGCATTTCCCCCCACACCATCGCACCTGATTAATGCCTCCCTCCCCACCTTTTCTCAGAAGATAGCTGGATTAGATTATGACAATGCAGTAATTTGGTTAATTGCATACCTCAGGCTCAGTTCTGTTGATGCCTGTGAGGAAAAGGAGGTGGGCCAGGAAGAGGCAGAGGGAGAGCTGCAGGTGGAGGGTGGTGCTGGTGTTCTGGATGGGCCGGCACAGGAGGAAGGTGAGGATGGCCAGGAAGAGGCACAGCAGGGAGATGATGAGCCCCATGTGGGTGATCACAGTCAGGGCAGGATCCTCCTGCAAGCCACCAAAGGAGGAATCTGTTATAGTTTGCAGCTGTGCTGCTGCATTCCTGATGGAAAGACAGGTGGTCTTCTGAGTTCAGTCTCTGAACAAATGACTTAACCTCTCTGAGACTTGGTGTTCCCATCTTCAGAACAGGGGTAGTAATAGTGTTTTCCATACAGGAGTGTTGAAAAATCCAAACAATTAGACCACTGTTGTACAATGGAAATGGGACATGTGAGCCTCATGCGTAGGTTGAAATTTTCTGGTAGCCATAATAACAAATGTAAAAAGAATGGATGAAATTAACAGTGTATTTTATTTAACTGAGTAGGTTCAAAATATTATCAGTTAAATATAGAAACAATGTGAATGTAACCAATTCTGAGTAAGATATACCATATGCTCTTTTTTGGTTCATATTAAGCCTTTGAAATCCAGTGGATATTTCACACTGACAGCACATCTTAACTCAGACATGGCATTTTCAGTGGTGAAAGTGAAATGTCATCCTAGCAAACCATAAAGTTGTGTTTAACTGAAGAACATTCTATGCTTCTTATTTTTTAAATTTGAATAATTAAAACAAAATAAAATTAAGAATGTGGTTTGTCGGTTGTCCTAGCTACATTCCAGGTACTCTACAGCCACATGTGTCTAGTTATCCTGTTGGACAGCACAACACTCAAAAGTAATATCTAAGAAGGCTGGGATTGTTTTAATCTTTCTTGTTCCCTCTTATATTCCAAGGCCTGGAGCAATGTCTGGGGTATAGTAGGCACTCGATAAGTATTAAAATGAGTCCATGCATATGAAACATGCAACACAGTGGTTTCATATGGCAAATGTTCAATACACGAGAATGAAAAAGAAAGAGGGGTAGGTGGTTGGTAAATTTCTTTAAACCTGAGATATCCTAGACTAGGTTGGGACCTGGGAAGTTCAGAGGGCTATGTTGTGTCATTGGTGACAGCCAGTTGCCTTCCTGTGGTCTGAAGGGGGAGGTTCAGTTGTAAGTGTCTCTTGCAGAGTGACAGATGATTTCAATCCCAGATCTCCTTGGACCTTATCACTGTAGCAGCTGCCAAGGAAACTCCCCAGTGTCTGAGGGCTTTCCTTGTTAGCTTGAGCTCACTCTGCCCAAGTCCATGGAAGTGTCAGAGAATCAACATCCCCTGGGTGCAGCTCTCAATAAATGACGAAAGGGAACTGGAGTGTAAATACCCCAGCTCTCTTTCCACTCAGTTAGAATGACTCTGACATGTGAGTTCTACATTGACTCCCAGAGTCCCCCAGAATGAATAAGGTCCAGTTGCCCCCAGTGGTGACAGGCTTGATAATGCTCTCTGCCTTGGCTTCTGTCTTCTTCCCATTTAATTTTCCCAGTTCCCCACTGGTGTTTCCTGGAATCCCCTCTCACGTAAGTGACTACTACCCCATGACTCCTTATCTTACAGTCTTGTTGTACGAAATGCAGAGGATGACCTCACAGTTTCCCAGACACAATCAGGTTGACAAGAGGGCACCGTGAATGTTGGTACCTTGGGGGTAAGAGCCACAAGGACAGCAAAGCTGGACAGGTGGTAGCACTTGCATTTGGTGTGAGAATCGTTGCTGTACACGTGAGAGCAGCCCTCCGTGGACCAGCTGCCCCCCTCTTCCTGCGATTCTTCCCAGTAGACACAGAAATATTTTGTTCTCGCACCTCCAGGCTGGAAAAGAACAGCATGAAAGTGGATCCCTTCTTGGTTTGGTTATTTCAACTTTATAGATTAATCATGATGCACTGTGTAAGAAACTGGATTGGGAAAACACTTGCTGGGAAGAGTTTCCAATCACCACACCTACTATGGGGTTTGTTCTTCACTTATTGTGCCCTTTGCTGGCCATCTCAGCTCCCCTGGGATTGAGCCTTATAGACTGCTTCACCCAGGTTCTAGGCATTGACAGAACTAATGAGAGGTGCTGGGGAGAGGTCCTTGCAGGAGAGAAGAGACAGAAGTCAGGTATTCATCCCACACTCTCTTTCTGCTCCAGGCTGTCCCCATCTCAGGCAAGGTGATCCCTCCTCCTGCTCTAGCTTCATCTGAGCTCAATAATGCTCCCTCCTGCATTGCCTTGCAGACTTCGATGTGAGAATAGCTTCCACTGAGGCAATCTCTGGGTATCTGGGCATTTCTTTCTTCCCCAAATTTATTGAGGGATGATTGACAAACAACAATGATATATATTTAAGGGATACTATATGTTGTGCAAAATGATTACTAGAATCAAGTTAACTAACACATCCAACACCTCATATCCAACTTTGTGTGTGTGTGTGTGTGTGTGTGTGTGTGTGTAGGGGGGTGAGGACAGTCTCTTAGCAGATCTCATGTGTATGATACATCATTGTCATTAACTATAGTCACCATGGACATTAGGTCTCCAGAACTTATTCATGTTATATCTTAAAGTTTATCTCCTTAGGCCAACATCTGTTCATTTTCCCCATGCCCCATGTCTGGTAACAACCCTTCTATGCCTTATAATTAGAAATTTAATTTTTTTTAAGATTCCAGATATAAATGAGATCATGCAGAATTTATTTGTGTGTGTGTGTGTCTGGCTTAATTCACTTAGCAAAATAGTTTTCCATGTTCATGCATTTTGTCACAAGTGGCAAGATTTCCTTCTTTTAATGAGGGCTGAGCAAAATTCCATTATATATATGCATAAGACACTTTTCTTTATCCATTCAACTGTTGGTAGAAACAGCTTAGGTTGTTTCCATACCTTTGATATTATGTGTAATGCTGCAATGAACATGGAGATGCTGTTGTCTCTTCAACTCCTTTGGATATATACCCAGAAGTGGGATTGGTAGATCATATGATATTCTAGTTTTAATTTTTTGAGGAACTGTCATACTCTTTTCCATAGTGGCTACACCAACTTACATTCCCACCAATAGATCTATAAGAATTCCCTTTTCTCCATGTCCTCAGCAATACTTACATGTTGACTTTTTGGTAATAGCCATCCCTACAGATATGAGGTGATGTTTCATAGGAGGGGCCTTAACATTTCTTGTAAGTTCTCTTATGTCTGAGTGATTAGACTTGGATTCATTTCCCTACCAGGAAACTGATGATACACACTTCCCTTTCAAACACCTCACAGAGAACCAGCCCTGGCTTCTGCTTACCTGAGTATGTTGAAAAGTCAGGACTATGGGTTCAGACAGGTCAACTTTTTCCTTCAAGCCAATGGTAACACTCACAATGTGAGAGTTTAGTTTTACTTCCCGCAATCCTCTTCTGTCATTAAAAAAGGAACCATTCGGCATATCTCCAACAGATTGATAAGCGATGAGGGCAACTGTACTTCTATCTGAGAAAAAAATAAGAGAAATCACGTTAGGGAGTGTGCATAGTTTGGGAAGTTGTCTATAGTATCTTGGATGAGAGTCAAAAGGCAAGCAACGGACAGTTAAAACTGCCCTCGGAAATCCCTTAAATTTTCCGTTCAATACATTACGTCAAGTTTGGGGTGCAGCACTTTTGGTTATGTAATAAATGTTTTAATGTCCCAGACATTACAAAAGGTATATGTGAAAATATGCTCATAAATGGGTAGTAAAAATACATATGAGCCCTTACACATCACAATCTGAGTTGTGCAGAAAAATGCTTGTCCTCAGAAGGGCAAGTGGAGCTCAGGAAGTCTAAGGAAGGCTCACACTCCCATCCTCCATCTCCCACTCACTCTGGGGTATCTGATTTAGTGGAAAGGTATGCAGGGTGACCCATTCTATTTAATTCACTCCTTTCCCTTTTCTCCCCCTGTCCCCCTCCCCCTTTTTCTCTTCCTCTTCCCCTTCCCTTTTCATGAAAGTGCAATTTAACTCACAGATGTTCAATGCACATAGGACTTTCTGTAACCTGATGGGGTGTTTCCCAAACTTCAATTGTTCATGTGCCACCATCTAATTTTGACCACAGCTACTTACTACCTGTATTATTATTCACTCCATTTTAAAAATCTACTCACTTTAGATCCTTTCTCTCTCTTCCCCTACTCTACAGCTTATAGTAAGGAGTAAAGATAAGTCAGTACCCAGAAACTTTTTTGGAGTAAATGCAGCAGGCATGTCACTCTCTGTGTTGCCAGGATTTACTCTTTGAAATAGTTTATATGCATTAGTTAATTTACTTATTCTTTCCTCACATATTTATTGAACCCCTACTGTGTGCCAAGACATTCTAGGCATTATAACACAGCAGACAACAAAACAGACAAAATCTGTATCATCAGAGAGCTAACATTGTAGGGGGAGAGGTGGATAACAAACCAATCAAGAAATTATAAAAAACTGACATAGTGCATTTGCTTTGCAGAGACTAAAAGTGAAAGGATAAAGCAGGGCTGGAAACCTATGGCATGAGCGTCAAATCTAGCCTGCCACCTGCTTTTGTAAATAAAGTTTTGCTGGCACAGTCACACTCCTTTGTTGACATATCATCTATGGCTGCTGTCATGCTACAATGGCATACTTTAGTAGTTACGACAAAGATCATCTGGCCCAAAAAGGCTAAAATATTTGCTCTCTGATCCTTTTACAGAACAAGTTTGTCAAGCTATAGGATAGAAAAAGACAGGGTGACTCCTTTAAATAAAGAGTTCATATAACTCTTCTCAAAAGAAAGGATGTTCGAGGCAATCTGCCACAATCGAATGGTACCTTTTCAGACATCACATGGAAAACAGGCATGTGTCAGCCTGTCCCTTTTAAGGAAGAATGTCAAGGAATCCTGTTGGAACCTAAGTGTGTATCACAAAGTGTGCAGTTCTTTTAAGATTTCAACTGTATCTCCCCAGTTGCCTGATCAGTGGTCAAGAAAGGTCTTTTCATTCTAGAATCTTGTAGAATCTTCCTACTTTGAAAATGCTAGAAGTCCCCATCCCTTGGTCTAGTAACCTAGAAATGAGACAATGGTGCCTAGGATTTGGAGTCAAGAGAATCCATCGTAGGTACAGTACCTGTTGTGGCTCCTTTGAAAACATAAGCACAGTTGATATCCATTGTGTTGTTTCCAGCTTCCAGAAGAGTCTTCTCACCTGTCTCACTGCACCTCTTGGTTTCATAGACTGAAAACATGAAGAAAGTGAGTCCTTTTGTACTTACTTCCCATGACTTAAAAGCTTGTTGAGGATCTCCCTTCTTTGTAAGACACCCTACTGGTGATTCCATCTCCACGGTGCAGTGTAGACCAGATGGCTTTTCCCCTCCACATCACTGGCTGGGGGGAGTGAAGTGGTGAAAATGTTCTGAGCAAGACACACACTGGCCAGGAGATGACAGGGGATGGCTATGTCTCCCTGAGATAGAACTAAGGGGTGTGCAAAGTCAGCATTTACCACAGGCTACTTAAAGAGCAAAAAAAAAGTAAACTAATGATATTGGAGTCCCTGTTAAGGAGGAACATAATCTTTCTAAGTAAGAGTAGCTAAGCAGTAGAAAGTTTTCTGAGTAAAATCACTAGGGCAAATCTGTAGCATTGAAGAAGAATCTGTTAAGTTAAACTCTATCCATATCACATAAGACTGGAAACACTAGATCTGATGAAAGAATATCCTCATAAATTTTTTTGGTACAAGAAGTTTGTCTCTGGACAAGTAAGAAAATTGTCCTAAGAGCTATGGTAGACAGCTCAGTGCCCTGAATCACCATTCACCCCATCTTTTTTGGGACTAGGACTACCATATTGAAGCTGAACACAAGTCATTTTCCAGCTTCTCTTGCAGCTGGAAGGTGCACCACCTAGGTGGTGCCATGCAACTATTTGCAGGCCAATGGATGGAAAATTAGAATGATGTGTCCTACAGAAAATGAGCATCCATGCCACTTCTCTTTTCCCTCTCCTATTGGCTGGTAAGAGGATGTGGAAGTAGAACAGCTATCTTGTAACACCACGTGGAAGTTGAGTTTTGAAGATGGCAGAGAACATAGCTGCCATGAAACAGCCATATCAGCCCTGGTCTCCTTATGCTCATACTGTTAAAGAAATAATAGTTAAACCATTGTTTAAGCCACTGTAACTTTAGTCTTTCTTATACCACCAGATTTGGTAGGCTAATACAGATATTAAGGTCAAATGGAACAGCTGTCAAAATAGATGATAAGACAAGTCTCTATGAATTCAATAGGACTGCAATTTTAAAGTGTATGCTGTCAGATAAGAACACATCAGATTATAAATCATGGTCAAGGGAAATTTATCCCTGGTATGCAAGGCGAGTTTAACATATGCAAATCAATCATTGGGATCCATCACATTAAGAGAACACATAATAAAAATCATGAGTTCTTCTTGATTGATACAGAAAAGCATTGAGAAAGTTCAGCATCCTTTCTTGATTAAAACCCACTATAAAATTAAAGAAAAAACCATTAACACAAAAACACCCAGAAAAGCCCCAAATATTTGGCAATGAGACACGCATTTCTAAAGAACCCATAGTCAAGTGGTAAATCACAAAGAAAGTTGTAAAATATTTTTCACTGAAGGATGATGAAAGCCCAACATCTCAAAATTTGCAGGATGCAGCCAAAGCAGTACTTAGATGGACATGTATAGCTCTAATTTATATCTAAATTTGAAGCTTGAAATGCATTCATTAGAAAAAGAGGATGGCTTAAAAATCATTGACCTCAGCTACCAAGTCAAAAAGTTAGAAAATTAAAAATGAAATACAAAGATAGCAGAATGAAATAATAAACAGCAGAAACCAATGTAAAAGAGAACAGAAAAATGTTAGAAATAATCAACAAAGCCAAAAGTTGGTTCTTTGAAATGATTAATAGATAAAGAGGTGAAGGAGAAATCATAGCTCCTGACACAGACCTCTTAAAACTCTTTTAATTTCCTGAGCAGCAGGCACAAGGGAAAATCTTTTGTTCTAACGTTTGGTCTTTGACTCAAGGTTCTGACACACAGCTCCTAAGACCTTTGAAATTTTTGAGTATCAGAAACATGTCGTATCACCGTTATTTCTTATAGCTGAGTAATACTCCATGGTATACATATACCACAGTTTACTAATCCATTCGTGGATTGATGGGTACTTGGGTTGTTTCCACATCTTTGCGATTGTGAATTGTGCTGCTATAAACATTCGGGTACAGGTGTCTTTTGTTCTCCTGGAGAGAGTTGGAACCCATTATATTAAGTGAAGTATCCAAAGAATGGAAAAACAAGCATCACATGTACTCACCAGAAAATTGGTTTCCCTGATCATCACCTAAATGCACATCGGGGAAGGATACCAATTGGATATCAGACTGAGACGCGGGGTGGGGGGAGGGGATGGGTGTATGCCTACATGATGAGTGCTTTGCACACCGTCTGGGGAATGGTCATGCTTGAAGGTGCTGACTCGGGGAGGTGTGGGGGGGGGAGGGGATGGAGGTATGACTACATGGTGAGTGCCAGGCGCACTGTCTGGAGAATGGACATGCCTGAGGCTCTGACTCAGGGGGATGGGTGGGACATGGGCAATGTATATAACCTGAGCTTTTGTACCCCCATGAAGAGCGGAAATAAAAAAAAAATAATAATAAAAAGAAACATGTGACACAACTCCTAAGTCCCATTGAATTTCCTGGGTTATAGTAGCATCTTCTGTTGTCACAAGATGAAACTTATCCAGGTACAGGATGGACTGAGGATGAGAGCTGGTTGCTAGGGAAACCAAACATGATATTAAAGGTTTGAAAATGTCCTTTCCACCCCATCCCACCTACAGGGAGGGAGAAGAGACTGAATGTTGAGTTGATACCAATAGGCAATACTGTAATCAATTATTCCTAACTAATGAAGCATCCATCACAACTCAGAAAACATGCTTCCAGGGTCTCCTAGGTAGCTGAAAATTTTGAGATTCCTGGGAAATGAGAAGCTCAAAGAGGGCATCTCTTCCATCTGGCTGGTCATCTGTATATTTATGATACCTTTTATAAAAAACATATCAATGCAAGTACTGTTCTTCCCTGAGAAAATTAATCAAACCCAAGGAGGGAGGTCACTGACTCTGATTTATAGCCAGACATGGTCAGAAGTACAGGTTACAACCTGAGACTTGCAACTGGCATTTGCAGTGAAGGTCCTCTTCTGGGACTAAGCCCTCAAACCGTGGGATCTGATGCTATTGCCAGATAGATAATGTCACAAATGAATCACAGGACACCAGCTCGTATTTCCTGGACAATTGTTTGTTTAGTGTGGAGGAAACCATCTACACATATTTTGTTGACCAAAGATGAAGTATTGAGTGTTGTCGTGACTGTATGAGAGTAGAGTAGGAACATAACCCAAAGTTTTTTCTTTCCACCAGCCATCGTAGGATGGTGGATATGTTCTTAAGTAATTTTCACCATAGGAAAGGAAGTTGAAATGGGGAAGAGAGCTGGTTTATTCTCTTGTCCCTGAATTTATCTTTTTGAAAGCAGAGCCTGACTCATGTAATGTCAGTGTGGAAGCTAATTCTGGGAGCCATTAGGTTTATCATTCTTGGTCCTGCCCAGGCCAGAACCCAGATCTTTTTATGGAGGTCACAGGAGTCCGCTCAGTGCCTCTTACCTATACCAAACTCAGAATTTTGACCTTTTCCTGGAGAAGAATAACTCGAATTCCAAATACTCAATTCCACACTCTGGAAAGCTTGGGTAGCCTTTTTTGCAAAGCTTCTTCTGCTTGTAGTCTTCTTCACATTACCCTGTCAAGAAAATAAAGGTAATTAGGTGGACTCTCACTGAAACTTCAGGAAGTAGGAATATGCATAAATGTGGTAGTGTTGAGCCCAGAAGACAGTATAGATTAAGGTGCTACTAGGTGGGGTGGACATGAGATTCCAGACACTGACACAATTCTTTCCATGAGAGCTGAAACACTGTCACTCTTTCCAGAGTTTCTGAATTTCTGCTGACCTCTGAGACCAGTCAATTCTTGGTCGTGGGAGGCTGTCCTGGGCATTGTAGGATGTTGAGCTGTGTCCCTGGTCTTTATTCACTAGATACCAGGGCACATCCTCCCCCATCCCTAAAGTTGTGACAAGCAAAAGTGCCCCAGACATTGACAGATGACCCTTGGGGTATAGGACAAAATTATCCCTGAATGAGAACTATTTTCTCTTAGAAATCATAGGGAACCTGCTAGTATTAACAGCAGGAGATGATGCAGTGAGATGGACCAGCTGCTTCCCAAACTCAGGCTTCACCCCACTTACCCAAATATTCCCTTGTGACTGTGTCTTCTCACCATGGTTCTCTGTGGGGAAAAGATAGCCATTGAATAAGATATGGGAGAAAACCCACGCTGGCTCACATCACTTCTTCCAATGCCCTCATGTTGGATTTTTCTCTGATGCCCCTGAAGCCCACCCCAAATCCCCTCCACGAAATCCAAAATGTGTTCTACAGTAGAGTTATAAAAGGGAGTTAGAATGTGGTTTCCAGTTTAATACTTCAGGCAACAGTATTTACTGAGCACCTACTCAAAACCAGACACAATGCTAAACCACACGGATAGAGGTCAGTGAAAGAGACGAAGGGTGTCCTCTTGTGGAGTTTGCAGTCTGGAAGGAAAGGCATTAAGCAAATAATTACAAATCAATAATTAAGAGATTTCAAGTGATACTCTTAATAAATAGGAGGTGATGACATGGGGACACACAGCAGAGAACCCCAACACATCAGGGTTGTGTGGAAGGTTTCCTGAAGGATTCAGTGTTAATTGAGTTAATAACATAGAAGCAGTTGTCTACACATTACATCTACAGTATCTCCTCTAAGAGAATGCAGAAGGTTCTATAACAGGCTTATGTAGCATAAGAGCTCATTTTTATAGAGCCTCTCTAGATACCTAGGCCTGCTAAGTATTTTACATGCATTAATGATCATAAACATATGATGAGGTGTACTAGTTTGTTAGGGCTGCTGTAACATAGTGACACAAACTGGTGGCTTAGAGCAACGTAAATCTACTGTCTCACAGCTCTGGAGGATAAAAGTCCATAATCAAGGTGTCAGCAGGACCATGTTTCCTCTAAGAAAGGTGCTAAGGAAGCATCTTGCCTTGCTTCTTCTAGCTTCTGGTGGTTGCCAGCAATCTTTGGCATTCCTGGGGTTGTGGCAGCATAACTCCAGTCTCTGTGTACACATGGCCATCTTCCCTCTGTGCGTGTGTCTCTGTTTCCTAAGTTCCCTCTTTTTATAAGAACACCAGTTATGTGGGATGCAGGGTTAATCCTAAACCAGTATGTTCTCATCTTGACTTGATTACATCTGCATAGACCCTATTTCCACATAAGATCACATTCACAGGTTGCAGGTAGACACGAATTTGGGGAGCACAATATTCAACCCAGTAAGCTGGATTCTGAAATAGCTTCGAGTTATCCCTGCCTCTTGGGATTCATATTCTTGCGAAATCTCCTCCCATTGACTGTGAATAGGACCCAGTGAGTCATTACTAATAAACAGTACACAGCAAAAGTGATAGGATGTCACTGTGTGATTAGGTTATAAAAGACTATGACGTTTATCTTATTCACACTCTGGCTGTTTCCAGTCCTTGCTATAACAAAACAAGTGACAGATGCCCACGCATCTAGGAAATGAAGACTGCCTCCCACCAATCACTAAATATGAAGAGCTCTTAAGGGCTCAGTCCAAGGGCTCTTACAGAACTGAATCTTTCCAGCAACCCTGTGAGTGAGCTTGGAGTCAGATCCTGTCCCAGTCAAGCCTTGGGATGAAACTGCAATCTGGAAAAAACCTGACGGCAGCTGTGATAGACCCCAAAGCAAAGGACTCAGCTAAGTCATTCCTGGATCCACACAAATGTTGGAACAATAAATATGTGTTGGTTAAGTCACTAAATTTTGGGGGCAACTTGTTATGCAGCAACATAAACTAAGATCATACATCTTAGTGTTACTCCTACTTACAGAGAAGGCATATAGAAGTTAAATCATTTACTGAAAGCCAGCTAGGGAGGGGATGAAGCAGCCTTAAATCCAATCCATTTAACTCAAAACATGGAATTTTATGAGGATGAACAAATAAATAAATACATTATTGTCAGTAGTAAGAGCCAGGCTTCTCATTATTGGAGAAAGAAGTTACAGATAAGGACATAGGGAAGGCTGAGACAAGCCTTGGCATTGCGCTGGCGTCAGAGCTAATGGCATGAACTCATGGGCTTTGGGACATAGATAGACAGATAGACAGATGTAGGAATTGAATTTAAGGTGTGTCAGAGATAAATAAGTAGACAAGTTCAGAAAAAAATTAGAGATGTCTTTTTGAAAGACCATAAAAGAGACCTGTGTACAAGACATAAACTGTAAGACATTTGTACAGAGATGGTTTTTATGTTGTGGGCTTGGATAATGTCTCCTTGGACAAGAAGGACAACAAAGAAAAGACGGATGAGAGTTAGGACAGAGCTGTGCTCTCCCACCCTGAGCTGTGCTCTCCCACCCTGAACTGAAACTGGCAGCTCTCAGAAGCTCTTTCTAACTGTCCCCCCATCCTTTTTCATGGAGGAAAGAGTATTAGGCGGTTCTTACCATAACAACCTGGAAAATTGATATCACGAAAAAAAGCATTCCAGGTGAATAAAGGATATTTTAACATACAACCGCAAATGTAAGGTCCAATTTTGTTTTCACAAGATGGTATATACTTGCACTTTGCCTGCCCAGTCTCACACTCATCGATATCTGTGAATCAAGAGAAAATATTGTTGTTTTTCATGTTCATAGAACTATGCCCACAGAATCTTTATTGCCCAACATTGTTCATATGTGTACCCAAATGTCCTGAGTAACACAACCCAAGAGAAGACAGGAGAGGGCTATGCTTCCCTGAGTGGGGACCAGGGTGGGCATACTCAAGTGCAAAAACATAAAGCAAAAATGTGAAATAATGAAACTGGAGTCCCTGTCAAGGAGGAACATAATTTTTGTAAGCAAGAGTAATTAAGCATTTGAAAGTTTTCCAGGTAAAATCACTAGCGGCAGAACTGCAGCATTAAGGAAGAATTCCGTGCATAAACTCTATCCATATCACATAAGTCTCTAAACACATATCTGATGAACGATTACGCTCATAAATATTTTTTAGTACAAGGAGTTTGTCTCTAGACAAGTGAGAAAATTGTTGTAGGAGCTATGGCAGACATCACAGTGTCCCCAATCACCATGTGCCCCTCTTTTGTCTGAGACTAGAACTACCAAATGTAAGCTGAACACAAGTTATTTTACAGATTCCCTTGCAGCTAGGTGGAGCCATACAACTATTTGCAGGCCAATGGATGGAAAATCAGAATGATGTGTCTTATAGAAAGTGAAGTGCCCTTTCTACTTCTCCTCTTTTCCCTCTCCCATTGGCAGGTAAGAGGATGTGGAAAAAGAGCAGGTATGTTCTAACACAAGATGGAAGTTGAATGGTGAAGATGGCAGAGCACAGAGCTGCCATGAAACAGCCCCATCAGCCCTGGGATCCTTATGCCCAAACTGTTAAAGAAATAATAGTTAAGCCATTGTTTAAGTCACTGTTACTTTAGTCTTTGTGGTGCCACCAGATATGGAATGCTAATACAGGTATTAATTTCACATGGAACACTTGTCAAAATAGACTATAAGATAGGTCTCAATGAATTCATAAGGTTGCAATTTTAAAGAATATGCTCTCAGATAAGAACACATCAAAAAATTATACATCATGACCAAGTGGGATTTGTCCCTCATATGCAAGGCTGGATTAACATATGCAAATCAATTGCTGGGCTCCATCCCACATTAAAAAAACAAAAGATAAAAATCACCTGATTATCTTAATTGATGCAGGGAAACCATTTGGCAACATTCAACATCCTTTCTTGAATAATATAATTCCTATTATTTTATAATCATTATTATCATTATTCAATATAATCCTTATACTGAATAACAAACCATGAACTTAAAGACACCTAGAAAAGCCCCAAATATTTGGGAATGAAACACACATTTCTAAAGAACACATAAGTCAAGTGATAAATCATACAGAAAGTTTTAAAATATTTTTGACTGAATGATAAGGAAAGCCCAACATCTCAAAATTTGCAGAATGCAGCCAAACCAGTACTTAGAGAAAAATGTACAGCTCTAATTTATAGCTAAATTTGAAGCTTTAAATGCATTCATTAGAACAAGAGGATGGCTTAAAAATCAATGATCTAAGCTACCAAGGCAAAAAGTTAGAAAATTAAAGATAAAATACAAAGAAAGTAGAATCAAATAATAAAGAGCAGAAATCAATGTAAAAGAAAACAAAAAATTATAGAAATAATCAACAAAGCCTAAAGTTGGTTCTTTGAAATGATTAATAGATACAGAGGTTAAGGAGAAACCAGAGTCCCTGACACACAGCTCTTAAAACCCTTGTAATTTCCTAAGCAACAGACACACTAGAAAAATCTTTTGTTCTAATATTTGCTCTTTCACTTAAGTCCTGACACACATCTCCTAAGACCTTTGAAATTTCCTGAGTATCAGAAGCATGTGACTCAACTCCTAAATCCTTGGAATTTCCTGCATTATAGTATCATCTTATGTGCTAATGAGGTGACTCTTAGCTTTCCCATAGGGTGAGGATGGGAGCTGGTTGCCAGGAAAACCAACCATGGGATTAAAGGGTTGAAATTTTAATTTTCATCCCACGAAACCTACAGGGATGTGGAGAGGTTAAATGTTGAGTTGATACCAAGGGCCAATACTGTAATCAATCATGCCTAAAGAATGAAGTGCCCATCAAAATCCAGAAGAACATGCTTCCAGGAGCTTTAAGGTAGCTGAAAATTAGGAGATTTCTGGGATGTGACACATCCAAAGAGAGCTTGGAAGGTCCACATTCCCTTCTCCCATCCCTTGTTCTATCTGTCTGTTCCATCTGGCTGGTCATCTGTATCTTTGTAATATTTTTTTTTATAATAAATGGATAAATGCAAGTAAAGTGCTTCCCTGAGTTCAGTGAGCAAATTAATCAAACCCAAGGAGGGAGGATATGGGACTCTGATTTATAGCTCGTTGGTCAGAAGTACAGGTTACAACCCAGGATTGGCAACCGGCATCTGAAGTGAAGGGGCTCCTGTTGGACTAAGCCCTCAAAGTCTGGGATCTGATGCTGTCTTCAGGTAGATAATATCAGAATTGAATGACAGGACACCTAACTGCTGGGGAATTGCTTAGTGTAATGGAAAAAATCCACACATATTTTCCTGACCAAACACGAAGTATTCTGTGTTGTTGTGATTATGTGAGAGTAGAATAGGAAAATAACTCAAACTGATTTCCTTTCTACCGGTCATGGTAGGATGGTGGATATTTTCTTAACTACTAATAATTTTCACCACATTAAGGGAGGTTTAAATGGGGAAGAGAGCTGGTTTATTCTGTTGTCCCTTGAATTTATATCTTTGAAAGCAGAGCCCTACTCATGTAATGTGAGGATGGAAGACCATGATTCTGGGAGCCCATAGATTTTATCATTCATAGGTCCTGCCCACGCCAGGACCCAGATCTCTTCATGGAGGTCACAAGAGTTTACTCGGCACCTCTTACCTATATTAAAGGAACTACTTCTACCCTTTCTTGGAGAAGCAGAACTTCCATCCAATTCCTCTTTCTGGAGTAGTTGGGTATCCCTTCTTGCAAAGCCCCTTCTGCTTCTAGTCTTCCTCAGATTTTTCTGTCAAAGAAATAGAGCTAATTAGGTGGACTCTCACTGAAACTTTAGAAGACAAGAGAATGCATAAATGTGGGAGGGGTGAGCCTAGAAGGCAATATTGATTAAGGTGCTAGTAGGTGGGGTGGACATGAGGTTCCAGACACTGACACAAGTCTTTATATGACAGCTGAGGCATTCTCACTCTTTCCAGAGTTTCTTAATTTCTACTGACATCTGAGACCTGTCAATTCTTGGTTGGGAGAGGCTGTCCTGGGCATTGTAGGATGTTGAGCTGTGTCCCTGGTCTCTACTCCTAGATACCAGTAACACACCTTCCCTCTACAGTTGTGACAACCAAAAGTGTCCCCAGACATGCACAAATGACCCTTGAGGCAGAGGACAAAATCATCCCTGGATGAAACCTAGAAACCATAGAAACTGGAAATAATAGGGACCCTGCCCGTGTTACAACAGGAGAATGATGTGGTGAGATGGATCAGCTGCTTCCCAAACCCAGGCTTCACTCCACTTACCTGAGTATTCCCCTGTGACTCTGTCTTTTCATTACTGTTCTCTGCAGAGAAAAAAGTAACCATGAAATGGGATACAGGAGATAACCCACCCTGGCTCATGTCACTTCTTCCAATCAGCCTCAAGTTGAGTCTTTCCCTGATACTTCTGCAGCCCACCCCAATTCCCATCTAAGAAACCCGAAATGTGTTCTACAGTAGAATTATAAAAGAGAATTAGAATTTGGCTTCTAACACCAGTCAACAGTATTTATTGAGCACCTGATCAACACCAGACACGATGCTAAAACCACACGGATATAAGTTAGTAAAAGAGATGAAGGGTGTCCTCCTGTGGAGTTTGCAGTCTGGAAGGAAAGGCATTAAGCAAATAATTACAAATAAATAATTAAGTGATTGCCAGTGATGCTCTTGATAAATAGGAGTTGATGACATGGGGATACATAGCAGAGAACCCCACCACATCAGGGTTGCATGGAAGGTTTCCTGAAGGAATCAGAGTTAATTGAGTTCATACTATAGAAGCAGTTGTTTACACATTACATTTGCACTATCTCATTTAAGAGAATGCAGAAGGTTCTATTACAGGCTTATGTAACCTAAGAGCTAATATTATTGAGCCTTCCTAGGTAGCTAGGCCTGCTAAGTATTTTACACACATTAAAACTCATAAAGAATAGGTGAGGTGTACTATTTGCTGGGGCTACCATAACATGGTGCCACAAACTGGGTGGCTTAAAGCAACACAAATTTACTGTCTCACAGCTCTGGAGGGTAAAAGTCCATAGTCAAGGTGTCAGCAGGGCCATGTTTCCTCTAAGGAAGGTGCTACAGAGGAATCTTGCCTTGCTTCTTCTAGCTTCTGGTGGTTGCCAGCAATCTTTGGCCTTCCTGGGGTTATGGCAGCATAACTCCAGTCTCTGTCTACACGTGGCCATCTTCCCTCTGTGCTTGTGTTTCTGTTTCCAAATTTCCCTCTTTTTATAAGAACACCAGTTATACAGGAATTAGGGTCAATCCTAGACTAGTATGTCCTCCTCTTGACTTGATTACATCTGCATAGACCTTATTTCCACATAAGATCACATTCACAGGTTCCAGGTGGACATGAGTCTGGGGAGCACAATATTCATTCCAATAACCCAGATTCTGAAATGTCTTCCAGTTATCCCTGCCTCTGGGATTCACATTCTAGTATAATCTCTCATTGACTGTTGACCAGACCCAGTGACTCATTACTAAGGAACAGAATACATCAAAAGTGATAAGATGTCACCTCTGCGGTTAGGTTATATATGACTATGACTTGTTCACACTCTCTGGCTGTTTCCAGTCCTTGCTATAATAAAGCAAGTGATAGATGCCCACATATCCAGGTACTGATGACTGCCTCCAACCAACCACTAAATATGACCTGAGGGCTTCAGTCCAAGGGCTCTTAATGAACAGAATCTTTCCAGCAACCCTACGAGTGAGCTTGGAAGCAGATTGTGCTGCAGTCAAGCCTCTGGATGAAACCACAGTCTGGAAAACACCTTGATGGTGTTTTTTACTCCCATTTACAGAGGAGGCATATAGAAGTCAAATCAGTAACCGAAAGTCAGTTAGGGAGGGGATGAGGCAGCACTTACATCCAATCCATCTAACTCAAAACATGGAATTAACTAGCATTAAACAATTAAATAAACATATTGTGCATATAAAGAGCCACACTTCTCATTATTGGAGAAACAAGTTACAGATAAGGAAAGGTTGAGACAAGCCTTGGTGTTGCGGTGGCATCACAGGTAACAGCATGAACTCATGGGCCTTAGGACATAGACAGACAGATGTAGGAATTGAATTTAATGTGAGTGAGAGACAAATAAGTAGACAAGTTCAGAAAAATTAAAGATGTTTTATTGGAAGGCCAGGAAATAGAACTGTATAGGAGACATAAATTTAAGGCATCTATATAGGGATGGTTATTCATGTCATGGGCTTGCATAATGTCTCCTTGGACAACAAGTGCAATGAAGGAATGAGGAGTGAAGGTTAGGACAGAGCTCTGCTCTCTCACCCTGCCCTGAAATTGGTAGTTCTCAGAAGCTCTCCTCAACTGCCCCCTGCCATCTTTTTCCCGGAGGAAAGACTATTGGGAGCTTCTTACCATAACAGTCTGGGTGGTCGATATCAATCAAATCAGTCTCCCAGTTGGAGAAAGGATATTTTAACACACAAGAGCAATAATATATCCCAACATTGAATTTACATGATGTTATATACTTGCACGTTGCCTTCTCCATCTCACACTCATCAATATCTGTGAATCAAGAGAAAATATTGTTGTTTTTCATGTTCATAGAAATATACTAGTTCTCCTGCCCATGGAATCTTTAATGCCCAACATTGTTCATAAATGTATGCAAATTTCCTGAGCAACACAACACAAGAGAAGATAGGAGATGGCTATGCTTCCCTGAGCTGGGACTAGGGTGGGCAAATTCAGCATTTATGACAGACTTCTTAAGGAGAAAAAACAAAAAAGTGAAATCATGAAACTGGAGTCCTTGTTAAGGAGGAAGATAATCTTTCCCATCAAGAGAGTAGTCATGCGTTTGAAAGCTTTACTTAAATCACTAGGGATAGATTTTATACATTGGGGGAGTATCTCACGAGTAAACTTTATCCATATTGCATAAGCCTGTAAACACATATCTGATGAAAAATTACCCTCATAAATATTTTTTGGTGCAAGGAATTTGACTCTGGACAACTGGGAAAATTGTCCTAGGAGCTATGGCAGACAGCTCAGTGCCCCCAGTCACTATTTGCCCTTTCTTTGTTTGGGATTAGAACTACAAAATATAATCTGAGCACAAGTCATTTTACAGATTCCCTTGCAGCTAGGTGGAACCATGCAACTCTTTGCAGGCCAATAGATGGAAGATCAAAATGATATGCCCTACAGAAAATGAAAACCCTTTCTACTTCTCCTCTTTTCCCTTTCCCATTGGCTAGAAAGAAGATGTGGAAGTAGAGCAGCCATCATGTAACACAAGATGGAAATTGAATGTTGAAGATGGCAGAGCACAGAACTTCCAGGAAACAGCCCCATCAGCCCTAGGATCCTTATGCTCAAACTGTTAAAGAAATAATAGTTAAGCCATTGTTTATGCCACTGTTACTTTAGTCTTTGTTATACCACCAGATTTGGTATGCTAGTACAGATATTAATTTCACATGAAACAGTTGTAAAAATAGACTATAAGGCAACTCTCAATTAATTCAAGAGGACTGAAATTTTAAAGAGTATGCTCTCAGAGGAGAACACATCAAAAATTATACATCATGACCAAGTGGGATTTATTCCTGTATGAAAATTTGGTTTAACATATGCAAATAAGTCATGGGGATCCATCACATTAATAGAACAAAAGATAAAAATCATGTGATCATCTTAATTGATGCATAAAAGTCATTTGACAAAGTTCAACATCCTTCCTTGATAAAAACACACAATAAATTTAAATTAAAAACCGTGAGCACAAAGACACCTAGAAAAGCCCCAAATATTTGGGAATGAAACACACGTTTTTAAAGAACCCATAAGTCAAGTGATAAATCACACAGAAACTTTAAAAATATTTTTCACCAAATGATAATGAAAGCCCAACATCTCAAAATTTACAGAATGCAGCCAAAGCAGTACTTAGAGGGAAATTTATAGCTCTAATTTATAACTAAATTTGAAGCTTTAAATGCATTCATTAGAAAAAGATGATGGCTTAAAATCAATGATCTAAGCTAAGAAGTCAAAAAGTTAGAAAATTAAAAGTGAAATAGAAAGAAAGTAAAACAAAATAATAAAGACCAGAAATTAATTTAAAAGAAAACAGAAAAATTATAGAAACAATCAACAAAGCCAAAAATTGGTCTTTGAAATGATTAAAAGATACACAGGTTAAGAAGAAACTACAATGACTGACATAAAGTTATTAAAAGCCTTGTAATTTCCTGAGAAATACGCACACTAGGAAAATCTTTTGTTCCAATATTTGGTCTTTGACTCACATTCCTGACATGCAGCTCCCAAGACCTTTAGAATTTTCTGAGTTTCAGAAGCATGTGACTCAACTCCTAAATCCCTTGGAATTTGTGGGTTATAGCAGCATCTTCTGTTCTACTGAGGTGACTCTTAGCCAGCTCCTATGGGCTCAGAATGGGAGCTGATTGCCAGGGAAACCAACCATGAGCTCAAAGGGTTGAACTTACATTTCCACCCCATCCCACCTACAGAGAGGTGGAGGGGCTGAGTTTTGAGTTGATATCAATGGCCAGTACTATAATCCTCAATCATGCCTAAGGAATGAAATTCCCATCAAAATCCAGAAGAATGTGGTTCCAGGAGTGTCTAGATAGCTGAAAATTTGGAGGTTCCTGGGATGTGACACGCCCAAAGAGGGCATAGAAGCTCCACATCCCCTTCTCCCACACCTTGTTCTCTGCATCTCTTCCATCTCACTGACATCTGTATCTTTTGTAATATCTTTTATAATAAATGAATAAATGCAAGTAAAGTCTTTCCCTGAGTTCAGTGAACAAATTAATCAAACCCAAGGAGGGAGGTCACTGACTCTGATTTATAGTCAGACATGGTCAGAAGTATAGGTTACAACCTTGGACTTGCAATTGTCCTCTGAACTGAAAACTCTGTTGTGGGACTAAGCCCTCAAACTATGGGATGTGACGCTATCTCCAGATAGATAATGTCAGAATTGAATGAGAGGACATCCAGGTTAATTCTCCTAGAGAATTTCTTGTTTAGTGTAGAGGAAAAAATCTATGCATATTTTGATGACCAAAGCTGAAGTATTCTGTGTTGTCCTGCATATGTGAGAGTAGAGTAGGAACATAACCCAAAGTGATTTGCTTTCTACCAGCCATGGTAGGATGGTGGATATGTTCTTAAGTAATTTTCACCATACTAAGGGAAGTTGCAATGGGGAAGAGAGCTGGTTTATTTTCTTGTCCCTTTAATTTATATCTTTGAAAGCAGAGCCCTACTCATGTAATGTTAGCATGAAAGACTGTCATTCTGGGAGCCCATAGATTTTATCATTCATAGGCTCTGCCCATGCCAGAACCCAGACCCTCTACGGAGATCACAGGAGTCTACTCAGCACCTCTTACCTATATGAAACAAAAAACGTTCATGTGATGGTGTAGAAGCAGAACTCACAGTTGAGACACCCAATTCCACTATCTGCAGTAACTGGGTACCTTTTCTTGCAATGTCCCTTCTGCTTCTAGTCTTCCTTAGATTTTCCTGTCAAAGAAGTAGAGTTAATTAGGTGGACTCTCATTGAAACTTCAGGAAGCAGGAATATGCATTAATGTGGTAGGGGTGAGCCCAGAAGACAATACTTATTAAGGGGCTACTAGGTGGGGTGGACACAAGGTTCTAGACATTGATGCAAGTCTTTAAATGACAGCTGAACCATTTTCACTCTTTCCAGAGTTTCTAACTTTCTACTGACATCTCAGACCAGTCAATTCTTGGTTGTGGGAGACTGCCCTGGGCATTGTAGGATGTTGAGCTGGGTCCCTGACCTCTATTCACTAGATGCCAGTAGGACAGCCTCCCCCTATCCCTAAAGTGGTGACAACCAAAAGTGTCCCCAGACATTGACAGATGACCCTGTGGTAGAGGACAAAATTGCCCCTGGATGAGAACTACTTTCTCTTAGAAATCATAGGGAACCTGCTAGTGTTACAGCAGGAGATGATGTGGTGAGATGGACCAGCTGCTTCCCAAACCCTGGCTTCACCCCACTTACCTGCATGTTCACTGGTGACTGTTTCCTTTGACTACTGTTCTCTGTGGAGATAAAAAGTAGCCATTATATAGGATATGGTAGAAAACCCACCCCGGCTCACATCACTTTTTCCAGTCAGCCTCAAGTTGGGTCTTTCCCTGATGCTTCTGCAGCCCACCCTAATTCCCTTTTTACCAAATCCAAAATGTGTTCTACAGTAGAGCTATAAAAGGGTATTAGAATGTGGCTTCCAGGTTAACACTTTAGTCAACAGTGTTTATTGAGCACCTACTCAAAACCAGACATGATGCTAAATCACATGGATAGAGGTTAGTAAAAGAGACCATGGTGTCCTCTTGTGTGATTTGCAGTCTGGAAGGAAAAACACTAAGCACATAATTATAAATAAATAATTAAGTGATTGCAAGTGATGCTATTGGAAGTAGGACATGACTTAAGTTCTGATTTTGTTTTTACACTATGCTCTATACTTGTACTTTCCCATCCCAGTCTCACCATCATCAATATGTGTGAATCAAGAGAAAATATGATTGTTTTTCACTTTCATAGAAGTATACTAGTTCCCTTGCCTGTAGAATCTTTATTGCCCAGCATTGTTCATCAAATAACGTCTCTCGTTCTTGGATAAGATGAATCAGCATGATAAAGATGAGAGTTCACCCTATGTTCATGTATAAATCCAATGTAATCCCAATAAAAAAATCTACATGTATTTTATGGAGTGAGACAAATTGATACTATCATGCAAGAATAGCCAGAAAAACTACAATGTGACAACCAAACATTAAAATATCCAATAACGCTTTGAGAACACAATGAGGTGCTGATGCATAAATAAATAAAAAATAGACTACTGGGTGGACTAAAAGTCTAGAAATAGACCCACGTACCTATGGAGCTTTAGAATATAGTATAGGGGATGTGTCGAATCCCTGGAATAAGGATGGAATGTTGTTTTTATTTAATGATGAGTCTCAAATTTGTTACATCAATTTGACTCACACAGAGCATAGCAAGGGAATAAATATAGGGTAAGTTAACACATTATTAGGAGAGGTTGCAAGCTAGGAGGAAGGACCACACTGGTTACATCCTGGCTTGTGCAATGTCTGTGTGTCCTGCAGCTCCCTGTCTCATCAGCCTTCCCTGCCGATGGACCAAGTTGAGGTTCAAGCCCACAGACAGAAGGTGCCCAGAGGCAAGGACTGACACCCGCTGTCTCTGTCTGAAGCACTCAGGGACAGGTGCACCTGCCCAATAGCTGTACCTTGGCAATTAGTCTGCTGAAGAGCTATGGGTTGTATTTGGTCCATGGATTCATGTGCTTTGGACAGAGGACACAAGGACCAGAGTAGTTATCACTAATGAGGGATTGAATTAAATATCATTCATAATATCTTTACCTTCACATGTCTCGTGGGAGGTGAAAAAATATTTCCTCCCAGATGTGGACCGGAATCCATCTTCACAAGTACAGTGGGTGCTGTTGTGGCATAAGGCATGCTCGGGGCACTGAGGACAGAAAGCTGCAGGGAACACAGAATATGTGCATTCATTTGCTCATTCATTTATTCCAGAAATGTTCCCTAAGCACCTACAATCTATGTGCTGTGGTGAGAAGGATGTCCTCTTGGGAATAGCTCTATGGCATCCTTTTTGCACCCAGCCCACAGCTGAACACAGATGGGCACAGAGCCTGCCCAGATCCCACTTCTTCCACCAACACACTCCCGCCTGACGGTGGCCTCCAAATGCCAGCACCTGTGCTTCTTCACCTGAGGGCTCTCTCTGGCCACCAGAGTCCGCTTTGTGCACCACATGGCAGGTTAGCACTGCTTTCCCTTCCAGGAGCAGCTCCCTCCATCAGTGACTGACAGGAGTCAGTCCATTAAAACAACTCAGCTCGGTTAATCTATTTTAGAAAACCAGCCAGGAAAGAACAAGTGTTGGGGAGAATGCAGAGAAAGTGGAACCCTTGTGCCATACTGGGGGGAATGTACAATGATGCAGCAGCCTCTGTGGAAAACAGCATGGCCATTCCTCAAGAAATCAAAATTTAGAATTACCAAATTACCACAGGAGCCAGCAGTCCCACTTCGGGGTATATACACAAAGGAAGTGAAAGCAAGGTATGGGGAAGATGTTTGTGCCCCCATGTTCATAGCAGCATTATTCATAATAGTCCAATGCTGTGTATAAACCAGATCCCCACCGACAAATGGGTGGATAAACACAACGTGGTATAACCACACCATAGGGTATTATTCAACCTTATAAAGGAAGGAAATTCTGACACATGCAACAGCATAAATGAATCTTGAGGACATTACCAAAGTGACATAAACCAGTCACAAAAGTACAAACACTGTATGACTCTATTTATATGAGGTCCCTAGAGGCGTCACATTCATAGAGACAGGAAGTAGAATGGTGGGTGCCAGGGGCTGGAGGGAGGGTGGATGGGGAGTCTGTGTTTAATAGGGACAGAGTTTCAGTTCTGCAGTTGGAGAGAATTCTGTGCATGGATAGTGGCAATGGTAGCACAACAGTGTGAATGTCCTTAATGCCACTGAACTGTACCCTTGACAATGGTTAAAAAGATAAATTTTATGTTATGTATATTTTACTAGAATTTAAAAAATAACAACAGTGAAACATCTTCCTTGCCCATTGTGGGGAATAACTGTGAGGTGTGGGCTCCACACTGTGTCCAGCGGCTCCCCCAGGGGTCGGGCTCCAGTCGCCCACATGTAACTCTCGTGACAAGGTCCTACATCACCCTCTCCACTTCCTATGCCACTGCCCACTCCCAGGTGGTGCCTTCTGGGGTCACCTCCCAGAATAATGACTTGCTCTCGGGATCTAATTCTCGGGTGAACCCCACCCGCGACGTGGAGAAAAGGCAGAGCATTTTGAGGAGTGACGTAGGACACAGGTTTGGGGAAAGAAAGAGCAGAATCCGGCATCCACCAGCTGTGTGACCTTGAGCTGGCGCCTTCTCAGGAGGACCCTTGGCCAGGTGGGGACAGTGTCTGCACCTTCTGTGTAGGAATGTCACAGAGGACTGAATGGGAGGCTGTGTGTGAGTTGCTTAGCTAAGTAAATGCAGATGATGATGGTAATGCCAGAGAAGGCGGACAGCCCTCGGGAGCTCCCAGGAGCAGGTGGGAGACACCAGGGACTTAGTGCTCACTGTCTTGCAAAGGGCTCCTTCCCCTCCCAGAAGCAAGTCTTCAGATCCCAGTTTCCTTTCCTCTGGCCTTTGGCTATGAGTAGGCTCACCTCCAGAATTCTTGGCTTCTGGTCCTGACACAGCCAGCAAGACACCGAGACCTAGAACAGAGAGGAGGGCACAATTCAGAGGGGACCCGCTGGGCTCTGGTTGGCTGAAGGCTGGGTGAGTTAGGGGCAGAGGGGTGACCCTCTCCCAGGTCATATGTGCGAAATTCACCGTAGATTATTCCAGACAGGCAGTAGGCACAGGGTCATGGGGGTGGGCATGATATATTAATACTACTGAAGAACAAGACGTACATGTGTCTGCAGAGGTGGGTCCCCACTCCCCAAAACTCAGCTTCTAATTCAGCTTTTCCTCCTAGTCTAACACCAAAAGGCCAACATTGCAACCTCCCTTCCATATTCAACAGTCTGTCTTTATCAGTCCAGACCTCAAATCCCACACTGTCTAATAAAAATATAATGTGAACCACACAGGTCTTTTGAAATTTTCTAGTAGTCACATTTTTTTTTAAAAAACAAAACAAACAGAAACAGGTGAACTTAATTTTAATAATACACTTTACTTCATCCAACAGAGCCAAAATTTTATCATTCTAACATGTAATTCATATGAAACAAATTATTAATGAATTATTAACACTTTTTGTGGGTGTTAGGTCTTTGGAATTGGGTCTGTATTTTGCACATACGGCGCCTCTCCATTCACACTGGCCACCATTTCGAATGCTCAGTAGCCACCTGTGGCAGGTGGCTATGGGATTGGACAGTGCAGGCTTAACCTTAGGAACTACGCTTCCTCTGAGGTCAGAAGAGGTCTGAATAGCACAGACCAGGAGAAACCTGGAATTATCATGGATGTGATAATTCACCCTCAGCTTCCTCAACTTCACGGTGGTGACCCCTCATTAACGCACCTTCATCGGCTCTTCCCTCTCCCTTGTGTGACACCCCCACTCCCCTTCTTGTGCTTCCTGGGATCCCCTCCCAAATAAATACTTACACACACTAGTTCTCATCTCAGTTCTGCTTTGGGGCAGCCCAGCCTAAGAGACTCAGCGGGAGAGTTTCGTGTAGGACAAGCACATGCAGGTATTGCTGGAGAAAATGCCAATTGTTAGGGAGCAAACGTAGCCAGGACAGCAGGGGCAGGAAGAGAAGGGAGGGGAGGTCTTTGTCCCACTTACCTGAGAGCAGGAGCAAGCAGCTGCTTCCCATGGCACAGACGCACCAGGAGCAGCAACCTGAGAATCTCCTTCAGAGGGATGTGGTGAGAGCTCCTGGAATGAATAAGCCCCGTGAAAACCAACTCCTCAGGGTCACAAGGGTAGAAACCTGGGGGGCAGGGGGAGGTTGATGCTTATCAAAACCCTAAATCCTGCCTCTCGTTTGACCCAGTAATTTTGCTTCTGGGCAACTCTCTCAAGGAAAGGATCCTGCAAGAATGATCACAGCAGAGGTGGTTGTAGGACACAAGCTTACCACCCAACACGTGGTGCAAAAGAGATGCATCTCGTGGATTGAATATTCTGCTGAGATTTAAAATCCTGTTGTATTGCACTCAACAAAATCCAGACTGGAAAACTTCCCTTTTTCTTTTCTTTTCTTTTTTTTTTTGAGATAAGATCTCACTCTGATGCCTGGGCCAGAGTGCACTGGTGTCATCATAGCTCACTGCAGGTCAAATTCCTGGGCTTAAGCTACCCTCCTGCCTCAGCTTCCTGAGTAGTTGGGACTACAAGAATGGGCCACTGCACCAGATGATTTTTCTAATTTTTGTAGAGATGGAGTCTCACTATGTTGTTCAGAGTGATCTCAAACTCCTGACCTCAAGTGATCCTCCCACTTTGGCCTCCCAAAAGTTCTAGGATTACAGGCATGAGCCACTGCACCCAGCCTCTTTTTTTTTTTTTTTTTTGCATTGCTGTTATTTATTTGGTATTTTAAAATATATATATTTTTTATTTCAGGAAATTATGGGAGTACATTTTGGTTACATGTTATAACTTTGCCACATCCCAGCCATGATTTGAGATGTGCCCTTTCCCCCCCACAACGCTCACCACATCCATTAGTTGTGAGTTTATCCACCCCAACACCCCTACCCCCAAAGAATATTACTACTGTGTGAGCACCTTAGTGTTGGTCAGTCAGTGCCAGTTTGATGGTGAGTACACGTTTTTAATTGACAAATAGTTATATATATTTATGGGGCACAATGTGATGTTTTGATATATGTTTACATTGTAGAATGATTAAGTCAAAGTCATTAGCATCTTCGTAACCTCACATACGTTATCATTTTTTTCTGATGTGAACATTTAAAATCTACTCTTCTAGCAATTTGGGAATATACAATGTATTATTATTAACGGTTGTCACCATGCTGTATGAAAATCTCTAAAACTGATCCCTCCTAGTTAACTGAAACTCTGTGCCCTTTAACTAACTTCCCTATTTCCACCTCCCAACCCTGCCCCATCCTCTGTTAACCACTGTTCTATTCTCTGCTTCTATTACTTCCACTTTTTATATCCAAAAAAAATGCAAGAGGTTAAAAATAACCAGATAGGAGAGGAACCTATATTAAAAATATGTAATATCACATTTAAAGGAATTATAAATGCTAATAGAGAATGACATTATGAGTGATTTTTAAAAATGATTCATTTATTTTTCTCTAGGCCTTAGTTTGTCAATAAGATACCATGAGTGATTTTAAATCCGTTTTTACTTACTGTAATCCTAATTTTGCCTATTACTTTAACAATAAGAACTTCATAATAATAATAATGAAGATTTTTAATAGAAGAGAAACAGAATAAATTAAAAAGTGGTTTCTCTTGGCAGCTCTGTTTTTTCTCCATACTCCTGTCTTGATATATCTGTTGGGCTTTGATCTTTGAATTTGGAATCTGTTAGGGCTGCCTGCGTCTTACACAGCAGTTCACACTCAATGCCCCATCCACGGTTAGGGTGAGAAATCTCTCTCATCCTTTCCATTACTGCGTCCTAAAATCATTTATGGGAACTCTACTATGGGCCAGGTGCCTTGCTAAGAATGTTGTGACTATCATCTCATTGAAAGCCCACAAGCACCTTATGACGTAGGTCTTATCATTGTCTCCCCACTCTTCAGATGAAGAAAATTGCTGTTTCAAGAGATTATATGGCTTGCTCAAGGTCATGTCGCTAGGAAAATGCAGAGCTAAGACTTGTACAAAGTCTCCCTGAGTCCAAAGCCTGTGTCTGACCACCTCCCCAAGGTCAGGAACCCCAATGTCACTGGGAGGCTAGACATGGAACGCAAGTAAGTCAGACCATGGGTGGAAAGCAGTGGGTACTGTGGGAAACCGGAGACCACAGGCTCTAGCTAGAGACAGCCACATCCACGTTTCCCTAAACACAGAGCCAGGGGACCCCCAGCTTGCAATCTCTGTAGTGAACAATATCGCCTGATTGAAAATCAATTTCTGCAGTGGGAATCTTGTGTCCCACGGGAGGAATTATACTTAGTCCCTCTCTGGATGCCTTTCCTCTCTCAATACCTGTCTCCCTTTTTCATTCATGTTTCTCATCCTTCCAAAACAATATTTTACTCTAAAATATGCTGGAGAAACTCTCAAAGCAAAGGATCCCCGTCTGAGTGAGGACAATTGTTTTTTGAGGCCTCATTTGAAACCAATTTAAATAAAGTGAGTATGTTTGCATAAAAGAGGTGACAATATTTGTCACAACAGTTGAGACCTCTAGGGATGCTGATTTGGAGAGATTTTTGGCCATAACCCACTGCAAGAAATGCATTTCAGAGACAGACAGAGGGAGAGAGAAAGAGAGGAAAGTGAACGAAGTGTCACAATATAATACATATCTGATATTTTATAATCATGGTCCTTTTCATGTTTAATTTTTGCCAGGCTGGTTGTCATGTACTAAGTTGGTTTTATGGTCAGTCCTCCAGTGGATCTCCCTCCAGTTGAAAAATGTTGACTTGCAAATCTCTTTACTTTGGCACAAATCAAGCATGCAACCCTTCTCCTGTGAGCCTGGCATCTACCTGCACTGGCATGTTTCTTATGGGGGTGAGGTGTGTGCAAAAGTTCTTTACTCATCATAGGATCTCTGGAAAGTGACCCATTTTTTTAAGATCTTGTTTCATCATTTTTCACAACAAATTACTTATATGCTACACTTGCTTTAGACTCTTTTTTCTTGAAATGTTATCATTTTAGTCCACCCGAAGCCCCTTAAGACACAATGCATCACCTCTCTGAGTGTGCGGAAGCATCTCAGTAGGTTGCACACTCCCACACAGCAACACACACTCCTTGTCCCGGCAGAAGGGAACAACTAAACGTGAGACAGATGCTGTCTAGCAGCATTCAAGAAATAAAGCAACAGGACATGGAATGAGGTCTCCTTGAAAAGGTTCCCAGAGACAGAGTATTTTTCTAGACTCACAATCACAGGTAAAACATTTCTCTATTTTTTTATGAGAAGACACTGTGCCTACTTACCCCAAAGATGAAAAGTCCTTGCCTCCAACCCAGCCTGGTAGCTCCTCAGAACTAACAGAAGAGGAAGTGCATCGCCACTTATAATGAGGTCCAGTTTCTCACAGAGTCTTGTGGCTAGATGAGAAGGCTGGGCTGTTCATCAGGGACTTTGTATAAAGGTCCATTCGTTCTCTTTTCATTACAGTAATTTAAATCCTGCATTACCAGCATGGGCCATATTGAATTGTCTTGGAAAATGAACTTGGAAATGGTGATGGCGTTCAAAATGGTGAAAACCAAATAAATAACAGAGAGTGGATTCAACTCTCATGGATGCCAAGGAAGTGGGTCCAACTCTGACGAGACACTTTAAGTTTTACTGCAAGAGTTGAAGGCCAGGCTGTGGAAGGGAGAAGTCAGCATATCTCTGTATTACCCAGTGTCCCATTTCAGAATCACTTCTCAGTGAACCATTCTGGGAAAATGACTTACCCATATTCTTGGACTTTGGGATAGGGCCACCCAACAAGCTTACACAGATCTGTTAGTACTTGGCTGGTAAAAATTCCTGACAGGTTTCACTAGAATGGTGTACTGCAATATTTGTCTCATTTGTATTAGAAGACCCTTGGGAAGATCCAGCATGGATATGGCACACACCCTCTAGTCTGACAAGTCCAAATTCACACCTAGTGATTCACTTCTTGTCTTGATTTTACTACATTTATGAAACATGGCCTTATTGTCCCTAATATTAACATTTTGATTTTTCTGTTTCTCATTTATTTTTATAAATTAATAACAGCAAACGCAATAATGTATTGAAATAATTCCCCAGTGATGGCTGCATAGGTGGGCTGGTGGTCAGCCTCTCCACGTACCACTCAACATGTTTGCTGTGTCATCTGGTGAATGACAAATGGAGAGTTCCATTCTGTCATTGTCAGTTGTACTGAAATCAAAATTGTCTGAATGTAAAACTGAAATGCCTGAATCCAAGAGAAGTCCCTGATATTCTGAGCACTCTGTGTGCTCACCGCCCAATTCTGCACGTGATAAATTGTTTGCATAAGTAAATGCAAGAATTCCCTGTCTTTGAGTGTGGTCTCTCTTCCACACTGACTCAAAGCTTGGCCATGTCACTGGCTTTGGCCAAAAAAACAATAATTAAAAGGATGCAAAGAAAGTGCCAGCTTTCTGGAGAAAAAGAGACCATGTGCACCAAACTGTCACTCTGATTGCCAACCTGCTGACCACCAGGTGTGTGAGTGAGGCCGTGTTAGATCATTCAACCAGCTGACCCACCACTGACCACAAACATATGGAAGAGACCAGTGAAGCTAACCCAGGTCAGAAGCAATATCTAGCCATGCCACAGAAATCAAGAAGTATAAAAATAGTTGTTATATTAAGCAAAAATTTAAAAAATTAGCCCAGTGCAGTGGCTCATGCCTATAGTCCTGGCACTCTGGGAGGCCAAGGGGGGAGGATTACTTGAAGTAATAACCTCAGAAAGTCATGTTTTCCTGCTTGGACAAAGGTATTCATTAGACATTCAGAGCAAGACCCTCCCACATTAGCATGTCTTAAGTAGATAGTAAATTCAAATAATCAGTGTGTAAGAATTATATGGGAAGGGGCCATTGTGGCCAACTATGAAGAACGGGGAACAATATTACAGTTCCACTTTTCAATAAAAACCCAAGAGAACTGAAAATATGTATGCAAACAGAAACTTGTAGTATAGCTTGAGGTTTGGTGAATTGATTCCTTGCTTTTGCTGTATGGGGTCTTCTCTGGTTCCATATGACGCATAGAATTATTTTTTTCTAGATCTGCTAAACATTCATAGCAGCATGATTCATTAATCGCCAAAAAGTGGAAACCGCCCAAATGCCCATCTGTGGATAAATGGCCAAACACCACGCAGTCCATCCATACAATGGAATATTATTCAGCCCTGACACATGCTCCAGTGAAGGCAAACCTTAAAAATATTATGCTCAAGGAGAGAACCCAGACTCCAAAGGCCACATATGTAGGATTCTGTGTATATGGAATTTCCGGAATGGGCCAATATATAGAGATGCAAGGTGGATTCAGGGTTCCCAGAGGCTGAGAGGTGGGAAATGGGGAGTGATTGTTTAATGGGGATGAAGTTTCCTTTTAGGATCATGAAAATGTTCTGGAGATGGGTGGTGGTGATGGTTGCACAACATTGTTCACATATGAAAAGCTACCGAATTATACACTTTAAAAATGGTCAAAATGCTGGATTGTATATGATGTGCCTTTTACGTCAATAAATAGCAGATAAATTCCTGGTCCCATAGGAGTTGAAACAGGGAACTTGATTGACCTGTTTGGATTTTGGCAAAATCATCTTCCTCACTCATGGTTTTTTTTTTTTTTTTTTTTTTTTGTAACTTAGTCTCCATAAGATCTAGACAAAAATTGCCTTTTCATTTTATATCTGTCACGATCAAGTAGTTATTACAACATTGAAAATGGTGGTGGGAAAGAAGGAAGTTGTAACCAGGTCCAAAAAAACCAGATGTTATTTCTGAAAACTATTATCATGGGAGATTTCTAAGTTCTCTCTTGAATTTTATGTGAAAATAAAATCTCAGGGTAGGCTGAAAATATTTATGAATTACATGTGATGCTGCTGAGAAAATATCAGCATGGACAAGAATTAAGAAATTGTCACAGGCCTGGTGCGGTGGCTCACGTCTGTAATCCTAGCACTCTGGGAGGCCAAGGCGGGAGGACCACTTGAGGTCAGGAGTTCAAGACCAGCCTGAGCAAGAGCAAGACTTTGTCTCTACTAAAAATAGAAAAATTAGCCGGACATCATGGTGTGCACCGGTAGTCCCAGCTACTTAGGAGGCTGAGGCAGGGGGATCACTTGAGCCCAGGAGTCTGAGGTTGCTGAGAGGTAGGGTGATGCCACAGCACTTCAGCCAGGACAATAGAGTGAGACTCTTTTTTTTTTTATTTCAGCTCTTCATGGGGGTACAAAAGCTCAGGTTATATACATTGTCCATGTCCCGCCCATCCCCCTGAGTCAGCACCTCAGGCATGTCCATTCTCCAGACAGTGCACCTGGCATTCACCATGTAGTCATACCTCCATCCCCTCCCCCACACCTCCCCGAGTCAGCACCTTCAAGCATGACCATTCCCCAGATGGTGCGCAACGCACTCATCATGTAGGCATACATCCATCCCCTCCCCCCACCCCCCATCCCAGTCTGATATCCAATTGGTATCCTTCCCCGATGTGCATTTAGGTGATGATCAGGGAAACCAATTTTCTGGTGAGTACATGTGATGCTTGTTTTTCCATTCTTTGGATACTTCACTTAATATAATGGGTTCCAACTCTCTCCAGGAGAACCAAAGTGATGTCGTATCATCGTTATTTCTTATAGCTGAGTAATACTCCATGGTATACATATACCACAGTTTACTAATCCATTCGTGGATTGATGGGCACTTGGGTTGTTTCCACATCTTTGCGATTGTGAATTGTGCTGCTATAAACATTCGGGTACAGGTGTCTTTGTTATAGAATGACTTTTGTTCTTCTGGGTATATGCCCAATAATGGGATTGCTGGATCGAATGCTAGGTCTACTTGAATCTGTTTAAGGTATCTCCATAATGCTTTCCACAGGGGTTGCACTAGTTTGCATTCCCACCAGCAGTGTATGAGTGTTCCTGTCTCTCCACATCCACGCCAACATGTGTTGTTTTGGGATTTTTTGATAAAGGCCATTCTTACCGGAGTTAAGTGGTATCTCATTGTGGTTTTGATTTGCATTTCCCTGATGATTAGGGATGTTGAGCATTTTTTCATACGTTTGTTAGCCATTCTTATATCTTCTTTTGAAAAATTTCTGTTCATGTCATTTGCCCACTTTTTGATAGGATTGTTTGATTTTTTCTTGCTGATTTTCCTGAGTTCTAAATAGATTCTTGTTATCAGTCTTTTATCTGATGTGTAGTATGCGAAAATTTTTTCCCATTCTGTAGGCTGTTTATTTTCGTGACTGTTTCTTTGGCTGTGCAGAAGCTTTTTAATTTAATCAGGTCCCATTTGTTTATTTTTGTTGTTGCTGTGATTGTCTTAGGGGTTTTCTTCATAAATTCTTTGCCTAGACCAATGTCTGTAAGAGGCTTTCCTACATTTTCTTCTAGAATTCTAATCATTTCCCATTTAAGGTTTAAATCTGTTATCCACTGTGATTTGATTTTTGTGAGAGGTGAAATCTGTGGGTCCTGTTTCAGTCTTCTACATGTGGCTATCCAGTTTTCCCAGCACCATTTATTGAATAGGGACTCTTGTCCCCAGAGTATGTTTTTGTCTATTTTGTCAAAGATTAGATGGTTATATGAGGATGGTTTTATATTTGGATTTTATGTTCTGTTCCACTGGTCTGTGTCCCTGCCCTTGTGCCAATACCAGGCAGTTTTAAGAACCACAGCCTTGTAGTATAGTTTGAAGTCTGGCAAATCAATACCCCCCATTTTGTTTTTATTGCTTAAAATTGCTTTTGCTATACAGGGTCTTCTCTGATTCCATACAAAGTGTATAATTATTTTTTCTAAATCTGTGAAAAATGATGTTGGTAATTTAATAGGAATTGCATTGAATCTATAGATTACTTTGGGTAGTATAGACATTTTAACAATGTTGATTCTTCCAATCCATGAGCATGGTATGGTTTTCCACCTATTTACGTGTTTTGCAATTTCCTTCCTCAGTATTTCATAGTTCTCTCTATAGAGGTCCTTTACCTCTTTAGTTAAATATATTGCTAGATATTTTATTTTCTTTGTTGCTATTTTGAAGGGTATTGAGTCCTTAATTTGGTTCTCCGATTGAATGTTATTGGCGTATATGAATGCCTCTGATTTGTGTGTATTGATTTTGTAACCTGAGACTTTACTGAATTCATTAATTAATTCCAGGAGTCTCTTAGTTGAGTCCTTGGGGTTTTCCAGATACAACATCATATCATCAGCGAAGAGTGAGAGTTTGATCTCTTCTGTCCCTATTTGGACACCCTTGATTCTGCTCTCTTGCCTGATAGCTCTCGCAAGGACTTCCAATACTATGTTGAAAAGTAATGGAGACAGTGGGCAGCCTTGTCTGGTTTCAGTTCTGAGTGGGAATGCTTTCAATTTTTCCCCATTCAGTATGATGTTGGCTGTGGGTTTGTCATATATGGCTTGTATCATTTTTAGGTAGGTCCCGTTTATGCCTATTTTGTTAAGCGTTCTTATCATAAAAGGGTGTTGAATTTTGTCAAATGCTTTTTCTGCATCTATTGAGAGGATCATATGGTCTTTATTTTTGCTTCTATTTATGTGGTGAATTACATTTATAGATTTTCGTATGTTGAACCTCAAAAAAAAAAAAAAAAAAGAAAAGAAAAAAAAAGAAAGGAAAAGAAATTTTCATTGGTAGGCCTTGCAGTGCCAGGTCATGTATCTAAAGGAACAAATTCTCTGACCTCAATCTCTTCCTTTTTCTAATATCCTGATGCTGGTTTCCATTGGCCAAAACCAACTGGAAGCCACAGGCCAACAAGGTCAATTGTGGTCATCATTTCACAATGTATATGTGTATCAAAACCTCAGCTTGTATGGCTTAAATACATACAATTTTTATTTTTAAATTATACCTCCATAAAGCTAGAGGAAAGAACATAAAAATTAAAAGGTAATAAATAAATGCATGAGTCCACTTTTAAGCTCCAAAGATGTCAGCATTAGGAACAGACAACTGGGTGGACTTGGAACACATCCAGCCCACCTAGATACTCATATCCTGGTTATTGGGTTTGCACTCCCCTACTCCACCCATTGGAACGTACGTTCCTTGAAAGGAGGGACAACATGTGTCTCATTTATTAATAGTATGGTAGCCCAAGTTCCTAGGGAGTAGACACTTGAAAAATATTCATTGCATGGGCACTTGGGTTGTTTCTGCATCTTTGTGATTGTAAATTGTGCTGCTGTTAGCATTTGTGTGCAGGTATCTTTTTTATAAAATGTCTTTTTTTCCCCTTTGGGTAAATACCCAGTAGTGGGATTGCTGGATGAAATGGTAGGTCTATTTTTAGTTCTTGGAGGTATCTCCGTGCTCCTTTCCATAGAAGTTGTACTAATTTGCAGTTCCACCAACAGTGTATAAGGGTTCCTTTCTCTCCACATCCAAGCCAGCATCTGTTGTTTAGGGACTTTTTGATAAGAGTCATTGGAAAACAAACACCACATGTACTCAGTAGTAAATCGGAACTAATCAAGCAACACATACGTGCACATACGGAAGTAAAACTCCATGGAAATCAAGCAGTTGGGAGAGGGGAGTAGGGGATGGGTAAATTCATACCTACCGGGTACAATGCACACTATCTGGGTGAAGGTCACACTTATAACTTTGACTCAAACTGTGCAAAAGCAAATTATGTAACCAAAACGTGTGTAACCCTGTAATATTCTGAAATTTAAGAAAAAGAAATACTCATTGGATGAATAAATGACTTTGTACGGAGTGTCTTAACCTTTCTAAGCCTCCTGGGTCTTCTCACCTGCATGTCACAGGGTGTCTGGGCTGGACTAGAGGTAGAACTTAGACACTTTTGTCAAACATTGGAAGTACACTCTTCCACTGCCTCTAAAACACCTCCGTGCGTGAGTTGATATGCGTGGAGGTGTTGAGATGTTTTCTCTGGAAGTAAAAGAGACAGAAAGATGGAGAAGGTTTGTGTCTTCAGCTCACTTAAGTGATGGAGCACCCATGGGGGGGATGGAAGAAGACATGTCACAGTGGGGTCTACAAGTCAGGTGTCACTCTGTGCCCCAGTTCAGTGGCTTTGGGGCCCAGGAGACGACAGCCTCAAGCTGGGAATAGAAACATCTACTTACAGCACAGGTCAGGGAGAACCTCAGCATTCTGTGGACTGGACCTCACCATAGGTGATGACAGCAATGCTGAGTGAGTCAGAAACTCTGGGGAGGGCACGAGAGGAACTTCAATGAGGAAGTTCAAACAGAGAAACGTGAGAGTCACACATCCTGAGAAGATACCAGACACTACTTCAGCAGTACCCAAAAACCCCTAATGAGGGATTTTTCTGAAATATAGAGAAGAGGAAAAACCACAATCTGAGGTCTCATGGCCAAAAACCTGAATACGTGGATTGAGACAGTTGTGTTGAGAATCCCACGTTTGCAGCTGAGACAGGTGCCGCCGGAGGGCTCTATATTACACACAAAATGGATAATTCTACCAAAGTTGGGAGGTATCAATGAAGTAATGACACAACAAAAAGTTGTGACATGACGACGTCTGAATATTTATTATAAAGAGGTCTAATATTCAGGAAGGAAACATGACAGAACTATGCTAGAATTTCAAAACAGAAGACACGCCCTTTCCCATGATAAGTATGAAAGACATTGCTTTCAGACGCTTTTCATATCTTTTACGCTTTAAAGCACTTTATTGAAGGTCTATTTGGAAGTATAAAAACGATTGCATTCCATGTTCAATAAAACAGAGTTGTAATGGAAAATGATCTTAAGATCTTTTAGTGAGAGAAAGGCTAACTGGAACGGCTAAGTCGTTTGTGGCATCATTTGAAACAAGAATCTTTTATTTATTTATTTATTTTTTATTTTTTTATATCAGCTCATCATGGGGTACATAAGTTCAGCGTATATACATTGTCCATGTCCCGCCCATCCCCCCGAGTCAAAGCCTCAAGCGTGTCCATTCTCCAGACAGTGCGCCTGGCACTCGCCATGTAGTCATACCTCCATCCCCTAAGAATCTTTTTTTTTTTTTAATGCAGTTCCCAAATCTAATTATAATGAGCCTCAAACAGGTATCTAGGTGATTTGTACAGCTTTCTGTTTCGTATTTGATGGTCAAAGGCAGAGTAGTCGAATCTGTTGGTACCCCTCCCTAAACCCCTTTTTGGGCACCCCATCCCCCTCACCAGAAAATTCATTTCAGCAGAACAGGAATTGCTTCACCTGTTGTGGGGGCAACACACACCTGGTAACTGACTGACACGGGTGTAAAAAAGTCTGTGCCCCTTGACTCCAAGTGGAACCAACTCTTTGGTATGATTCATGCCACAACACTGACCCCAGGGTCAGGCTGAAGTTCACTTTCTTTTCAAAGGACTCCCTTCATGCATCACGGGCACCACAATTCCAGTCTCAAGATCTGCTTTTAGGACACCTAACGTAGATCACCTACTGTGATTTTAGAAATAGTAGTACTAGGAATAGAATTAGCACAGAGCTCACGGGGTGCAAAGGCAATATGTGTAACCAAAGTGTTTATACCCCTGTAATATTCTGAAATTAAAATAAATAAATAAATAAATAAATAAACAAACAAACATACATTTACCAGTCCCCCCACCAAAAAAAACAAAGTTTGCATTCTTAACAACTATGCTCCATTTGTTGACACATTAAAAGACCTTGGTATATCAGCAAATGACCAATTTAGACATCTCTTGGTGATATACGAATACCTTTTTTTTTGAGACAGGGTCTTGCTCTGTTGCCCAGGCTAGAGTGCAGTGGTATCATCATAGCTCACAGCAACCTCAAACTCCTGGGCTCAAGTGATCCTCCTGCCTCAGACTCCCAAGTAGCTGGGACTACAGGTATGTACCCTCATGCCTGGCTAATATTTTCTAATATTTTATATTTTTAGTAGAGACGGAGTCTCGCTCTTGCTCAGGCTGGTTTTGAACTCCTGACCTCAAGTGGTCCTCCCACCTCGGCCTCCCAGAGTGCTAGGATTACAGGTGTGAGCCACTGCGCCTGGCCTTATGAACACCTTTTTCAACACATTATTAGATATTAGCATTGATAAGTTTTTGGCTAATTTAATAAGCCCCTAAAATGGGAGAACTTTATTAGTGTTGTTTTCATTTGCATTCATTTTATTACTGGCCAGAGCAAACAGTTTTCCATATAAAATAAAAAATGTAAAAAAACAATTAGCACACAGTTATTGTCCTTGGGAACTTAAACAAAAGAGACTTGTTTGGGTGATTCTGCAAAAACATAGACATTGTTTTTAAAACCACCAGAGTGGTCACTTCAGGAGAGAGAATGTCAGAATAAAGTGCTGTCACTGTGCTGGAGATTGACACACTCTCTTTCCTGGATGTATTCATTCAACAAACGTTATTAACCCAATCAGTCACCATAATCTTCTCCTGGATAATAGACTCCCAGAGATAAATCAGACCAGGAACTCATCTGACTATTATCCAACATGCTGCATATTATGAATAAAAGATCAAGAACTTTAGGCACCACGGAAAGGAAATGTTAAGTCAGAAGACAGCCAGATGATTTAGAACTGAGGCTAGAAAGATTTTCTGTGAGCAAACATTAAGTCAACTTCAAATTACTATATTTATTATAGTTTATGTTTTACAGTTTGGAAACATTTGCGCAGCTTTGGTACAGTTGTAAGTGTTTTTCTTTGAGACATATAAGCTTCCTCCCACTGATAACCGAATACTAATTTCAAAAGCACTCAAAGAATAGATTGTTAAAATTTTAGCTCAAAGATGTTCGTTACAGTGTTGTGTACGGCGCTGAAAAGTTGGAAATGATACAAACTCAGGTTAAATACATTATGACACCATATATAGCATAGATTCCCCATCCAAAGAATGAGGCTCTAAATGAGTTGGAAAATGTTTACAATGTAACAAGTGGAAAAAAATATAGATTTCAAAATAACAAAGGGCACAGCTGTTGTAGGTCACCCTCAGGACGATTTCTTATGTGAGTATGAGACATCTGGCATTGTCATGGTACGATTTTTCCTTTTCAAGTAAACAGGTGTGGCTGACAGATTCTTAATATTAGTAATGCTGAAGCGTTTTAAGCAAGAGGTGCCGACAATGCTGCCCCATTTCCTAGCAAGTGGGCTGAAAATCTGCTCCCAAAAGATTACAATAAGGGCCAGAACTAGGATGAGAAGAGAGAAGCACCCACCGTAGGCACAAAACATAAGGGGGCACCAAAAATTATTCAAGAAAAATACTATATCAATGCAATATTTTTAAAAGTCAAAATCAATGCAAGAAAATCCTTGATAAACAAACAAAAAAAGTCCAAATCAGAGGTCTGACAGTGCTATATCAGGCCATAATGGGTCTGAAGGCAAAAGGGGAAATGTGTGACCCTACATACATTTTTAATGTATTTATGTTACTTATTGTTTATATCTAAGGTGTACAACATGATGCTTTTTTGTATATAGTGAAATGGTATTTATAGCTAAGCAAATTAGCATATCCATTGTCTCATGTAGGTACCTTTCGTGTGTGTGGTAGAAGTACCTAAAATCTACTCTCTTAGCAAATTTCCGTTATACAATGCAATAGTATCGACTATAGTCCTCATACTCTACATTAGATGTCTAGAATTACCCACCCCACATTCCTGCAACTTTGTGCCCTCTGATCTTCTCCCCATTTCTCCCCCACGCCACCCTCACCCCTGGAAACCGTCATTTTACTCTCTGTTTCTATGTACTTGACAATTTTTTAGATTCCACATATAAATGAGTTCATGCAGTATTGGCATTTCTATGCCTGGCTTATTTCACCTAGCATAATGTCCTCCAGGTCCATCCGTGTGGTCGCAAGTGGCAAGTGGCAGGGTCATCTTCTTTTTTTTACTGCTAAATAATATTTTTAATGGTTCATTTTTTTCCCCCAGAAGTTGAGATCTTGAAAATATGATTGATGAAATCTGCATCCATGAAAACCAGGAAAGTTAAATTTTAATAATTCTGGTTTCAGGATAAATAAAATATTTAAACTTGATGTTTTTAGGTTCTGGTTTGCTTATTTTTCAAGTTTTCAATATTTTTTTCAACTACTTTAATGTTCTGGGGAGGGGAAAGCATATCAGTGGTCAATAAATATTTCTTGAGGGAATGGATCTGTAGTTTTTTGGACAGCATAAATTATCTGGGTTATAAGAAGGCAAAGTTATTTCACATTGTATTTATGGAACTTGAGAACCCTATAGTTTTTATTGAGTTCCTTTCTCCCTCTAGTGGAGACATATAAAACTACAGGTGTAAAAGAATGTTAACACCGGTAGCTTGACATTTATAGTAAGAAACATTCGTGTCCTGGTCACAGTTTTACACACAATCGTCTTGGAAATAGAGAGTTTTTTAAGGTGACTATGTTTTAAACCCACATGTAACAGCATTGTAGAGACAGAAAAGCCTTGTACAAACCTTTTTTCAGAAAAACATCTCTGGTAACCACCAATAGACTCTCTACCTCCATGAGGGATACATTTTGGTTCCCACATATGAGTGAGAACATGTGATTTTTGTCTTTCTGTGCCTGGCTCATTTTGCTTAACATAATGCCCTCTAGTTCCACCCATGTTGCTGCAAATGACAAGACCTTATTCTTTTTATGGCTGAATAATATTCCACTGTGTATATGTACCACATTTTCTTTATTTATGCATGCACTGATGGGCACTTAGGTTGATTCTGTATCATTTCCACAAAGGCTGCACAGACTCCGCTTCTGTCCCTCTCTCCTCTCAAGTCTGAGAGAAACCGAATACCCTTCTGGTCTTCTGAGATGACCAACCCCACCCAGGTCCAGCTGAAATGAAGCATCAGAGTCACAACGCCAAGGGTCAGAGCCATGTCCCTGGGGGCCATCTGATAGAGAGGAGACTGGCTGTTGTCTCTCAAAGTGGGATCAAAAGGACCATCGATAAGCTAAAGGGAAGAGAAAGTTGGACACAAGGTGAAGAGCATTGTCATAAAGCACCATCTGAGTTCTGAAGGGTAAATTGTAGCTGAACGTTGCTCATTTCATTTTTCTAATCATCTCCCACTCCCTCGGAGTTTTCTAGACAATAACTGATCAGACTCAGAGTTCCAGGACACGCCTTCATCCCTTTCCTCCTCTCCATCCTCAAACAAAGGACTGTCTCTGAATGTTTGCCTGTTGAGATTACAGACTTTGAAAGATGCTCAAACTTAGTGTCCTCCTCCCACCCTCTTTAGGCACCTGAGAATGTACCAAAGGAGCACAGCTTCTTCTCTCCCCATCCCACCCACCCTCACCTGTGGGAATCTGTAGAGCTCCAGCAGTGTCCGGATGTGGGTGGAAATTGAGGGTCCTGTGAGTACTGCTGCAGACTTGCCGTCTCTCCCACAGGTATAGTTAGGGGTGCCCTTGTCCAGCCCTGAGAGCCAAAGGAGAGAACTCTTCAACGTCTTCTGTTCACCATGGAGGGCATTGTAGAGATCGTACCCCAGAGATATGTGGGGTGAAAGATGAGGCTTCCTGTTGATTTCCTCAAGGGCAAAAACCACCTCCAGCACATACTGGCAGTTCCTGGTCTGAAACCCGCATAGAGGGCATAGGAATCCTTAGGGAAAAGATTTTAGCCATAACAGAGGAGGAAATCCTGTTGCTTGCAACAACGTGGATGAATATGAAGGACATTATGTCTAATGGAATAAGTCAGGCACAAAAAATATACGTTGTTTGATGTCACTTAGATGTCAAATCTAAAAAAGTCCAACTCCTAGAGGCAGAGAGTAGACTGGAAGTTGCCGAGATGTGGGGAGTGTGGGTGGTGGAAGATGCAGAGATATTATTTGAAGGATATGAAATTTCAATTAGACAGGAGGAAACAACTCAAAAGATACACTGTGCAACACAAAGACTATAGTGAATAACAATGAATTGTATACTCGAAAATTGCGAAAACAATACATTTTAAGTGTTCTCACCACAAAATGCTAAGTATATGAATTAATAGATATGTGAATTATCTCAATTTAGCCAAGCTACTATATATATAATATTTCAAAATATCATGTGGTACACCATAAATATATACAATTTTTATCGGTCAATGTAAGTTTTTTCATTAGCAAAAAGAATAATCATACTGTAGTTAACAACTCCTCCTTCAGAGTACATATTGAGAGAAAAAAAGTAATTACAAAATGCTAAATGATCCTTCAGTCTAGATTACAACTGTAGAATCTGATGTTGGTAATCTAGCCTTCCACGTTAGTAATCTAGCCTAGGTTCAATCTCTTCTTAATTTCTTATATTCTTAGTTGCCATTCTAAACATAAAACACAATAAATGTCTTTAATTAAATAATAGGTGGAAGACAACTTCACAATGAGGAGACAGCTTTTCCTTTGGATATAATAAAATTCAAAATAGAAAGGAGATAATTATAATTTGACTAAGTGAAGTATCCCAAGAATGGAAAAATAAGCACCACATGTACTCACCATAAATTGGTTTCACTGATCATCACCTAAGAGCACATTTAGGAATAACATTATCGGGTGTCGGGGAGATGTGGGGGGGGAGGGGATGGGTGTATACATACATAATGAGTGCGATGTGCACCGTCAAAGGGATGGACATGCTTGAAGCTCTGACTCAGGGAGGTGGGGAGGCAGGAGCAATGTGTGTAGCCTGAACTTTTGTACCCTCACAATATGCTGAAATAAAAAAAAGAAAGGAGATAATTATAATTTGGATCAATTTTTTAGTTTAATCTATTTTTTAAAAATTTTTGTTGTTACATTCATTGGTCAAGAACAAAGCTTTCCTTGATACATTTATTGTCTTGGATAAAAATTATATTCTGATGAATACTTTAGCAAAGCAGAAACACTTTTAAACATGTTTTAAACCCCAAATCCAGATCTTTGCTGGTTGTGTTATTTGGCTAACACAGAGGTTATATGTAAGTCATAACCTCTCTGTCCTTTAACTTTTATTTACTTAATAGAGTTGTTGTTGGGATTAACTGAATGTAGACTATCTACTATAGGATACTCTGTGTGGTAAAATTTCATGGGCAAATTCACAAGTATGCAATTTTTGCATATAATGAAAAACATCTTCAAAAAGCCTTGAGAAAGATTTCAATCACAAAATGATATATTTGATAACACTATAATGCCACAATACTGTCATTTTTTTTTCTCTTCATCACAATTCATCAGTAAAAAAAGAGGCATTGTAAAACCACAGAATGGGAGAAGATATTTTCATTCCCTATATCTGGTGCAGTCTATCAAGCCAGAATACAGTATTTATCTATTGAATTCTGTCAAATGAAAAAAAATACTGAAAATTCACTTTAAAAATGGAGTGAAAAACTTCAGTAGACACTGCTGAAAAGAGGACAAACAAATGGTCGATAAAATTGTGAACAAATGTTTAACCTCTTTAGCGTCAGGAAAATGCTGATAAAAATCACAATGAGATACTATCATACACACATCAGTTTAGCTATAATGAACAAAATGGCAAAGTCAAGTGCTGAAGGCTATGGAGTAATCAGATCATTCATAGATAACTAGTGGGAGTTTAAATGGGAATAAATCCACTTTAATTGTTTTCAGCCTGGGTGCATATTGAAACCACCTGGAGAGCTTAAAAAAAAAAAAAAATGGCTGTGCCCGCTCCCATTAATTCTTACTGTATTGTTGTTGGCTGCAGCCTCGGCTGTAGGAATTTTGCAACTCCCCAAAGGACTAGAGGACACATAAGGATAATATGCCACTTCTCTACCTGCTTTGGAGCCTGTGGTCCTGGATCTAGGCTTGCATGAAACACACCTGGGGAGATTTTTACACCTGGATGCCTTCCGGACCAAGTGTATGAGGATGTCTGTGGGAGAGGCCAGGACATCAGAATGTCTTTTTTAGGAACTCCAAGTTCTTCAACCACCAGTCAAGAAGAAGAACCTTTCCCATGGTTTCAGGATGTTTCAGGCTTTGCAGCACATCCAAATTCCATGGTAAAATCTGAAATCCAGGCAAGATTAATTGTATTGGTATAGGGAAGGGAGAAGGGGAGGCTTTAGTGCATTGAAATAGCCTGAGGTGATTTAAATTTGCAGTTAATTGTATCCTCTGCAGCAATGGGGCAAAGAGAAAGTTGAATTCATGGCAATCAGTGGAGAAAGAGGTAGTTAGAATAATCACCTGGTATGAAAAGTTCCTTGAGAGCAGTGACTTCAGAGATGGAGTGGCAACTTGCATCCAATGGTATAATTAAAGGGCATAAGGAATCCAAGAATGTAGAATGAGATGATTGATTTTTAGAGCTCAGACAGTTCAAGGAAGAGAATAAAAATCACTAAATTCTAGATGGTGAATTAGATGACTATCTCTACATGCATTCTGAGTCCAAGGGGATCAGAAACAAGTGCTTAGAGAGATTCCTTCGTATTTGTAATGTCCTATTTTTTTTTAAGCAGTGTGATGTGATTAGTGAGCTGAGTATACCATTTTTACTAAATTTTTGTTTTGAATTGTTTCAAAATCCGACAAAAGCAGAGCGAATAGAAAAACCATTCCCAGGTATCCCCCACTTGGCTTCCAAAAGTATCACCTCATTAACATGCTGATTCCATTCCAGTGGAATTAACCCGAAACAGGTTCCTGAAAGTATATCATTTTGTCTGTAAAATATTTGGATGTCTTTGTAAGGACCAGAGCTGACTGGGACATGAAGACAACACCAGGATGACTCACAAACATGAAAATATGTTCTTGCTATTAATAATCAAGTATCTAATCAGTATTCAAATCCCCCAATGGTGTTCCAATTTGTTTCTTGGTTTTATATTATGTTTGATTCAGGATCTTTATAAAACCCACACTGTGCAACTGGTCAATGTATTTCTGAAGAATTTTTGAGATCTCTCTAGCCCACTCATTTTGGGATTGGAGGTAGGGAGAAAGGTGGGATGGAGCATGTGTGTGTGTGTGTGTGTGTGTGTGTGTGTGTGTGTGTGTGTGCGTGTGTGAGCATAAATTATTTCCTGAAGGAATAGGGTTGTCTGTCTTGCTGAGTTTACTACAGTTTGGATTTTGAGGTTTGCACGGTGGTGTCACTTAACATTACAGACTGACGTGTCCATGGATCAAGGGGATTTGTGGTTGTAGCCAAAGGGTTGATCATGATCATGTTTTGCTGAATCTCTTTTTGAAGTTTCCAAGCTGGGATACCTGCACAGACCCACTAAGTCATGACTGGTTGCAAACAGTGGCAATTGAGCTGTCTTATCCTGTGTTCATGTATTACCTTACCCTTATAGTATTCTTTAAGGCTTCAGTCTTCCACAGTAAAACACATTTATTTTAATAGGAATTTAACAAAAAAATTTATTAATATAATGTTTTGAATATACAAAACACATGCACACAAACAGGTGGGAGAAAGTTATCCACACTTTCTAGCCCCAGGTCCAAATTGGCAAAATAGCCAGTGTCTGGCTACCTCCCCAAAGATCAAACCAGGAAAATTTATAGAAGGAAACTAGGATGAGAATAATAAGAAAAACCAAGATAGAAACTGCAGGAAACTGTTGAGATTGTGTTTGTTATTTGTTTATTTGGGTTTTGTTGTGTTTTGTTTTGTTTTAGACAGGGTCTCTCTCTGTCACCCAGGCTGGAATGCAGTGGAGAGAACATAGTTCTGTAACCTTGAACTTTTGAGCTCAAGTGATCCTCTTGCCTCAGTCTTCCAACTAGCTGGGTCTATAGGCATGTGCCACGACACCTGGAGAATGTTTTAATTTATATTTTTTGTAGAGATGGGGTCTCACTATGTTGCCCAGGGTGTTTTTGAACTCCTGGGCTCAAGCGATCCTCCTGTCTCAGCCTCCCAGAGTGCTAGGATTACAGGAGTGAGCCACCTCGCCCAGCCCTGTTGGTATTGTTTGTGTGGCCATACATACAGCTCTAATAGATGCTGCCAAACAATTTTCCAAAGTGGTTACTCCAATTTAAACTCCCCCTGGTCTTATGTTAATGATCTGATTGCTCCATACCCTCATCAACACTTGGTATTGCTGCCTTTTTTATTTTAGCTAAACTGATGTTTTTAGAAGAGGTTAACTGATTTTTTAAAAGAGGTTAAGGCCGGGCGCGGTGGCTCACGCCTGTAATCCTAGCACTTTGGGAGGCCGAGGCGGGTGGATCCTTTGAGCTCAGGAGGTTGAGACCAGCCTGAGCAAGACAGAGACCCCGTCTCTACTAAAAAAAAATAGAAAGAAATTAGCTGGACAACTAAAAAACATGTAGAAAAAATTAGCCAGACATGGTGGTGCATACCTGTAGTCCCAGTTACTCAGGAGGCTGAGGCAGAAGGATTGCTTGAGCCCCGGAATTTGAGGTTGCTGTGAGCTAGGCTCATGCCAGGGCACTCTAGCCCGGGCAACAGAGTGAGACTCTGTCTCAAATAAATAAATAAATAAAAGAGGTTAAAATTTGTTCACATTTTTTATCATCCACTCATTTATCCTCTTTTGTGTAGGACCTATTCAAGTTCTCACTCATTTTCCAAGTGGGCTTTTTATTTCTTATTTTTTTATTTGTTTTTTTATTATTTTTGTCTGTTTAGAATTTTTTATATATTCAGGCTTGATGTACTCCACTGGATGTAAAAATGCAAATATCTTCTCCCACTCTGTGTCTTTCCACCCCCTCTCTCTTACTGATGCATTTTGATGAATATTAGCTCTTAATATATCATAATATGATCCAGGTTATAATTTTCTCCTTTCCATTGTGGGTTTTATTGTAGCAAAAGGACAAGCCATCACCTTATTGATGATGAAGCTCCTCTTTTACCTCTTTTTAAATTAAAGCTATTTATTGTGTTTTATATTTAGCACTGCAATTAAGGATGTAAGAAATTGAGAAGAGGCCAGGTGCGGTGGCTGACGCCTGTAATCTTAGAACTCTGGGAGGCTGAGGCAGAAGGATTGCTTGAGCCCAGGAATTTGAGGTTGCTGTGAGCTAGGCTGACACCACTGCACTTTAGCCTGGGCAACAGAATGAGACTGTCTCAAAAAAAAAAAAAAAAAAGAAATTGAGAAATTGAGAAGAGACTGAGCCATTACTGAAGTGGAAGACAGTTCAATATCCCAACCAAAGCACAGAAGAGAGTTAAGGACAAATGGGATGTGATTAAAAGGAGGAGTAGAAGGAACTTGACAAAGAATGGATATCAGAAGTGAAAATACTCATGCACATTGCACGTTGATGAAAGACATCAACCCACAGATGCAATTAACTCCACACCCACTAGGCAAAGTAAATACACAGGAAGGAATAATGAGCTATACCACCTTGGTCTACAAACCAAAGATGATAAGAAAGATTTTAGAGAATGCAGAGGCCAAAGAAACAAGAAAAAGACTGGTGACTAATAATGTCTCAACATCAATAAAATGAGATGGACATCAATGCAGCACCAGTTTTAAAGAACTGATAGACATTTGTCAAACCAGAAATCTGTACCCAGTAGCAATATTTCCAACAAATAAAGATGCCTTTGGAGAGGTGCAAATGGAAACATTTCATTGTTTGTGGGCTTGAATTAGAAAAAAATACTAGAGTGAGGTCTCAGGTCCGAAGGGAAACAATCCCAGATTGAAAACTAAAAATGCAGGAACAAAGGAAGAGGACAGAAAGGATAAAATATAGAAAAGTGTTAATGAAGATTGTTTTTGTGAAGCAATCCTAGAAAGGTCTCACGGAGAATAAAATGTATGTAGAATTAATATGCATGACAACATTAACACAAAAGTCAGAAAAGGGGCCGGGCGCGGTGGCTCACGCCTGTAATCCTAGCACTCTGGGAGGCCGAGGCGGGTGGATTGCTCGAGGTCAGGAGTTCGAGACCAGCAAGAGCGAGACCCCGTCTCTACTAAAAATAGAAAGAAATTATCTGGCCAACTAAAATATATATAGAAAGAAAATTAGCCAGGCATGGTGGCGCATGCCTGTAGTCCCAGCTACTCGGGAGGCTGAGGCAGGAGGATCGCTTAAGCCCAGGAGTCTGAGGTTGCTGTGAGCTAGGCTGACGCCACGGCACTCACTCTAGCCCGGGCAACAAAGCGAGACTTTGTCTCAAAGAAAAAAAAAAAGTCAGAAAAGGTAAAAACAGAATGAAAAGTGCTCTAAGGTATTAACATTTGGAGGGAAGGATTAAAGCAATGATTTGTTTCAGACTATATAAAGGATTCATGATTTAATCATTAGCATAACTACATGGATTTGTGTGTAATGTGATTGTAACTAACAAGTTTATAGAGACAACAATAAAATAATACAATATTTAATTCAAAGTCAGTCAAGTAAAGCACAAAATGAACATGAATCAGTTAAGTAAAACCCTAGGGAAAGAGTAAAATGATTAAAGTAACCTCAAATTTATTGATAATTACATGAAACACAAATGGACAAAATTGTAATCTCTTTGTAACAGCTGTGGGATATATTCTACAAGATTGTGAATAAATGTGTTGGGCATTCTTTTTCTGATAAATGTTTAAATGGTCTTTAATTTTTCTTATTAAAACAAATATTGCGTGAAAATTTCTGTATATAGAAATTTCCATTCCTATTTTTATAAAATGTATTCAAAGATGCTGAAGTAGTGGTAGGAAAAGGAAACATATGTAAAACGCTGATCTTAACTGGAAATACCACACCCCCACACAAATGTATTAAACTTTTTCTTTTCTCAACACTATTTGGCAGTGTGAGTAACCCTACATCATTTTGATTTTTTATAAAGATTCAGGAATCTCACAATCTCCGTGGATTGAAGACAGGATGTTTCCTCTGGATTTTCCACTGATTGGATAATCCACACTCCTCCCCTATAAAAGAAGAGCCAGATGAGGAAGTTCAACGCATTTTCCAGCAAACGTCAGAACGTCTGCATCTCAGGAGTGGAGCTGGCAGGATGAACTCTACGGCCATGGAGGAACCTGTGTCTACCTCCTTTCCTACCCGGTCTCTTCTGGTGAGTTCGGGATCCACAGTGACAGCAAACGTCTCCATTTGTGTCCTTCCTTGTGTAAAACCTCTTCACATTAGCCTACAGTGGTTCTTAAAACAAGATGATGTCTTAAGGAAAGTTCTATCCTATGTGTTAATATCTGTTGAGTCGTAGTGCAGATATTGTACTTTTTGGTGTACGGAGCTACCTTGGAATCACAGGCTAGACTTTTATTTTTAAGCCCACGATGTCGTGAGGAAGGAGAAGTAGAATTATCTGGCCCTGCACTGTTCAAATTGTCCCCCTCTCTGGAAAATTCATTAACCAGATGTGCCTGGGCTCCCCAACCCCACCACTTTCTTTTTTAAATTTAGTTTTCTGGTTAAAATCATGTAATCAGTTAGTCCTTCCCTAAACTCACCATCACTGTTACTGAAATGAATGTCTTTCTCTTCTCTCACCCTCAGTCTCTCTCTCTCTCTCTCTGCCTTGTTCATCAGAGAACTTAATTATATCTGACCTTCTATAAGAAATTCATTAATCTGTTTATTACGTCTTTCTTCTCACCAAGATCAAAATAAACAGGGCACTGACTTTATCAAGTTTACACTGGATCCCAAGTTTTAGTGCATAGCTTGGCACGTAATAGGTGCTATACTGATACAGGAAAGTGGACCCCAAAACTGGGGTCCATCTTGAAGGCCAAGGGGGTTCTTGGCCCTGCTCAGGAAGGAATTCAAGAGCAAGCCAACAGAGTAGTGCAAAAGCAAGTTTATTGAAGTAAGAAAAGGAGAAAAAGGAAGCTGCCCCGTAGATGGGACAGCAGCTCTCTCAGAGCAACAGACAGTGGCACTTTGTGAGTTTCTGGGGTCTTATTTTAAAACTTCTATTTACTTTTATGTTAAGCAGAGGGATTATTCATCAGATTTCTGGGGAAGGAGTATGGAGTTCCTGGAACTGAAGATCCATCCTCTTTTTAAAGCATGTAGGGTAACTTCTGGGAGTTGCCGTGGCATTTGCAAACTCTAGTGTCTAGTGTGCTAATGCACTATAAACAGGGCATAATGAGCAGTGAGGGTCACCTGAGGTCGTTTTTGTGGCCATCTTGGTTTTAGCGGGGTTTGGGTGGCTTCTCCATCACCTCTTGTTTTATCAGAGACCTTGGTTGGGGTCTTATGACTCATCACACAGACCCTTCTGGTTCCCTATCTTATTATAACTCGGGGAAAAAGTAATTTTCCCTCCAAACTGAGACATCTTGGGTAATGAAAGGGGTGATATTAATTATGCCAGGACAACAGAAGTAAAAGGGCAAGTACAGAAATGAAGGGTTTAAACTAGAAAGTGCACTGATGAGGTTTGCATTTTTAAGCAGATTAATGAGGCTGGAGTTTTATAATTGGATTAGAGGGAGAAAGGATTTCAAATCTTATAGAGTAATTAATCATCTACTGCAGTATACTGGCAAAAGTTTGTATCATTGTGTGATTGTAGTTCAGTGAATTTATTAGAACTACGTAGAAAGGAAACAGGGTGTTTCCAAGGTTTTCCTTTATGAACAGGAACATTTTAGATGAAGGTGGGTCTGGGTGTGGAAGTGAGTTGAAGGATTAAGTAGGGTGTGATTCCTTTGGAGACTGGGGGAAAAGGGACTGTAGGAACTAGAAGGTGCTGGTGTGTCCTAAAGCACAGTAAAAAGGGATACCTAGAAATCTGAGGTCTGGGAATGCAAGGACGTCTGTGACCCCTGTGTCCCAGTGACGGTGGGTGTGGAGGCACCAGCACGTGCATAGCTGATGGTGACAGGGAAGAGGAGAGAGCAGTGTCCTCAGGGGAGGTTGCAGGAGGGACATGGTCTGGAATTGGCACTGGGTCGTGACCTTGAACTTTCCGTCCTTGGCTCCCATGAGCTGTGTGAGGTCCCAAGATCCAGTCTCCACGTGTGGGCCTGTCCCTGCACCACCAGGCTCATCTGGGAACACCGGGACATGCAAACTCTTGGGCCCCTCCCCAGACCTACTGGAGTTCAGGTCTAGAAATCTGCGTTTGAACAAACTTCCCTGATGCTCTGTGTGCTCAGTGCAGCTGGAGACACATTTCGCCAGGCAGAGAGGCTGGTTGGTAGATCCGACAGAGCTGAGCTGATCTTCCGTAGCTGATGTTTAAATTTTACATTCTGTTTTCTCTTTCAAGGGGAAGGTCAAGAGAAGTATGATACCGCCCGCTTTGCAGAAGAAACGAGAGATCCACGTGGCCAAGGCCAGGCGGAGACGATCTCGATTTCTGAATTTGGAAATACCAGTTAGGCTGACCAGCTGCATTTTCCCTGGGCCTGTGACCAGAGTCAGGTCCCACCCTGGCGACGAGGTCAGGCGCAAGCTAGGGGAGGAGAATTTGGAGAAGCCCCAGCAACTCTGTGCGTACAGGAGGCTGCAGGGGCTCCAGGCCTGCGGCAGCGAGGAAGAACTTTTCAGCCCACTGGACTTTGCAAATGCCTTGAGAATCATCGCGCCAGGAGTTGCAGAGGAGTGCCTGGGCGAGGCTGGCGCTGGGGGTCCGCGCGGGAGCCCCGGGCGCGGCCCTGGCCGGTCTGCAGTGCACGCGGAGCGCAGCCTGGGAGCGGGTCTCCACCTCCCGCTGCCCCTGCCCAGCCAGCCGGTGACGCGCGCAGACATCCGCAGGCAGGATCGCAGGGTCAAGAAGGCCAGGCGGAGGCTGGCTGAGGCCCTGATGGCCGACAGGCTGGCCAGAGAGGCCGAGAGAGCGAGGAGCGCAGAGGGAATCCCGGAGACCTGGATGAAAATGCAACCAGGGAGCTGAGCATCCCTGTGGAGCGGCCCTGTGCAGCGACTCAGCCTGAGCCGTCCTGATTCTTATGAGCCTGTCTTTTAACGTGCACATTCTTTCCCATCCTGCACCGTGACACTTTGTTATTTCCAAACAGCTCTTTATTAAATGCATTTGAAAGGCAAACCGTGTGACCAGTGCATAGTTTTGTGGGGAGAAATTGGTTCTCGTGGGAGGAGGAAGGAGACCTTTACAAGTCATAGTGCACCTCGCTCTCTGTTATCATCGTTTTTATTAATTCATTTTTACACCAGATGCTACAGGTGTAAGCTAGGCTGAAGGATAATTTAGTGTTTTATAGTTACATTTTTTTTTTCTCATAATACGCACTCGGAAGGAGAACAGGGCATAATCTAAAACTTATGAATTATTCTGGAAACTTTCATTGAATATTTTCAGACGGTGATAAGCTGCAGATAACGGGTTGTGCAGAAAGTGAAACCGTGGATAAAACGGAGACCACTGTCTATCAAAACTTCTTGTTGTGTACCGCAAATATATACAAATGATATGTATCAATTTTAAAAAATGGCCAGGCATGGTGGCTCATTCCTGTAATCCCAGCACTTTAGGAGTCTGAGGCAGGAGGATTGCTGAAGACCAGGAAGCTGAGAACAGCCTGGGCAACATAGCAAGATGCCAACTCTAGAAAATATTTTTTAAAAATTAGCCAAAAGTGGTGGCAGGCACCTGTAGTCCCAGCTACTTGGGATGCTGAGGCAGGAAGGTTGCTTGAGCCCAGGAGTTCAAGGCTGCAGTGAGCTATGATCACACCACTGCACTCCAGCCTGGGTGACAAAATGAGACCCTGTCTCAAAAGTTTTTTTAATGTTAATTAATGAATCAAATAACATAGAAAATAGAAATGAATAAATAAGAAAATTCTATCAAGAAGTCTTCCATGATGAGTGGTAGAGGGAAAAAAATGATATGACAACAGGAGATCAATGTTGGGTCAAGAATAGAGTTCTTTTTCATTGTGACCTATTAAATAGTGTAATGAGATGATGAGGGCTGTGCAGAATGACCCAACTTGAGTCAACCCACCTGCCCACTGCACGTGGGGCAGACATAAGGCCAACCCATGCCTGCAACTGGGCATCCTGCACCCCTGGGAGTGGGGTAGCACTGCTGCTTGGGTTGCTCTGTAATGCACAAAAACCATTGCGGGTATAAATATTATGAGGATGACAATTTTGAGACAGGACCTTACTCTGTCTCCTAGGCTGGAGTGCAGTGGTGTCATAGCGAGCTACAGCCTCAAACTCTAGGGCTCAAGTGATCCTCCTGCCTCAGCCTCCCCAGTAGCTGGAACCACAGATGTGCACCAGCACACCTGGCTAATTAAAGTTTTTTTCTTTGTAGAGATGGGGTCTCTCTATGTTGCCCAGGCTGGTCTCAAACTCCTGGCCTCAAGTGATCCTCCTGCCTCAGCCACCTGAGAAGCTGGGATAACAGGTACAAGCCATCACACCTAGCCATTGCTGGTATTTTGAAGGACTCAAGCTGACATATTATATGTGCTGTTCCTATGAGGACTGCAGTGGCTCCAGGTGCTGGGTGTGGGCCTCTCCATGCAGAGGTTGTGGTATCTGGGTTTCCTTCTGATGATAAGTGAACTCTTCTGCTGCGGAACCTGCTTTTCCTTCTGGAGGCACACGTATTCCCCAGCTGCTGATGGAGCAGCCTGACTTTGATGCACCCTACACCAGACAGTCCCCCAAACCCCAACTCACCCCAGGAGGCATGACTCTCTCATCTCTTCCATCCTACTGCAACATGTCCCTGCCCCTGTGTGAACAGGTGGCAATGGCCAAGTAGCTGGGCAGTGCCCATGTGCAAGAAGAGAGCAATTTTGCCCATTTACTCACTGTTTCTGTGAAGAGGATGGCATTCTGGAGTTCCCTACTCTGCCATGCTCACTGACATCACTTCTCTCAAGTCTTTCTTAAGCACCTCTGTGTTCCGAGGTCTGTGCTGGGGTTTGGGAGTACAGAGTTGAATGAGACAGACACGCTCCCCACCCTCATGGAGCTGTCAGTCTAACACCATCCTTGTGGACTAAAGACATATTTCTTGTCCTGACTTTATATTCTCTAACGCTAAAGGCTTTGGAGCTTTTGAAGTGTGTGTTTGAACTTGGGCTCCTGGGACCAGATATCCCCAATCACCCTGGCTATGAACTGAAGAGGCTTGCATCTTTTCCCTTGTGAAAGAGAGTTACTATATTTATTGGAATTTAGGTAACATTATTTCTCTGCTCCTAAAGTTACACCTGCTCATCTTGAGCACTTGAGAATTCACACTGGAGGAAAATGCTATGAATGTAACCAGTGTTTTCATGTCTTCCACACTCAATGTATCCTTAAAAGGCACAAAATAGTGCATACTGGGGAGAATCATTATGGATGCAATCGGTGTGGAGAGGTTTTCAGCACAAGCTCTGCCCTTACTGGGCACAATAGCATTCATCAGTGGGGAAACCTTATGAATGTCAGGATTGTGGGAAAGCCTTTAGGAAGTGCTCACCGCTGACATAGCATATGAGAACTCATACCGGAGAAAAACCCTACTCATGCAAGGAGTGTGGAAAATCCTTCATTGGTAGCTTGTCTCTTATAGTCCACAAGGGAATTCATAATGGAGAGAACCCCTATGAATGCAGTGACTATGGAAAAGCCTTTAATCATCTCTCCTGTGTTAAGAAACACATGAGAACTCACAGTGGAGGAAAACCCTATGAATGTAATCATTGTGGAACATCTTTCACTAGTAACTGTTACCATTCTGTGCACGATAGGTCAATGCAAATGCAATAACTTTGGGAAAGGCATTCTCTCATCCCTCAAACAAGAAATAACTCACACCACACGTATGGGTTATCTGTTCATGTGTCAAAACTCACTCCCTAAAACTTTGTGGCTTCAAACAACAAACATTTATTATCTCTCAATTTCTGTAGGTCAGGAATTTGGGAATGGCTTCGCTCTATAGTTATGCCTCAAGATCACTCATGAGGTTACAGTCAAGATGTCAGCCAGAGCTGTGGCCCTCTGAGGTCTTTAATGATGAAAGGTCCACTTGCAAGATGGCTTATTCCCATGCCTGGAAAGTTAATGTTGGCTGTTGTCAGGGGACTTGCATTTCCTCAGCATGTAGATGTATCCACAGGGCTGAGTTTCTTTATAATGTCGCAGAAGATTCCCCTCAAAGAAAATGATTCGAAAGAGCCAACACAGAAGGCACGAAATCATTTATGGCCCAGCCTCAGAAAGGGATCTTTTTACTTCTTCCATGTTGCATTTGTTACACACATGCACACACACACACCAATCCTGATACAATGTGGGAGAACACTACACAAGGTATGAATGCCAGGAGACAGACTGCTGGGAACCATCTGGTAAGATTGCCATGAAACCAGTGAAGAAAATCCTTTATCAGACACTCACCCTTCGAATCAGTATGAAGTAGCATTCAATAAGCCACAGGTTAACTCACTCTAGAGAGAAACCTAGGAGTGCAATCTATATATTAAAACCTTCCATTCAAAATCTTGCCTTGATGTGTGAAAAAAAAAAAACCCTATTGGAGAGAAGCCCAAGGAATTCAGTAGCTATAGGAAAACCTTCAATGATAGCTACAGGAAGTCAAGTGACAAGTGACACTTAGGCAACACCCTATAGGTGTCACCAAAATGAAAAACCTTTAAGACACCTTTGGGAAATCACACTACAGAGAAACACTCTCTGTATAAGAAATGTTGAGAATCCTACAACACAAGCATTTTCATTACTGAGCGCAAGACCATAGTGTTTGGTGAGATATAAAAGCCTTGAATGTTTTTTTCAATTTTTTAGGATGTGAGAGTTCATACTAGAGTGAAAGAATTGAATGCCCTCAATATTGGAAAGGCTCCCATTTTCTTCCACATTTCTTAGTAATGTAAGAACTCACACTGCAAAGCAACTTGTGAATATAATATTGTTGGAACAGTAACGTCAAACCTTGCTGCTAATTCACTGGTATGTTGAGATGGATTCACTTCCACTACAGCTTTCAGCTCATCATTCTCCACCTTGGTCTCAGGTTTCCCACGTGGCTCATTTTCAAGATTAAAATCACGAGGATGTAACTTTTCAAACCATTGAAGTACTGTGCACTCATTAGCCACATCTTTCTCAAGCACTTTGTTGATCTTTCGAGCTGTCTCTTCTGCATTGGTTCTACAACAGAACTCATATTTGAAAATAAGACAGATGTTTGACTTATCTATGGTTTCACAAAAAAATTGCATTTCACAAAATAAATTGAAAGATAATCACAAGCCAAACCATGCACTTGAAAGAATGAGGATGTACCTTCACAATAAAAATAAAACAAGAGGTGTCAAAGTGAAATGTCATAGATATCAACTGTCAAATTTAGTACTTAACACATTGACTGCCACACCAGAAAAAAATTTTTTTTCCTTGGGGCCACGGTGTTTTATTATGAAAATAGGATAAAAACTTTCAAAACAAATGATCCTTTCTCATTTAATGAAAAATTTGTTATTGTTTTGTGTGTGTGACTTATATGCAACTTGAAATATAGTTCTTGCAGCTCCCAAGGTGAAGAGACGTGTGAGTTACATATGCTTTACAAGGCCCCAGGCTCAAAACTAGCATGAGTTAAATACAACTCACATAGCAGTTCATGTGTTAAGAATATCGGACATGTTCATACTTAATAACCTACTAAGATTTTCAGCTACTTTGATCCATTTTCCAAAAGGCTAACAACAAAACACCTAGAGCATCCTTCTTGTTACTAATAATTGCAAAATATACCCTGAAAATGGCAGCGTTTCACCACCCTAAGTCCACAAACCAAAGTGGTTTCTTTCCCATGTGAACTGAGGGTAACAACCAATGATGCAGTACTTTCTGGTTTTTGCTTTTTAAAGACACTGCTTTATTTATTTAGACAGAGTCTTGCTCTGTCACCCCAGCTAGAGTGCAGTGGTGTGATCATAGCTCACTGCAACCTCCAACTCCTGGGTTCAATTGATCCTTCTCCCTCAGCCTCCCAAATAGCTGGGTCTACAGGCTTGCAACACCACATCTGACTAATTTTTCTATTTTTTGTAGAGATGGGGTCTCACTCTTGCTCAGGCTGGTCTCAAACTCTTGGCCTCGGCCTCCCAAAGTGCTAGGATTACAGGCGTGACCCACCTCAACCAGCCTTACTTAACTTATTTTGTATAGTCAGAAATGTGGAACCTTAGATGCCCACCATTGAAAAGAAGAAAAAAAGGCTGAATACAAACAAAGTCAACATCCAATTTAAGGAAATTATAAACAGAACAGCACAAGAAACCCTACTCAAGTAGACAGAAGGAAAAAATAAAGATCAAAAACAACAAAATTTAAAACAAAGATACAATAGATTTGCAAAGATGAAAGTCAATCTGAAAAAAAAATCAACAAACTTCTAACATGACTAAGGAAGAAGAAAAAAATGACCCAAAATAATATAAATGGAAATTTGGACATAACTTCAAAGATGAAAGCGGTGCCAAAAGATTATTTTGGACCTCAGGCCCCAAATTTGGAAAACGTAGACAAAAAGGACAAATTCCTAGAAAAACATAACTTGCCAAAACAGACTAAAGCCACAAGGTGGCGCTGAAACGTCACTGTTGGAACCTTCCAAGTCTGTATTGGAATTTGGACCATTAAGGGATTTATAGGGATGGCCCAAGGGTTAGGCATCTGGAATTTGCACCTGAGGCACCTTGCACCTTTGGATCCAGGGGCAGGAGGAGTGGAGGTGGAGACGCCTCTACCAGGAGGTTAGGGAGGATGCTGACGCCAATGATGTATAAATTGTTAACACTTAGGAATGCTATTCTATGTGCCCTACATGAAATAACTCAATCTGCACAATACCTCGAATAAGGTCACTATTCTATTTTATTAGTTTCCTATTGCTGTTCCACACAGTTAAAGACTTAAAACAATGCACATACTTATTATCTTGCAATTTCTGTCGACTGGATGCCTGTGGGAACAACTTAGCTTGGTGTCAGGGTCTCACAAGGCTGCAATTATGGTGTCACCCAGGCTGTGTTTTCATCTAGAGGAATCCACACGTGAAGAATCTACTTGCAAGCTTTTTTTTAATGCTGTTTTAATTAAAAGTGACTTTAATTTTACATGAAGTTAATAAAAGGAAAAAATCTGAATTTTAAATATATTTTATGAGATATAATTTCCCGAGAAGTCACTAAAATTCACAAAAGATGCTATTAGAAATATGAAAAGGTTGGTGTCATTATTTGAACTATTTGCTTCAAATTTAGCCAGTAAAGACTAACTTTCTCCTATCAAAAATGAGGTTGTTATTCTCTCACATTTTCTCTTTCATTTCTGAATTTTGGTTGTTACTTTGTATTTTTATCCCATGTTGTATAGGAAAGGGTTAAGTCAAAAGATCTGGGTTGTTCAAACTCTGCACATTCCCAAGAAGAGCCTATGTCCATGATTGGCCCTTCACCAGCTCCTGGGAATTTAAGCTCACAGAATTTCTGAGTAGTAAGAGTAGTCTGCACACCTAGGACCTTGGGTCACACTGTAGCAGCTGATATAGTTTATCACCCTGAGTACAGTGCAGTGGCATCATCACAGCTCACTGCAACCTCAAAGTCCTGGACTCAAGCGATCCTCCTGCCTCAACCTCCCCAGTAGCTAGGACTACAGGCACTTGCTACTTCGCCTGGCTAACTTTTCTATTTTTTGTAGAAACGGGATCTCACTCTTGCTCAGACTGGTCTCAAACTCCTGGCCTCGAGTGATCCTCCCACCTTGGCCTCCCAGAGTGCTGGGATTACAGGCGTGAGCCACCACACCCAGCCCTGCCCTACAGCTTATTAACAGCATCCATTCTTTAACTCAAAATAATCACTGTGCCCAAGTGGCATATTTTGATCCCCGGCATAGGCAAAGGCAGAAGAGAGGTGGCCTTAAGCTCCTGTGGTCTTATCCCAGGTCAGCTGGATGCAAAGGGGTATGGAGTGAAGCAAAGGCCATTAAAATGCAGGTTCCCAGGTGCTGCCATAAGTGCTCTCTGAAGGGAACTGAGAGGTGGGATTCTGACAAGCTGACACTCTGAGGCCCAAGGTCCAGGAGGAAATTCCAGGAACCCAGTGGCAGATACCCCCAACTCCAGGCCAGGGCCCCTCTGTTAAATGGCAGTCTGAAATATCCCTTTTGAGAAATCTTTCCATGGGAGTAAAACCTTTTCCATTTTGCAAGAGGCTTATATTGAATTTTGCAAACCCAGGGGGGCACAGTTGAGGCTGCCACCACTGCCAAGTAGCAGTGGCATCCACTTCTCAGAGAATGGGGAACTTGAAGGGCTTTGGGGGTGTAGGAAGACATTTTGGAGGGAGGGTGGAGAATCAGTGTAACCTCATTTAATCTTCACTGGGGTCATATGAAGGAAGGTCTTTCATCTTCAAGAATAGAAGGATAAAGTGAGAAATGTAGAAGATTATTGCAGGACAGGCTGCCACTTGGTTGACATTTCCCTGTACCTACACCTTTTGGGGGTCCTCTCTCAAGCTGATTCTAGGTTTGGCCATGTGACTTACTTCGGGCAATGGGACAGCATGTTGGAATAAAGCGAGGTTTTGGGGGTCCACTGGGATTTTTGGAATGAGCCCCTTAGTGGTTGGATCGTGGGGGTGTTTGGGGGTCTGTGGGCAAAGCAGTGACTTTCCAACTGGCATGGAAATAGTGCAATATTTAAATCACCAGTTTGGCTGCACAAATATACACCTGTGGGTCCTCAGCTCTGCCGGTAGCAATTATTGAACCTCCAGTTTCATGTGCTGAAGAATCCAGGGGTTTGTCCCTTCTCAAAACAGGTACCCACAATTTCCAGTAGGTTTCCGTTAACATAGCGCAACCCATAGCCACACACCCCCACACGCCACGGGTCTTTGCCTGGACACCACACACAAAAAAACAAGAGCATCCTCAGATAATTTAATTTAATCAGAATTTTAATATAAACAGGTAATTATCCCATATTTTACATGCAGAATAATTTCAATATTCCAAAAAAAAAAAAAAAGGCATATTCTGTACATGGTGCTACTTGGCTCTTGTAGGAAAACATTGGAAAAAATAATAATCGAACTTTTGGTGGGTTTTTGTGTTTCTGAGTTGTTTTCTGCAAAAGCTGTGGCACATTTGATCCTGCGCTGCTACCACGCAGGGCAGGGCCACCCAGGCACACAAAGGGGCAAAGAGCAACAACTTTGACCCAAAGTATAAACACTAAACAAGCCATTCCCGAATGTGTGCATAGATGCACACTCATTTTTTGGGGGGTGTGGGGACTATTCTTTCCTTCACAAATGGGACCAAGCGCCCCAGATCTGGTTTTTAACAAGGGTTTTCATGGCCCACACACAGATGAAAATTTTGTTGGAGGCTTGTTATGGACCTTGACTGCCTTTTGAGGTGACAGCTCAAAAAGCCACCATTGCCCTCTGTTTCTTGGGGCCCCCCTAAGGAAATATTCACCTTCACTCTCAGCCCCTGACAGTCCATCATATTCTTTTGTGTGCTCTAAGAAAATAAGTACCGATTTGTTCTTTTCATTTCCAACCCCAGTTCTGGTGTCAATCAATATTCTGAAGAATAATTCTGGAAGATTTTTCTGAAGTGACATCACTCTACGTGCACCATTTATATCAAATCAGCATTCCCTATTCCCCATCCCCAACAAAACCACAATTTCTAAAAAGCCCAAGATGTCAAGGACTCACCGGGTGGCATCCAAAGGACATTGAACCCCAAACTTCCACCCACCATGAAGTAGGAAAAAGATTGTTGTTGGGATGATGGGACCTGCATTGATTTCCCAAGATGATCAGCACAGGTCATGCCTTGATTGCATTCCTGCCCGCTGACTAGTGTTGTAGCAGGCTACAGATAAACACTTCCCCATCCGATAAGCATGTCTCATGGTCAACTGTCTGCCCTGGTGGGAGACAGTGGAAGATCTGTCCGTCAGTTGGCCACAAAGTCCACAGCGGTCACAGGAATGGACATGCAGACCCTTGCCTCAATCCCTGCATTTTCTCTCAATTTTTTTTTTTTCTCAGCCTATATCCAGAGAACCAGCAGTCCTTCCCCCAACTAGCCTCAAATTTCAGAACAGCACCTAGGACAGCTCCCAGGACACGAACATTTCCGGACATCTTTTGTTATCATTGATTAGGGAGAAAGGGATGCACTTGCTATTCTATTCCTGGAGGAGGAAACTACTGCATGGCTTTTACCATGTTAACAAAATGGATTTTTAATAATAATAGTGAGAGACACATCTTCAAACACAAACAACAAAAAAGTGTCACCCTAAGCTGGTTTTGTTGCATTTTTTTATAACCCATCGCTACAAACTTCCAGGACAACCATGACTTCCTAGGACCAAAGTTCTACCGTTACAAAGTCAACATTTTCTAATGCCAAGGAAGGTTTGTGACCCCATGGCTGCTTGCTCGTTTCACGGTGGCAGTAGAGACAGTTAAATAAAATTGGTGAAACTCATTTGCACAGGGTGGGCACAGCACTCTGCCCCTCTCTCCAGGGAAGGTGGAGAAGGATGAGTCTGCAAGGGCAGTGCCTAAAAATACAGCAAGAGCAGCAAGGTTTGGCAAGGATGACAACAGCCCTTGCCGTCCCTGCCTAGACGTTCACATGGGTTCTCAAAGTTGCACAAGGTCAAACAGTCTTAGCTTGAGGTCAACCAAACCCCAACACTGGGGGCCAAGGTTTTGTGGCTGAAAAAAGCATTCAGCACATTAGTGGGTTTTGGATTGGGATTTCCCCAAATGCCCCCCCGTTCCCACTTGGAGGATAAAAGGAGACATTGCATTAGGTGCCTGTGTGTGACATGCCCATGAACACAATCCATTCAGCCCCCAAAGAGCATCATTGGCCTGAAAAGAGTGGGAACAGACCATCGGAGAGCCCAGGGCACCTACGTGCTCACTTCAGGGGGATTCAGTGGGACAAGTGGGAAAGCTGGCTTTGCACCAAAGCCTGCCTTCGCCCCAGCCGTAGATGAGACACACACCCCTCATGAAAGCAAAGTAGACCACGCATATATCAGATACAACACGATGGCCTGAAATGTGGTTTATGTTTGGGGAATGTGCTATTAACAGATGGAGGTTTTAAATAAAAAAAAAAAAAAAAACCAAAAAGGAAGATTAAATTCAGAGAAGAATATTAACAGCCAGGAAAAAAAAAAAAAGGATCTATGCCCAGGTGAAGGCCACACCTTCTCCATCCCGACTCCCTCCCTCAAAATTCTTACTGGTCTCCGGCATTCGGAATCAGCTGATACACATTTTCCCTGATTCGGACCAGATCCAGGTGGAATTCTGAAGTCTCCAAGATGTCTATTATTGAACCATATCCTAACAATACACTGAGGTAGACTGTGCTGAAAAAAAATATTACCCCATATTCACCTGTTTATTTTTCTTTGATAAAAATGTACATGCGCTCCATTTTTTACGAGAGTGATTTTGAGTGATTTTATATATTAAAATAAATACTTTTCCCCCTAATAATAAGAAAACCTTTCTGAATTAGAAAAATGTGAAAATTGTTGCTAGTGTAGTCTACAACCACTACAAATTTACTAGGAAAAGAACAAAAAATACCTAGAGCTACGTGTTTTGTGGTGGTTTTTTTTTTTTTCTAAATTGACGTACAGACCTTCCTATTTACAAAATAAATTTGGCAAAAAATAATTTCTGTACTCTTGCTCCTTGTACGCAATCACGGAGGCTCCCCAGCAATATGTGACAGGTAATTTCTCAAATCATATAAATAAGATAGCAATAGACAATTGGGATTTGTGTCTACCTGTGTTCTTAATCAAGAATTGAGAGGACTCGGAGGTTGCCGTCATGTCTCTATCCCGTTCTTAAGTCCACAACTCTTAAGAAGGAAGCAATCAAAAACTTGTGAGAAAATGCATTCAGGAATAACCCGTGGGTGATGGTTTTGATTGAACCAAAGTGATGAGTTCACCGTGTTCTTTATTTGAGCAGCTGTGGTTGTTTTTTTGGCCAAAGAGAAGAAATCTCGGGTTCACGCCCATTTGGAAGTTCTCGGTAGAGTGAAGGTCTTGAATGGTTTCTCCTCTGGACTCGACTCTCTGAGGGGTGGCAACATCGTCATCACCTGAGAGTTCCGCTCAGGCACCACACCTGGCCCGGCTGAGGTCGCCGGGCCCAGAGCAGCTTCTGGGAGTTCAGTACTGAAGACAGTCAGAGGCCCCAAGGGCGGAGGAGACCAGGAGGTATTCTCAGCACCTCTCCCTTTTATATTGCTTAAATGTTCTCACAGTCCATCCGTGCTGTCGCTCTTTGGGATCTGATTTTGTTGTGTTTGCGCAGTGACTGTAGGACGTCTTTGCCTGGGAGAAGAAATGCCACCCGAGGTACACACACAAAACCAGAGGATGAACACAGGTGTTCTGGAAGGCGGGCTCAGCTCTAGGTAGCTCCCAGCTTATCTGAACAGCAGACCTTGCAATCCGAACCAGAACATCCGTAAAACCCAGTCTCTCATATGCTCAGTGCGGCCTCGCACTGTCCAAAAGGGTTAGCAGCTAATGTGGCTTAATTCCCAGAAAATGGATGCCTTTAAGACCAAACAAAGAGGCCAGCTGGGGCCTTGATCCTTCCTTCTCCCCAGCACAGGTGGACCAACTCACGACCACTCCTCTCTCCCCAGCGGGGCATAAAGTCAATAACTTATGAAGCTTATGCCAGAGATTTTTTGTTTAAAACTTAAATGTGTTACAAATATATTCTCAAAACTCATTTTTTTTCCTTTTCCTTTTTTGCATTTTTTAAAAAATGTCCTGGCTTTGTTTGGTCTTGAAAAGATCCACAATCACTCCAAACTAAATGTTCCTCCCTTGGCTCCCAGAAAACATTGTTTTTTTCTTTTTTCACCAACATGAAGGGAGGGGACACACCTGAGGGTAGACTTCTGATGCAAGAAGAACCTGTTGAGGGCACAGTCTCCCCATAGATAAGAAGGAAGGAGAGAGAGGGACCTGAGTTTGTGCGCACAGAACCTTCATAATCCAGTTCCCATCGCGTCAATCCAGCAGGAACACTTTGCGCGCGCACACACACCAGCCGTGTCTCACCTGGACACACACACACACACGTGCGTTACACAAGTGAGCACACGCCGAGACTGCAGGCCCTTTATCCAAAGTATGAAAGCAGCAGCTATTGGTCAATTTGAGGAACTGACTTTGTAAAGAAGAAGAAAAAAAAATCCTTCGGCCTGGATGAGGACAAAAAACAAACAAACAAACAACAACAACAAAAAAACCTTCTTGAAGCCCACCCTGCAAAGCTTGGAATTTTTCCTGGAACCAGGATTGTGCTGTTTTTGTTTCTGTTTTTGTTTTTTCCTTTCAAACCTTTGTTCCACAAACAAGAAGTTTTATCTTTTATACCATAGCTCAGACACTAGCAAAAAAAATCTTTGTAAAAACAAGTGCTTTCTTTAGATCTACTGGAAAAAGAAAAGAAAAAAGAGACAGAAGACATCCTGGTTTCAAACTGTCCTTGCCCAAAGGGCAGCAGCCGTGGAAACCGTGCCCCCTCTGGGTTCACAGTTAAATCCTCTGACCAGTCAAACTGGCAACCAGACAAGGGTGTCTTGGAGTCCTAAGAGGAGCAGAAGTGGGTAGGAACCATCTCTGAGCTCCGTTTGACTTCGTGGTAGAGTCGTGAGAAACCTGAGTTTTCCGGAGGCGTTCAAACCAGAGGAAAGTGACAATGAGAACCCCATCCCCACCCGGGAGGCACTGTTAGGAGGGATTGGACCGAGGCAGGGTCAGAATCCGCCCGTTCTTCTTGCCCCCGTTCATGTGGGTGTAGGGGATGTGCTCCTCATAGTTCCGTTTGAGGCCCAGCGAGGACCCTCCATCCCGGCCCCCCGCCTCCTCCCTCTGACAGTGTGAGGACCGGTCCAGGGGTACGCTTTCCATGTCCTCAAACTCCATCTCCAGTTCCTCGCTCTCAGGAGCCTTGTTCTCCTCGCTGTGAAAGAAGGAAACTTCTGGGAAGCTGGGGTGCAGGTCGTCCTTGAGCAGGTTGACGATCTCCAGGAAGGTCGGCCGCATCTTGGGGTTGAACTGCCAACACATGCGCATCAAGTCGGTGCTGGGGGACAGAAGGACACGTCGGCGATGAGTCTGGGCACCCAGCCGAGCAGCCGCCCTGTCCTCCCCACACCCCCAGACGACAGGCGCACCCGTGCATGGGCAACGGTCAAAGCAGAAATTGCGATTCTAGGGGTGCCGGAAGCTGGTTTTGGAAAGGGCTGTCTCTTCCCAAATCTAAGTCAAGAAGGGCTCCTTCTGCACAGCACTGAGTGTGGTTTATCATTTTAGACGCCTCTGATATCCCCCGCGATTTGGTGCATTTTGTAAAGTTTCATTCCCACCCTGGGGTTCTTTGCAAAGGCTTCCCTATGCCCCCCACTCCTGGCAATTTTTCTAGATCTAAGGCTCTTCAGGGTTGAGATTTGTGGGATCTGGTGGGTGCAGTGGTGTGGATTGAATTTTGGGAGCCAGTTCCGAATGGCCATCCCATATGCAGGTCCCGCCCACACTTACTGGACAATGGTGGAAGGGGCCTTAGTCATGGGACGAGTCCCTGCCTGGTGGGCCACATGGTATCTGCCTGAAGGGGACACGCTGGTGTCTAGCAACACACAGGACCCCAGCCCTGCATGCATCCCCCAGGCTGTCCCAGAACCTCCCGGGGACCACCTTACTCAGCCAAAAACATTCAGAACAGAAGCTGAGGGCTTGTGTTTTCAATTGTACCTCTTTCCTTCTCCTCTGTAACTTTTTCTAGGGCAGGAGTTGGGAAACTCCAGCCCTCAGACCAAATCTAGCCCCCTGAGTGTCTTTATAAATAAAGTTTTATCGGCACATGGCCACACCCATTCATTTATGTAATGTATGTGGTTGCCTTTGAGTTGAGTAGCTTTGATGGAAAGCCACATGGCCCACAAAGCTGAAATCATTTACAATTATTTTTGCTGTAAATATTCTCTTTACAGAAAAAGGTTTTCATCTCATGCCCTAGCACCTACTTAATCTCCCTGGTCCTGGAACTACAGCCAGGTGATAAATGGTGTGGCCAAGAAAGGAGCTTCAGGAGGCAATGGTTAGAAATAGTTTGCTCAGAGTTTCCAAATAACTCTGCTTCATACTTTTTGCTCATAAAAGATTTCTTCGTACTAGGTTTTCTAAATTGATGTCTTATTCTTTGGGAGATAAAACATTACAGTGTCCTCCCTCTGTGAATTTTCAGGACAGCAAATATTTTTCTTAATAAACACTGAAAAAGGACTTTATATGTAATAAATGTTCACTGTAGAGAGTTAGAAAGCACCCCAAAATATAGAGAAAATACACCTCACATACAACTGTCCTTCAGCTGTAACTTCTGTTCTTTTCTTTCTGGACACATTTGGAAATATAGTAGATACAGACTTTTCCCACTTAATATTTTAACATAAGCTTATCCGCCAAGTTATAAAATAGTTTCATAAGCACCATTTGAAATGTCAATTGCTACATCATATTCATTTATCAATTTACTTAGCAATTCTCATATGTTGGATATTTAGATCATTTCAATTGTTTTTTTTTTTAATAACTTTAAATAACATTGCTCTGAGTAGCAGGTACAATAAGGTGGTAAGAATGATCTGAATGGTTATCTTGCCATGCCACTGCTAGCTCTACTTATTAAAACTCTCTTTATTTTTTTGTTCTTTTTTTTTTTTTTTGCTAATTTGGGAAGATAACACTCTCCTTTATTTACCCTACATTTATTATGTATTGGATCATTAGTGAGGCTAGACAATTTTCCAAATGTTTAACGGCAGTGTGTATGTGTTGTTCATTTGATTCTATAATAAAAATTTAAAGCAAAAATATTCGGGGAGTAGGAGACATGTAATACACGCACCTGACAAAATTTTAAGTGTATGAAAGAATAAACAGTTAAACGTAGGTCTCTCTCCTACCCCAAGTCCCCAGTTCTCTTCTCCCAGGTTTCTTGTACACCTTCCAAAGATATGACATGCAATACAAGCACACATGTAAAGATATGATTTGCAAACACAAGCAGCCATTTAAGAAGCATGATGTGCAAACGTAAGTTCATGCAAAGACATGATATGCAAACACAAGTGTGCGTGCAATGATGCAATATGCAAATGCAAGCGTGCATGTCTGTAAAGATATGCTATGCACACACAAACACACATGTAGGCATATGGCATGCAAATGCAAGTGTGCACATAGACAAAGGAAAGGCAAACCCTAGCATGTGAGCAAAGGGCAACGCCTTCTGAATGAACAACTCACACACTGCACACCCTTTCTACACTTACACTCTATCTGGGCAGTTTTCGGGTTGATCCAGATATCCCCCATCCATGACGAATTTTAACACCTGTTCATTAGACAGGCCTTGGTAAGGCTGCTCTGCCAAGCTGGTGATTTCCCAAAGGACCACGCCAAAGGACCTGCCAATGACAATTGTAAGTAGTAACAAAGAAGTCACGAACACACAGACACACACACATATACACACACACACATGCACACACATACCCCTTCTTGGTTTGCTAGAACCTGGCTTTTCAGTTAATAAAACAATTCACACTGCAATTCTTAAATCCCTCTAAGATTGGTCTCCATCGAAATGTAAGGATAGCCGTGCAAGGGTCCTGAGGCAGGACATCATCTTCATTTCCTTGTTAAAGAGCCCAGGAGGAAGGCAGGCTTTCTTTGCTCGCTCTTGCCGGTCACACTAGCGGGGTCACCTGGAATTTAAGCCAGCATCTGTCCACCAATCCATGCACAACTAACTCACCACATGTCGGAAGAAGTGGTAAAGACCCCATCCTTCAGGGACTCTGGTGCCATCCACCGTACGGGGAGCAGGCCCTTGCCCCCTTTCCGGTAGTAATCCGTTTCGTAGATGTCTCTGGTCATTCCAAAGTCTGACAACAAACAGTTCACATGCATTTAACCTTCAGCCTGTGGCCCTGCTGTCTGCCATCTTGACCTCCCTGCCCCTCGCAGAGCCCTTAGAGGTGCTCACCTGCCCCACATGTGTGCTCACCTGCCCCAGGTATGTTCTCACCTGCCCCAGGTGTGTGTGTTCACCTGCCCCATGTGTGTGTATGTGCTCTCCTGCCCCAGGTGTGCGCTCATCTGGGTGGTGGCTGAACCCAGTAAGATGGATTCTGAGGGTATTCACAGGGAGGTAAAGGGAGAGGATGGGCCACAATTTAAAGGAAGGGGGATAAGAGGCACCAAGTGACAATGAAGGGCCATTCTGGCCCACACCTTGGCAATCCTGGTCTCAGCAGTGCTTCCTTCCCACCTGTACCCTCACAGGCATCCCAAACTGAACTTTTGCCTTTCTCCAGCCAGCCTGCTGTTACCCCCCAGATATGGACCCCACCCACGCAGCTGCCCCACTGGAAACCCAAAGTCGGGTTGGACCACCCCCCTTTCCTCACACCCTAAGGTACCCACTCTCCCTCCACATCTCTCTGCAATCTGTCTACTCCTCCCCAAGGCCCACTCCCTTCTCTCACTGGTAGAACCCTCCCTACCTTGATGCTGATAGCCCACTGTCCCCACGTCACTTCCTGCTTCCTACTGCTAATGTAAGATGTTGTCAGGATGACTTACTATGATGTGCAAGGCCCTTCTGGGTCTGGGTCCCGCCTCTCTCCTTAACCTACATCTTATACTGCTCTGGTCCTTTCTATGTTCAGTTTACTCACACCACGTCAGCCATCCTTCCAGCCTCAGGGCCTTTGCATGTGCTGTCCCCGCCCCCGGCATGCTCTCACTCAGGCCATTTTGACAGTCTTGGCAAAAATGTTACCTCCTTGCTGAGAGAAACCTCTCCTGAGCTGCCCCCTGCCCCCTGGCATCTCTCTATCATGGAACTCTATTTCTTTCCTTCAGTACTCTTTGCCCAGACTTCATTATCTTGCTTGCATAAGTATTAACTATTTGATTGTTTATGCAGAGTAGCACTGTCTGGTGGAACTTTCCCTGACGGTGGACATGGTCTATATCCACACTGTCCAATACGGTCAGTAGCCACGAGACTCAGGTGGTTACTGAATGCCCGCAATGCGGCTGGTGCAACTGATGGACTGAAGTTTTACTTTCACTTAATTTAAATTAATTTAAATATAAATGGCCACAGGTGACCATAAGGTGCTGGACAGTGCAGATAAAGACAGCAAGCTACACTCAGGTGCAGAAAAATCGTGGCGTTTGATTCATGGAGGCATTCTAGCATCTACTGCAGTGGCTAAGCACAGACAAGGCAACATGCCTACGTTTTAAACAAGTGAATGGGTGGGTGAGTTTATCATCAAATGCAATTAAATTACAGTTGGAGGATCATCATCCAAAATCCTGCCCCTTGAGGCTGTAAGAGATTTAGCAACTCATTATAGAAAACCTCTTTCTGAAATCAAATTGGAACTGGGTCATACGTTTCAAAGCAGAAAGCCAGACAAACCTCCGATTTTGACAGTGAAATCGTGAGCGACCATGCAGTTTCTAGCTGCGAGGTCCCGGTGCACAAACTTCTTGGCATTCAGGTAGGCCATCCCGTCAGCGATCTCTGCCGCCATCTGAATCATCTCTTGCAGGGTAGGGGGAGGGCGACCCGGGTTATTCTGAAGTGGAAACATGGGGTCGTGTTCAGCTGCGCTGGTACCCTCGGCTGGGAAGCCCGTGTCCCGCCGGGTACCTAGAGGCAGCTCACCTCAGCCTCCGGCCGCAGAGATCGGAGGTAGCTCTTCAGGTCCCCGTGAGCCATCAGCTCCATCACCACCAGCGTCGGCTGGCCCTTGGACACCACCCCCAGGAGGCGGACCTGCAGAGCCAACATGAAGGTTCTTGGGTGAGGGTCCGTGGGACCATTCCGACTCACAGAGCTCTCCCTGTCTGGTTGTCTTTGTCACTCAGCACCCTGTGCCTGGCTGGAGCATGCTCAGCCCTAGTCTGGGAGAGCAAACAGACCTTCCCACAGACAGCAACACGCCAGGGCAAAACCGGGCCCCCTTAATGTTCCTGAGCACACAGTGCATCTTCCTACCCCCAGGCCTTTGCATTAGATGTTCCCGCTGCCTGATTCTCTGTTCCCTCCTGTGTCCTTCACATCCTTTATAAGATTTTGCTCACATACACCCGTCAATCCTCCTCTCCTCTACTTTATTCACCTATCCACAGCATTTTCTCCTAACGTATAAAGTAATCAATACATCGGGTTTGGTGTCTGTCTCCATCTGCTGTGTTGGAAACTCCATGAGGGCAGGAATCTGCAGCATCGCAGGGAAAAGGAGCAGGGCTTTAGGTGCCCTATAAACTTGCGTGGCAAGAATGAAAGTATGTGAAGGCCCAAAGAGAAATGAAGAGACCCTTGTTGGAGCAGAGAGGCAGGAAGCGTTTGTGCTAGCGTCAAGGAGGTGGGCAGGAATGAGGGCAGGTGGGATGGGGCATATCTCTGTGTGGCTCAGGGTTACAAAAAAGCCAGGAAGAGGGAAGAGAGGGAAGAGTCTGGAAAGCAATGGAAAATTTCAGAAAGCAATGGAAGATTCTGGAAAGCAGTGGGACACCCATAGAGTCTGGTCCCAGGTGAAATGGGAGAGGATGGGATTGGAGAAGGGAGTGATTCCCCGCCCCCATCTTTAGGATGGGAGGCTTCGTGGAGTGGGGGATGGGCAGGGCTCTGCATCCCGTGTGCAGTGGGAGCCGGCGGGGCCGAGGAAGGGGCCTCATCGCCGCCGGACTTACCACATGATGGCAGGTGAAACCCTTCATAACCGAAGCCTCGTTGAGGAACTCGATCCGCTCCCGGAGACTGGCCGACTCATTGACAGTCTTCACCGCCACCCGGGTCTCTGCCTCGCCCTTGACGATGTCCCTGGCGTTGCCCTCATACACCATGCCGAAGGAGCCCTGCCCCAGCTCCCGGAGGAGGGTGATCTTCTCTCGAGGCACCTCCCACTCGTCCGGCACGTACACAGAACATGGAAACACTACCTTTCACTTATCTACACAGCATTCTCGGCCGGTCCTTTGGGGGTCCCCAGACACCTCCCACCCAAGTGCTCTCCAGAATACCCCAACCCCCCAAAACATTCATTAAGTGGCTTCTGTGATGCAGGACCTGTGCCGGGCACTGGGCGTGTGGCAGAGAACAGGACAGGTGTCTGTCTGCCCCCATGGAGAAGATGGCAGAGGCTTGGGAAGGGGTCCCAGACCAGCTGGAGGAGCCCATTCAAGCAGGTGCCAGATAGCAGGTGTCCGACTCTGCACAGTAATGAGGGCGGGGGGCAGGTTTCTGCAGCAAGGGCGGGTCAGCGAGCTCACATGAACAAGATGGCTTTCCCGGGCCCCCCTGGGGTAGCAACCCTCTACTCTCACTTGTGGATGATGGCAAAAGAAACCCAACAGCACAGTTCTGGCCACCCACGGGGAAGAAGATGGTACTCACCATCACTGGCACTGAGGTACTCAGGGTTTGAAGATGCGTACAGCGGTCCCAGCGGCCCATCTGGCTGCCTGGAGGAGAAAAAGTGAGGCTTCAAATTTTCATGGGACTCTGCAGGTCTCTAGAAAGACGTTTTAAAACAAGGCTCCCCAAGGCAAAGGACAGCCTTTCCCAGTAGCATCCACATAAACTCAGATGCAGTCTAGGGCGGGGATAGGGGACCCTTATGTTTTGCATGGACATGGGTCAGATGGCTACTTAAATGCATCAACACGGGAACACTCCCCACTCCCTGGGTGGCTTTTATTATAATTTATGATTGTCCATGTAACACCTAAAAGCTACTAACCCCAGTGCCATTCTGGAGCTGGCAAGAAACAACGTTAAATTTTCAGAAAATTTGCTAACTGGTTTCTGAATACAACCATCAGTATAAATTAAATGATAGAGGCTTACGATGAACTAAAAGTAAAGGCAATAAATGTTCAAAACTCATCACTAACTAATGTTCATACTGCATTTTACTATGATCAAGGTGCTTGAGGTTATTTACGGGATCTTGTTTATTTGCAACATTGTATCATAGGGTAGAAACAGGATACAATGTGAGCTATTCTGTCTATCTTGCCAGCTCAGTACTCAGGGACATCACATCTAACAGCCTGAAATTGGCTAAGGCAGGAATATTTACACCACAGGCATCGGCCAACACTACGTAGCAGGACTGGATTTATTATTCTATTGTTTGTCCAGGCTTGAGAAAGTGATGAGAAACATGTTTAATCATGCAGATTTAACTTCAAAGTGTGTCATGTGTGCAGTGAAGCCATTGCAAATGGCAAAAAAAAAAAAAAAAAAAAAAGAAAATTTTCTTCTGGTATTTAAAAATTATTATCTGATTCAGCAAAGAAAAGTCACTCACATCATTGATGAATCTTATATCATTTTTACCTTATATCTGCAACATAAATGTAAAAAACCAATCAACATTCACATTGGAGCTATACTCGTTCGTTACTTGTGTCCATGGGTTGGTTATGGATATAAAGGTTTAGAGGCAAAGAAAATCAACTGGCTAGAGTGCATTTACAATGAAGAAGACTGTATATTGTATTAGGGTTATTACCTGTAAATTGCACATTACACATCCCATGTCAGTAAAATTTATAATAAACTCAAATATACCTACCCCTGTATCTAGGCGTACTTTTTCCCCAGAGAGCTGGTTGTTCACCATTTGGCAAAACACCACTGCACTCACCTTTTTCTCAGGAATAAGTAAATACTGCCAATCACCACACTGAAGAGAAATACAAAGATGAGAGGGCCGATGATAATTTTTGCAATATTTGATGGGACGTCTACTGAAATAGAATAAGAAAATATACGTTTGATGTCAAAATGTGTTCACAGCAAAGATCAGTCCACGCTTGTTCCCTCCTCTCTTGTCCCTGAATCTCTTTCTGCTGGTCTCTTGGACCATTATGTTCCAGCAGTCCCGAAACATCATCTGGCTCAGTATTCTGGAAGCACCACGTTGTGCCCCTCCCGGACCACTGCCCTGGGACAGCCTTCTCACGACCCCACCCAGGGCCAGCTTGACAGGCACGCAACCCAGGCAGTCACATAGGACCCCACACTCAAAGGAGCTCTGCTCTCAGTTTAATGCCCTGCCCTTGTCCCCTTGAAATTCCTAATAATTTTCAAGCAAGGAGCTCTTTATTTTTATTTTGCACTGTGCCCTGCAGATTACATAGCTAGTAACAAACCCAACATTACCTTTGGCAGATGAAAAATTCTAATAGCAAATATGGATAGACTAGTAACAGGAACTAATTAATGTGTTTACCAGAGGTGCCCTGTGCCAGCCACTTAACTTTTGTGTCATTGAAATCTCCCTCTATCTTCCAAAGTGGGTCCAGTTATTATCTCTATGTACAGATGAGCAAGTGCAGGATCAGAGAGGTCAAGCACCTTGTCCCAGTCACACAGCAGCAACCGGTGGACCCAAGTGTCCAGGGCCAGCACCTGTAGCTTCCCCCAGCTCATCCTCTGCAATGTTCTACCACGTCCAGTGCCAAAGCATATCCCCAACCCAGTCAAGGCTGCCGGGGAGACTTACAATAGTCCGTCACGTAAAAATGGGTGGCTTCTGTCCAGGAACCATTGCCCGCCAGGGAGGTGGCCCGGACTCGCACGCTGTAGTTCCCCGGCGACAGCCCGCGCAGCCTGCAGCCCCGCTCCAGTGCGTAATGCTTGCGGGACACACAGAGATGCAGCTCCTAGAAGGGAGGAGGAGGCTGGCTGAGCTTGGCTCATCTGCCACATCCACCCAAGCAGGGATGTCACAGCTTGGATCCCGCTCAGTGACAATGCCAAGGCAACAAAGCACAATCAGAGGATGACACCCATGCGACTTGGAGAATCGCAGAATTTTGGAACCATAGTGCTAGGGAAAAGGAAACAGGTGCAGAGGTCATCATTATTGATAACAGCTAAACTTCCTAAGCGTCTGACTTGGATCATATCACCTAATTCTCACAGCAATCCATGGCTTAGGTGCCGTGAGCTTCATGCTAGAAGTGAGGAAACCAAGAGTTAGGATGGAGGTTGTTCAACTTTTGCTGTCAGGAGTCGAAGAGTAAATGTTCTCAGCTTTGCAAGCCAGACTCAATCAACTCTGCTGTTACACTTCAAAAACAGCCACAAACAACTTCATAACCTCCACAAGCAAAAGGGTTTGACTGTGTGCCAATAAAACTCGTCAACACTGAAAAAGTTGGACTCCAAACAATTTTCATGTCATGAAATACTATTCTTTCTTAAAAATGTTATGTCATTTATTCATTTATTTTTATAGAGAAGGGTTCTCACTGTGTTGCCCAGGCTAGTCTGAAATTCCTGGCCTCAGGCAATCCTCCTGCCTCGACCTCCCAAAGTGCTGGGTTTACAGGTTTGAGTCCCCGAACCTGGCCTTATTTTAATTTTAATTGACAAATAATAGTATATATGGGGTGCAGTGTGAGGTTAGGATACATGTTTACACTGTGGAATGATTCAAATAGGCTAATTTAACACATACATTACCTCACATACTTACCATTTCTTTATGGTAAGAACATTTAAAATCTATTCTTTTAGCAATTTTGAAATACGCTTTACTACTTCTAGTTACCATTTCTATAGAGGGCAACAGATCCCTAGAACTTATTCCTCCTGTCTGCCTGAAACATTGCACCTTCTGATTAACATATCTCCTTATTTTTCTTTTGTTATATATTTTTAATCATCATACAGAGAGCTGAACTTCACCCACATGTCTGGTAAGAAGACAAAAGTGGTGCACATGCTCTGTGCTAAGTATGTAACTATAGAGAAACCCAGAATGTGTTAGGAGGGGAAACAGGAGGCTCACCGGGGAGTGAGACCGCAAAACCTGCAAGTGTCGAGCCAAAGCTCTGAAAACTTTCCAAAACAGTCCAAACTAATAGTGCATGCAGAGAACTGGGCTGGAAAACTTACAAGGGGGTGGGGTAGGGGGGTAGGGAGGGAAGGGGAGGAGAAGAGAAAGAAATGTCGAAAACCCCATGCTTATCATGTGACAATAACAGGGAGAAAACAAATCGCCCTGGCAGCAGGGGTGGGGGCAGAGGATTCCAGTCCAAAGTTTCTTCCAAGTAGAATGAGTCACCAAGTAGCAAGGGACTATTAAGCCAAAGGTAGCTGCTATCCGGGACAAAGGGGACATGCATCCTCTAACACTAGTCATTTACCCCAGACACCTTCAGGAGGGGGGAGCCAGAATGGGGTGTGATGGAAGAACTAGAACCTTTGTCAAGCTCTCTCCATAGACACCAAAAGAAAAAAAAAAGCAAAACAAAACCCAAAACTTGAAGAAGCCAATTACTTAAAAGTTTGTGCCAATGGGAGAAAAAGACCAAAACTCCAAAAGATACTGAGCAAAGAATGTGAAAACACACACGTGCGCACACACACACACTTGATGCTTTTTCCGGGGAAGGGTGATTCCCCAGAGACAGAGTTTCCAACAGTGGGACAGCGAAGTGTCCAGGGGACAAATGATTTTGATGCAAGGTTTAAAAACGGACATCCTCAAAAGCAATGCAATCAAACAAATAACAGGAGGTGATTGTGTCTATTACACTAACCAAAAAGGAAAAAAAAATTACCTCCCACCAAATGCCGGAGAGAATGTTATAAATGTGGTCAAATTATACTCCGACAGTCCAAATTGTGTATGTAAAATGAAAGTTTGATGTTGTTTTTTTCTTAGTCAAAGTGATGCTAGGCGATTAAGGAAAATGTTGGAAATAGTTAAAATAAGTATCTGTGAAAGGTTTTGAAGAAGGTGATTGTAACCTCTCACTTTCTCCTAATTTTCTGCCACATCGTTGCTTCCCTCGAGGGCAAACAGAGCCGGTCTGTCTGGGATTGAGGCTGTGCTGTCTGGGGCAGAGGCTGCTGAAGATTCCTACCAGCAACCCTTGGGCCCCAGGAATAGGAGACACACAGGCCAGTTAAAGGCAGCGGGGAGAAGTTGGGAGAAGTTAGGGTTAAGGTTAGGTCCGATGCCAATAGAGTTATCAGTTTTCCAGGTTTAGCCAAAACTAAGGGGTCCCAGGAATGTGGGATTTTGGTGCTCACAACCAGAAAATTCCAGGCAAATGGGGACAAGTTGGTCATAGCTGCAGAAATAAAATCAAGGAGTTTCTGCAGTAGAAACTCATAATTACACACTCCACAGAATCCGTATTCTTTTTGCTGCCAACAATGCCCTCAACTTCCTTTGGAAGCTACTCCTCTTACTTCAGTGACTGTCACATCCCACCTTCAAGCCCACCCCAGCTCCAAGGCCTGAAGCTAAAGGGTCTAGGTCCTCCTGGGAAGGGCACAAAACTCAGCCTCAAAGGAGCCAGGACAAAAATGCAAATCTAGACCACAGTGACATAGCACTTCACAGACAGACACATCATTAGGCAGGAGAGAGCAACACATGAACATGAATTATATGCAAAAGCATGTTTATGCAAATTAAAAACTGAGCTCTATAGGGCAAGGCATTTTATTTATAAAATGGATGTTTAAAAAAAGGCGTATAGCTAGTCCATTTATTTAGCAAACAGGACCCCCAGATAGGCAGATAGTGACAATTTCATTAAGGACATTTCTATTTTCTAAAATTTACTTTTTCTGGGAAGGGCCACATAGAGTCTCTATTGCATGTTCTTCTTTATAACAACTCTCTGCAGGCTATTAGAAGAACAAGCTGTGAGCCAGACTTGGCCCACAGGCCATAGTGTGATGATCCCAGTTCTAAATCATTGTCATAGTCAAATATTTGGGTGGCAAGAGTTGATGTGATCCCAGGAGGGGACCCTCAAGGGAGGTGCACCTGGTTATAGCAGGTCTCTCTCCCAAAGTTCCAGGAAATCAGACGGTGTTGCTAAAACCCCTGTTGGTTCTTGGCAAACTCTGGCCTACAGGCTAACCCCAGCCCACCACTTGCTTTTGTAAATAAAGTTTTATTGGCACACGAGCACACCCATTTGTTTACGCACCATCCATGGCTGCTTTCTTGGTACCGTGGCAGAGTGGAGCAGTTGCAACAGAGACCATCTGGCCCTTTACAGAAAAAAAAATTGCCAGCCAACCCCCCTGGATTAGAAGAATATCAGTCTCAGGTTTGAATCCTGACTCTCTATTCTTGCAGACCTTGATTTCAACTCTGGAAGCCTCAGTACCCAGCTCACTGGGATATGCTGAGGATTTATTGTACTTCCTCAGTCCCAAGAAGTATATCACTTTTGCCTTTTGACATTCCTGAAATCAGAAGGCATCTTGTGAGCAATGAGAATGAAGTGACTTTTTCTTTCTATAAAAATAATGGGGCCTCTCATAACGTCTGCGATGTGATAAAATGGGATAAACGAGATACCGTGTGTCAAGTGCTCAGTGTGCACGAGGTGAACAGTGATCTCTGAGGACAGCTTAGCTGCTGTCCTAGTTCTTTGTCTTGGATTCTATCTCTCGTGCATCTCTGCATTTGCCCACCAACTTGCGAGGCTCTGGGACTAAAGGGAGGCGCCCAACCAAAAGTCACTTATTAAGGTTTTAAGTGATTCATTCCCAGATTCCGATAACTCCCTCTAAAGCAAAATGAGTCTGCCGTGGTGGCAAGAGGGACACAGACGGAAGCAGCCATCATCCCACGTGGAGGACACAACTGAAAAGCAATGTAGGAATCTGAGCAAAGAAATCAGTTTGCAGGCTGGCATTTCAAACCTATCTCCCTGGAAGGCCGTGTATCAAGGCTTTAAGTCCCAACAACACAGCATCTAATGAGAGAAGCATTTGGGTCAGAAGTTAAGCAGAGGAAGGAGGTACAAGGGCAACTCCAAAGGCGTGTGCCCTAGCATCCAGGTCCTTACCTCATCTCCATATCGCCGATAACTCACTTCATACAGCACGATCAGACCGTTGGGTTCCTTTGGCTCCTGCCACATCAAGTGAACAACGTTGTTCTCGAAGATTTCATGGGTCACAGGGCCTACGATATCATCAGCCTTGGCTGTATGGAGCAGAAGTTAGAGGCAGGCATGTAAGTCTTGGATCAGATCCCACTTCTACCACCTACCAGCTGAGTGACCTTGAGCTGCTTATGTAATTTTCCCACAGCCTATGTGATATTGAAATGGCCATGTGCAGTGAGTGGCTCACGCCTGCAATCCCAGCACTTTGGGAGGCCGAGGTGGGAGGATGGCTTGAGCCCAGAGGTTCAAGACCAGCCTGGGCAACATAGCAAGACCCCATCTCTACAAAAAATTTAAAAATTAGCCAGGCAGCTTTGATCATGCCACTGCACTCCAGCCTGGGCAACAAAGCAAGACCCTGTGTCCAAAAGAAAAAAGATAGAATAATAATAAAAGCAAATAAGGTGAAGTACACATATAATACACAATGCCTGTGGGGTGAAGGGTTTGTCCTTGGGCAGCCTGGGACTTCCACCCCATTTAGCGCAGACACCGGTAGGGGGGAGTAGCCCCACCTTCAGGCATGGTCCTGGCGCTGACATAGGCTGCCACGCTGCACCGTTCCTCGGGGGCATCTTGGTTGCAAGCTTGCAGCTCGATGCGATAGCCCGTGAAGTGCCGCAGGCCAGAGATGACCAGTGACTCCTTGTTCACCACTTTCTCGAAGGGCCGTTGCTCCTCTGGGCTCGTGGGCACGCTAGTTGAGGAGATGTTGGGGAAACTTGGGACGGTGGGCACGGCGGCCACTGTCACGTTCCCGATTTCGCCAAGAGACCTGCGTTTCCGAGATGGCCTGGAAGGACGACAACAGGACACGCATGATCACACCATCATCATCTTAAAAATAACAATGATGCTAGAGAATGAAAGGCCTAATTAAAAAGAAAGATCGGGGTGCAGGGAGCGGTGGGGTGGAGGGAGGCACATGGATTAAAATGCAGATTGCCAGGAATTACCACCCAGAGCAGCTTTCAAGATGCCTTTCATAAGCATCTCAAAGATAAAGTCAGGCCCACCCTGTGAGGGATGGATGATTCCAAGACACACCCCGATATTGCCCCTCAACATGCTTGATTTCAGATTTTCATTTTGCGGATGAATAGGCCACCCAGGGTCAGTGTTAAAAATAAGACGCCAAAAGCATGTAAGAGTCTAGCTTTTCAGGAAGCCCTGCCAAATGGCGTTGGCCCAGTGGTCCAGGCTACGGACTGACATCACCAGTTTAAACAGGAAGAAATGGATCTTCTCATCTCTGTGACTGCTTAGGGCACCCGTGTCATTTGAGTAACGAAGCTTGAATTCTTGGCAAAGGAATCTCATCATTCAGGTAAGTAAAGGGCACCTCCAAGAACCGTCTATGCAATCGGCACACTTCTCCCCACCTTTTCAAAAGGTACATTAAGAAATAAATGTAGATGGCCCAAAACATTTTAAAATACAAACAAAAAGTATAAAAAAGAAAATGTAAATGACTTATAATTCCACCTGCCATTGCTTCCTTTGGGCAATTTTTTTCTCCATAAATATTATGTGTGGGTGTAGATGAGGATGGAGCCCATTTTATAACCCACTTTGCTCACTTGTTATATTGGATGTATTCGTTAAATATTTTCCTTACAACCTAATGGCTTAAGTAGGACAGGATTTGAGCTTTTTTTTTTTCTTTTTTAATGTTAGGGTTTTTTTCCCCTGCTCAATGACAAAGAAGCATGTGCTCCCTGTGGAAAACTTGGAAAATACTTCATCACTGTAAAATATTCCATGTATTGTGTGAGCTGTCATGCACTCAGCCATCTCCTATTTTTTTTTAAATATGGTATTCCCAATTTTGTTTGCTATTATAAATAATTGCTTTGATTGTTTGTCTGAATGCCTTATTAAGTTCCCTAGAGTAGATTTCTAGAAGAAGATATCACTCAGTTCAAGGAGAGAGAAAACCCTTTAAGCTTCTTAATACAGAAGCTAGTCTTAAACAGACTGGCAAAGGGGTTAGCACATTTTTCCCATAAAAGGCTAGATAGTAAATATTTGGGGTTTTGCAGGCCATGCGACCTCTGTCGTAACTACTCGACTCTGCCATTGTAGCTTAAAGCAGCCATAGATAATATGTAGACAAATGAGTATGGTTGTATTCCCATAAAAATTCATTTACAAGAACAGGCAGCTGGCCCATGGGCCATAGTTTGCCTACCTTTGCACTAGACCATCTGCAAATACCAATGACTTGCCACATTCCATTCTTCACAATTCTAATCTGTTTCATGTCTTATTGCATTGGGTAGTTGCCCAGAGAAACGTTAATTAGTAATGATGAGATTAGGCATCCTTGTTTTGTTCCTAACTCTAAGAATTATTTTAAGAATGATGCTAGCTTGGCTGTTGGCTTAATCCAGGGAATATTTATCTTGTGGAAGAAGTATTCTATTCCTACTTTTATAAGAGGCCTCTTTTTCCCTCCTTTCTCTAAGTTAGGAATGTTTAATTAACGTTATTGTATTAATGATATGATTTTCTTTATTGTGCCTCTTGATGAAGTAGATGATATTATCAGATCTTATGATCTTAAACCACTCTTGCATTTTGGACATAAACAATATTGCTAGTGTAGTGTTTTATCTGAAACAGTTGAATATAAAATCACGTATTTGCTTGGCCTATTTATTTTTTTTTCAGTGTAGTATATTCGTCAGGTTCTACTAAGGGTGTTATGTTAGTTTCATAAAATGAACTGGGATGATTTTCATAGACTTCTACACCCTGGAACAGTTTCTATATTAGAGTAAACAGTGGCTCTTTCAGGGTGTGAAAGAACTCATCTATAAAACTCTCTCGGCCTGAAGACTGTATCGAGGAAATTAACTGATACATATCTTTATCCAAAGTTTTGAAATTGCATAATTTTTCTGCTTCTTTTTGAATCAGTTTAGCTCTAGTTTTATATTATCTTCTCTCCTTCTAGTTTTTTGTGTTTTTTCCCTTAGGTTACATTTACCAAAGGCTTTGCTATTGTCAATTTTCCTCTCCCTCTTGAATACTTTTATATTTTGACATTTTAGAGTATTTCTCTTAGTTTATGAAACCATTAAAGTTCATTATTTTTCATCAAAGCCCAGCTTTGGCAACATTCTACAAGTTAAGGTATATGATAGTCACATTTCACATTTTCATTATTTTCCAAAGGGATTTCAATAGGAAGTTTTCATTTCTTCTTTGACCTAATAGATATCGAAGTGATTGACTTTTTAACCACCAAGAAGTAGAGTTTTCTGTTCAAACTTCTGAAGTTTAACTTTTTGTTTTTATTATTGCATTGTCATCAGACAATTTGTGGTCAGAAAACAAATCTACTTTGGTGAGAGGCAGTTAATAAGATTTTCCTTGTGATCTGTTTTTGTGTTAAAAGACCAACAACCTTCTTGGATGGAAAAGAAAACAGCTCCCCCAGTTCTCAAGCCAACGATATATCCATACTGCAGGCTTTGGAACATTTCTGTACAGGCACAAAGGGTGTTGCAAAAAAATAACCAAGATATTGGAGCCTCATAAATAACTCAAGAGAAATTGGTAACTGAATGACCAGAGACATAAAACAGCCTCATCAAATAGGCCAAATAGTTATATATACACAAAGAATTATATCCCCAAAGACGCTAAAGTGGTAATGAAAGACCCTTAGGACAGGGTCTTTCCTGCCAACTGAAGCTTCCACTCCCTACATAGGAAGCAATTTTTTTTTTTTGTGGGACAGTCTTGCTCTGTTGCCCAGGCTGGAGTGCAATAGCATCATCATCGCTCACTGCAGCCTCGAACTCCTGGGAACTCAAACTACAGGCATGCACCACCATGTCAGGCTAATTTTTTCTATTTTTAGTTGCCCAGCTATTTTCTTTCTATTTTTAGTAGGGACAGGGTCTCGCTCTTGCTGAGGCTGGTCTCGAACTCCTGACCTCAAGTGATCCTCCTTCCTTGGCCTCCCAGAGTGCTAGGATTACAGGTGTGAGTCACCACACCCGGCCCATAGGCAGCATTTTATTATCCAACAATCCCACACTAGACTGGTGATCTCCACCAGGGTTACATCTGCCCCCAACCCCAGGGGGACATTTGGCACTGTCTAGAGATATTTCTGGCTATCACTACTTTGGGGGGCAGGTATGATACTGACGTCGAGTGAGTGGAGGCCAGGTACGCTGCTTAGCATCCTACAGGGCACAGGATGGTCCCCACCCCTGAGAAGGATCCATCCCCAAATTATCCAAAAGACAGATTGAGAAATCCCGGTTTGTACCAAAGACCATAAATTTCCAGCCCTTTCTTTTACTACAGAGTATATTCCCAACGGCCACTAGAGGGCAGCTCTGGCCACACAGGTGCCTGGAAAAAATAAACGCTCTGTTAAACAGAAGAAAATCCCTCAACGTGGCCCTAACCTCTCCTTTCCAACCTCACCTCCGCTTCTTCCCAAGGGCCCACCACGATTCGTCCCATCTCCTGGCCTTTCCACCAAGTTCTTCCCTGCTTGTTCTGTGGTCTGGGGGGTCCCCGCCCCCTTCGTTCTGTAAGATGCAAGTTGAAGGCAACTGTCCCTGACTCTCCTCTCTCCTCGGTGGAATTCAGTGAGTGACATGGTATTCCTCTTTGCTTAGGCCGTGTCTCCCCGAATAAAAACATGTTGTGCTTCCAGATCAATCTTCCCCCATAGAGTAGGGGGACATGCTGGGGTGGGACACCCCTGCGTCACGGAGCTCAGACTCCTAGGTGTGCCTCAGGTGCAGGCAGCACGTGTGGATGGAAGTTCAGGGAGTGGACGGTGAACAGTGATTGGGACAAACAGAAGACAGGAAGGAGGTGCCCCGGGAAGTACTCCTATGATTCTGTGTTTTAGGAAGAGTGTGTTAGTTAAGATTTTTCCCCCCAATTCATGCCCAGATCCCATTTCAGAGTGAAAGACATTTAATTTGTGAATTTATGAAGCATCTGTTTCCCAGCGCAGACGCCTGTCACATGCAACAAGCCACAGAAACCCCTGTGATCTCCAAGGCGCACAGCGTGCCCTCTGCCCTACACCGAGCAGCCACCAGGGGCCACACAGGTGAAGTCGTACCTAGGATCCTCAGCACCAGTGCCTGGAGAGGTTTTTCTGTGAAAAGAAAACCAATCGCTTTGAGGACAGACAGAACTTCGATAGACAGACTGTTTGACTCTGACACCCTGGAGGCCACGTTCTGTCCAAGCAAGTGCCCTGCCTTTGACTGTGAACTATACCTTCCCCTGCAGGTGCAGGGAATTCCAGCAAAAGGAGGGGGGAATAATGGGAGAAAGTCAATCCCCAGTGACTTGACCTGCTGGGGTTCCCCTGGGATGTCAAATTTGACTACTTTTTGTTTTTTTTTGAGACAGGATCTTGCTGTGTCGCCCAGGCTGGAGTGCCGTGGCATCATCATAGCTCACTGCAGGCTCCAACTCCTAGGCTTAAGTGATCCTCCCACCTCAGCCCCCCAAGTAGCTGGGACTACAGGCACGTGCCACCACACCTGGCTAATTTTTCTATTTTTTTGTAGAGATGGGGTCTCGCTATGTTGCCCAGGCTGGTCTCAAACTCCTGACCTCAAATGATCCACCCACTTGGACCTCCCGAAGTGTTGGGATTACAGGCATGAGCCACTGCACTCTGCTTTAATTTCACTACATTGAGACATCACAACTAACTCAGCCATTCCCCCAAGTATTTTGTTTTTAAAACGGGTAAAACAGTAACTGCTTCGATGCCTGGGCTGTACCATTGAACGCTCTTTTGGACTCAGGGTCACAGGGGAAAAATGCAAGAAAGAAAGAAACAAGCAAAAGAAACATTACATATTGATGGTTCTGGGATAAAGTCTACTCAGATGGGTAGCGTTGGGGGATATTTCAACAGACACATTTTAGAACCTTGCTCTATCTGCGGTTTCCATCCACTCTGGAAACGCATGATAGTATCAGACATCTCTGGGTGGCCACCCACCCAAGTTCTAGGGGAAGGCAGACAAAGGTGGGGGGGAGGGGCCCAGCTACGGGCACATCGATACACACTCAAAGCCGATGTCCCAGGGCCATTTGGCAATTCCTGAAGTATTTTTGGTTGTTATGACTGGGGTGGAGTGTGGAAGAGGAGCCATTGGTATCAAATGGGGGAAGTCCAGGGACACTGCTAAGCACCCTACAGTGCCCAGACAGCCCCCACCACAGAATGGTCTGGTTCCAAATGTCGACAGTGTGGAGGTTGAAGATCCCTGTGTGACTCATTTAATCTCACAGCCCTAAAAGATAGCAATGATTATGGCCATTTTACAGATGGGGAAACTGAGGCACAGGGAGTGGTGAAGTGACCTCCCCACGCTGGTACACAGAATGGCAGGGACCCAGGTGGTCAGTCTCGAGAATCCCCGCCATGATCTGCTTTGCTCTTCTGCCTCTTGGGCACTAAAGCAGAGAAATGTGCATGGGAAGAACCCGTCTAACCTGTATTTGTAAATGTCTCTTCCTGTTTTTAGCACTAATTAGGCTTAAAAAAAAATAGTGACGCATGGTCATAGGAAAGTGCCTTTTACCTAACTGTCTTTGCTTGCAGGAAAGGTAAAGATAGATTAAAAAGTCTAGAGTGGTCAGGCACAGTGGTTCACGCCTGTCATCCCAGCACTTTGGGAAGCTGAGGCAGGAGGATCACCTGAGGCCAGGAGTTCGAGGCCAGGCTGGGCAACATAGCAAGACCCCACCTCTAAAAAAAATTTTTTTTTTCATTAGCCAGATGTGGTGGTTGCACCTGTAGTATGAGCTACTCAGGAGGCTGAGGGAGGAGGATCGCTTGAGCCCAGGAGTTGGAGGCTCACTGAGCTATGACAACAGCATTGCACTCCAGCCTGGGTGACAGAGAGAGACCCTGTCTCTAAAAAATAAAAAATAAAGTCTAGAGTAATTTTTACTGCAAATTCTCTCAGTAAATCAGATGTACTGATCAAGAACCTTCACTCACTAAAGGAAATTCAATCTGTTTAAATAGGAGATGCCTCTGGGTTTTAGACAATGCTGTGGAAAGTTCCAGAAGGAGGAGAAGGTTACACAAATAAAAAAAAAAAAATAAGAGAATATGGTGAGGTTAAGACTCAGTGATAAATCAAGCATGGGATGCCAGAAAGGCATTTGTCAGGATTTGTCTTAATAACCTGATGGCATTTGTTTCAGAACTCGGAGCCCCAGTTTGGGAGAGATAAGAAAGACAAATGCTGAGTTTTGTAAAGTTTTCCCTTTTTCTGTGATTATTTGCAGTTCCTGCTAAGGTTCCCGTGGAAATTGCAAGATCTCTTCCTCCACCCTGCAGAGGGCTGCGCTCGGGCACTCAGACTCTGCCCACCCTCCCGTGGGCTCTGAGTCACCCTGCATCCTTCACCTTGGTCCTTCAACACTGATCCCCCAACACCAAGCCAATGGATGCCCACTCGGACAGCCTGGGGCCACGTCAAGTCCTGACCTGGGGACGAAAACCACGTTGTGCAGGTAATCCTCGAACGTCTTCCTGAACGAGGACTCCTCCAGCTCCTTCAGGATCTGAGAGTCCGTCTTCGGGCAGGTGCAGCACTCGCCGGCCGCGTCCTCGTACTCGCTCTGGTTGTGTTTCTGAGAGTCCTCAGACTCAAACGGGGGAGACCACGTCCGAGAGGGCAGCTTCAGCCCTAGAGGAGAGCAGAGAAAAGGGACGCAAGTTATTTTTGGCAACACACACACATATGGGGGGAGCAGAAGGGAGCCTTCTCGGAGGGACTGGGCTGAGGCAGAGCCTGGATCCAAGTTCCACTCGGAATTCTAAGGGGTCCATGCGTGAATCCAGAAATGACACTTGATTAGTGAGTGGTTTTCACCCAGGAGCAATTTTGTTCCCCTTTTGCTGCCTGCCAGGGACATTGGGCAACATCCGGACACATCTGTGGTTGTCAGGACTGACCAGGGGTGCTCCAAGCAGACCAGAGACTCCACTCAGCACCCTACAGTGCACAGGATGGCCCGTGTCCCAGGGAACAACACAGCCCCAGATAACAACAGTGCCTGTGCAGAAAAATTCTGAACTAAAGACATGGGAGGAGATTGAAAAAGGAACTTATCAAATATGCATAGAAAAGGGAATATAAAAATGGAAAAAAGAAAGAGGAAAAAGTAAAAAAATTCCACTACCTTTCCAAGGTAGCAGTCCTAAAAATACAAAACTCTTGAAAGTACCGAGGCTGGCTGTGTCTTGACTCCTGAGGGCAAATCCCGGGGGCTCCCGTGACCCACGCATGGGGTGAGCCCAGCCACGCCTCTCGCACAGCAGTGAGGAGGGACATGACTCTGTATGGGCAGAGCCCACGACAGCCCCCTCCAATTCACCCCCGCCTGCCGCCAGCCTGCCGGGTGTCTGGCATCTGCTAGTGTCTACCAAGCAAAGGAAATGCCATTTTCCCCTCCCTTTAATGCCTTGGGTGTAGACAATCAGCTCTTAGCAAATGTATCAAGTACCTTCAAGTGAATAGTAAGTACCCACTCGGAAGCCCAAGTATTTATACAGCTTTGAAAGCCTAAAGGGACTTCAGAAAATGCTTCTTAGATTTATTAATAGGGTAATCTGGCTGGGTTAACTTCGAGAGGAGCTAGTTACATTACAGATGGAGGAAAAATGTACGATTGCCTTAGGAAGGGGGGCTCTGGACATTTTTCTAGAGAGAAAGATGTTTGATAAGGCAGAGGTGTCATACTGCATCCTCTTTATAGCATCCACTGAGTGAAACACGGAGCCCCATGGTTTTTCTGAGACTGTGAAAGCAGAATATAATGAGGTCCCGAGAGTTGTCAGATTCAGAGACAGAGAGTAGAATGGTGGGTGCCAGGGGCTGGGGAGGGGGCAGGAGTGAGTGTTTCATGGGGACAGAGTGTCAGTTTGGGAAGATGAGAAAGTTCTGGAGGGTGGTAATGGTTGCACAGCAACGGGAATGCTCATCATGCCATGGGACAGCAAGTGTTAAAATAATAAATTTTATGGGACGTGTATTTTACCACAATTTAATACACACACACAAAATAAATAAGGTTACTAACCATGACCAGTAGTCACATCCTATTACTATCCCTAGTGTGCATGCTTTTTTTTTATTGTGGTAAAATACACGTCCCATAAAATTTATTATTTTAACTGTTTCTAAGTGTGCCATTCTATGGCACTCTGCACATTCACAGTGCTGCGCAACCATCACCACCCTCCACCTCCAGAACTTTCTCATCTTCCCAAACTGAAGCTCTGTCCCCATGAAACACTCACTCCCCGCCCCCTCCCCAGCCCCTGGCACCCACCATTCTACTCTCTGTCTCTGCGAATCTGACACCTCTAGGGACCTCCTATGAGTGGAATCACGGAGTGTTTGTCCTTAGTAAGTTTACTTTTAATTATATAAACTTTATGATCATTGCAAATAAAACCATGTTTAAAGAGTCTGGTGGTAATCAGAGATTTAGACTTTCAGAACAAAAAGGAAAAGAAAGCTTTGACTGACGTTGCCCGTGGCTGCGCTAGCTGGTGGTTTTGGTTACTCGAAGGCAGGGCCAACAGCTTGCAGCAGAGCCGACGCCTGGACTCGCCCCGGAGTTATATAAAGCATCCAAGGAGATAAATCACGTTCGCAACCCGCAGCTCGGGCGGGGATGATGTCACAGGCATACATATAGCACATGATCTTAGAGCTGGGACGGCTCCTGGAGATCATCTGTCCTCCCGCCCCTTCTCCCAAAAAGGAGGTAGACGGTGACTTGCTTGGGGACTTGGCCAAAACCCTACCGCAGGTCAGGGGCCGAGCCAAGAGCAGACCTCGGGCTCTGGGCCTCTGCCACGCCATGCCACGCCCAGTGACACCCCCTGGCCTTCTCCTCCAAGGTCATGGGCTAAGGATATTATCACTAACTGAAAATATCTCGAGAAAATAAAATCAAGACAAACAAACAAACCAAAACTAAAGGGGAAAATAGTGACTGCTGCTTCTCTGGTTTGGTGGGAGTACAGGGAGAATGTGTTTTGTTTTTTTATTTGAGACAGTGTCTCGCTCTGTCACCCAGGCTGGGGTGCAGTGGTGTCATCATAGCTCACAGCAGCCTCCAACTCCTGGGCTCAAGCGATCCTACTGCCTCAGCCTCCCAAGTAGCTGGGACTACATATGCACACCACTACCCTCTGCGAATTCTTTTTTTACTTTTTGTAGAGATGGGATCTTGCTATGTTGCCCAGGCTGGTCTCGAACTCCTGGCCTCAAGTGATCCTCTCGTCCCTGCCTCCCAAAGCAGGCGTGAGCCAACCGCATTCAGCCCCCTTATTTTTTTGTTTTGCTTTGTTTTTAAAAACCCTGTTTTAAATTAACTTTAATGTATATGCACTAGTTTGGGACTTCAACTATTTTTCCATTTTCCTTCAGGTGGATGGAAGCCCATTGTGTAAACAAGATAAAGACTTTTAAAAAAATTGTCATTAGTATAAAATTTTAATTGAAAGTTCAGAAGGGGGAGAGGGAATGATTGCTCCTTGCTGCCTCCAACCCTTAGGACTAAAGGGTCTCAGTAGGGCCACAGTCCTTTCCCGACTCTGTCTGTAACCTCTCAATGTGACGGGTGTGTCTCTAGCTTTGCACAGAAGAGTCTTTCGTGGGTTAACATGGCTGCATCCTGGTTGGTATGAGCAGGGGAGGAGGAGGAAGTGGAGGAGGAAGACAGGGAGGGGAGGAGGAAGGAGAGGGAAGAGAAGAAAATTCCAGAGGGAAATGGTGCCAAGATATAAGAAATTGAGAAAGATCTGGCTTGGACATGCACCGTTGGAGTGCGTACTTGTGTAGCAGCTTTTCAAAATGTGTGTGCGTGTTTTCGTATGAGACGGAACGGAGTGTGTGTGCGCATGTATGTACAGGCACTGAGAAACGGGAAGTGAGAGCCGCCTGCCCAGAAACGGAGCAAGGTGGATCCGACGTGCGTGCAAATCCCACTGCTCACCTTTGAGGCAATAATCCAGCTGGAACAGCTCGCTGTCCTCTGCCTGCCTCTCCCAGAAAACCAGGTAGTGCGTGATGTTGCCGTTGGGGTCGGAGGGGGGCTTCCACTTCAGAAGAATCTGGGACGAGGAATTAGAAACCGAGATCGGGTCCAGGGGGACGGATGGGTCTGCAAAGGAAAAAGGAAACAGGGCCGCCATGAGGAAGAGTTGGGTGGACGTGAGAAGGGAGGACACACACACACACACACACACACACACGTTGGAAGAAATCACGAAGATGTTCACTGCGGCGTTATCTAACATCGTAGAAAACTGGCGAAGACGCAGGGGACGGTCACCCAGTCGGGGCACGGGTTTCCAAATTTCGGTCCATTCACACCACCCATCAGGTGACCATTCATTCATCCGTTTATGCCACGCACACTGACCGAGCCCCGGTGAGGTGCCAAGCTCTCTCTGCTCCAGGCACTGGAAGATGCTACTGGGGAGGGAGAAGATAGCAGGCAGAGACCCTTAAACACACGTTTCCTGATTAACATTTCCCCGCCATGAGCCCGGTCACGGGGCAAACGTGAAACTGTCGGATTGTGTCATCAAGCTGGCATCTGACACTCCCCCAAACGCACCATCTTTGGGTGCCACAAAACCTGCCCCTCAAGAAAGTAGGTGGCCGAGGGAGCTGGGGAGGGCGTGGAGGTACCAAAGACCTGGAAGCTGGAAGTTTCTGGGAGCTATATGTCTTTTGGTGCAGCTAAGAGGGTGCCAGGTGAAGGAGGTAGGGCCGATTCATAAAGTTTAGACTCCGTCCTACAAGACAGGGTTTCTCATCCTCAGCACTCTTGACATTTGGGGCTGGATAATTCTTTGTCATGGGAAGGGGGTGTCCTGTGCTCTGCAGGACACGGATCAGAGTCCCTGGCTCTCTTTCGCTAAATGCCAGGAGTCCCGTCTCCCCAGCTGCGACCAAAAATGTCTCTGGTCATTGCCAACTCCACCCCCCACTTGAAAACTATTGCTCTGGGAGAAGGACTTAGGTTTCACAAAAATATAATTAAATTGTGATGAAACACTCCAGCCAAAAACCAAAGAAAAGTAACATTAAGTAGGAAGATGGAAGGAGAGTAGAAATGAAACTAAAATGGCCAAAGGTTGACGCTGGAGGGGGTTGCATGGGGTTGTTCTTCTTTCTATGTTGTGAAATATCTGAACATTTTTTCATAATAGGATGAAAAAATATATATATTCTCCTCAAGTGCCTTGTTGGGAACTTCCTCATCTTCTGAAAATATAAGCCTCAATACTCAGCTAATTGTTTTTGTTTTTTGTTTTTTGGGTTTTTTTTAAGACAGAGTCTCACTCTGTCACCCTGAGCTAGAGTGCAATGGTGTCATTAGAGCTCACTGCAGCCTCCAACTCCTGACCTCAAACAATCCTCCCACCTCAGCCTCCCAGAGTGCTGGGATTACAAGCATGAGCCACCTTGCCTGGCCCAATACCCAGCTCCTTTAAAAGCCAATAAATAATCATGCAACAAAGCATTTCCTACAATTTGCTGAGTCAGCCTATTGAGGCAAGATGTCCAATGCACAGGCAAATTCAAAGTCATAAGACACACTCACTGGTGGCATTTGTCTGGACATAAATGATGTCGCTCTTGGCCCCGTAAGTCCGGCGTTCATCCGAGAAGGTGACCAAGGTCTTGACAAAGATGGCATACTGAGTCCAGGGCTTGAGACCACGCATCAGCCACCCAGGGTGGTTCTGCAGCTTGGGGTCATTGGACCTTAGGGGCGGGTCAACGTCCACTACTGTCCAGCTGTTGGAGCCACACGCATCCTGCCCATCGAACTCTGTCACATTCTGATAAGGGCTTTCAAGACAAAACAGGAGAAAGCAGTTACCCTTACGTGCCTATCACCCAGAGCACTGTGCAGTTGGGCCCCGGGGAAGTTACATCCTATAGGGTTGCATTTTTTTTTTTTTCTTGAGATAGGGTCTCACTCTGTCTCCCAGTCTGGAGTGCAGTGGTGTCATCATAGCTCACTGCAGCATCGAACTCCTGGGCTCAGGTGATCCTCCTGCCTTGGCCTCCCAAGTAGCTGGGACTACAGGTGCAGCTACCACACTCCACTAATTTTTCTTTTTGTAGAGATAGGGTCTTGCTCCTGCTCAGGCAGCTCTGGAACTCCTGGCCTCAAGCGATCCTCCTGCCTCAGCCTCCCCAAGTGCTGGGATTACAGGCGTGAGCCACCGCCCCCGGCCTCGTTTCAGGCTTTTGACAAAAGTGGACGTCACTGCCTGTGCACACCATCAACTGGTGAGATCATAAAAAGGAACCCGTGGCAGGCATGGAAGTAGGAGTAGGAAGGAGACAGAAAGGAACCCAAAGGGGAAGGTGTGAGCACTCATGCAGCAAGCGCCAAGCCATCTGGCCGTCATCTCTACACCATTTCCCCAACCTTCTCTCTTCTACTTACGCCTCTTTGTAGAACAGCATGAAGCCCAAGAGGTCTCGGAAGTCGGGGGGCCAGTATGGCTCCCATTTCAGCAAGATCTTGTCAAAAGATGTCCGAATGTAAGAAAATTTAAGTAATTCATTTTCACCTAGAAAAGTTAAAAAAGATAAAAAAAAAAAAAACCAGTCAACATCGGTATCAAATAGTCAGTTTCAGGCCAAAGTGCATCACCCCATACTCCCTTCAGGGACTGTGGGAAGGGAGAGATTGGTCTGCTATTTCTTTAATAGGTCTGCTCTTTCTGAGTGTGCATGGGGGGAAGATTCAAAAGCAAGAACCAGATATGCACCTCGGCCCTGCACACAAGCCAGTTACCCTGCCAGGGACGCAGCTGAGTCACAGCAGTCTGTGCCCACGCGATGAAACCAAGTCCAAGCTCGTACCACGCACCACTCTCCGAATAAAGTTGCATTCCTTGCCCCGACACCTTGTCTCTGGACTTAGTGGCTGTCATGCATCCAGCGGTAGGAGCTTGGACTCACAGTCAGTGAGGACAACTGGCCCATGGTTACCAGGAGAAGGGATTTGCAAGAGTCACGTTCTTCCTGATACAAGTGTATGTTGCACGTGGACTTACTTGCAAGGTTCATATGGGGTTGCAGAAGATGCAACCCCAGTGTAAATAAATACAGGCCGAATGAGTTTAGACAGCCTGCGCATCATTACAGTTTAGAGAGACACATCTGAATCATTGCTTCTGCCTAGGCTGCAAACCCTCTCCTAAACTAAACACCCAACCTTGCTCCCTCCTTGCACTACATTTTGCCATAAGGAACTCACCCCCCAGAAGGGTGTCACCGAAGCCCTAGGAAGCTCACTGCTCAGAATGTGTTAGGGGAGTGCAGTCAGCAGACAGTCTCCCACCGTAGAAACTGCGGGACCTGCTATAACTTTCAAGCCAGAGCCTGGCTTTCCTTGGACGGCCCCCAACCATGACTGAGCTGGGCGGGGGGTGGCTGGCCGTTCTTATCCAATTCAGGACAACTGTTGCCTTGAGCTCCCTCTGGGCTTGGCCAAGACGCTCATGGATGCAATGCTGTCCTATCCTCTTTCCTTCCGCCTCTGTGTTCACAGCAGTCAGACTCACACTTATCAGAAGGCTCTCCCTCTCTTTTTTAGTGCATTCCCCTCCATACTTTTTTTTTTTCAGATAGTCTCGCTCTGTCACCCAGGCTAGAGTACAGTGGCATCATGATAGCGCACAGCAACCTCAATCTCCTGGGCTCAAGCCATCCTCCTGCCTCAGCCTCCTGAGTAGCTGGAACTACAGGCGCGTACCACTACACGTGGCTAATTTTTCTATTTTTAGTAGAGACAGGGGTCTCGCTCTCAGCCAGGCTGGTCTTGAACTCCTAGCCTCAAGTGATCCTCTGGCCTTGGTTTCCCGAAGTGCTGGGATTACAGACATGAGCCATAGCGCCCAGCCCTGGATACATTTTTTGCGCTTCCAACTCCGACTTGGTATTTGCTTGCCAGATGTGGACTGACACAGACATTTTACTCAACTTGGAACTCCTAGGCATCAGCACTGAGCCTAAACTATCTACAAGGAGGCGTCACTCATTCACTCATTCATTCATGTCACGTTCATGTGGCATCCTCCAGTACCAGGCACTGTATTTGGTGCCATAAACATAGCCATAAGATGTTTCAAAACCTGTCCTCAATAAGAAAGCCTATCATGCAATGAGTCATTGTATCTCACTAGGGGGCAGTGACATGCCCCTGGGGGCCAGTGGGGCAGATGAAGGAGGGTGGTTATGTTTTCTGAAGTGTAAACCGGGAGCCCCAGGGTGGGACCACTTACAGGATGCCTGGTCCCCATTGGTCTTCAGGGCGATGTCATTCCTCTCCTGGCGCCCCTTGGTTCCTGAGACTTCTTCCATCTTGTGAATTTCTGACAAACAGAGTTTGGGATTATAGTGGAAGAACAGCTTGCCCTGAGTGATGGTGAGGTTGTGTTTGCTCCAGTCCCAGAGCTGCCTTAAGTTCTGGTTGTCCAAAGCGTAGAAGGAGTAGCTCCTGCGGAAACAGACACACACATCCCCTAAGCATTCAACCACTGGTCTTCTCCAACTCCAAGGTGGTAGGGCCATGCCTGGAGTCAGTCTTGTCTGGGGCTACATGCCCAGACCTAACCACTTGCTTGGTACATACTCAATAAATATTTTTTTGAATGGAGGTGATGGGAAGTTTTCATGGCTGGGAAAGTGAGCTTAGTATTAAAGGGCAGTGGTAAGACTGTGATGGATTGAGAAATGGGTTTTTGCAGAGGGGAATGACTGAAGACACAGAGGCACCTGAGCTGGGCCCAATGGAAGAGCAAAGTAACCTGCTTTGGCCGACAGGTGACAGAAAATAGCTAGAGAACTGCAATGGACCAAACCCTCTAGTATACTGCATGTCAGACCAAGACCAGGAAGGTGTGCCCCTCCTTGGTAGGCAGAAGGAAGTCACTGAAGGTTTTATATCAGCTCAGTGACTTGATTAGACCTGTGCTTTAGAATAATTAGTGGGCCACTGGCACATAATGAATGGGAAAAGGGAAGAATCTAGACCTGTGTTGTTCAATACAGAAGCCACTAGTCATGTATCATGTGGCTACAAAGCAGCTTTTGTCCCTTTCTCTATTTCCTGCCTGTTCTACTGATGTGAGGGTTGGGGTGAGGCAGCCATCTTGTGACCATGCAGAGCAACAAGTCAGCAAGAACCTGGGTCTTTGAGAGCTTCGCTGAATGGCCTTTCTCAGACTTTTTGCCCACAAATTATTATAATTTCTATCTGCGTCAAGCACAGCTAGTCTGCATTTTTGCTGTTTTACCAACTGAAACAGAGTCAGTGGGACCTCGAGAGGAAGGGATCCAAGAAATGAGGATAGACAACAGAGACAAGAAGGGAAGCTCCATTTCATACGTGTAATACCCCCCTCACAAGGCAGCCTGGATGGCAGGACACCCTACTGAGCAAATTCCAGCCAGCACCCTCAGAGGCTGGGCACAAAGTTTGGGCTGTTCCCCCTTCAGTTTCTCAAGAATGACCACAGAACAGCTTTTATGATTTTTTGGCTGGATAGACCTTTAGGCACATATTCCAACACAAGTTCCTCTCTCCCAAGGTTTTGCTGGGAACTTTCTCCTAATGATGTTTTTTTGTTTGTTTAAAGAAAACCCAAAAAACCCCAGGTTTTTCTAATTCACAAGCTTCCTAGTTAGTGCTCGGGCCACAGACACAGAATTGGGCCCACGTACCCCATTTCCAAGGTCTCTCCTCGAATCAGACGTAACTTCCGGAAGAAGGAAAGTGACACCAGCGCGTAGGATCGACGGATTTTTAGATACCCTGAAATTTCCTCAATGAGGCCGAGGTTGGCTTCTAATTCAGCTGCTAGGTTGTCTAAGGAAAGGAGAGAACATGCAGTGAGTTTCTAGAGGAATATTTAATCTTCCCATAATTTTCCGTGGTGAGGAGATGACCTATAGACTGTCAACAATTTCAACATACTCTGCCCAAAACCCTTCGTGGTGAGAACACAATATGAAGTCTTCACCATTCTTTAAACACGCCAAGCAGACACCTGCCTCAGGACCTTTGCACTGGCTGCCTCTTTTGCCCAGAATATTATTCCTCCATGTATTTCTTTGGCTTATTCCATCACTATCTCAACCCATCCTTCCCCACACGTAGAAACATCTCTAAAACAGCAACCCCTTTTATTCTGTATTTCAGAGGTTGGCAAACTGCAGCCCAGTGGCCAAATCCCACTTGTTTTGTCAATAAAGTTTTATTGGAATGGAGCCACATCCCTTGGTTGACACGTGTCTATGGCCATTTTCATGCTACAACAGCAGAGCCAATTAGTTGCTACAGAG